>NC_091473.1:182436010-183166938 GCF_036971445.1 Narcine bancroftii
TTCTGGTACATTTTGAAAGGTGGGAGGAAAACGGAGCCCCTGGCGGTGGGTTGGGGGGGGGGGCAAACCCACGCAGACACGGGGGAGAATGTGCAAACTCCTTACAGACAGTACGGGATCCGAACCTCGGTCCTGATTGCTGGTGCTGTAAAGGCTGTGTGCTGACCGCTTGCACCAACCGTGTTGCCCTGTTCACCAAGCCATCCCTCCTCCCCCTGCTTGCTCCTATGCCCACCTATTACTTCCTGCCCTTTGGGATAGTGCTGCTCCACCCACCCTCCCCTTCTCCCACCCCCCCAACTTTTTGTTTGGACACCTGCCAACCTTGAACAGTCAGTCTGTTCACATTTCTTTTTCTGTTAACATTTCTATATTTGTTTACATATACGCTGTGTGGAGTTTGTTTTTACACTGCCTGGCCCACAGGGAAAAAGAATCTCAGGGTTGTATGTGATGTCTGAAATCTAGATTTAAATACACATTGACTGAAGAGGATGGGGCCTGTGAAGGGCGAAGGAGGGAGACACGAAAATTAGCATTGGATCTGGGGTTGATTCACAGGACCATAAAAGTGGCAGAGAGGATCCCTAGGGTTGCCTCACCCCAGCATCGATGGAATTTACCTGGGCAATTCTTGAAAGAGGGCATGCAAAATCAGCGAGGACCCCTCCCATCTAGCACGTGGTACCTTCCCCCCTACTCCTGTTGGCAAAGAGAGGCAGAGTCCATCGGCGTTCATTTCAAGAGGAATCGAATATAGGAGCGGGGATGTGATGTTGAGGCTTTATAAGGGCCACTAATGGAATCTCACCTGGAGTATTGTGAAGCAGTTTTGGGCTCCTCATTGAAGAAAGGACATACTGATATTGGCGAGAGTTCAGAGGAGGTTCACAAGGATGATTCCTGGAATGAAAGGGTCATAATATAAGGAGCGTTTGACAGCTCTTGGCCCCTGTTCTCATGGGAATTTAGGAGAATGAGGGGGGATCTCATTGAAACATTTTGAATGTCGTGGATAGGGTAGATTGTTTCCCCACAGTGGAGAGTCCAGGACAAGAGGCATAACTTCAGGATTGAAGGTCATCCACTTAGAACAGAGATGCAGAGGTATTTCTTCAGCCAGAGGTGAATCTAAGGAATCTGTTGTGGAGGCCGGATCATTAGGTATATTTAAGGCAGAGATTAACAGGTTTCTGATTAGCCAGGCGTAAAGAGTAATGTGGAGAAGTCCAGGGCAGTGGGGCTGAGTGGGAGAATGGATTAGCTCATGATGGGGAAGACTCAATGGTCAAATGGCCTATTTCTGCTCCTCTGCTCCAATGGGTGGGCCCTCTATTGCGGCGGACAAAGCCGAGGCACTCAACGAAGCGATCACCCTGTCTGCGTTCAGCCTCTCCGATGTTATCGGAGACCACAGCGGGAGTGCCGGATGCAGCAGATGACCCACAAGTGAAGTGTCGCTTCACTTGGAAGGTGCGCCCCGAATGGCGGCGAAGGAGGAGGGGCAGACGCAGGTGGAGCATCCCCTGCAGTCACGACAGTAAGGTGCCGAGGGGACAATTGGTGGGGGGGGGGGGCAGGAGTGGACAAGGGAGCGGTCCCTGTGGAAGGCGGAGGAGGGGAGGCGGTGGGATCAGGTTAGAAGTCATTGTATTAGTCAATGGTCCTGAGGCAGCTTTCCTTGGTCCCAGCAGAGCTTGAAAAACTCATGCAGTTTTGGCATGCAGAGTTTTTGCTGCAGCCTTCCAGACCTCTGGGGGATTCCATCCATACCTGCTGCTTTGCCACTTTTCAGTTGTTCAATTGCCTTATATGTCTCTTCCCGGGTGAGGACCTCATCCAGCTCTAGCCTTAGGGGCTGTTGAGGGAACTGGGAGCAGGGCAGATTCTTGGACTGAGCGGTTGGGCACTGAAAAGAGATTGGAAGTGTTCTGACCATCGGTTGAGGATGGAGATCTTGTCGCTGAGGAGGACTTTGCCGTCTGAGCTGCGCAGTGGGGCTTTGGACCTGGGGTGAGGGGCCATACGCAGCCTTGAGAGCCTCGTAAAAATCCCTGAAGTCACCAATGTCCGCGCTGAGCTGGGTTCGTTTGGCGAGGCTCGTCCACCACTCATTTTGGATCTCCCAGAGTTTGCGCTGAGAAGATGGCTGCATGTGCGACGGAAGGCTTGTTTCTTCTCTGGCCAGGATGGCTTTGCAAGGTGAGCCTGGTGGGCAGCTCGCTTCTTTGTCAGCAGCTCCTGGATTTTCCTGGTTGTTTCATCGAACCAGTCCTTGTTTTTCCTGGAGGAGAAGCCAGTACCTCTTCAGTGGATTGCAGTATGGTAGTCTTCAGCTGATCCCAGAGGGTTTCAGGGGATGAGTCCGTGAGGCGGATTGCATCCTCGAGCTTTGCTTTGAGGTTTGCCTGGAAGTTTCCTCTCACTTCGTCTGACTGCAGGTTTCCAACATTGAACCTCTTTCTGGGGGCTTTACTGTTCCTGGACTTTGGCTTGAAGTGAGGTTGAGCTTGCAGCGAACCAGCCGGTGGTCAGTGTGGTATTCCGCGCTGGGCATGACCCTGGTGTGGAGCACATCTCGTTTGTCTCTTTCTCGCACCAGGACGTAGTCCAGGATGGTGCCAGTGTTTGGATCGGAGATGCATCCAGGTAGTCTTCAGGCTGTCCCTCTGCTGAAAAAGGGTGTTTGTAATGACAAGCCGCAGTTCTGCACAGAGCTCCAACAGGAGGCGCCTGTTCAGATGGCAGTCTCTTCAATCAGAGGCGCCTGCAAGCTCACACCAAGACACAAGAGCAACTTGTCCGTGAACTACGCTTTGCAGATGATGCCGCCTTTAGTTGCCCATTCAGAGCCAGCTCTCAGCGCTTGACGTCCTGCTTTGCGGAAAATGTTTGGCCTGGAAGTCAGCCTGAAGAAAACTGAGGTCCTCTATCAGCCAGCTCCCCACCATGACTACCAGCCCCCCCACATCTCCATCGGGCACACAAAACTCAAAACGGTCAACCAGTTTACCTATCTCGGCTGCACCATTTCATCGGATGCAAGGATCGATAACGAGATAGACAACAAACTCGCCAAGGCAAATAGCGCGTTTGGAAGACTACACAAAAGAGTCTGGAAAAACAACCAACTGAAAAACCTCACAAAGATTAGCGTATACAGAGCCGTTGTCATACCCACACTCCTGTTCGGCTCCGAATCATGGGTCCTCTACCAGCATCACCTACGGCTCCTACAATGCTTCCACTAGCGTTGTCTCCACTCCATCCTCAACATTCATTGGAGCAACTTCATCCCTAACATCGAAGTACTCGAGATGACAGAGGCCGACAGCATCGAATCCACGCTGCTGAAGATCCAACTGTGTTGGGTAGGTCACGTCTCCAGAATGGAGGACCATCGCCTTCCCAAGATCGTGTTATATGGCGAGCTCTCCACTGGCCACCGTGACAGAGGTGCACCAAAGAAGAGGTACGAGGACTGCCTAAAGAAATCTCTTGGTGCCTGCCACATTGACGACCGCCAGTGGGCTGATATCGCCTCAAACCGTGCATCTTGGCGCCTCACAGTTCGGCGGGCTAGCAACCTCTTTGAAGAAGACCGCAGAGCCCACCTCACTGTCAAAAGACAAAGGAGGAAAAACCCAACACCCAACCCCAACCAACCAATTTTCCCCTGCAACCGCTGCAACCATGTCTGCCTGTCCCGCATCAGACTTGTCAGCCACAAACGAGCCTGCAGCTGACGTGGACTTTTACCCCCTCCATAAATCTTCGTCCGCGAAGCCAAGCCAAAGAAGAAAGAAGAGTCAATGACCGAGGCTGACAGTGCAACAGCGCAGACCGCAGGCGGAAGGCCGTTACTGCAGGAGTGAAACATCTTCGTGATGCCACCATCATCACCCTGTACAAAAACAAAGGCGAGAAATCAGACTGCTCAAACTACAGGGGAATCACGTTGCTCTCCATTGCAGGCAAAATCTTCGCTAGGATTCTACTAAATAGAATAATACCTAGTGTCGCCGAGAATATTCTCCCAGAATCACAGTGCGGCTTTCGCGCAAACAGAGGAACTACTGACATGGTCTTTGCCCTCAGACAGCTCCAAGAAAAGTGCAGAGAACAAAACAAAGGACTCTACATCACCTTTGTTGACCTCACCAAAGCCTTCGACACCGTGAGCAGGAAAGGGCTTTGGCAAATACTAGAGCGCATCGGATGTCCCCCAAAGTTCCTCAACATGACTATCCAACTGCACGAAAACCAACAAGGTCGGGTCAGATACAGCAATGAGCTCTCTGAACCCTTCTCCATTAACAATGGCGTGAAGCAAGGCTGTGTTCTCGCACCAACCCTCTTTTCAATCTTCTTCAGCATGATGCTGAACCAAGCCATGAAAGACCCCAACAATGAAGACGCTGTTTACATCCGGTACCGCACGGATGGCAGTCTCTTCAATCAGAGGCGCCTGCAAGCTCACACCAAGACACAAGAGCAACTTGTCCGTGAACTACTCTTTGCAGACGATGCCGCTTTAGTTGCCCATTCAGAGCCAGCTCTTCAGCGCTTGACGTCCTGCTTTGCGGAAACTGCCAAAATGTTTGGCCTGGAAGTCAGCCTGAAGAAAACTGAGGTCCTCCATCAGCCAGCTCCCCACCATGACTACCAGCCCCCCCACATCTCCATCGGGCACACAAAACTCAAAACGGTCAACCAGTTTACCTATCTCGGCTGCACCATTTCATCAGATGCAAGGATCGACAATGAGATAGACAACAGACTCGCCAAGGCAAATAGCGCCTTTGGAAGACTACACAAAAGAGTCTGGAAAAACAACCAACTGAAAAACCTCACAAAGATAAGCGTATACAGAGCCGTTGTCATACCCACACTCCTGTTCGGCTCCGAATCATGGGTCCTCTACCGGCACCACCTACGGCTCCTAGAACGCTTCCACCAGCGTTGTCTCCGCTCCATCCTCAACATCCATTGGAGCGCTTTCATCCCTAACGTCGAAGTACTCGAGATGGCAGAGGTCGACAGCATCGAGTCCACGCTGCTGAAGATCCAGCTGCGCTGGATGGGTCACGTCTCCAGAATGGAGGACCATCGCCTTCCCAAGATCGTATTATATGGCGAGCTCTCCACTGGCCACCGTGACAGAGGTGCACCAAAGAAAAGGTACAAGGACTGCCTAAAGAAATCTCTTAGTGCCTGCCACATTGACCACCGCCAGTGGGCTGATAACGCCTCAAACCGTGCATCTTGGCGCCTCACAGTTTGGCGGGCAGCAACCTCCTTTGAAGAAGACCGCAGAGCCCACCTCACTGACAAAAGGCAAAGGAGGAAAAACCCAACACCCAACCCCAACCAACCAATTTTCCCTTGCAACCGCTGCAATCGTGTCTGCCTGTCCCACATCGGACTTGTCAGCCACAAACGAGCCTGCAGCTGACGTGGACTTTTTTACCCCCTCCATAAATCTTCGTCCGCGAAACCAAGCCAAAGAAAAAAGAAGAAAAGAAACATGACCATCTCAACATCTCCTCACCTGTCGGGAAGGTGCAACAGTGACTGCACTCCATGAGAAGATTGAGTCGGGCCAGGCCACCGGCCACCGTCATGTCAACCTTCTACAGCCTCCTGGCCGGCTACATCACTGGGTGGGTACAGTCGCTGCAGAGAAATGGATTGGAGATCAATCCACAGGACGGTAAGAGCGGCAGAGAGGGTCGCTGGGTCTCCCAGTCGACGTGACCTACCGGGATCGTTGTCCGAAGAGGGTGCGCAAAATCATCGAGGACCCCCTTCCACCCCACGTGCGGTGTCTTTCAGCTGCTCCTGTCGGGGAAGAGATACAGGAGGATCTGAGCCTCCAGAGAATCTGAGTCTGAGGAACAGCTTCTTCCCACGGGCAGCGAGATTGCAGAATGACCAAAGGAACTGCTCACACTGAGCCTCTGAGACTCTCATATTTGTGAAACACTATTTATTTGTATGAATGAAATACTTGTCCTGCATTTGTCTGTACGTGAGTTATGTCTGGTTGTGTGTTTGCGTGTTTTGCACCGAGGTCCAGAGAATGTGGTTTATATACATTCAAACTTTATTCGAACTATAACATTAGAAAATACAAACACACACAAAGCTACAATTAAAAGCTGTAAGAAGCAGTATCGACCAAGCATGCCCTGGTTCTCTGAACTTGGCCACCTTCCCCTCGGACACCGCGCCAGCTCAGACATAAGCCCAGGCAGGCAGTCAGCTCACCCCAACCCCCCCACCCCCAACCCTTGACCGACTGCCGCCTCGACCTGTAGCATGGAAATGGGGGAAATCAATACATTTTTGTTGGCTGAGAACGTGTGTGGACCAAAACAGGAACCAGATCACATAACGTGCTCAGAAATATGAAATCGATTGGGGGATGTAACACCCCAGATCCGGAGAACTGGATCTCCAGGTTTTGAAGAGGTTCCATGGAGGTAGAGGCCACGATACCGTTCACAGATTCTGACAAGGATCCCACCGAACTAGAATGGAGAGGGGGTTCCTTTCTACTTTGAAAAGGCGGAAGAGAGCAAAATTGAGAACTCAAGAAGGGGCATCTGACTTGATGTTCAGGAAGTTGCAAGACTCTCTTATTAGGGGAAGGCCAACAGCTCACAAAATCCAACACGATTACCATCAAAATGGGTTTGATAAATCTATCAGTTGTTTTTATTGTCGATTGCAAATGGCAGAAGCAGTGGGATTCTGGAGCGGAGAGCACAAAGTTCCTTGGAGTTCACTTCAATAGTGACCTGTCATGGACACTCAACATTCCCGCACCTGTCGGGAAGGCACAACACCAACTGCATTTTCTGAGAAGAATGAATCGGGCAAGGCCAGCGGCCACCATCATGTCAACCTTCTACCGGAGCTATATTGAGAGCGTCCTGGCCAGCTGCATCGCAGTGCGGGGACAGTCGCTTCAGAGAAATGCATCAGAGGTCAATCCACAGGATCATAAGAGAGGGTCACTGCAGTCTCTCCCCCACAATAACGTGATCTACCGGGATCAATGTCTGAAGAGGGTGCACAAAATCATCGAGGGCTCCCTTCCACCCCTCACGTGCCATCGGGGAAGAGATCCAGGAGGATCAGAGACAACACCACCAGGCTGAGGATCAGCTTCTTCCCACGGGCAGCGAGAATGCTGGACGACCAAAGGAACTGCTCACACGAGCCGTCAGGGGTGCTGTGCTAACTTCTTGAGACGCTGGAGTTGGCAAAATGCTTGCCATTTCCGAGATCCATGGTTTTAATTACCCCTAATTGACTCATTATGTGCACGGTTTCAGAACGCCAAAGGAAATGGACCAATGACCATCTTTCTCAAGAAAAGTATTTTCACAGTGCTGCTGGCATCGGGACGACTTAAAGTGGGATGTGAGTGGAAAGAAAAAGGTCGAGAACCACTGGAACATACACAAATGTGCGAACGACCGCGCATTTGCATGTGCCCGCACTCTGTCCGGCTTGTGCGAGTGCGCGCACGCCCAACCTGGAGGGACCATTGCTTGTGAACAGCTCAGTTATGGGCGTAAATCTTGGCGAGGGGGTTGCATAATCTCTGAAGGCATTTGTTGCAAAGCTGAACCCCCTTACAGAGAACCGACATTGCAGCTTCTCCGTAATCAGGTGGAACTTCAGCAGGGCAGGAGCCTTCATCGAGGACACAAGACATTTCATTTAGCAGGGTCTGAAACACAATCTTTTTTGAAAATTTTATTTATAGTTTTACAGACTCATAAGGGAACAATCCTCCCCTTTTACAGATCATTGTTTGCCGAGTAGTCCCTTTTACCTCCCCCTTCCCATCTTTCTCTACCCCCGTTGTTCACCCCATCTCCCATTCAACCCAAGCAAAAGCATAAAAATCAATTATTACTAATAATAATTGCAAATAAATAAGGGAAGAAATTTAAAAAAGGGGGGGGGGGGAGGGGAGCCGACAGGATTTTCATCTCCTTGTTCTCAGTGTTTCAGGGCTTGCGAGATCCAGTTGTTCCTGTTGAGAAAGGCTAATCACACTTGCATTTCGACGTGCCACAGGTATGGCGGCCACACCTCCACGAATGCGCCACTCCCCCCTCTTATGTTATAAGTAACTTTCTCCAGGGGAACGCAGCCCTGCTTCTCCAAGTTCCATGTTGGCTGAGAGGCAGGTAACCATTATGCATTTCCTGGCCACCACCAAGGCAACCTTCACAAATTGGATTTGATGTTCAGACAATCGTGGACACGCGTCCGTAGCAGGAGCAAGGCTGGGTTCTGTGGATATTCCACCCTCTGTGATTATTTTTTTTCCAAAATGCCCCCTAATTCTACTCCAAAAGGGTCTCACCTTGGTGCATGGCCACTTCGAATGCACAGGTGTTCCTGCTTCTACACCGCATCTAAAACACAAGTCTCCGATTTCCACTTTGACCTTGTGTCATTTTTTTTTGCAGCATGAGGTATAACCGATGCAAAAAAATGGTTTTGCAACGGCCTATACCTGGAGTCAATAACCGCCTCCGTGCTGTCCCGGCTGAGGTTGGGCCAGCATCATTCAGGAATTGTTCCCTAGTTCAACTCCTATTTCTACACACTTTGAGGTTCAAAGGTTTGAGATCCTTTCAAGGACGTTGTCGTAAACAGACAGTGCTGCAAATTGTTGATAAAATGAGTAGGAAACTGTAGATAGTTAATGGAGATCATTTGGTTTCTGCTTGTTTCTCCAAACTTCACCTTTTTAACTACCTCTCGAGCTTCGAGAGTTTTTGTGGCTCTTTCAGTCCATACTCCATCGGATCACTGTCGGCCTGAACAACCGTTTCTGTAAAACCCTCTGACAGGAAACCAAGTTATATCTCAGAGCTAAGTCCAATAGAAACTGTTCTGAAGAGAGTCTTTTCCACACACCACCATCGGCGTTTCATCCTGCATTGCTTTTTTTCAAAATTAAAAGGATTGTTCTCTTTGGAGATGATGGATGAGACATTACGGAATAACATTATATAAGGGTACACAGCCAGAACGTTTCTCAAATACCCACAGGGAAAAAAAAATACCGGAAGGGAAGTTTGGGGCACGTCAGAGGTGTTTTAAACAGAGAATGTGGTGTGTGCATGGAGTATATTACAGGGGGTGGTGGTGAAGACTGGAACAACAGGGGGATTCAAGATTCTTCGATTGGCACATGAATGAAAGGAAAATACAGGGTGTGAGGTGGGGAAAATGAGATTGCTCTGAAGTAGGTTTACAAAGGCCTGTCAGGGGTTCTCAACCTTTTTCTTTCCCACTTTAAGTAATCCCTCTGCCATCGGTGCTCTGTGATTGCTTAAGGAGGAATGTGAGTGGGAGAAACAAGGTTGAAAACCACTGTTCTATGTCTTTAACTGAGTTATTCATACATAACCGCTCGACCCTTCATTGCCCTTTATAAGGAAGCTCGCTATTTCATTGGTTTTGCTGATCTCAAGCCATCTGGAGAAAACTTGCCCTTCAGCCTCAAATTCTACCAATGCCACCATGTGCCATGCCCAACAGGGCAAGGTTTGACTTGTGACGAGCTGCTGCCCGCAAGAGATCTCCGCCACCTCGCTCCCTCGGCACGCTGCAATACCGTGCGGGCAAGCCGCATGTCAGCCCGTCGCCCCTTCCACGAGGCCGGCAGGGCATCATCGCCAAGAGGGCGCGAACCAAGAACTGGAATCCGATGGTGCGGGAGAAGATCGACTTCGCACACGAGATGGTCCAATTGCATCGGATATTATCCTGAGTGGAGCCCTTCAGCTATTAAAATAGGATATTAAAATGTAGCAAGCAAGCAAGTGATTCAAGGCTTTAATAACCTGAAACATCCAGCACATAGTCTGCATCTGGGCCCAGATCCAAGGCTGATCAGGTCAGAGGTGGTGCAGTCCAGTGAGGTCCCACCTGCACTATTGTGTTCCACTAGATTGTGCACCAAGGAGCGCCCTTCAATGCCCGGGAAAACCCGCGTCAGACCTCTGCGCCAGGCCCCGAATGCACTTCGGGGATGAGGGAGCAACGTTTGGTTCATCGATGGCCTCTTGCACCTCCGCAGCAGAGTTAGCGTCCCTGCCCTCCCGGTCAAGCAGCCGCTAATCTTGGCCGGGTATCCCTGTGAAACTGCCAGAGGAAGAAGGCGCCTATCTTTCCGGGTACAACCAACTCTTTCCTCCCCCACCTCGGGACGCCGATGAGAAAACACTCTTGCACCCACCAGCAACGGCCTCAAAGACCGTGTTTACGGACCGGTACACATAACGTTCTACCTGCTAAAATTCCCCACTTGTTTGTTTTGCATTTTTTTAAAAACGCAGGTGCCAGAACGGGGCTCAGGTGAGTTCTGGCAGAACGACAGACACACAAGACTCACAGATTCACGAAACAATATTGATTGATTCATTTGCCGAGATAAAATACTTGTCCTGTATGTGTATTATGTCTGGTTTGTGTCTGCGTGTTTTGCACCGAGGACCGGAGACCTTGTTTCATCGGGCTGTACTTGTACAATCGGATGACAACAAACTTGGTTGGGATTGTCGGAAGGAGGGGATGGACATTGCACTCTGGCGGAGGCTGAATCAATTGGTTGAAGATCAAGAACTTAAGACGATGAATTGAGAGCGACTTGTCGGAGAAGTGGAGGCGGGGCTCAGAGGGCAGTGAGAGGGGAGGAAAGTGCAAACAAACTGAAAATAAATGTTCAGTAATCAATAAAGTGTACAAGTCAGAGTCCCTGATTGAGTTGAGTGGTCTGATGGTGGAGGGGGGGGGGGGTGGGTGGGGGGTGAGGGGGGAAGCAACTGTTCCTGAACCTGGGTGGGGGGGGGGGGGGAAATCCTTGATGATCGCCACTGCTCTTCCCGACGGCAGCGCTTCATTCCCCCCGTCGATGTTCTGGACGGCGGGGATGGTTTTGACCGTGACTTTTTAACAGGGCCTTTACGCTCAGGGGCATTGATGTCCCCTCGGTACCAGACAGAACGAGGCCGCCGGTCAGCGCACCTTTCACCGCACCTCTGCAGAAGTCGAAGACGAAAGGTCTGCGGACACATTCGGCCCAACGCGCTCTGCGTAAGTTTCCCGAGGTCGTGCTCCAACCTCCACCAACTCCCGAGGAAGTGAGTTGCGCTGACGGGCTCTGTTCACTTCGCGTGTTGGGTAAGTTGGCAAAGCATCGCAGAAGCGCGGCGTGGGGCCGAACGGACTTCATTTCCCCCCGCCCCTCCCCATTTGCTACCTCCTCTGCCTTCTCGCCGCCGGCACCAATCAGCGCCCTTCACCACAGACTCCCGCGCATCTGGCCAGGAAGAGCGGCTCTGTGTTCGAGTGTGAATAGGGTCAAGGCGCTTCTCTCTCGCTCTCACTGCCCTCTCTCACACTTTGACACATTCTCTCTCTCTCACTGCCCCCCCCCCACCGCCCTTTTCTCTCACTTTGACACATTCTCTTTCTCTCTCTCTCTCTCTCTCTCTCTCTCTCGGGGATGGCGGGGCTGCCGCTCACCGCGCTCGCCGCTTGTTTCTTCATCCTCTGGGGTGAGGATCGCTCTCTCGGTTTGCGCGGAGCCGCGGTGCAGCTCGCAAGGGGCGACCGGGCTCGTCCGGCGAAGCGGTGTCGCCTTCTCCCTTAACGCCGAGTTTCTCTCCCTCAGGTGAGTCGCAGGGTTTGACCATCCACACAAACCAGAGTCAGATCAATGTCACCGCAGGCGGCGACGCGATCTTTTCGGTGCGGCCGTCAGTGGAAGTGAATATTGGGAACTGGACTTTCGAAGCGGCATCCGTTGTTACGTGGGTCGGTACATCTATAGTTGTGGATAATGCGTTCACTTCACGGGCTGAGTTATTCCTCCCCAACGGGTCACTCCTGCTGAAGTCGGTGACCACATCAGACAGCGGGGATTACACCGTGACCATGACTCCAGAGGTCGGGGATCAGCAAACAGCGACCATCGCTCTGCTGGTCATTGGTGAGTGAGACGTCGATCTGGTCGATCACATTACTTATTTTAACAGCACGGGTTTCTCAGCTGGTCAGATTTACTGTCAGGGTACATTTAACATCACGCACATCCCAGAGATACTCCCCCCCCCCCCCCCCCCCCTTGCAGGCGAGACACTTATAAAGCCTGAATAGCCTGAGATTGTCCGACTTGGGAAGCTAAGCAGGGGTCAGGAGGGGAGACCGTCGAGGAACCCCGGGTGCTGTAGGTTTCTGTGAGGGGCGCTGGACAAAGTGGGAACTCTCTGTCCGCCTTAAGTTAAAGAATTTCATGTAGGTTTTATTCTAAATGTAGTATTATCTTTATTAGTAGTGCGGAAAAAAAACTGTACCCAACTCCATATGTGAACAAACGGTCACTCAGAGGGACAAAATCAATAAAGTGAATCTCTGACGGTGGAGGGGGGCGCGGCTGTTCCTGGACCTTGTGGGGGCGAGTCTTGTGGCCCCGACACCTCTTTCCTGACGGCAGCAGCGAGAACGGAGCGTGTGCCGGGTGGCGTGGACCCTTGATGATCGCCGCCGCTGCTCTCCCGACGGCAGCGTTCACCTGTCGATAGTCTCGTCGGTTGGGAACGTTTTGGCTGTGGGGTGGGGGGTGGGGGGGTGGTCTAGTACACTACGTTATATGTAATTTGCACTCTGCTGTTTGAACAGAACCTGTTTCTAAGCCACTTATCACCTCCAATGACACCAACCCTGTAGAGCACAATGACACAGTGAATTTGATGTGCAGTGCACGAGGGACAGGTGTTTCATATCTGTGGTTTAAGGACAATGAGACGGTCAGCGCTGGCGATAGGATCACCCTGAGTGGCGACAATAGCTCCTTGACCATCTCAGCGGTGCTGAGAACGGACCAGGAATTCACCTGCCGTGCATCCAACATGTTGAATGAAAACACGAGCGATCCCTACCTCTTAAACGTCAGCTGTAAGTGCCGCTGAGGTGACCGCCTTGTGCTCTGCGGACGGTTTGGTGTCTCATTACCGTTCTGAGACGTTGCACTAGACTTCACAGGGAAGGGGGTTAGATCGAACCGTTTGAACGCCTCTGGTCGACGGGGAAACGGGAGAAAATTCCACCGTCCCGTTTGAGAGCCGCTCTAAATTCTGTACGACCAAGGACAACCTCACGACGCATGTCCAGCTGATCCCCCTCTGGCCCTCCTCTTTCCCTCTTTATTCATCTCTTTATTTCCCCTTGTCCCCTCTCCTTTTCTTTCCCTTTCTCTTTCTTATCTGCCCGTACCGTTTGATGGAGCCTTATAGCTGCACCTGAACATGTTCGGCAACAATGTTTATATTTCACCTCTCAACCATAGAACGCTGCAGCACAGAAAACAGGCCATTCAGCCCTTCTAGTCTGCCAAAAGCAGACCCACTGTCCTACGCCCAGTCCATAACCCTCCACACCTCTCCCATTCATGTATCTATCCAGTTTATTTTTAAAACTTAAGAGTGAGCCCGCTTTCTATACAAATGGAAACTATATCTTCAAGGAATATAAACCCCAGCCAAAAGCGAAATCAAATCACGTATCAAAAGAACATTCTCCATCAGGACAGGGGGAAAACATGAAAGTGCAGACACCGCGGTTGCAGTAAAAACACGACGCTGGAGAAGCTCAGCAGGTCAAACAGCGTCCTTTATATAGCAAATATAAAGATAGATCACGGTATGAACAAAATGTAGGCAGGCGCCTGAATAAAATACTAGGGGAGAGGAGCGGTGGAGGGGGGGGGGGGAGCACGGTCGCACTGGCAGGTGGATAAGGAAGGGATAATGGAGAAACTCAGCAGGTCGCTCAGCGTCCAGAAGATGTATAACCAACGTTTCGGGCCTGAGCCCTTCACCAAGGTATCAGCAAAAAGCAGGCAGATGCATGAATTAAAAGATGGGGGGGGGGGGGGGAGTGGGCGAGAGAGGTAAAAGGGGGCAGGGGAAGAGCGCAGGCCCAACAGGTCGGCACGGACAGAAGGGTAGGAGAGGGAAGGTGAGAATTAATCGGGGGGATGAAGGTTGGAGGTGGCTCTGTAAATGCAGAGCTGGAGGAACGGAAACAGAGAAAAGGGGATAGGTGGTGGGGGGGGGTTGCAAAAGGAAAAGATGAAGAAGGACACGGAAAGAGAGTGAGAGAGACAAGGGGTGGGAGCTGCAGGGAAGGGGGATGCAGGGTAAGGAAATAGGCGTGGGGAAAGGTGGGGCCTCACATCTGGTTGGATGGAACCCAGAGGGAATATGTGTTTGTTCCCCATTTTGCAGATGGGTTGGGTTCCTTCTGGCAGTGCATGAGGCCATGGACAGACATGTAAGCGAGGGAATGGGGCAGGCGGGCAGTGGGCCTGAGCTTGCATTGACCGCTCGACCAATTTCTAATTCTTGCAGAGGAATTGGCTCAGGTTTCCCACCCCCACGACCCTGACAAAACATTGCCCCCCTGCATCTTTCCCAGCGAACTCCTCCAACCAGATGACCTTCCACCATCACCCAACCTTCTCTTTCACGTGGCCCTGGCCCCTGAGACTCGCCGCCCAGCAAGTATGATCTCCAGATCATGCCTGCCTTGCCTTGGCAAAGCAGAATCCTTCACCATCTGCGCGAGTGACCAACATTCACTGACTTGGGCCTTTTCCATACCTGCGGCCCCCTCCCGTAACAAAGGCACTCTCCCCCCCCCCCCTTAATTTGCCCCTGTGCTCCACAGTTTTAAATTTTCAATCAATCAATTCACATGCGATTAAAGTGCACATTCCAGAGTTTATTCAAGGTTATTTGTAGACATCTTAGCTCAACCAGGCAGAAGTTACAGTCCTTTTAATGCCTCATTTCAGGGCACCATAATATTTGGGACATTTGCCTTCACAGGTGTTTGTTTGTGGGTCCTCAGGTATGTTTGATTGTGTCATGGGTGCAGGTGGCTGGGTTTCGAAGCTTTTGATCGCCTTTGGAGTGTGGAGTTGCCATTTTTAAACACGAGGGACAGAGTTATCCCAGTGAAAGTCAAAGAAGCTGGAAAACAGGAATAAGACGGCGAGAGAATCAGCCAAAATCAACAGTTCAGAACATCATTAAGAAGAAAGAGCGTACTGGTTATCTCTGTAATCGCAGAGCGAGTTTTCCTGGTGTTCTGCAGACAGTCGTTATTGACATATCCATACCTGCCTCCTGAAGAGTGTTTCTGACCTGTCAGACGGGCCTTTGTGGATTTTTCTTCATTACGATGAGAATTTCTCTGCCATCACCAGTCCCTTTCCGATTACAGAGGTTACCAGTACTCTATTTCTTCTTAACGAATGTAAACAAACTGCGCAATACAGAGGGAACAAAAAGAAAATCAATGAAGCGTAAAATCAGAGTCCTTAACTGACTTTGTTGTTGAGGAATCTGATAGTGGAGGCTGAACCTGGTGGGGCTGGGGTGAGTCTTGGGGCACCAACACCTCTTTCCTGATGACAGGAGCGAGAACAGAGTGTGTACTGGGCAGGGTGGACCTTTCATGGTCGCCGCGGCTCTCTGACGGCAGCGTGCCCCGTAGATGCTCTTGACGGCAGGGAGGGTTTCGCCTGTGATGTTCCTGGGGTGTGGCCACTACCTTTTGGAGGGCTTTATGCTCAGGGGTATTGGTGTCCCCCTGTACCTGACCATGACAGATCCGGTCAGCGCACTTTCCGCCGCACCTCTGTCGAAATTTGCCAGGGGTTCTGATGTCGTACCAAACCTCTGGCAACCCCTAAGGAGGTAGAGGTGCTGTTGGGCTTTCTTTGAGGTTTAGACTAGCAGGGGAGTAGCCTCGTCCTATACCCTAGACCGGTGGAGCGGTCTTCTTCTAGGGGGCCATCCTCTGTGACCGAGCATTGAGCTTTGGGAGGGATGCACATGGAGCTGTGAGGGAAGGGGGACTCACGCCTCACCAGCCAGATCAGCAGAATCATCCCTAGCGATCAATAAGGAGACAGATGTTGCAGCCAGATCGCCCTCATACCCACTGCTGGGCTTTCTTCATTGATGTGTTGGGTCCAGGAAAGATCCTCTGAGATAGTGACACGCAAGAACTGAAATTTTCTCCCCCTCTTCACCTCAATGATCACTGGATCGTACAGACTCCAGAGGTGATCAAGGGCTTAGAAGCAAGCCTAGCTCTTTTATACCTGCACCAATAAAACAATTATACTTAGCTGAGTATTTACAGAGAGAACAAAAAGATGTTGTTGTTGAGGAATCTGATGGTGGAAGCCGAACCTGGTGGGGGGGGGAGTTTTGGGCACCAACACCTCTTTCCGGATGGCAGGAGCGAGAACAGAGCATGTGCTGGGCGGGGTGGATCCTTCATGATCGTCGAGGCACTCCTCTGAAGCCAAATGTCCCAAACATTATGGTGCCCTGAAATGAGCGGACTATGTAAACAAAGTGCTGTACATGGTCAAAACAAAACGAGTAGAAATAACCATGAATAAAATCTGGAATGTGCACTTTAATTACATGTGAATAGTTTAAAACTGTGGTGCACAGAGGGAAAATAAGAAGGCAAAAAGGTGTCTTGGATCCAAATATTACAGAGGGAACTGTAGTTCTTCTGTACGGGGTGAGATCGGTGGTGAGCGGGTAGCTTCAGTGGTGGAGTGGCTTCCGTTTGACTCAGTCGGACAATGACGTTGAGCTCATCTGCTTTGCATGAAATTCTGCAAACAACTGTGCCTTTGTTTCAGATGGACCAGAAAATCTAATGATATCCATTAGCCCAGAACGTGCGGTGTATTCTGTGGGGTCGAACGTGACCTTTACCTGTTCAGCTGTGTCGAACCCCGCTCCAAAATACTCGTGGCTTTTCAATGGTTCATCTTATCTATGGAGTGGGCGGCAGCTGGTTCTGGCTGACTTAACCGCGAATCGCACTGGCAGTTACATCTGCGTGACGTTTAACAATGCAACCAAGTGGTCACGTTTTACCACACGAAGCGTCGTTGTCTTTGGTAGGTACCACATCGAGAGAGGGGAAAGTTGTTAGATTTGAATATGTAAAACTATGCAAAGATATGCAAAACTATGAGAGAATGTATATGTAGATTCATGGAGCCTTCCTGCTATGGCATTGTCCAATGTTGGGAAAGGCATGGTATGCCATGTTAATATTTCATAATAGCCAAGAATGGTTGGCACTGCTGTTCTACAGCACCTGCCACCCGGGTTTGAACCCAGGGCTGTCTGTAAGGGGTATGTATGCTCTGACAAACACACCGAAACACTGGAGGAACTCTGTGGTCTCGCAGCGTCCATAGGTCCATATATTACCGACATTTCGGGCCAGAGCGCTTCTTCTAGGTAGAAGAACAAGAAGGCATCTGAATAAAGACTGGGGGAGGGGTCCAGACCAACCAAGGGTGTGAATTGGATACAATCAGAAGTGTGAGAATTGATTGTGGCTCTGGGAAAGGAGAGAGAGGGAAAAGGAGAAAAAGAGAGAGAGAGCTGGTGGAAAGGCAGTAAAACACAAAGCTAGAGAAACTCAGCAGGTCAAACGGTGCACTTCATGGAGCAAAGATACATCACTAACATTTCGGGCTTGATGCCTTCATCACGGTAGGGGGCTCAAGCCCGAAATGTTGGTGGTATCTTTGCTCCATGAAGTGCACTGTTTGGCCAACTGAGTTTCTCCAGCTTTGAGCTTTCAACTTTTGTGCTTTACCCCTGGAGGGAAGGCGACAGGGGAAAGAAGAAGGAGGGGGAGTGGGGGTTGGGGGGGTGCTGGTTTGCTAAATGGGAACATGAGGAGACAATGTTAATGCTATCCAGTCAGACGGAATTGGTTCCTCCAGTGTGCGGGGGTGGGGGGGCGGCTCAGTCTGGCGGTACATTGGACTAGGGTCAGACATGCCAGCGAGGGAATGGGACGGGGAATTGAAGTGGGTTGGCCACTGGGAGGTCCACGCCATTGAAGGCGGACAGAGCCGGGGGGCTCAGCAAAGCGATATACGTTCTCCCCGTGACTGCGTGGGTTTCCTTGGAGGGGGGGGGGCTCCAGTTTCCTCCCACACTTCAAACGGGGGGTTGTAGGTAAATTGGGGTATGGGGCCTGTGGGCCGGAAGGGCCTGTTAATGTGCTGTATGTCTAAATTTAAAAGGTTAAAAGTATGCGGTTGATACGGTGAGATGAAAAATGTAATGCGTTAATAAGATCAATCCAAATGTTGCTTTGTAAAAATGATCTTGATGTTAGAAAGTCATGTCCGTATTTGTAATTTTTAACACATCAGCTTCTCCTTGACTCAGGGAATCTTACCAGAATATGGGACTTTCTTCTTCACCTGAACTCTCGAGCTCATTTATTGATCTACTCTTAAACTTTGAACTTTGGGATGTGGAAAGTCCCTTCCTTTTGTTAGTTCCTTGATGATCTGCTGGTTGAATTCCAGCAGGCGATGAACATGGCGCGAATTTGGCTTGGGCGACTGCTATAAGTAGGGGTCGAACTAAGGTTTTCTGGGAATACAGGTACATTATTCCCTGAAAGTGGTGTCACAGGTCACAGGTAGACGGGGTCATAAAGAGAGCTTTTGGCACATGGGCATCCATAATGAAAGTATTGAGTAAGGGGGTTGGGATGTCATGGTGAAGTTGTCTAAGACATTGGTGAGGCCAAATTTGGGAGTTCTGGTCATTGAATTACAGGAAAGATATCAATCAGATAGAAAGAGGGCAGAGACGATTTACTAGGATGTTGCCCAGACTTAACGAACTGAGTTACTGGGAAAAGTTAAACAGTTTAGGAGTTTCTTCCCTAGAGTGTAGAAAAATGAGAAGAGGGTTTTAAAAATTATGAGGGGGATAGACAAAGTAAATCTAGGTAGGCTTTTTCCACTCAGGGTAGGTGAGGTAAAATCTGCAAGACATGGGTTAAGCATAAAAGGGGAGATGTCCCTGATGGGAACATGTTAACGCAGGGAGTGGAGTGAGCGTGGGGTTAATTTTGACATTTAAGAAAAAATTCATACAGGTACATAGACGTGAGGGGATAAGGGATATGGTCCACACCCAGGTCAGTAGGATCAAGTAGAATAAGAGTTTGGTGCAGACAAGAAAGGGCCGAAAGTCCTGTTTCTGTGCTGTCAGTGCCCGACCATTCACCGTGTATGTCCTTTCTTGGTTTGTCCTTCCAAAATGCACACCTCACACTTGTCCACATTAAATTCCATCTGCCTTTTTCCCAAATGGTCCAGATCCCTCTGCAAGCTTTGAGAGCCTTCTTTGCTGTCCACAACACCTCTAATCTTTGTGTCATCCATCAATTTGCTGATGCAAATGACCACGTTATCATCCCAATTGTTGATAGAGATGACAAACAACAATGGTCCCAACACCCGTCCCTGAAGCACGCCACTGATCACTGGCTCTGGTCTGCTTATGCAAATCTTAACTCTTGCCGCACATTTGATGTGTGGAATATGGCCAGCATTTCAGACATTCGTGTTCTCCATCACAGAGATCATATTGTTCCCGATTAGTCATTCGTAAATGTATTTTTGGCACAGGCCCCCTTAGGACCCTGCTCAAAGTTTATAGGCCACCTTCTCTGTGAAGCCGTCACGTTTAGTTGGTTTCTAACCCACTTCTCTCCGACCGACTGAATCTAAAATATTCTTCTTGTGTGAGGTGAAAACAAGCATAAGAAATGAGGGTTATTGATTTCAGAACACAAGAAGTCATTCTTATTTAATATTTACGAAAGGAAAACAAACCGATGAACATATGTAGAATATAGAACTCTACAGCACAGTACAGACCTTTCGGCCCTCGATGTTGTGCCGACCCATATATTCCTTAAGAAAATGTACTAAACCCTCCCTATCCCATAACCTTCTATTTATCTTCCATCCATGTGCTTGTCTAAGAGTCCTTTGAATGACATTGATATTTCAACCTCCATCACCATCCCCTGGTAAGGCATTCCAGGCCCCCTGAATTCTCCGTGTAAAGAAAACTTACCCCTGCTGTCTCCCCTAAACTTCCATCCATTCACTTTGTACACAAGTCCTTTGGTGTTTGCTGATCCCACCTTGGGAAACAGGCGCTGGCTGTAAACCCTATGTGTACCTCTTAGTATCCTGTAGTCCTCTATTAAGTCGCCTCTCATCCTTCTAGCTAACATTGCTAACCTTGCCTCACAAGATTTGTGTCCCAATCCAGGCAGCATCCTGGTGAGTCTCTTCTGCTCCCTCTCCATAGCTTCCACATCCTACCTATAATGAGGGGACCAGAACTGAACACCATTCTCTAAGGATGGGCTCACCAGAAATATTTTAAGCTCAATGGTTTGTAGACAATTTGGGAATGTTAAGGGAAAACAAGCATGAACACATTAAAATGCACTGTGGCCCCACCCCCAAGGGGGTTGTAAGACCCCCATTGAGAATGGCTGCTCCAATTCATCTTTCATTCAACCTGGGTCTATCTCTTCCAGATTTTTACCTTCGTTTTTGGGCACTAACCAACCTGCTGTGTTTTGACAGAACCTGTAACCAACGTCACCATTAACTCCAATGACAGCAGCCTAATAGAGTACAACGACACAGTCACTTTGACGTGCTCCGCAGCAGGCTCGGAGATCTCCTACTATTGGCGTGAACGCAATATCATGGTATATGCCACCAGATGGCTTCGACTGAACGGTGATAACAGCACGCTCACTATTCATCAGGTCTTACGGACAGATGGACCATTCACCTGTATCGCACAGAATGTGATAAACATGGAGACAAGTGACCCATTTCATCTCACGGTTTACTGTAAGTGGCCGGCAACATCTTTAATCCAACCATTGTATTAGCAGTCCTGCTCGGCAGGGATGCCAGGAAGGGTGGGGGTCCAAATCCATATGTCCCTCAAGGTTGCCCACAGCTTGGGGGGATGGTTAAAAACCCTAGGGTTCACTGGGGTTCATGAGTAAGGGAATGGATTTCAAGAATCATGAGATCCTGTTGCAACTCTGTGGTGAGACCGCACTTTCAGTTCTCGTCACCTCGTGACAGGAAGAATGTGGTGGTTATGGGAGGGGGCAGAGGAGATTCACCTGGATGTTGCCAGGATTGGAAAAGATGTCTTATGAGGCAAGGTTTGAAGAGCTGGGTCGTTTTTCTTTGGAGCGTAGAAGGATGAGAGGAGACTTGATAGGGGTTGACAAGATTCTGAGAGGCATAGACAGGGTGGACAGCTAGCACCTTTTTCCCAGGGTAGGAATGGCAATCACCACAGGACCTGTTTACAGAGTGAAAGGAAGAAAGTTTAGGGGAGATATCAGGAGTAAGGTTTTTACACAGGAAGTTGCTGGGGCCTGGCCAGCGATGGTGGTGGAGGCTGGAACATTAGGTGCGTTTAAGAGACTCTTAGGCAAATGGGTGAAAAAAACATCAAGGGTTCTGAGGTAGGAATATATGGGTCGGTACACCATCGAGGGTCGAAGGGCCTGTACTGAGCTGGAATGTTCTACAAGGGCCCAGTGATAACCACACTCCACCGAGGCATGAGGAAATGGACCCTTGAAAGTGAGGCCTGTTCGAATCGACCTTGGCAGTTGTGGGATATAAGTTTGACAAATCCAACTGGAAAAATTAATCAAAAGGCCAGTTGGAGTACAAAGTTGGCAAATGTGAGGTTAGAAACATAGAAACTAGATGCAGGACTAGGCCATTTGGCCCTTCAAGTCAACACCGCCATTCATTTTGATCATTCCCCAGTACCTGCCTTCTCCCCAGACCCCCTGATCCCATCCACAAAGAGCAAATCTAACTCCATTAATATAGATAAAGAATCGGCTTCAAATACTTACTATGGCAAAGAATTCCACAGATTCACCACTCTCTGAAAAAAAAAATTCTCATCTCAGTCCGAAAGGAGTTCCCCTTATCCTTAAACAGTGACCCCTGATTTCGGTTTTCCCGCTCACCAGGATCAACCTTCCTACGTCCAGCCTGGTCCAATCCCTTAAGAATTTTATGTTTCTATAAGATGCCCCCCTCAGTCTTCTAAATTCCAGCGAGTGCAAGCCTAGTCCATCCAGCCTTTCTTTATATTGAAGTCCTGCCGTCCTGAAAGCAATCTAGTGAACCTTCATTGCACTCCCTCTATTGCCAGGGTGACTTTCCTCAGGTAAGGAGACCAAAACTGTACACCATACTTCAGGTGTGGTCTCACCAAGGCCCTGAACGGCCTCAGAGGAAGCTCTCTGCTCCTGTACTCAAATCCTCTTTCTCTGAATGCCAACGTACCTCGCTGCCTGCTGTACCTGAATGCCCACTTTCAATGACTGGTGCACAGCGACACCCACGTCTTGTTTTCATCAGAATATAATGTAAATAGAAAGCAATTGCAATGTGCTGCTGTGCAGAAGGACTTGTACATTCATTGTAGGATGGTGTGTGGCTGAGCAGGCTATCTAGAAGGGAAGTGGAACGTTGGCCTTCATTGGTGGAAGGATTGAATTTAGGAGAAGGGGGTTATGCCACAACTGCACAAAGTACTGGCGAGGCCACATCTGGAGTGTTTTACCATAATATCCCAACTCCTATATTCAATATGAAGGTCAATATGGAAAAAGCTCTCTTCACCATCCTATCGACCTGTGACGCCACTTTCAGGAAGTTATGCACCTGTATTCCCAGACCCTTCTGTTCTACTGCACTTCTCAGTGCCTGACCGTTCACCGTTATGTGTTCTACTTTGGTTTGTTCTTCCAAAATGAAAATACCTCACACTCGCCTGCATTAAATTCCCTCTGTCATTTTGCAGCCCATTTTTCCAGTTGGTCCAGATCCCTCTGTGAGCTTAGAAAACCTTCTTCGCTGTCCACAACGCCACTGTCCCCAAAAACTCCATATAAGCTGCCAACCACGGGCTGAAATGAATTGATTCTCACGTGCACCGTTGAGCTCTGAGCTCGAGGCTGGGGTGAAGAGAGATTTCATGGTGTTAATGACCAGAAATTGGCTGCAACTCTCGCCTGGATGGTGCGACGATGCACGTCAGTTTTAATGCAGGAATCCGCGTGCAGTAAACCACTTTGTTTGCACTTTCCATGGTGATGGGCCCCTCACGCTCCGCATCTCCCACACTGTTCTCGGCTACGTTTTCCATTTCTGCAATCCTGTATTTGTGCTTTTATTTTAGACGGACCGGAACAACTGAATATCACCACTAACCCTGCCACCCCTGTTCACGGTGCTGGAAGCAACATCACTCTCACATGTTCCGCTGTCTCTAACCCACTCGCTGGCCTGCATTGGTATTATGATGGTGTGTCCCTTCAAAAATCTGGGAAGGACCTTCTCCTACCTAATGTTTCTATCGGGGACATGGGGAATTATACCTGTTTGGCCTTTAACAATCTGACGAAGAGGTACAGCGCCTCAACTGTGCAAATAAATGTGGTTGGTAGGTAATATGTTTCTCTGTCTTCTGTTCTCGATGACTGTGTTTGTGTAAAACCAGATCAACAGATCCCAATGGGCTACCAACCTGAAAACAATCTGATGGAACACGGAAGTGCTGTGGGAACTCAACTGGTCTTTGCAGCGCCCATAGGAGTCAAAGATAAATCTCAGAATTCAGACAATGGGGGATAAGTCCAGACCAGCAAAAGGGGTTAATTGGCTCTGATAAGGGATGAGATAAGAATTGATCACATTTATGCAAATGGCTAGACCAAGATAGGGAAGGTGATGGGAGGAAGAAGGTAGGGAACTCGAGCCCAAACCATTAGTTATTTTTGTTATGTAAAGGACATTGTTTGACCTGCTGAGATTCTCCAGCTCTGTGTTTTTACATCAATGTCGGTGTCCACTGACCTTTGAGCTTTACCCCTAGATGGAAGGCACAGGAGGACGAAGAAGTGCGGGGGAGCTGCTTAATGGGAACCGGAGAAAATGATGCTAATGCATCCAGTTGGAGGGTGCCCAGACAGAATTGGTTCCTCCGAAGTGCGGGTGGGCTCAATCTGGCTGTGCTTGGGACTAGGGTCAGACATGTCAGTAAGGGAATGGGATGTGGAATTGAAGTGGGATGTCCACTGGGATGTCTGTGCCACTGAGGCGGACAGAGCCAAAGTGCTCAACAAGATAATGCACATTCTCCCCATGTCTGCGTGGGTCTCCTCTGAGGACTCCAGTTTCTCCTATCCTTCAAGGACATTCGGTGGTTGTAAGTTTCCACCACATGTCTCTCCGACTGACTAAATCTAGGATATTTTTGTTATGTGAGGTGAAAACAGGACTTTAATTCTGAGCATAAGAACTGTGGGTTACTGATTCCAGAGCACATGAAGTCGTTCGTATTTAACATTTACTAAAGGAGAAACCATGAACATATGAGGAATATAGAACTCTACAGCACAATACAGGCCCTTCAGCCCTCGATATTATGCTGGCCCATATATTTCTTAAGAAAATGTACTAAACCCTCCATATTTTGTAACCTCTATTTATCTTCCATCATGTGCTTTTAAATGCCCCTAATATTCCAGCCTCCACCACCAACCCTGGCAAGGGATTCCAGGCCACCACAACTCTCTGTGTAAAGAAAATGTACCCCTGATGTCTCCCCTAAACCCTCACTGCACTTTGTGCACACGACCTCTTGTCTGTACTATTCCTGCCCTGTGAAGAAAGCCGAAGACGGTCCACCTTTTCGACGCTTCTCAGAATCTTGTGGACCCCTATTAAGTCTCCTCTCATCCTTCTATGCTCCAAAGGGAAAAGTCCCACCTTTGCCTCACAAGACTTGTTTCCCAATCCAGGCAACATCCTGGTGAATTTCCTCTGCCCCCTCTCCACAGCTTCCACATCTTTCCTATACTGAGGCAACCAGAACTGAACACCATTCTCTAAGGATGGGCTCACCAGAGATTCTTCAAACTCAATGAAATTGTCCTGAACCTTAAGGGAAAACATCCACAAACACCTTGAAATGCACTGTGGACCCATCCCCAAGGGGGTTGTGAGACCCCCGCTGAGAATGGTGACTCCAATACGTCTTTCATTGAATATATCTCTTCCAGATATTTTTTCTTCATTTTTGGGCACTAACTAACCTGCCATGCTTTGACAGAACCTGTATCCAACGTCACCATTAACTCCAATGACAGCAGCCTAATAGAGTACAACGACACGGTCACTTTGACGTGCTCCGCAGCAGGCACGGAGATCTCCTACTATTGGCGTGAACACAATATCATGGTATATGAAACCAGGTGGCTTCGACTGAATGGTGATAACAGCACGCTCACTATTCATCAGGTCTTACTGACAGATGGACCATTCACCTGCGTCGCACAGAATGTGATAAACATGGAGACAAGCGACCCATTTCATCTCACGGTTTACTGTAAGTGGCTGGCAATATCTTTAATCCCTTCAGTTTATTACCAGTCCTGCTCGGCGGAGATGTCAGGAAGGGTGGGGGTCCAAAGCTACATGTCCCTGAAAGTGGCCCACAGCTTGGAGGGATGGTTAAACAGCCCTAGGGTTCGCTGCGGTTCATGAGTAAGGGAATGGATTTCAAAAATCATGAGGTCTTTTTGCAACTCTGTGGTGAGACCGCACTTTCAGTTCTCGTCACCTCGTGACAGGAAGAATGTGGTGGTTATGGGAGGGGGCAGAGGAGATTCACCTGGATGTTGCCAGGATTGGAAAAGATGTCTTATGAGGCAAGGTTTGAAGAGCTGGGACGTTTCTCTTTGGAGCGTAGAAGGATGAGAGGAGACTTGATAGGGGTTGACAAGATTCTGAGAGGCATAGACAGGGTGGACAGCTAGCACCTTTTTCCCAGGGTAGGAATGGCAATCACCACAGGACCTGTTTACAGAGTGAAAGGAAGAAAGTTTAGGGGAGATATCAGGAGTAAGGTTTTTACACAGGAAGTTGCTGGGGCCTGGCCAGCGATGGTGGTGGAGGCTGGAACATTAGGTGCGTTCAAGAGACTCTTAGGCAAATGGGTGAAAAAAACATCAAGGGTTCTGAGGTAGGAATATATGGGTCGGTACACCATCGAGGGTCGAAGGGCCTGTACTGAGCTGGAATGTTCTACAAGGGCCCAGTGATAACCACACTCCACCGAGGCATGAGGAAATGGACCCTTGAAAGTGAGGCCTGTTCGAATCGACCTTGGCAGTTGTGGGATATAAGTTTGACAAATCCAACTGGAAAAATTAATCAAAAGGCCAGTTGGAGTACAAAGTTGGCAAATGTGAGGTTAGAAACATAGAAATTAGATGCAGGTCTAGGCCATTTGGCTCTTCAAGCCAACACCACCATTCATTTTGATCATTCCCCAGTACCTGCCTTCTCCCCAGACCCCCTGATCCCATCCACAAAGAGCAAATCTAACTCCATTAATATAGATAAAGAATCGGCTTCAAATACTTACTATGGCAAAGAATTCCACAGATTCACCACTCTCTGAAAAAAAAAATTCTCATCTCAGTCCGAAAGGAGTTCCCCTTATCCTTAAACAGTGACCCCTGATTTCGGTTTTCCCGCTCACCAGGATCAACCTTCCTACGTCCAGCCTGGTCAAATCCCTTAAGAATTTTATGTTTCTATAAGATGCCCCCCTCAGTCTTCTAAATTCCAGCGAGTGCAAGCCTAGTCCATCCAGCCTTTCTTCATATTGAAGTCCTGCCGTCCTGAAAGCAATCTAGTGAACCTTCATTGCACTCCCTCTATTGCCAGGGTGACTTTCCTCAGGTAAGGAGACCAAAACTGTACACAATACTCCAGGTGTGGTCTCACCAAGGCCCTGAATGGCCTCAGAGGAAACTCTCTGCTCCTGTACTCAAATCCTCTTGCTGTGAATGCCAACGTACCTCGCTGCCTGCCGTACCTGAATGCCCACTTTCAATGACTGGTGCACAGCGACACCCACGTCTTGTTTTCATCAGAATATAATGTAAATGGAAAGCAATTGCAATGTGCTGCTGTGCAGAAGGACTTGTACATTCATTGTAGGATGGTGTGTGGCTGAGCAGGCTATCTAGAAGGGGAACGTTGGCCTTCATTGGTGGAAGGATTGAATTTAGGAGAAGGGGGTTATGCCACAACTGCACAAAGTACTGGCGAGGCCACATCTGGAGTGTTTTACCATAATATCCCAACTCCTATATTCAATATGAAGGTCAATATGGAAAAAGCTCTCTTCACCATCCTATCGACCTGTGACGCCACTTTCAGGAAGTTATGCACCTGTATTCCCAGACCCTTCTGTTCTACTGCACTTCTCAGTGCCCGACCGTTCACCGTTATGTGTTCTACTTTGGTTTGTTCTTCCAAAATGAAAATACCTCACACTTGCCTGCATTAAATTCCCTCTGTCATTTTGCAGCCCATATTTCCAGTTGGTCCAGATCCCTCTGTGAGCTTAGAAAACCTTCTTCGCTGTCCACAACACCACTGTCCCCAAAAACTCCATATAAGCTGCCAACCACAGGCTGAAATGAATTGATTCTCACGTGCACCGTTGAGCTCTGAGCTCGAGGCTGGGGTGGAGAGAGATTTCATGGTGTTAATGACCAGAAATTGGCTGCAACTCTCGCCTGGATGGTGCGACAATGCACGTCAGTTTTAATGCAGGAATCCGTGTACAGTAAACCACTTTGTTCGCACTTTCCATGATGATAGGCCCCTCTGGCTCCCCTTCTCCCACACAGTTCTCAGCTACGTTTCCCATTCCTGCAATCCGCTATTTGTGCTTTTGTTTTAGATGGACCGGAAAATCTGAATATCACCACTAACCCTGCCACCCCCGTTCACGGTGCTGGAAGCAACATCACTCTCACATGTTCCGCTGTCTCTAACCCACTCGCTGGCCTGCATTGGTATTATGATGGTGTGTCCCTTCAAAAATCTGGGAAGGACCTACTCCTACCTAATGTTTCTATCGGGGACATGGGGAATTATACCTGTTTGGCCTTTAACAATCTGACGAAGAGGTACAGCGCCTCAACTGTGCAAATAAATGTGGTTGGTAGGTAATATGTTTCTCTGTCTTCTGTTCTCGATGACTGTGTTTGTGTAAAACCAGATCAACTGGTCCCAATGGGCTACGAACCTGAACACAAGCTGATGGAACACGGAAGTGCTGTGGGAACTCAACCGGTCTTTGCAGCGTCCATAGGAGTCAAAGATAAATCTCAGAATTCAGACAATGGGGGATAAGTCCAGACCAGCAAAAGGGGTTAATTGGCTCTGATAAGGGATGAGATAAGAATTGATCACATTTATGCAAATGGCTAGACCGAGATAGGGAAAGGCGATGGGAGGAAGAAGGTAGATGACTCAAGCCCGAACTGTTAGTTATTTTTGCTATATAAAGGACATTGTTTGACCTGCTGATGTTCTCCAGCTCCGTGTTTTTACATCAACGTCGGTGTCCATTGTCCTTTATGCTTTACCCCTAGATGGAAGGCACAGGGGAACAAAGAAGCACGGGGAGCTGCTTAATGCGAATCAGAGAAAATGATGCTAATGCATCCAGTTGGAGGGTGCCCAGACAGAATTGGTTCCTCCGAAATGCGGGTGGGCTCAGTCTGGCTGTGCATGGGACTAGGGTCAGACATGTCAGCAAGGGAATGGGATGTGGAATTGAAGTGGGTTGGCCACTGGGACGTCCGTGTCACTGAGGCGGACAGAGCCAAAGTGCTCAACAAGGTGATGCATGTTCTCCTCATGTCTGGTGGGTCTCCTCTGAGGGCTCCAGTTTCTCCCACCCTTCAAGGACTCGGTGATTGTTGGTTTCCACCGCACGTCTCTCAGACTGACTGAATCTAGGATATTTTTGTTACATGAGGTGAAAACAGGACTTTAATTCTGTCCATAAGAACTGCGGGTTACTGATTCCAGAACACAAGAAGTCGTTCTTATTTAACATTTACTAAAGGAGAAACCATGAACATATGTAGAATATAGAACTCTACAGCACAATACAGGCCCTTCAGCCCTCGATATTATGCTGACCCATATATTTCTTAAGAAAATGTACTAAATCCTCCTTATCTTGTAACCTCTACTTATCTTCCATCCATGTGCTTTTAAATGCCCCTAATATTCCAGCCTCCACCACCACCCCTGGCAAGGCATTCCAGGCCCCCACAACTCTCTGTGTCAAGAAAATGTACCCCTGATGTCTCCCCTAAACCCTCCCTGCACTTCGTGCACACAACCTCTGGTCTGTACTATTCCCGCCCTGTGAAAAAAGCTGCAACTGTCCACCTTATCGACACCTCTCAGAATTTTGTCAACTCGATCAAGTCTCCACTCCAAGGAGAGAAGTCCCAGCTCTGCTAACCTTGCCTCACAAGACTTGTTTCCCAATCCAGGCAGCATCCTGGTGAATCTCCCCTGCCCCCTCTCCCCAGCCTCCACATCCTTCCTATACTGATGTGACCAGAACTGAACACCATTCTTTAAGGATGGGCTCACCAGAGATTCTTCAAGCTCAATTATTTGTACACAATTTGGGAACATTAAGGGAAAACAAGCATGAACACATTAAAATGCACTGTGGCCCCACCCCCAAGGGGGTTGTAAGACCCCCATTGAGAATGGCTGCTCCAATTCATCTTTCATTCAACCTGGGTCTATCTCTTCCAGATTTTTATCTTCGTTTTTGGGCACTAACCAACCTCCTGTGTTTTGACAGAACCTGTAACCATCGTCACCATTAACTCCAATGACAGCAGCCTAATAGAGCACAATGACACGGTCACTTTGACGTGCTCCGCGGCAGGCAAGGAGATCTCCTTCTATTGGCGAGAACACAATATCATGGTATATGCCACCAGATGGCTTCAACTGAGTGCTGATAACAGCACGCTCACTATTCATGAGGTGTTACGGACATATGGACCATTCACTTGCATCGCACAGAACGTGATAAACATGGAGATAAGCGACCCATTTCATCTCACGGTTTACTGTAAGTGGCCAGCAAAATCGTTAGAGCCCCCAGTGTATTACCAGTCCTGCTTGGCATGGATACCATGAAGGGTGGGGGTCCAAATCTATACATCCCTCAAGGTTGCCGTACAGGTTGGGGGGATGGTTATAATGCCCTAACGTTCGCTGTGCTGGAATGTTCTACAAGGGCTCCGTGATAACCACACTCCATCGGTGCACAAGGCAATGAAATCGAGGCCTGTTCAAATTTATCTTGGCATTTGTGGGATGTGAGATCCACATTTCCAACTGAAAATTTAATTCAAAGGCCAGTTTAGTGACGGTGGCCAGTAACCTGGTTCATTGTTGGAAAGGCTGTGGGTCACAGGAACAGGATTTGTGCCCTCTATCCCGCCTTGTCCAATAAGTGACTCCAGGCCCAACCTAAGACGAAGAATCTTTGACCTTGGGTCAGAGATATTTTGAGGGGTGCACATTGAACACTGGCATTGCCTGGTGATGGCAAGATCCTGGGACCCAATAGGATATGAATTTTATGGGAGGTAATTCCTGGTTGATGACATTAGACAAACTCCCCCATCCCCTACACCAGTGGGGGGGGGGGGTGGGGTAATTGGCACGGAGCAGAACTTGTAATAACATTGGCGTTGACTTGCGTGCACCAACCTGTGATGTATCTACCCCTGCTTTTCCTCACCATTCAGTTACAATTTCTTTCCTCAGGGAGATCTGTATTTCCCATCAAATATAAAATTGACAACTCCAAAATCTTAATTTGTGTGTGATCCTCACAAAGACTTTTACAGATTAGGGTGTTGAGGTGAGTTGTCGAATGTCTTCCTCGGCGTGGAACCAATCACAAACTCTGAGAAGAGTTCAGTTGCTATAGCTGGTTGGTAATGGCGAGTGGGAAGGGGGTGCAGAGGTCAGTGCTGACCTCCCAAATGTTCACAGTATTCAAAAATGAGCTGAAAGATGGGTCAGGGGGGCATGTATCCAAGTTTGCCCATGACGCTCAATTGAGTGGAAAAGCAAATTGTGCAGAGATTACAGAGAGTCTGGAGGGAGATATGGATAGGATAGGTGAGTGGGCAAGGGTCTGGCAGATGGAGAACAAATGTGAGGTTATTCATTTTGGAAGGGAAAATGGGAGATCAGTATATTATTTAAATTGGAATGATTTTCACATGCTGCCATGCAGAGGGACTTGGGAGTACTTGTGCATGAATTGCAAAACAATGGTGAGCAGGCTATCAAGAAGGGAAATGGAACATTGGCCTTCATTGCTGGAGGGATTGAATTTAGCAGCAGGGAGGTAATACTACAACTGTTCAAGGTACTGGTGAGGCCACACTAGAGTATTTTACCATAACATCCCAACACCTGTATTCAATATGAAGGCCAATATGGCAAAAGCACTCTTCTCAACCCTGTCCACCTGTGATGCCACTTTCAGGGAATTATGTATCTGTATTCCCCTCTGCTTTACTGCACTCCTCAGTGCCCAACTGTTCACTGTGCATGTTCCACCTTGATTTGTCTTTCCAATATACAAACACTTCACACTTGTCTGCATTAAATTCCACCTGCCATTTTCGGACCATTTCTCCAGCTGGTCCAGATCCCTCTGCATACTTAGAAAACCTCCTTCACTGTCCACAATGCCTCTGTCCCCAAACTCCATATAAGCTGCCAACCACAGGTTGCAATGAATTGATTCCCACGTGCACCGCTGAGCTCTGAGCTTGAGGTTGGGGTGAAGAGAGATTTCATGGTGTTAATGACTGGAAATTGGCTGCAACTCTCGCCTGGATGGTGCGACGATACACGTCGGTTTTAACGCAGGAATCCGTGTGCAGGAAACCACTTTGTTCACGTTTACTGTGGTGATGGGCCCCTCTCGCTCCCCTTCTCCTGCATGACTCTCACCTTTGTTTCCCATTCCTGCAATCCCCTTTTTGTTCTTTTGTTTTAGACGGACCAGAACATCCGAATATCACCACTAACCCTGCCACCCCTGTTCACGGTGCTGGAAGCAACATCACTCTCACGTGTTCCGCTGTCTCTAACCCACTCGCTGGCCTGCAATGGTATTATGATGGTGTGTCCCTTCAAAAATCTGGACAGGACCTTCTCCTACCTAATGTTTCTATCGGGGACATGGGGAATTATACCTGTTTGGCCTTTAACAATCTGACAAAGAGGTACAGCGCCTCAACTGTGCAAATAAATGTGGTCGGTAGGTAATATGTTTCTCTGTTTTCTGTTCTCGATGGTTGTGTGTTTGTGTAAAACCAGTTCAATGGGCCCCAATGGGCTACAAACCCGAACACAAGCTGGTTGAACAGGGAAGTGCTGTGGGAACTCAACCGGTCTTTGTAGCATCCATAGGAGACAAAGATATATTACCGACGTGTTGGGCCTGAGCCCGTCTCCAAGGAATAAGCAGAATAAGCCAGAAGCAGGAAATCTCAGAATTCAGACAAAAGGTGTTAATCGGTTCTGATAAGGGACAAGATAAAGAATTGGTCATGATTGTGCAAATGGAGAGGCGGAGATGGGGAAAGGCGATTGGAGGAAGAAGGGGTGGGGGAGTTTAACAAAGGCCAGAGAAGTCGCTATTAATGCAAACCAGTTGGACATTAGCCAGTCAGAAGATGAGGTGTTGTTCCTCCAATTTGTGGGTGGTCGTGCATGAGACCATGGATAGACCTGTCCCCAAGGGAATGGGCAGAAAATTGAAATGGAAGATCTGTGCAATTGCGGTGGGCGGATCCAAGGTGCTCCATGAAACAATTTCCCAGTCTGCGCGCCCATTCTCTCTGGCATAGAGGAGCCCACAGCGGGAGCACCGGATGCTGTTGATGACCCCTTGCAGATTCACAGGTGAAGTGTAGCTTCGCTCAGGAGGACTGTTTGGGGTGGTGAATGGTGGTGAGGGAGGAGATGTGGGAGCAAGCGGAGCATCTCCTGCCATCACAGGGGTAGGTTCTAGATGGAGGGAGGTAATGGCTGCTTTCACATGTAGGGGAATCGCCACAGGGATAGAAGACACGTGCATACACACATGATCCTACAACCACTCTAGGATATAAAGCTTTACTATCAAGTTACAACATTCGCTGTCCACCCCCCTTGCTATCTCTAAGTAGGGCTAGGGTTAGTCCCAGAAGCAGATGGTCCTCACGTGGTGGGGATCATCATGCCATTGGCTGGAGAGTCTGACCCAGGTATCGATGAAGCAATTCAAAGGGCCAATGACCAGGTGTGCGCATTGATCTGAGGGCAGGGCTTGACCTTGATTGGCAGGTGAGGTGACCAGTTTCCAGACGGAGAGGCCACATGACCCGGGTGGCCTGGTTGGTGTAGCGGTTAGCACAACGGCGTTACAACGCCAGCGATCAGGACCGGGGTTCGAATCTCATACTGTCTGTAAGGAGTTTGTACGTTCTCCCATATCTGTGTGAGTTTTCCCCGGGGACTCCAGTTTCCTCCTACCATTCATAAAGTACTGGGGTTGTAGATTAATCGGGTGTAAATTGGCCGGAGTGGGCTTGTGGACCAAAATGGCCTGTTTCTGTGCTTATAAATGATACTCCATAGTCCACATTCCCACCAGGCTCCAGACGGAGAGGTCACGTGACCCTCCTCAACCCACATTCCCACCAAGTTCCAGATGGAGGCTGTAGATTGAATGCAGGTCAGTCTGTCTAGACAAGAAAAAGTGGTTCTGCATGGATTAGAGGGGCCAAAGTGTCCTGTTTCTGTTATGTAATTGTTCTATGGAGAGATCACGTAACCTTCCAAAATCCCCACGACAATGACTGTACAAACTAATAAAAACATAATCAAAACTGCAATTAGGAATAGTGATTTTTGAAATTGACCAGGATGGTTAAATATTGCTCCTGGAAAAAAACTTTTCAATGATAACACTAGACAACAACTTCTTTCACCAGTTTTGCTTCCTGAAAACAAGTTGGGGATTATGATCAACAACTTCAAGCTGAACACAAATATAATTTCAGATTTGCTGCATCACGTAGGAAGTTGGATAAACATTAAATGAACTTTTATTGAATTTACCATGTTTAATGACGCTGACACATTCCATCAGTCCAGCTGTCCTAAAAAAAAGTTTTGCCACTGATTTTCGTTTGTACTCAGCATCTGATGCCTCTCCTCTCACTGTCCTATAATAGTCGGCTGGTGTTGAGGGATTCCAGTCACCCTGATACCACTTTTCCCTGATACCACTTTTCCCTGGTCGGAATGTCCCAGTGAAACCTTTCATCGCATCCGTCATCGACCGCACCGAGATCAGTCGGGAAGATGTCCAAGTGCGGACACAGGAAATGAATTTTAAATGGCAATGTGGTTTGACGTGCTTGAAGCCGACTTAAAATATGACAAGAATTTTAAAAATAGATCGTAGATACAAAACAGTACGTGATAGGAAAATTTTAAGGTGAAAATCCATAAAATACACCCCAAAGTGTTCAGGAAGCAAAATCCTCGTTATCCTGCAAATCATCTTAGAGAGCCTGAATTAAAAGCCCAGGGGAGGAGGAGGAGGGAAGAAGTGGAAGGGGGTGGAGCCCAGGCCAACAGGCAATGAATGGACACGGACTGGAGGAAAGGAGTGGAGAATTGATCGGCGAATTTGATTTAAAAAATGTAGACATACAGCATGGTATTTCTGTCATGAGCCTGTGCCGCCCAATTAACCTCCAACAAGCCCCCCCCCCCACCCTGGTGTGTTTTTTGGAAGAGTGGGAGGTAACTGGAGTCCCAAGAGGAAACTCACGCAGAGGCGGGGAGAGCACGCCAACTCCTTGCGGACGGCGCCAGATTCGAACCCCAACCTCGACCGCTGGCGCCCACCACGCAGTTCTGGAGGGAGTTAGAGGGGGAAAGGAAAGAGAGAGGTCGCGTGGGAGGAAAGGAGAGATAGGCGATGGATGGGGGTGGGGGGACCCGGAGAGGTCGGTGTTAATGCCCTCCGGTTGGAAGGTGCCCAGATGGAAGATGAGGCATGGTTCCTCCGATTTATTTGTTCATCATTAACTGAAGGTATTTCTGGCCACATTCAGTATGTGCTCTCCTTGCTAATGAGAAACCACCCAGAGGACCTGGCTGCATCATTTACAATTCATCACAAGTAATAATTCAGGCAAATCCTTGCCTCTCAGTGGACGGGTGTGGGGTTAAAGGAAAGGGATCAGAGATTTGGAGAAGAAGATGGAAGAATCTTTTCCCCGTCCCGAGGGGAGATCTGGGAAACACTGGGTGGCAAGGCTGGGGGGGGGGGGGGGCATGCTAACAACACAGTTCTATGTAGAAAATAGAACATTGCAGCCCAGTAAAGGCCCTGCAGCCTTCAAAGTTTTGCCATCCTACATAGACCCAAATCAAAACAAAACCCTACCTACCTCATGACACTCTATTTTCCTGTCATCCTATCTCAGAGTCCCTTAAATGCCCTTAATCGTGTCCCAGCTTCCATCACCACCACCCAAGGCATTCCAGGCCCCCTCAACTCCCCCCGACATCTCCCCTAAATGTTCCACTATACAGTCACTCTCTGGTGTTTGCTACTCCCGTCCTGGCCGTCCACCCTATCTATTGCCTCTTTATAATCTTGTCGACCTCTATTAATGAGGGCTTCAAATATCCTGGATTGTCTGATCCCGGCAGCAAAGCAGGGCTCGCGTCTGGTCAGTCCTTGGAGGGGAGACCGTCAAGGAACACCAGGTGCTGTAGGTTTCTGGGAGGGGCGCTGGACAAAGTGGAGACTCACTGTTTGCCTTATGGTTGACAAAAGTTAATGAATTTCATGTACGTTACATTCTAAATGTGATAGTAATGGAACCTTTAACTTTTATATTAAAACACAGATGGCTGGAAGACAAGACTAGAATTAGAATTTATTGTCAGGAGTAAGTCACAAAATTTATTGTTGCAGCAGTGCATTTCTATAAACCACCTTCCAACAATAAATAAATATAGACCACAAAAAGTCAAAGTGAGGCCGTGTCTGGGGTTCGTTGTCCGTTCAGGAATCTGATGGCGGTGGGGGGGGGGCGGGGGGGGTTGAAGAAACTATCCTTGTGCCACTGGGGGCTCGTCTTCAGAATCCTGGACCTCCTTCCCGATGGTAACAGAGTGAAGAGGGCACAGCCTGGGTAGTGATGGTCCTGGACGATAGAAGCTGCTTCCTTGAGACACCGTCTCTTGTAGATGTCCTCGATGTAGTGAAGTCTGGTGCCTGTGATGTCACAGGCCGAATTCTCAACCCTCTGGAGTTTTTTTCCTGTTCTGAATATTGGCACCTCCGTATCTGACAGTGATGCAACCAGCCAGAGTGCTCTCCCTGGATATTTTTCGAGAGTCTTCGGGGACGTACCCAATCTGTTCAGATGCCCCACAAAATTTAGACGCTGGCGAACCTCCTTCATGGTTGCGTCGACCATGGAGGCCCCAGGTCAGCACCTCTGAGATGCTGACACCCAGGACGTTGAAGCTCTTGACCCTTTCCACAGCTGAGCTCTCGACGTTCACCTAACCTCCTTCCGAAGTCCGCAAGCGGAAGGTGTCGTGAGCAGGGAGGTTTGGGTAAAGGGTTCATTTCCACGGTGTTCAACTCACTAACTCTCTCACACACATGGTTTTAGCCTGGTTGTTGGCATCATGGTCTACATTACCTACAGTGTGTCATTTGGTGGAATAGTTGGAGTTGAATCAAAAGTTACCTCTGGCAATCCACAGTCAGCCATGCTGGGTCAAAGTTCTCACTCTTGAAGACCGGCAGGGAGAGGCTCTGCCAAATGATTCCAATGATGAGATCGACTTGCTCACGTTGACCAAATTAGATTATTGTGCCCGTAGGTTTGCACCACGTCATGGGCCGAAGGGTCTGTACTATTTGGTAATGTTGCAGCCAAATCGAGCTCTGGGTTGGATCATACTTGGAGCATTGTGTACAGTTCTGGTCACCTCATTGCAGGACATTAAATAAGTGTGGGGGAGAGCGACGAGGGAGAAGCGGGCAGATGCCAGTGAGGAGACGTTGTTGGGGGATGCAAGCAGGCTGTTCCCACTGAGTTGGGGGAGGGGGAGATACAAAGCAGAGGACCAAAGGGGAAAAGTTTACAGGGAACCTCAGGGGAAACTAGACATAGGGAGTGGAGGAAGTGTGGAACGAGCTGCCAGCTGAAGGGATAAAAGCAGGCTCAATTTCAACACTTTAAAAGGTTGGACAGGCATATTGATGGAAGGGGTGTGGAGGGACATAGTCTCGTGCATGTCAGTTGGATGAGGCCGAATAATAGTTTGGCACGGGCTAGAAGGGCCAATTTCTTCGCTGCCCTGTTCTATGATGGGGGGGGGGGAGGGAAGGGTGGGATGGAAGGTGGCGGGTCAACGAAGTACTGCAGGTGAAGGGAGATGGATAAGAAAGGCAGATGATGAGTGGTTCCCCCGAGTGGTGGGCAGAGAGGAACAGAAGGGGAGGGGATCGATAGGTGAACGGTTTTAACCTGTGAGTGGGAACAGAGGGAGAGGGGACAAGTACCCACTGAGTTGAAGCCATTAGTCCTACTCAGGTGGGGGAGGAGAAAGAAACTGGGAAGCAGAGGTGGGGGGGGGGGATGCTGGGAAAATCTCCTTCACTTGGTTATGTCTCAATAAATGACGCCGCCCTGTGAACTTGTTCACCCCTCCTCCTCCCCAGAAACAAGCCTACTTCCCCTTCTACTTCCATCCCATGATGTGACATGGCTCCCTTATGCACATTTTCAGAACGACTCTCTCCTGGTGGTTTGTCGGCTGGGGCGAAAGCTGGCATCGCGATTGGGGTTATTGGTGGAGCTGCGATGGTCTGCGGGTTGGTCGTGTGGTTTGTCAGGAGTAATATGAACAGGTAAATGCACTTCATTCAAATGTTTCCTGCATTTTGATTAAACACGACAAGGGTGTTGTCCTCAGGCGACAATGGTAATTTGCAGCTCAATTTGGGTTTCATACGTTTCGTCAGCTAATCGGGTTGATGTTTCTGTCACACTTTTCCCACGTTGTTCAGGGAACACACTGAGAGACCTTTTGGCACCTTGGCCTTCATAAATCAAAGTATTGAGTACAGGAGTTGGGATGTTATGGTAAAGATGTACAAGAGATGGGTGAGGCCAAATGTGGAGTATTGTGTGCAGTTTTGGTCACCAAATTACAGGAAAGATCTCAATAAAACAGAAAGAAAGCAGATTTACTAAGATGTTGCTCGGACTTCAGGAACTGAGTTACAGGGAAAGGTTCAACAGATTAGAACAATAGTTCACAACCTTTGACAATTGTTCAAAGGAAGTCAATAAATAAATCTCTAAAACTGATAATACATATTCTATTCCAGCCATAAAGGTTAAATCATTCATAGAAGGTTGAAAAATCAGATAAAATAAAATTGGAAAGAGAAAAACCGTTTTTTCAAAATATTTTCTGAATTCCCCAATACCTTCTCCAGCAGCCCGTTCCATGCACGAACCACCCTCCATTAAAAAAAAAACCTCTCCGGTTCCTGTTTACCTTTACCTTAAACTTGTGTCACCTGCTATGGATTCTCTGCTCCTGGCAACAGACCCTCTGTTCACCCGACCTATTCCCCGCCTGACTTTGTCTACCGCTCTGAGATCACCCCTCGTCCACCTGCGCTCCAAGGAACGTGGGCATCCAAAACCACACTCAGATACTGAAATACCGTCCAGGAATGGCTGGACCTTCCCCAGGTGGGGTTTCTGCGTGCAACCGTGTGCGTGGAATCAGACCTTGGACAGAACGGTGATTGAGGCCGATCTCTCTTCACCCAGGGGGAAGAGTCCGGGGAGACGTGACACGAAAACCACCGCCAGAGAAAACTGTGAGTTAAAACCTTCTGCCACCCCAACGATACTCCTCCCTTAGAAATACTAACACCTCCCACAGCTCTTGGAATTGGGTTAGCAAACTTCATCACAAGGGGGAGAGCAGTTGAAATCTTCAATTTCATGAGGGGTGGCAAGAGACCTCCCGAATGGACCTGGGCTCCTGGTTGCTATGAGCAAGTCTCCAGCAGCCCGCAGCCCTGTGTGGGTCCTTCCCCCGCAATTCACCAGCCCCGTTCCTGATTTTGATGCTCCTGTCCCTTCTTCCCGATGGTAGAGGGTTGAAGATACAGGGCGCTGGATGAAAATTGACGTCTATTATTCCTTGAGACCGATTTACACAGCTCTCGCAGTAAATGTCTTCAATAGAGGAAAGGTAGACACCACTGATCCTCTTGGCTGTTTACACGATCCTCTGTATAGACGTCAGGACCGATCTTTTGCAGCTACAATCCCACACAACGATGCGCTCAGATAGAACCCTCCCTATGATGCCCGTGTAAGAGGTTATCCAGATGGAGTCCGGTAGACTCGCCCACCTCAGCCTCCTGAGGACGTGTAGGCGCCTTCAAGGTGTTGCAGGTCCAGGATCCACCTTGGCCGTTCTGCGGCCAATTGAACTGTATCTCCCCCCTCATTTCTCACCCACACCCGAGGTCTTTGCTGCCCTGTATAAATCCGCACACTACAAGCAGCAGAACAGGAGAAGCTCATCAAGTCCAATCTATGATCAAGTACAACCTGATGAAACAGCGTTCTCCGGTCCTCGATGCAAAACCTCCAGACACACAATCAGACAAAACACATGTTTACGGAAGGTTATTGAATAAATTGTCGCGTCTTGGTGGGTTGAGGGGAGGTTCATCAGTGGCGGTTCATCCTGTACCTCCTTCCCAATGAGAGCAGCTGAAAGATGGTGTGTGCAGGGTGGGGGTGGGGGTGGGGGGGGGGGGTCCTCAATGATTAATGGGCAAAATGTACAGGGCGAGTGGGAAGAGTGGAGTTTGAACCATATTAATTTAATGGCATATACTGCATTGGAGAACTTGTTCTGATATCATTGATGAAGTGACTTTAAATGTGTTGACTTCCCACAGACGATGAAAACACATCTGGGGTGTATGAAAATATCCAATGGACTAATGTTAGTAATTTTGCACTGATATGGTTTGATATTCATGTTTCAGATTTTTTAAAATTTATAAATGGTAATAACTCTTAGAGTTCAATAGAGGAACTCAGCTGGTCACCCAAGAAGTAAAGGTTAACCCACGATTCTGGCCTGAGTCAAGGTATAAGCAAAAGGCAAGCGGGTGCCTGGGTTGAGGAGAGGAGGGAGGGGAGAAGGGGCAGGGGGAGGAAGACAGGCTCACAGGTTGTAGGTGGTAGAGGAGATAACCTGGTTTCCCCCCCCCCGCCACCGAGATCATCCTCTGCTTTTCCCTCTTGCCTCCCTCCCTCCACCTCCATCTGTGGCCTGCGCTCCTCCACCCCCCTGCCCCTTCTTCCCTCCTCCCCCAGCCTTTTGATTTCAGGCGCCCGCCCGCTTTCTGCTCAGGCCTCGACAAAGGGCCCAGGCCCAAAATGTTCTTTGCCTCCAGTGACGCGCCGAGTGGGAATGTTCACCGGTCAATTCATTCCACTTCCGCAATCGGCTTCTACCATGATGTCAATAAAATTCTTAAAATAATTTCAATTTTAAAAAAAATCTCTGAAGCAAAACAGGTCGGTGGGCAAAATGGGGCGACATTCAAGACAATAATGAACATGAACCTTCTTCAAGTTCAACTTTATTATCATCTGACTGTACTTGTGGAACCAGATGAAGCAGCCTTTCTCTTGACCACGGTGCATGCATACACACACATACACGTACTGTTATGGAGTCCAGAGGACCTCAAAAACAGCAGGAATAGATATGCACCACAACACAGGGTTATTTCAACAAAAGTTGTTTTTAATTATACTTGAACAAGAAAACAGAATTAAACTTTAACTTATTACTTTACCTACTTAATCCCACCTCTAATACTAAACGCAGGTGTGTGTTATGTATATTTAAGATTAGACAAGTTCTTTGGATCACAGTCCAATCTCACTGTTTGCACGCACACACTTGTACTGTGCACAGAAGTTTTGTTAGCATTAACAAAGTTCAACCAGGCAAATGGTTCCACTCAGGAGGGTTCTTGGGGGTTTTCAGAGAGAGATTCCTTTTCCACGACATCCACAACTGATTCCTTCTCAATCAGTCTTACTGACGAAACTTGCCCCTTCAGGGTTCTCCAGATGATCCTCTTTCTTTCAGGTCACCTTTCAGACTGCCAATCTCCTCCTTTGACCAGGGAGCCTTACAAGGTTTTCCAGCTTGTCCTTCTGGAACTGATTTCTGTGTCTCTCCTCTCTGTTTCGCACCCTCCCTCTCTGAGAGCAAAACTGTTCTCCTCTGCCTGCAAAGATAACATGCTTTCCCAGGCAAGTTGCTGTCGATACTTTGTTGCTTCCTGCAAAAAGCATACTGCAAAAGTCCCGCAAAAATTGTGTTTTAAAATGTGTGTGTGCAAACTGCTCTAACAATTCCTCCCAGATCACCTCTAAACTCACTCTGTCACAGTACACACACACACACACACACACACACACAACATTATAAATGCCCATGAAGGTAAATATAATATTTTGGGATGATTTACTCGGTGACAGGAGGTGGTTCACCAATTCCACAGCCTGTGGGAAGAAGCTATTCCCCAGCCTGGCTGTCCTGATTTTGATCCTCCTGTACCTCCTTCCTGATGCTATTGGTCAAAGGCCCTGTGTGCCAGGTTCTCAATAATTCTTTCAGCCCTATTTAAGCCATGCTTCTGGCAAACGTCATCAAAAAGGCTGCTTTGATGACCCTCTATATTAACCTGGTCTGGTGCTTTGGTGCTACCGTCCACACAGCGAGGCAGCTGGACAGGATACTCCTAATTGTGGTCCTGTAAAATATTGTCGAGATGGGGGTAGGTAGTCTTGCCCCCACCTCCTGAGGAAGTGTAGGTCCCTGGGAAATCAGTTGTAAGATGGATGAAGGCGTTCTTTGTATCATTGGTTCATTTTGTGTTGCTCCATCCACAGAAACCCACACTGCCTCCTGATGACAACTCCACATATATGGTAAGGGAAGTACTTTGTTTATTCCGTTGCTGTGTAGAAATAAAACCTAGAGTAACCTGCTCGACCACTGGAGTCTCCTCCAACAATTAAGAAGGATTCCATCTCCCGTGTTCACTTTGCCCTGGATCCCTATGTTCCCAATCCACTCAATGCCCAAGGGTCTATTGACCTCAACGTGGAATGGAGTAAAGACGTTGTAACATAGAACAGTGCATTCTGGCCCATGAGGTTTTCTGTGCCCAATACTGTCTACCTTGAATTGCACTATCAATGACTCCAAAGGCTGAGAGAGGAACGATAGGCTTTAATACACGTTTAGGTTTCAGCTGGCCCAACTCCATGTGTTTGAATGAATGGAAGGGGGCAAGAAGGTTGACCTTTATGCCCAGGTCACAGAGGGAGGGATTACAGGGGATCAAGCCATCAGTGGGTGGGCCAGCCACTTATACACAGAACTATATATACATATCACCAAACAGATTGAAACAAAATCGTTTCTGACACTGTATCATCTGTATCCCTCGTTCCCTGGATATTCTTTGAGTTCAGCTTTCAAAACCTCACATGGACTTGATACTGCATTTTTGATCAAATTCACCACCTCCCACCCCCTTGTCATCCCCATTTCCTTCACCTCGCCATCTTTGACCATCCTCCTGATTGGATCATTCCGGTCCAGATCTTGGATCGGCTGATCTTTCAACAAATCCCACGTTTGAGCTGGGGAACTTGTCCAATAACAGTTGCCTCCCAATTCTCCCATCCCCTCAGTAGATCTTGCCAAATGATGTAATAATTCTCCCCTCCCCAATTTAGCAAGGTTCCCACAAGATCCCGTCTTATCCTTGTTCACAACTATCTTAAAACTCATGTTATTGTGATGAATGTGAAGTGCCAGTTGATGAAGTAGACAAAGACAATGTGGTCAAACAATAATCATGGTTTTTATTAGCAGGAACTCATGGTACAATAATGAAAGACAATAGATACATACACAGTTATGACCAAGGGGAGTGTCCTTAACAGTGGAGATAATGCACATCCAATATTAGTACAGCAAGGCTCACTAGAGGGGGGAGACAGGCAGCTTGGCAGACATTTACCACAGTCTCCCCCCGGCAGAAGAAGGGTTAAAATCAAAAGGACAGCTGCTAGGAAAGACTGAAGCAAGCAATACATGGATACCATGCTTGGTCTTGAGAATGCTCTAACAGCCAAAATACGCCAGTATCTAGCAAGCAATCGAAATATAATCAGATGCTTTATGAATATGTCAGGTTGTTTACGAATTCTGGTGCTTTGTCTCAAAACAGGTGGCTTCTTTGCAACCTTGGGAACTGGTACAGTTCCTGGGTCTGTAGTGTGGGAAGGACTGGCTTCTGGACCCGCTCCAGAATCGCTAGCATGAGGCAATGGAGGCTCAGCATGGCCATCTGAAAGCTTACTAGGGGTACAGGCTGGGGAGTGAACCCAACCTCTCAGGCTCACTCTGAGTAGGGGTGTGAGGAAGGAGCAAACCAGGCGAGGCCAGATCTCAGAGCTACAGTGTCAGTACTCCCATCTGGGAATTTAACATGAGCATAGTTGGGGTTAGTATGCAGTAGATGAACTGGTTGGACATGCTCGAGCGTAGCACGATTCCAGGCTCAGATAAACAGGCTGGCCAGTCCATCACAGTTCCTGATTTCCTAGGAAAGGCAAACATGAGGTGTTTGATTTATTGCAGTACACAATAAAGATCGAATAGAAGGTAATGCCTCAGGCAGCACCTCCTGCCACCGGGTAACAGGGTAACCATGTGTTTTTAAAGCAAAATTAACAGTATTCCAGTCTGTACTATTAGCCCTTTCAACCTGTCCATTGCCCTGCGGGTTGTAGCTTGAGGTATGGCTGGTGGAAATCCCCTTCCGTAGCAGGGCTCACTGCAGTTCAGCGCTCATGAATGCTGAGCCTCTATTGGTATGAATATAATTGGGAAAACCAAAAATGCTGAAAATTCTGTCAAGTGACTTAATGACAGACACTGACGAGACATCAGGGCAGGGTATCGCAAAGGGAAACCAGGAATATTTGTCAATTACAGTAAGGAAATATACATTTTTGTTGTTGGAAGTTAACGGCCCTTTAATATCTAAGCTAATCCTCTCAAAAGGTCGGGTTGCCTTGATGAGAGTGGGCTCTGGAGCTTTGAAGTATTGCGGTTTGCAGTCCATGCAAAGAGGACAGCTTTTAGTCAGTTTCCTGAGTTCTTCCATAGAGTAAGGAAGGTTGTTAGCCCTTATGTAGTGGAAGAATCTCGTGACTCTGGGGTGGCACAGTCTGCTATGGATCTCTTTTAGCCCACCAAAATTTAACACTACACTGTTCATCTGAGATTGAATATCTAACCCCAGTACCACAGGGGCATAGAGCTCTGGCATAATAAAGAGCCACATATCAGCCAGGCAACGTTCCTGTAAATTTAGAGTAACTTTACACTTGTCCCGTACAGATTTTGTAAGTTCACTACAAGCCATCGATATCTTTTGGTTCTCTGGATATCTCCGCAAATTTAAAGCTCTGGCAACTCTCTTGTGGATGTAGCTGTCGGTACTCCCCAAGTCTATTAGACAATCAAGAGTCTGACCATTCACCTTTCCCTTCATAGTTGACCATTCCAGTCCATAACATCCCCCAAGCTTTGGAGTCAATTGAGCTATCACAGAGGATCTCACCTCGCCATCACTTGAAGTCGATTCAGCCTGCTCATCTGAAGATTCCCCCTTTTCACAGTTGTCTTCCATTCCTGCAGCTCCAGGATGCATTTTCTGGTGCTTCTCTTCTTCTTCTTATCAGTGGGAGTACTTTTCGTCTTATACACTTTAGCGAAGTGGCCGAGTTTCCCACAATAGTTGCAGGTAGCAAATTGAGCCATGCACTTCTGTCTGGGGTGCCAGCTCTTATCACAGAAGTAGCATTTTTCAGGAGTTTGCCCTTTTCTTTCCTTTGGGTTTCCAGCACTCCTGGATGTTTCCTTTTCAGTTTCTAGCATTTCACTGGACGCATGGCACTTCTCAGTGTTTTGGCTAGAGTGACTGCCTGGTCGTAGATTAAGGGCTCCGTCTCCAGCAGCCTCTGTCAGATGTAACTGGAGTCAATCCCATTGACAAAAGCATCCAGCTTCAAGGCATTGCGGTGTTGTTGCACATTGACTGCCTTGACATCACATTCGTTTGCCAGTGAGTCGAGGCCCAGTGCATCACTTTCCTCGGGTTTCTGGCGTCTAGTCAGCAACTGGTGTCGAGCAAGCACCACATTCCATGGCGCTGCATAGTAAGCGGTCAGACGTTCCCGGGCTATAGTCAGAGCGGTAGCTCCTTGCATTACTGCGAAAGGGACCTCACCCAGCAGAGAGTTCAGGTGGCCCCACTGTATCGCCTCATTGACCATGTTGTTTTGAGCCATGTAGTAATCGAAACAAGTAATCCAGTGGTTGAAAATTTCTCTGGCCCTCGGGGCAGACTGGTCGATTATCAGCTGCTCTGGCTTGAGTGCTGCATCCATTTCTGTTAATAAAATTGAAATGCCAGTTGATGAAGTGGACCAAGACGATGTGGTCAAACAATAATCATGGGTTTTATTAGCAGAAACTCATGGTACAATAATGAAAGACAATGTGCATATACAGTTATATCCAAGGGAAGTGTCCTTAACAGTGGAGATAATGCCAATGTTAGTACAGCAAGGCTCGCCAGAGGGGAGACAGGCAGCTTGGCAGACATTCATCACACAATGTTCCCATGATGCTCTGCCACAGAGAGGCCAGTTCCCTGGTCAGGTTCATTACCCAGAACAGGCTCCCCTACTTAGACCATCTATGGACAGTTACAAGAAACCCTCTTGTTCGCCGCAAAAATATTATTTCGATCTAAGTTTCTTGCCTCGATTAGTATAAGTGATGTTAAAGTCACCCACTACCTCAACCATGTTGCTCTCCCATTTTTCCATGACTTGTCTAAATACCTGTCCCTCGATCTCCCGGTGGTGAATCAGAAGCCTGTAGTGTAACTCCATCAGAGTGAATATGCCTTTCCTCACGTTTAACTCTGCCTGGATTGCCGCAGTGAATGCTCCCTCCAGCACGTTCCCTTTGAGTGGAGCTGTGAATCTTTCCCTGGTTAGCAATCCATCCCGATCACCTATTTTACCTGCCCCCCCCTTCCATCACCCCTAAAACATCCAAGCCCAGGAACACGTGGCTTCCAGCCCTGTCCTTTTCCCAGCCAAGTCTCTGTAAATGACCACATCACAATTCCCTTACAATTCTATTCCACCTATCAATCCCCTTTCGCCATTGCCTGCCTCTGACGATATGTTTATTGCATGTTCTTGTCATCTTCAACAGGGACTGTATGTGGAAGATCGATCAATTTACTGTAGTCTGAAGAGGTAACGAGGCAGAACTCTTTGACAAATGATCCAAAATGTTATTTCTGACTGAAATATTTACAATGTTGTCCCATCCTGGTAATTTACACCATCATCCGCTTCCGAGTCACACTGCGATTACTAGATGACAGATAAGTAAGGCGTTTGGCACTGGAGAGCGGCGTAGACACGCAGGAAATTAGTCAACTCCAGACGTGTAGCCCATCAGACGGTATAATGTCCCTGGAAACACGCACTTCCAGGGCATCTCATAGAGTGAAGGACTGAATTATTGGTGTTTGCCTCAATCAACTTTTGTCGCATCCAGTGACCTCAATAACACCTCATCTTGCCCCGTCCCCTGTATGGATTTCATTCCTTTCTTGCCCCATCGCATCTGCTCCCAGGGTAAGGTGTTCCATGTGAGATCACTGCAATGTTCTTCATCTTCAAACAAAGTGGCTTCCCCTCTCCCACCATTAACTTGGCCCTTTCCGCATGCAGTGTCTTCCATTAACAGCATATTTGGCCATGTCTTCTCCGCCCCCCCAGACGCAACAAAGACCGTATCCCCCTTGTCCTGATCTTCTAACCCAGCAGCGTTAGTATCCAACATTGCATCCTCCACTATTTCCACCACTTGCAATGTTATTCCACCACCAGACATAATCTCATCTCTTGGGTCCTCTCAGCTTTCCACAGGGGCCACTCCTTCCGTGACCCACTCCTTGCTTCCCCATCAACAGTCCGCTTGTGGGGCCTACCCGTGTGCCAGGAGATGCTCCATTTGCGCCCACACCACCGCCTTCACCACCATTCGGGGCCCCAAACTGTCCTCGCAAGTGAAGCAACTCTGCAGTTGGGAATCTGCAGGGGGTCCACGGCATCCGGTGCTCCTGCTGTGGTCACTACGCTGGAGAGACTGGGCGATCGCTTCATTGAGCACCTCGGCTCCATCTGTCGTCATGGCATGGATCTCCCAGTGGCCGCCCATATCAATTCCCCACCCCATGTCCATGTCCTCATGCTCTGCTGGGGAGAGGTCACGTGTGAATGGGAGGAACCGCACCTCATATTCTGTTTGGACGCTCTCCAAACAGAACCCGACCTCTCTGCATTCCTCGCACCCCCACCCTATTTCTCTCTTTCCCTATTATTATGTCATATTTCCCTCTGTCTCTCGCTCTCTCTCTTTCCCTCTGCCTCTCTCTTTCTCCCTTTCTCTTTCCCTCTGTCACTCTCTCTCTCTTTCCCTCTGTCTCTCACTCTCTCTCCCTTTCTGTCTCGCTCTGTCTTTCTCTTTCCCTCTGCCTCGCTCTCTCTCCCTTTCTCTTTCCCTCTGTCACTCTCTCTCCCTTTCTCTTTCCCTCAGTCTCTCTCTCTCCCTTTCTCTTTCCCCTTCTCTCTTCCTTTCTCTTTCCCTCTCTCTCCCTTTCTCTTTCCTCCTCTCTCTCCCTTTCTCTTTCCCCCTCTCTCCCTTTCTCTTTTCCTCTATCTCTTTAATTTGAAAGCCACCTCACTCAACCAAGCACTTCTCACCCTTCCATCCTCTCCCTGTTCAGCGACGCCCTCTTGTCTGTTGGCCTGCACTCCTCCCACTGACCCTTCTATGCTCCCCCCCACCTTTTTATTCAGGCCTAAAACGTTGATTCTATATTTTTATTTTCTTTGGTGACCTTCAAAGTTTATTTAACATACTTTCATGTGTTCTTTTTTGCTCCCACAGATAACGCGATTGGTGAAGGTGTTCGTTGATTTGTGAACTCCACCACAAATTACATTGAGGGAAATGACCTTCCCTCGCATTCGTCCGTGACAATTATTGACCATGTTCCCCCCCCCCCAGTTATTCTGCCGGTCGCGTCCTCTTATCTGTGACATTATGATGCCATGAACGAATCCCACCCTCCTCCCACCACCTCGACTCTCTCACTGTACTCAACTCCATTCTGAACCCACGGGAGAACTTGCAATCATTGTTGGTGAAGTAATCTTTGTTTCTCAGTCAGTCTGGGTCATCTTGCCACTGTTCCTCCGCCCCCGTGGCCCCTGACATTAATGACCCAATATATTGCATGTCTCATTCGCCAAGGGGCGTATCTTTGCTTTCCCGGCCAGTGTGCTGTAAGGGAACCCAGTTCAGTGGGTTCAAAGAGCAATGAATCTGAACACAGGCTGGACACATGTAAAGAGATCACTACAGGCATAACACACCCCGGTAATCACAATCACACCACACACTACAACCCAGTCACATCATGCATAACACCACTGATACCAGAACTGCTTACACCCATACACACACACTGGACAACCCAGTCACATCAGGCTTTACACTACCGATACCAGGAACTGTTTATACCCACACACACACTGGACAACCCAGTCACATCGGGCTTAACACCACTGATACCAGGAACTGTTTACACTCACACACTACAACCCAGTCACATCGGGCTTAACACCACTAATACTAGGAACTCTTTACACCCACATACACACACACACACACACACACACACACACACACATTGTACAACCCAGTCACATCGGGCTTAACACCATCACTACCAGGAACTGCTTACACCCATACACACACATTGTACAACCCAGTCACATCAGGCTTAACACGACTGATACCAGGAACTGTTTACACTCACACACACTACAACCCAGTCACATTGGGCTTAACACCACCGATACCAGGAACTGCTTACATCCACACACACATTATAACCCAGTCACAGCAGGCTTAACACCACTGATACCAGGAACTGCTGACACCTATACACACACACTGTATAACCCAGTCACATCAGATACAACCATTACCAATATAAGCATTTATACAGACTTATCACACCTAAGGACTACTATTCACTATGCCCCATTCCTTGTCTAACATGGGCACGGCTCAGATGCTATCTTCAACACTACTACAATATACAACAGCCCCAATCCCAATCTAGCACACACTTTACCAATAACTCCTCCAGCGTTGTCAAGAGTAGAACAGGGTTTGTGTCAGGGTCGAAGAGCAAAAGACCTGTTGCACATGGTGGACTTTGTAGTAGAGTGAGCTGGAGGGACTGGCCCAGCTTATCACAAGGGATGGAAGGCGCCAATGGTCAGGTGTGCACCAATGGGCGGGCGGAGTCCAACTTTGACAGGCAGGTGATGCGACTTCCGATGAGGTATTCGCTGGTTGGGTCATGTGACAGATGGGATTTGGCATGTGGCAGAGTCTCATCCGGCTGGGAGGGGACGACATCAAGCCTCACCCCCCCCCACCACCCTCTGTCCGGTGTTCCGAGCCCATTCGCGAGAGCATCCACAACCTTGGGGTTTTCCCCATCACGCTCAGATCCAGATAGCCTCTTCGTTATCGTTTTTGGGGCATCCACCTCGACACTTGAGGGCAAGAACTCCTGCCTTTATCCAGTGCTGACAGGAAGGTGACAGGAGACATGGACACCGTGGTTCTGGAACAGAAGAACGAGTTTGTAAGGCACAGGGAGCAAAGACTCAGGAGGGAGTTCAGACGCACTTCATAAGGTCATATGCCCTTTTAGATTCCGATTTGAATTTCAGATTTATTGTCAGAGTACATCCCATACAACCCTGAGATTTTTTTTTCTTGCAGGCAAGGTAGAATTATCTTTTATTAATGGTGCAAATAAAAATTTTGTTAAGAGCCCAGAGGACCACAAAACCCAGTAGCAATAGAAATTCACCAAGACAAATGGTTACTTAAACAAAAGTTGCTTTTAATTTTTTTAAAACATAACAGGATCTATATAATCATATAACAATTACAGCACGGAAACAGGCCCTTCTAGTCTGCACCAATCTAAGTACTCTCCTCTAGTCCCACCTACTTACACTCTGCCCATAACTCTCCATTCCCCTCTCTTCCACATACCTTTCCAACTTTTAACATTACTATTAACTTAACCCCCTTCTAGTTCTAAGCTCACATGTATGTAATGTGTATATGTTCAGTAAAGTCCTTTGATTCACAGTCCAATCATTCACTTCTCACTTCTCCAAGTTCACTGGCATCAGGCAATTCTTATACTGTGCACAGAACTTAACATAAACAATTCTTCACCAGGATCTGGTGCTTAAAGGTAAATGGTTACCACTCAGGAAGATTCTTGTCAGGTTTCAGAGAGATTTGTTGCTTGTTGGACACAAACTGATTCCTTCCGATCAGCCACTTCACTGTCTTGCTGAAGAAACTTGCCTCATCATGGGCTTTCCAAACGATAACCTCTTCCTCCAGGTCACCACAGAGTCCCTCTTGTTTCCTTATTTTGGAAGAAACATTCTAGCCAGCCATTTTCTCTTGTAAGGACCACAAGGATTTTGAACAGGCTGAACTCAGAATTCACAACCCATATTCAAAATTGGGTTTTCATCAAGCTTGCCATGTTGCAGCCTCCAAAAGCTACTGCAGAACTCAGTTATCTCTTTCTTTTTAAAGAGAAATCCTGTTTCATCTTTTGTCTCCCTCCCTCCCTGTGCTCTGCATCAGTTCCATTAATAAAACCCTTCCCTACATCAAAACTGTGTTCAAAGTCCTTGCCTTTGAGACTGACCAAACCTGTTTCCTCACTTACAACATCTGTTGCTGGAAAGTCAATAGTCCATTTACACTGGCTTCTAAAGATTCTTCCTGTGATGATGTAATGGTGGGGGGGGGGGGGTGTGGTGTACTATACTGTCTGCTCCTCATGTATGGAGTTGCTTGCTATTGGCTATGGCTCCACCCTACTGGAAGCACAGATGGAGATGCTTTCCCACTGGCCAGTTTAATGGTGGCTAAGAGTCTGTTAATAAAAGCCCTGTATTAGTATAACACTTGTCGGGTCTACGTCTATGGCATATCACCTCCTAAAGTAGCACCATTGTCTTTGCAAAGGCACTCGGACCCTGGATGACTCAGTCTCTGCAAAGCTCTTGGATTTTAAATGAGATCTCTTTTGTGAAGTGTTTGTTTGTGAAGTGACACACACTAAAACCCCCACAATCTATCTCTTTCACAAACATATTTATATATAACATACCCCGTAACAAAGACTGAAGGCTTTTATTAGCAAGAGACGGACAGCATCCCTGGGTTGGTCGGTCACACTGACCAGGACTCGAACTGGGGGCAGGCTTGCAACATGACAGCCTTCATGGGGAAGAACGGGGGAGGAGTCGCGAGGTGCCCAGTGAGAGCAGGATCAAATATATAGTGATTAACACGACCTCCCTTTATGCACAACGTTACTGGTTCACAGAGCACATATGTCTACATTAAAATGGTCTCGTTTTATTTGGACGAAAAACTTGGTGTGATAAATGTCAAGAGAGTGGTGCTTCCTTGGAGCTGCCCTAGAAAAATTTTGGAAGGAAGTTTTTCAAACATTGTCGGCAATTAAAAATTTAAAATTCGAACCTAGCCCTTTAATTGCTCTTTCTGGAACATTTCAAGAAGACGATGTGTTATTAACTTCAATTTAATGACGCGTTTTTATCTTTTATTTCATTAATGGGGGTGGGGGGTGCAGGGGTACATCGTACCTGGGCCAGGGGTCCAAAAGGACTTCCTGACAAATCAGTGGGGAAAATTTGGGCAAACCTGGGGAGACAGAGACCGAAACAGTAATGGTGCAAACATCAGAATTTGTTAATTTCCATAAAATGAAGTTGGGTTTCTCCAGGGTGGATATAGAGGGGTGGACAATGTATTACTTAATAACATAGTATTACACATAAAGACCAAGCATACGAGTTCAGGAAATCTCATCCGCTCCAGTTGTGCCGAAAAGAGCGACCGAAGGATTAGGCTCCTGATTTGAATTTGAATCACATCCCTCCAGTATTTTTCAAGGCGAGGCCGCGTCCAGAACACGTGGATTAATGAAGCCTCTCCTTGCTAACATTTATCACAAGAATTTACATCTGAATGGATACCAGATCAGTTATCTTTAGACATATGGGGTCCATGAACACCTTTAAATTGTAACAATGACGGGACCATCTTAAAAAAAAGTTTTACAAATCTGACATTTCCCTCTTTGTCGATTGCAACCGGCGGGACCAGAGGGTGTGGGGTACTGGGATTGCCGGAATATTTCGATGAGATGTTACCCAAAACGATACGATGGGAAACTGGAACTCTGCATTGTAGTGGAGCCTGAATAAATTGTTTAAAGATCAAAACCGAAGGGTCACTTGTCAGGGAAGTGGAGATGGAACACAGAGGGCAATTCTCTCCCCGAGGTAACCGCGGAGATTCAGTCCCTGAGCGTATGTGAATATTGAAGAATCAACCGAACGTGCTGGTGAGGCGAACAGCATTGAGGGACGGAAGTGTGGCGAAGGACCGAATGGACATCAGCCCATTTGCTACTTCCTCTGCCTTCGCACCTCGGACCAATCAGCGTTGACTCCAGTGCATCTGGCCCGGAGACCAGAAAGAGCGGCTCAATGTCCGAGTGTGAACAGAGACCAGGCGCTTCTCTCCCCACCCCCTCCTCCCCCCACCTCTCTCTCTCGGGGATGGCGGGGCTGCCGCTCACTGCGCTCGCCGTTTGTTTCTTCATCCCCTGGGGTGAGGGTCGCTCTCTCGGTGCAGCTCGCAAGGGGCGACCGGGCTCGTCCGGCGAAGCGGTGTCGCTTTCTCCCTTAACGCCGAGTTTCTCTCCCTCAGGTGAGTCGCAGGGTTTGACCATCCACACAGACCGGAGCCGGTTCAATGTCACCGCCGGCGGCGACGCGACCTTTTCGGTGCAGCCGTCAGTGAAGGTGAGGTCTGGGAACTGGGGTTTCAAGGACAGAACCATTGTTACGTGGGTCGTTACAAACGGAGTCGCAGATATTTGGTGCACTTACGGGTCGCTCCTGCTGAAGTCGGTGACCAGATCAGACAGCGGGGATTACACCGTGACCATGACTCCAGAGGTCGGGGATCAGCAAACAGCGACCATCGCTCTGTTGGTCATTGGTGGTCGTCGATCTGGTTGACTGATTTATTTTGCGGCGACTGTTTCCGTTCTATTCCCGTGGTGAACACACACACACACACAAACTCACTCACACACACACCAACACACAAACTCACTCACACCCGACACACACACACACACACACACTCACTCACTCACACCCAACACACAAACACACACATTCACACACAAACTTGCTCACTCACACACACCAACACACGCACAAACGCACACACCCAACACACACACACAAACTCACTCACTCACACCCAACACACCAATATGCACACACACAAACTCGCTCATTCACACACACAGACAAACTCACACACCCAACATACACACTCATTCACACACACAAACACACACACTCATACACATACACACACAAACACTCACACACACCAACACACACAAACTCACACCCAACACACACACACACTCACTCACTCATATTCACAGTTTGACCCTGCCCCCGAACTCGCTGTTCACCCTCCGACACGTATGTTTTCCATCGGGGGAATCTCACCCAGTGAACAGGACGAGTATGCCTTCCATTCCTGCTGTGGAACTCAATGCACGGTTTGATCGGAAGGTCCTCGCTTTGGACAGGGATTTTTGTGCTTTGAAGCGGTAAAGGCAGGCTCGCCTTTGACATTTCAGAAACATTTGGTCAATTACATGGATGGGAAAGGGAAGGAGGGCTGTGGTTCGCGGTGCAGATCAGTGGAATGAGGCAGAATAATGGTTCGGCACAGACTAGAAGAGCTTAAGGGCCATTTCTCCGCTACTGTGTTCCACGAATGGAGGCAGATGAAGGAGGGAAGGGCGGAAGCAGGGTGGGTTGGGAGGTGGAGGGGTTCAGGTGACGGGTCAACGAAGTAGTGCAGGTGAAGGAAGATGGATAAGAAAGGCAGATGATGGGTGGATCTAGATAAGGAACGGATGGTGGGCAGGGAGGAACGGAGTGGGAGAAATACCCAGGGGTTTTACCCGTGAGTCCCACTTAGGTGGGAACAGAGAGGGAGAGGAAAAATGGCTGGATGGTTTCAACCTGTGAGTCCCAACAAGTGGGAACAGAGGGGGAGAGGATCGATGGCTGGGTGGTTTTACCTGTGAGTCCACTCAGGTGGGAACAGAGGGGAAGGGGACAGGTACCCACTGAGTTGAAACCATGTCAGGTGCAAACAGGTGGAGGAGGAGAAAGAAACTGGGGAACAGAAGCGGGGGTGGGGTGTGGGGGGATGCTCGGAAAATCTCCTTCACTTGGTTATGTCTCAATACACGATGCCGCCCCGTGAACTTGTTCACCCCACCTCCTCCCCAGAAACAAACCCACTTCCCCTTCTGCTTCTTTCCTGTTAGCTTCCATCCCATGATGTGACATGGCTCCTTTATCCACATTTTCAGAACGACGCTCTCCTTGTGGTTTGTCGGCTGGGGCGATAGTTGGCATCGCGATTGGCGTTATTGCTGGAGCTGCGGGTTGGTCGCGTGGTTTGTCAGGAGTAATATGAACCGGTAAATGCATTCAAATGTTTCCTGCATTTTGATTAAACACTGCAAGGGTTGTTATCCTAAGGCGACAGTGGTTAATTGCACGTCCATTTCGGTTTCATACGCTTGGTCAGCCAAACGGGTCGAGGTTTTTGCAACACTTTACACACGTTGTTCAGATTGAGAGACCTTTTAGCACATTGGCCTAAAGTATTGAGTACAGGAGTTGAGATGTGGTGGTAAAGTTGTATAACACACAACTCAGAGTATTGCTGGTCACCTAAATACAGGAAAGATGTCAATAACATCGAACGAGAGCTAGACGATTTACACGATATGTTGCTGGGACTTCAGGAATGGAGTTACAGGAAAATGTTAAACAGGTTATGATTTTATCCCCTGGAGCGGAGAAAAAAATGAGGGGAGATATTTAAAATGATGAGGGGTGGGGCGGGGTAGACAGGGTATATGCAAGTAGCCTTTCTCCACAGACGTCAGGTGAGATACAAACCAGAGGACATGGGTTAAGGGTAAAAGGGGAAATGTTTAGGGGGAACAGAGAATGGGGGTGTAGAATGAGTTGCCAACTGAAGTGGTGAATGCGGGCTCAATTGTAACACTGAAGAAGAATTTGGATAGGTCCATGGATGGGAGGGGTATGGAGGCCCGTGGATTGGGTGCAGGTCAGTGGGACCAGTCAGAATAATATTTTGGCACAGACTAGAAGGGCCTGTTTCTGTGCCGTAATGTTCAATGGTTCTAAACAGAATTTGTGTTAACCCCAGTTCCCGTTGACACCACCTCTCCCACCCCCCTCACGACTTCCTCTCCAATCAGAGAGCTGTCCTCTCCCCTGACACACGTTCTCCTACCCTCCCCACCCGCATCCATCTATAATTTGCCTGTCAGCGATGCTCCTCCCCTTCCCCCCGCCCGTTCATTCAGGCGTCTACCTGTTTGTGTTTGTACCTGACGATGGGTCCAGGTCTTCCCTTGGACACTGCGTGACCTGCTGAGTTTCTCCAGCGCGCCAGTGCACACGTAATGTTTTCAATCCGCTGCGTCTCTTTGTCGGTGGGTCATTAATAACCAGCGATTGTATGGAAGCTTACAACATTCCAACAGGCCCTTCCAGTCTCTGCCGACTGTTATTCTGCATTGACTGAGTGATCTGCCCCAGTCCATATACCTCCTTACCCCCCCCCCCCCCCCCCCATCCGCGTACCTGTCCAAATTTGTCTTCAGTTATAAAACTGAGCCGAGGAAGTCACGTGATGGAGTAGTGAGCGGTAAGAAAATATCAGCCCTCTCCAGAAAAGTTTTAAAAAAGCAAAGCTACAAACACAGAAACCATAACAAATTAAAAGTAAAGGTGTGGAGAAAATGGCAGCAAAGAAAGAAAAAGCAAAAACAACGGGAAGAAAAGAAGAAGGAAGGACGTCGGAAGAGAAAGGTGAAGGCCTTACCTGTCCGAGGAGGCCCGCCGAGGAGAGAGAAGCCCGCTCCCTGAGCTCAGTGGAAACCCAGAACTCAGGACTACAAAGATGGCTCACGGAGCCAAACAAAAGTGCGCAACTGCGCATGCACGAATTCTCGCACATGCGCGATGCACAAGACAAAAACAACGCTGAAAGGAGTGGGGGGGGGGACCAGCTGAGGAGAAAATCTTCACAACTGAAACAGACAAGAAAAGGTTCCAAACAGGAAAACATAGAAAATAACGGGAACAAGAAGGAAGAGAATAAAAATAAGAAATCAAAGAAACAACAGATGACCAACCCAGAGGAAGAAGACCAACACCAAGACACTTCTAATAAAAATAAGAAGGCCAAAAATACCCAACAAAATAAAACAAACAACCAACAAGAAAACCAGAAGAGACAGAGGTAAAGGACACAGATCCTGGAGTGGACGCAGAAGAAGAGGAGGAAGAACACAGAGAAAGGGAAGATGAAGGGAAGGGCAAGTACATGGATAAAAATTTTTTAAAGAATATATGGAAACATTAAAAGAATGGTTGACACAAGAATTCAGTGAAATAAAAAGAAGAATAAAAAGTACAGAAGAAAAAGTGAATAGATTAGAGATGATCATGACAGATATAGGAAAAAGAGTGGACAAGGTGGAAGAATGAGAAACAGCCGTAGAAATGGAGGTAGATGACTTAAAAAAGAAATTAGAAGAATCTGATAAAAAAGTTAAAGAAACACAGGAGCTGTTAGCTCAGAAGATAGATATAACGGAAAATTATAATAGAAGAAATAATATAAAGATAGTGGGCCTTAAGGAAGATGAAGAAGGCAAAGAAAGATATGAAAGAATTTATAAAAGAATGGATCCCCAGGATCGTAGGAAGACCAGAATTACAGGAAGAAATGGAAATAGAAAGGGCACACAGAACATTAGCCCCTAAACCACAACCACAACAAAAAACAAGATCCATTCTAGTAAAATTCCTAAGATATACGACAAGAGAAAATATATTGGAGAAGGCAATGAAAAAAATAAGAGAAGACAAAAAACCACTGGAATACAAGGGTCAAAAATTTTTTTTCTATCCAGATATAAGTTTTGAACTCCTGAAGAAGAGGAAGGAGTTTAATGCAGCAAAAACGACCCTGTGGAAAAAAGGTTATAAATTTATGTTAAAATATCCAGCGGTGCTTTAAATAGTTATCCCGGGGCAGCAAGGCAAACTATTCTCGGATCCGGAAAAAGCACAAAAATTTGCAGAATACCTACAAAAAAGACAGAGAGATGAAGAAATATAACAAGAACAAAAATGACCACAAACTATATATATAAAGAAGAATAAAGTATAAGTAAGAACTAAGAAGAGAAAGAAAGTGAAGAAAGGAATTAAGGAGGGAATTAAGAGAGTGAGCTTTGATATATATGAAGATTAAAATCTTTTCTGGGGGGGCTGGGTGTGGAAGAATAACAGTCACTGCGAAATCAGTTGACGCTTGTGAGCGGATTCACAGATCCAAATGAAGAGGGGAGATGTGGTTGCCCGACAAGGGACAAAGGGCAACTCAGAAAGGGGAGGGACTATTAGGGTTAAAGGAATTTTAGATATGGGAATAGTGGAAATATTTTATGTTTTAGAAATGTTGTCTTACAATGTGTTCAAAAAAAGAAAACAAATGGATAAGATGGGAAGGTGGTGATGAGGAAATGGAAAGGAAAGATAAAGTATGAAATGGCCATGTTGAACTATATGACTTTAAATATTAACGGAATACATAACCAAATCAAAAGGAAGAAGCTGTTAAATTTACTGAAGAAAGAAAAAATTGACATAGCATTCGTGCAAGAAACACATTTAACTGAAGTGGAACACAAGAAATTAAAGAGAGATTGGATAGGACATGTAACAGCAGCATCATATAATTCAAAAGCCAGAGAAGTAGCTATATTAATCAATAAAAATGTACCAATCAAAATAGAAGAGGAAATAATAGATCCAGCAGGGAGGTATGTAATGATAAAATGTCAGATATATTCAGAATTTTGGAATTTACTCAATGTATATGCACCTAATGAAGAAGATCAAAAATTTATGAAAGATATCTTTTTGAAGATCGCAGATACTCAAGGGAATATACTAATAGGAGGGGATTTTAACCTTAATTTGGACTCAAACATGGATAAAACTGGAAAAAAAGACTAACAGAAAGAACAAAGTAACCAAATTTATAATTAAATCGATGCAGGAAATGCAACTTTTGGATATATGGAGGAAACAACACCCAAAGGAAAAGGAATATTCATATTATTCAAGTAGACATAAAACATACTCAAGGATAGACCTATTCCTGTTATCAGCCCACATTCAAGGAAGAGTTAAAACGGAATATAAAGCTAGATTGTTATCGGATCACTCACCCCTGTTATTGGCAATAGAGCTGGAGGACATCCCACCAAGAATGTATAGCTGGAGATTAAACTCCATGCTACTTAAAAGACAGGATTTTAGAGAATTCATTGAGTGAAAAATTAAAATGTACTTTGAAATAAATATGGAATCAGTGAAAAATAAATTTATACTATGGGACACAATGAAAGCTTTAATCAGAGGACAGATAATAAGTTATGTAACTAAGATGAAGAAGGACTACAATTTAGAAATAGTACAGTTGGAAAGGGAAATAACAAATACAGTAAAAGAATTAGCAATAAAGGAATATAAAAGAAGAGAATTGACAGACAAGAAAATAAAATATGAAACATTACAAACAAATAAGGTGGAGACTACAAAACAGAAATATTATGAGCTAGGAGAAAAAGCACACAAAATACTAGCGTGGCAGCTTAAGACAGAACAAACTAAAAGAACGGTATTGGCATCAAGGAAAAAGGACAAACAAATTACATATAACCCAACAGATATCAATGAAAACTTCAGGGAATTCTACGAACAACTATATCAAACTGAAAATGAAGGGAAAGAAGACAAAATAGATGAATTTCTAACAAAAATTGAACTACCAAAAATACAAACAGAGGAGCAAAATAAATTAATTACACCATTTGAAATAGAAGAAATACAGGAGATATTAAAAAAACTACCTAACAATAAAACACCGGGAGAGGATGGACTCCCAATAGAATTCTATAAAACATTTAAAGACTTATTAATTCTTCCTCTCCTGGAAGTAATGAACCAGATTGAAAAAAAACACAAAACATACCAGATTCATGCAAAACAGCAATAATTACAGTAATACCAAAGACGGGGAAAGATCTACTAACACCAGCATCGTATAGACCAATATCTCTACTTAACAGATTAGAAGATAATAGCTAAACTATTAGCAAACAGATTGGCCGACTGTGTACCAAAAATAGTAAAACTAGACCAAACTGGATTTATTAAAAAAAGACGAGCAACGGACAATATCTGTAAATTCATTAACTTAATCCATACAAGGAAACAAAACTCCAACAGTAGTGGTTGCTTTAGACGCAGAGAAAGCCTTTGACAGAGTAGAATGGAATTATTTACTCAAAGTACTACAAAAATTCAACCTACCAGAGAAATATATTAATTGGATTAAAGCATTATATAAGGGACCATTGGTGGAAGTGACAGTAAATGGACATATATCAAACCAATTTAAATTAAGCAGATCAACAAGGCAGGGATGTCCACTATCTCCCTCACTGTTCGCATTAGCTATAGAACTACTACCAGAACTGATAAGAACAGAAAATAAAATACGAGGGATAAAAATAAAAGAGAAGGAATATAAAATCAGTCTATTTCCAGATGATGTTATAATATACTTAACAGAATCAGAAATATCAATAAAAGAATTACATAAGAAATTGAAGGAATATGGAGAAGTATCGGGGTACAAGATCAACGCAAATAAAAGTGAAGCAATGCCAATGAATAATGCGGATTTCACAAAGTTTAAGAAAGAATCACCATATAGATGGCAAACACAAGCAATTCGATACCTAGATATAGAACTAAATAATAATCTCGGCCATCTATATAAACTAAATGATCAGCCATTAATGAAAAAAATTACAAGATGACAGAGCACTGGAAAGACTTACCACTAACACTGATAGGAAGGATCTTCTTTCTTTGGCTTGGCTTCGTGGACGAAGATTTATGGAGGGGTATGTCCACGTCTGCTGCAGGCTCATTGTTGACTGACAATTCTGATGCGGGACAGGCAGGCACGGTTGCAGCGGTTGCAAGGGAAAATTGGTTGGTTGGGATTGGGTGTTGGCTTTTTCCTCCTTTGTCTTTTGTCAGTGAGGAGGACTCTGCGGTCTTCTTCAAAGGAGGTTGCTGCCAGCTGAACTGTGAGGTGCCAAGATGCACGGTTGGAGGCGATATCAGCCCACTGGCGGTGGTCAATGTTTTCATACCACCAACTGAATACCTACTTGAAGGACAAACTGGGAAACAGTCTGAGGTTACCAGAAGGAAGCAATTTTGAATATGTGATTACAGACACAATGATAATTTAAAAAATTATAACAAACATGTGCATCAAACTTCAAGAAAAGAAGACCGAGGAAAACTTGGAAAAGGAGAACCTGGAAATTAGAAGATAACTTGAGAATACAACAATGGTACATAGAAATAAATAAATGTATTCCATTAGAAAAAATAACATATAATTTAAGAAATATTTGAACAAATATGGGAACCATATAATAGAGAAATCCTACCATGGACCTCCACCACCTAAAATGACAGAAGGAGAAGACAACGAAATCAACTGACTCAGTATATAAAAGTAAAAGACAAAAATTTCTTGATTATTTTTATTCTTGTTTATTTTTAAGTGACGACATTGTTTAATGGGTTTAATGTATCTTATAGATTGAACTTTGAATAAATGGGAAGGGGTGGAGAGGGAGGGAGGGAAGGGAGGGGAGAAAATGACACTATATATTCAAGAGAAAAAAGTCCTCACCTGTTTACCATTTATCTGTAACCCAGTTCCTGGAGTCCGGGCAACATCCCAATAAATCTCCCCGCACTTATTCAGTCTTATTGAGGTCCTTCCTGTAGGTCAGTGAGAAAAACTCACACAATGCTCCAGATTTGGCCTCACCAATGTCTCACACAACTTCGCAATAACATCCCAAACCCTAGATTCTTTGATATTGTAGCACTGAAATAAAGCTCCTTTATTTAACAGCATGTAAATAGGACCTTCAGCTGATGCTGCCCACCCCAACCAATGTATCCCTCCCACACTGGTCCCACCTGCCTGAGTTTGGCTCCTCTAAACCCATCCTATCCATAGATAGCTCTGTGTCCATTTTGTTCATAAACTTTGCAATATTTCCTGCCCCATCTCCCTCTCCCAGCAGCCTATTCCATACACCAACCACCCTGTGTTTAAACAACGCCCCTCAGATTCCTGTTTACCTTCACTTTAAACCCATGACCTCTGGTCACTGATTCTCCTGCACCCGGCCATAGGCTCTCTGTTCACCCAATTTATTCCTCCTCTGATTGTGTCCACTTCTCTGAGATCACCCCTCATCCTCCTGCGCTCCAAGGAACACAGCACACCTGTGGGGATCCAAAGCCACACTCCGATACAGAAATATCTTCCAAGAATGGATGGATCTTCCCAAGGTGGGGTTTCTGGGCGCAACCCGTGCACGTGAAATCAGACCTTGGACAGAACACTGATTGAGGCTGATCTCTCTTCACTCAGGGGGAAGAGTCTGGGGAGACATGATGCGGAGACCACTGCGAGAGGAAACAGTGAATGAAATCCTTCTGCCATCCTCACGCTACTCCTCCCTTAGAAATACTAACACATTCTGGTGAGGAGGCAGAAAAGAGGTGTAAACAAGATATAAGATGGTCACATGGAACTATATGACTATAAACATTAATGGAATACATAACCAAATTAAAAAGAAGAGGGCATTAAATTTACTGGAAAAAAATAGATATAGCATTTGTGCAGGAAACGCACCTAATCAAAGTGGAACATAACAAATTAAAGAGAGACTGGGTAGGACACATAGCAGCAGCATCATATAATTCAAATGCTAGAGGTGTAGCCATATTAGTTAACAAAAATGTACCAATCAAAATAGAGCAGGAAATAACAGATCCAACAGGGAGGTATGTAATGATAAAGTGTCAGATACACTCAGAATTTTGGAATTTGTTCAAAATATATGCACCTAATGAGGACTTCATCCCTAACATCGAAGTACTCGAGATGGCAGAGGCCGACAGCATCAAATCCATGCTGCTGAAGATCCAACAGCGCTGGGTAGGTCACGTCTCCAGAATGGAGGACCATCGCCTTCCCAAGATCGTGTTATATGGCGAGCTCTCCACTGGCCACTGTGACAGAGGTGCACCAAAGAAGAGGTACAAGGACTACCTAAAGAAATCTCTTGGTACCTGCCACATTGACCACTGACAGTGGGCTGATATCGCCTCAAACTGTGCATCTTAGCGCCTCACAGTTCGGCGGGCAACCTCCTTTGAAGAAGACCGCAGAGCCCACCTCACTGACAAAAGTCAAAGGAGGAAAAACCCAACACCAACCAACCAATTTTCCCCTGCAACCGTGTCTGCCTGCCCCACATCGGACTTGTCAGCCACAAACGAGCCTGCAGCTGACGTGGACATTACCCCTCCATAAATCTTCGTCCGCAAAGCCAAGCCAAAGAAGAAAGAAGAATGAGGAGGATCAAAAGTTTATGCAAGATATTTTTTTGAAGATTGCAGATACACAAGGAAATATATTGATAGGAGGAGGTTTTAACCTTAATTTGGATCCAATGTTGGATAAAACTCGACAAAAGACAAGCAAGAAGAATAAAGTAGTCAAATTTATGGTTAAATCAATGCAGGAAATGAAACGTATGGATATATGGAGGAGACAGCACCCAAAAGAGAAGGAGAATTCATATTACTCGAGTAGGCATAAAATATACTCAAGGATTTATATGTCAGCTCAAATTCAAGGGAGAGTCAGAAAAACTGAATATAAAGCTAGATTGCTATCTGATCATTCACCCCTGTTAATAGCAATAGAACTGGAGGACATCCCACCAAGAACATATAGATGGAGGTTAAACCACATGCTACTTAAAAGGCAAGAATTAGAGTTTATTGAATGCCAAATTAAAACATATTTTGAAATAAACACAGATGCAGTTAAAGATAAATTTATACTATGGGATGCAATGAAAGACTTCATTAGAGGGCAGATAATAAGTTATGTAACTAAGATGAAAAAGGAACACAATCAGGAAATAGAGCAGTTGGAAAGGCAAATAGCAAGTACAGAAAAGGAACTAGTGAAAAGAATCATATAAAGAAAAAGAGAGAATTGGCAGATAAAAAAAAAACCAAAACATTACAAAAGTACAAAGTGGAGAAGAACATAATGAAAACAAAGCATAAGTATTACGAACTGGGAGAAAAAACATAAAATATTGGCCTGGCAACTTAAAACAGACAAGCTAAAAGAACTGTATTGACATCAAGGAAAAAGGACAAGCAAATTACATATAATCCAATGGAGATAAATGAAAACTTTAAGGAATTTATGAACAAACTGAGAATGAGGGGAAAGCTGATAAAATAGAGGAGTTTTTAGCTAAAATTGAACTGCCAAAATTGCAAGAAGATGATCAAAATAAAGTAATGAAACCATTTGAAATAGAGGAAGTACAGGATATATTAAAAAAGATGCTGAACAATAAGACACCAGAAGAGGATGGATTCCCAATAGAATTCTATAAAACATTTAAAGAATTATTAATTCCTCCTCTCCTGGAAGTAATGAACCAGGTAGAAGAAACCCAAAACTTACCAGATTCATGTAAGACATCAATAATTACAGTAATACCAAAGAAGGGGAAGGATCCATTAACACCAGAATCATATAGACCAATATCCCTACTTAACTCATATTATAAGAAAATCACAAAATTATTAGCAAACAGATTGGCCGACTGTGTACCAAAAATAGTAAAATAAGATCAAACTGGATTTGTCAAGAAAAGACGAACAGCAGACAACGTCTGTAATCTTTTTCATTTAATTAATGCAGCTCAGAGAAGTAAAAATCCAATGGTAGCAGTTGCCTTAGATGCAGAAAAAGCCTTTGACAGGGTAGAGTGGAACTATTTATTTAAATTGTAACAGAAGTTCAATCTGCCAAAAAAATATATTAACTGGATTAAAGCATTATATAATGGACCATTGGCAAAAGTAGTAGTAAATGGATATGTATCGAACCAATTCAAATTAAGTAGATCAACTAGGCAGGGATGTCCATTATCCCTCTCATTGTTTGCCTTAGCAATAAAACCATTGGCAGAGCTGGTAAGAAAATAAAATAAAATAAAAGGGATAAAAATAAAGGCGAAGGAGTATAAAATCAGTTTATTTGCAGATGACATCACAGAACCAGAAAAATCAATAAAAGAACTACATAAGAAATTGAAGGAATATGGAGAAATATCGGGGTGTAAGGTCAATGCAAATAAAAGTGAAGTGATGCCAATGAGTAATGCGGATTATACAGAACTTAGAAAAGAATCACCATTTAAATGACAAACACAAGCAATCTGATACCTAGGTATTAGGTTAGACAATAACTTAAGCCACTTGTACAAACTAAATTATCAGCCATTAATAAAGAAATTACAGGAAGACTTTGAACATTGGAAAGAATTACCGCTAACATTGATAGGGAGTGTGAACTGCATTAAAATGAATGTGTTCCCAAAGATACAATACTTATTTCAAACATTACCAATTTCCTTAACAGAGAAATTCTTTGTTGAACTAAAGAGAATAATAAGGACATTCTTGTGGAAAGGGGGAAACTGAGAGCAGTGCTAGATAAATTAACAGGGAGGTATAACCAAGGTGGTTTGCAGTTACCAAACTTCAGAAATTATTATAGAGCCACACAATTTTTACCAGACGAGAGAAAAACCTGACTGGACTAAGATAGAACTAGATAAAATAGGAGAGAAGGTACCAGAACATATACTTTATAAATGAGATGAAAAGCTGGTGCAATATAACAACTCACCAGTACTGCATCATTTACTTAGTACATGGAAGAAGATTCACTTAGAAAGGAAAAAATTGAATTATCAAATATCAAAATTACTATTGACGCAAAATCCACTAATCCCTTTTACAATAGACAACCTTTCCTTTAGAGAATGGGAGAGAAAAGGAATCAAAAGAATAGAACATTGTTTTTTGGGAAATAATTTATTAACAGTTGAACAGTTGAAGTACAAATATGGAATAACTCATGGTACAATGTTTGCATATCATCAATTGAAAGCTTATTTAAAGGATAAATTGGGAAACAGATTTAGATTACCAGAAGGAAGCAGCTTTGAATATGTGATTACAGACACAATGATAATTAAAAGATTTATAACAAATATGTACATTAAGCTGCAAAGTAAGGAAAATGAGGAAATAAGGAATAAACCCAAACAAAAGTGGGAAAAGGACTTAAATATAAAGATAAAGAATGAAACATGGGAAAAGTTATGTTCTGGAAGTATGAAGAATGCAAAAAACACAAGGTTACGCATGATACAGTATAATTGGTTACTCAGGGTATATATCACTCCACAAAAATTAAAAGAATGGGATCCATCATTATCGGATAGGTGCTTTCGCTGTAAGAATGAAATGGGAACAACAATACATGCAATTTGGGCATGTACGAAAGTGAGTACATTTTGGTAAGAACTAAATCAGATATTAAATAAAATCACAAAAAATAACATACCAAAAAATCCAGAGATCTTTCTTTTAAGTAACATAAGAAGTAGAGAATTAGGCCTCAAATTGGATAAAGTGCAAATAAGATTCATTACGATTGCCTTAGCAATAGCAAAAAAATGTATAATGTCAACTTGGAAAATGGAAGAGCATGAGAATACAGCAACGGTACATGGAAATGAATAAATGTATTCCATTTGAAAAAAATCACATATAATTTAAAAAATAAAGTCACATTTGGGAACCATATATGGAACATAAGAGAGAGAGCTTGCCTCGGACCTCAATCTCCTAAAATGATAAGAAGATAAAAACGATTAGATTTAGTACGTAAAAGTAGATGACACATTTTTCTTGTTTCTTTTTCCCTTGTGTGAAGACATTGTTTTATGGTTTTATTGTATTGTATATGTTTAATATTTATTGGTTTTGGAAGGGGGTGGGGGGGGGAGAAAGGGGGAGAAAAGGGGGAAAATGTCACTGTATATTTAATTGAAAACATCTGTACATATTTTGGTTGATATGGTTCATAGTGTGAGAAATAAAAAATTTAAAATAAAAGAAACACTAACACCTCCCACTGCTCTTGGAATTGGGTTGGCAAACTTTATCACAAGGGAGAAAGCAGTTAAAATCTTCAATTTCATGAGGGGGGCAACAGATCTCTTGAAGGGACCTGGGCGCCTGGCTGCCATGAGCAAGTCTCCAGCAGTCCGCAGTCCTGTGTTGGTCCTTACCCCGCAATTCACCAGCCCCATTCTTGATTTTGATGCTTCTGTCCCTTCTTCCTGATGGTAGAGGATTGAAGATACAGGGCGCTGGATGAAAATTGACGTCTATTATTCCTTGACCCCGATTTACACAGCTCTCGCTGTAAATGTCTTCAATAGAGGAAAGGTAGACCCCAGTGATCCTCTTGACTGTTTACACGATCTTCTGTATAGACGTCAGGACTGATGTTTTGTAGCTACAATCCCACACAACGATGCACCCAGATAGAACCCTCCCGATGATGCCCATGAAAGAGGTTGTCCAGATGGAGGCCGGTAGACTCGCCCATCTCAGCCTCCTGAGGACGTGTAGGCGCCTTCAAGGTGTTGTGGGTCCAGGATCCGCCTTGGCCAACGTGCAGCCCATTGAATTGTATCGCCCCTCATTTCTCACCCACGCCCGAGGTCTTTGCTGCCCTATATAAATCCACACACTACAAGCAGCAGGACAGGAGAAGCTCATCAAGTCCAGTCTATTATCAAATAGAATCTGATGAAACAGCGTTCTCCTGTTCTTGGTGCAAAGCCTCCAGACATACACCCAGACCTAACACACATTCAGATAATAGTACTGTGAAATATAAAGTGTTTGCAATAACTACTCTGGAGACAAAGTCTTGGCGAACAGGTTCAGCTTTATTTTGAGTCTGCAGAGTCGGGTGTCCCTGGTCTGGAGACACACCGGAGGTTCAGAATCATCACTCCTTTGTACAGTCCCGCGCTCAACATCACACCACCTTCATTTATATTCTTCCAATCAGAATCCCAATAAATTACAACATTCTCCTTCTCCCTTCCATCAATCCAGGTATCACTCAGTTCCTCCCTCTTCATACATCGTATGTTATGTTAATTAGTTCATTCCCTCCTTAGGGGCGTCTAAGTTAATATTCATGTCTCTATTAAGCAAGCGCAGTACTAGCTATAGACTACCTTAGGTCACTGTACCAGCTTGAACCAGATCCTTGCATCCCTGGGGCTCCTGACAAGAAGAGGCCCACTAGCTAGAACTGTCTACTCTCAAGCTCAAACCTACATACTTTGCATTCCATCACTTTTCACAGAATGGTGCGAGTTTAATCATTTTCAACCATTTTTCATAATTCCTTCTTTTTTTATCTTTACCATGTATTTCTGATTAAACTGCATTATTTTGTTTCCTCAAATTGTTGTAACAGGAGTTTAATTTGTCATTGTTCATCTACCATGGGGTTTTTTAATACCATCTGCTTCGCTCCAGTAGCTGAGCAAATTAATCTAGTGATAATACATTGTAGGATGGCTAATCCAATAAATAAGCCCACTAGAATAATTAAGCCATATATAGCAAGGTGCATTAACCATAGCCCCCAACTTCCAAAATTCCAATCTCCCCATGTTCAATCACCCCATACACCTCCTTTTTAATATTTTTCTCCAGCCTCCTGAATCTTCTCTCTATACTTTTTAATATGGACCGCCAAATCCAAGATATTAGTTGATTCATCTGGGATGTATGGGCAATATTCAGAGCCAATTAAAGCACGCCCCCCCTCTCTGCTAAAATAAAATGAAGGGCCATGCGATTTTGGAGGACTGTAAGTCACATGGCGGCCATTTCTGTAGTTATAGCCCAGACTTGAGATTGGACTTCCCCAAGCGCCAGGTCCGTATCATTTACTAGTTCATCTCGGATGGCTGCTAATTCTTGAATCTCAACCCCAGCTCATGCGGCTCCATATGTCAGGAAAAATGTCCACATGAGACGATCGCCTTCTTTTGCTTTGCCCATGGGACGAGACTAGTACAGGTAGCTGGTTAAGAAGACGGACATGGGGAATTAAGTAGGCCAGGTAACAACATCCACTCCAACCTTTAGGTGTACGGGTCAATTTAAACCCTTTTGTCCGATTCCAACATTCCTTTTCCCCAGGTAACCATGAATAAATTTTACATCCATATACCCAATATGTGCCATTTACAGGCTGCGGGATTCCCAGTCGTGTGACAGTCCAATTCTGCATGTAATTGGAAACTCCTAGTTGGTTACTCAAAAGGAAGCAACTCTCCAGACTGAGGAGTTACTGACTTTGTTGGTTTTGGTCGTATAGATGACCCTTTGTATTTATCTTCAGTGGTTGGATCACTGTTGCTGGGCAAGGTTGTGATAGTACAGATCTATCACCAATGTATATAGTGTATATAGTTACTGTATCTAGACTATGTTTACAGCGATTGGCTGAGAGCTAAGCCACGCCTACTGTCTGGGCCTTAAAGAGTTGTGTCCCTAGCCAGGTCAGATTATTCCGGACTGGTCGGCCACCTGTGAAGAGCTCCTGTCTTTTGCTAATAAAATTGTAGAGCTCGTCGAAAGAACCAAAGCCTTTGTTTGGATCAACAAGTCTTTGGTTCTTTTGACGAGCTCTACAAAGGTATATATATATATAGATATATATATCTATATATATATCAAATAATTCATGTCAGGAGAGAGGGACTGCTACTAAGGGGACTCCTGACTTGCCATGGTGTGGTATTTTTGCACATACCCAACAATTTATTTGATTTTAGTTTTTAGCGTAATTAGTACATAAAGAGAAAAAAGAATTTTTAGGTTCAAACCACAAAGCTATGATATGTATAAGTACAAATTGAAATAGTAAGCGTAAAAGTTTCATTATTGTAGTTTTCTTTTCTGTCCCTTTTCACTCCTCTTTTCTTCCTTCTGTGGCTGGTGATGGGTCCACTCATCCCTTTATTCTTGAAGCGTGTGTCCACCCCTTTTTCTTTGTTCGGACCACTGTTTCTGTGGTCAATAGTACCAGATATGGTCCGTTCCACCAGGGCTGAAGCTTTTCTTCTTTCCACGATTTGATCAGGACCCAGCCACTAGCATTCACAGAATGCATAGGGAAATCCAGAGGAGAGCTCTGCTCCAGCAGACCCTTAGCTTTTAAATTTGCAAGAGAACGAGAGACTGCCAGTAAATAGTTCCTTAAAAACGCATCATTACTTTCGACTGCAGGTATTCCTTCTACCTGCCCCAAATATGGGAGTCCAAATAACATCTCTTAAGGGGATATTCTAATGTCTTGTCATGGGGCTGTCCAAATTCTGAGAAGAGCTAACGGTAAGCACTTGGTCTAGGGTAATTTAGTCTCTTCTTTCAGTTTTGTAATTTGCATTTTTAAAGTGGTATTCATTTGCTCCACTCTTCCTGAACTCCGTGGATGCCATGATGTATGCAGCTTCCATTTTATCCCTAAGGCTTCACAGACCAGGCTGTGAAGTTTAGAAGTGAAATGCATTTCCCGATCTGAATCGATGGACTCGGCTATTCCATATTGGGGTACAATTTGTTCTAGAATTATTTTTGCCACTGCTTGTGCAGTGGCATTGACGGTGGGGAATGCTTTATCCCATCTCGTGAAGTGGTCCACTACTATTAGTAGAAATTTCCATCGCTGGACCTTAGGGAGTTTGGTGAAATCCACTTATATCCGCTGAAATGGCTGGATTGCTAAAGGTTGTCCTCCTCCAGGCATAGCTCTCATAATTTTCTTATTAACCTTTCACACAGCGGTTCACTGTCTGTCCTGCTAGGGTATAGACTCCTCTGCAGGCATAAGTTCATAAGAATGCATCACACAGTGCTTGCGCTCCCCAGTGGGAGTGTAAGTACAATTGCCCTAGTATCCGCCGGGTGATTTCTTTATTTAACAATTGTCTTCCATCGGGGAGCCACCATTTTCCATCTTCCATCTTCTTTGCTCCCATCTTTTCCATTTGTTCTTCTTCAGGGGTTGAAAAGATAGGACCTTCTTCAGCCCTTCTCTGAGAGGTATCAGAGTCATCATGTGCCACTGTTCCTGATCGTGCCGCTTGTCGGGCCAGTTCATCAGCCATCCAATTTCCTCGTGCTTCTGGTGAGTTCCCCTTCTGATGTCCTGGTACATGTACTATGGCAATTCTTTCTGGTTTGATTAATTTCAATTAGTTGCTCATGAGCCAGTTCTTTTCTTCTTGCTGTTATCATCCCTTGTTCTTTCCAAATTTTCCCAAATGTGTGTACCACTCCAAACGCATATTTCGAATCTGTATATATGGTACCTTCCAACAGTTCCAGGGCTCTCATTAGGGCATACAACTCACAGGACTGAGCGGACCAGCTGCCGGGCAGACGCCCAGTTTCCACATTGGTTCCCTTAACTCCATCAATGATAGCATATCCACTGTATCTCTTCCCATCTATACAGCTTGACGATCCATCTATGTACCACCGTTGTCCTTCCGAGAGGGGCTCCTCATCTAAGTCATCTCGACTTTTCATTTGCAGCTCGACCACCTCACTACAGTCGTGACCTGAGTCCTCTGGTTCTTTATCTTCTCCTGACGAGTACAGGAACTGTTAAGGGTTCAGACTTTTATCTGTACAAATTGTTAAGTCATCTTTTTCCATTAAGATTGCCTCATACTTTAAAATTCTCAAGTCTGTCAACCATCTGTAAGACTTCTGAGTTAAAATGGTTCTGACAGTCTGGGGAGTGAATACAACCAGACTCCCTCCAAAGGTAATTTTTCGGGCTTTCCTCCACTAATACTGCCGTGGCTACTACTGCTTGAATGCATTCCGGCCACCCTCGTGACACTGGGTCCAACATTTTTGAGAGGAATGCCACAGGTTGCCTCTGGCCTCCTCTTTTCTGAACTAGCACTCCCAAAGCTATCCCTTTTTCCAAATTTCCAAACAAGTGGAAAGGCTGATTAATATCAGGCAAAGCCAGGACAGGAGCATTAATCAAGTCTTTCTTCAAGTGATTAAATTCCTGCTGTTCCTCTAGGTTCCACTCCACATTTTCTTTTTGCTTCCCAGTTTTTCATCTGAGAATCGGACTTTCTGTGCCTATCTATCTATCCACAGTCGGCTATATCCGATTAATCCGAGGAACTTCTTTATCTCCTTCTGACCGGTGATACCGGCAATTCGTTCAGGTCCGATTCTCTTTTTCCCTTGACTAATCAAGTGTCCCAAATATCTCACTTCCTGTTCCATGATTGCAGTTTGTTCTTATTAACCCTTTCTCTCCCAAGAAGTTTAGCAACTCAGTGGTGGATTTACGAACTTCATTTTCCTTTGTTCCTGAAATCAACAGGTCGTCTACATACTGTATTAACTGTGTTCCTGTAGTGTTTGGGTTTTCTTCTAATATTTGCTCTAAAACTTGTCCAAATAGATTGGGAGATTCTATAAACCCTTGGGGGAGGACTGTCCATCGATACTGCCGTTTTCTTCCTGAGTGAGGGTCCTCCCACTCGAATGCAAACAAGTCCCGACTGTTCTCATCCAAGGGGCAACTCCAAAAAGCATCTTTCAAATCTACAACACTAAACCACTCGTGTTCCGGAGAATTCGATTCAATATGTAATAGGGGTTTGGGACTACTTGATGTCGTGTCTGAACAATCTTATTTAATTCTCGTAGAACCTGGATCAAGTGGAAAGTCCCATCCGTTTTCCGTACAGGGAGGACAGGGGTGTTATAAGGGGACATTCAACTTTCTAGCATTCCATCGCGCAGCAAATTTTCAATAACTGGCTGAAGCCCTCTTCGACCTTCTACAGAAATAGGATACCGGCTGGAACCCCTCCTTTAGGGTTATTTTGAGTGGGGTTATTTGCAGTCCTCCCCTGTTACCCTCTCCGGCCCAGAAACAGTCCCCAATGTCCTGGATATCCTCTTCCCTCAATGGGTACAATTTCACCATTATATGTCCTTCCACTGGAGCGGTTCTGACTCCTTGTCTAATTTGCAGATCTGGTCCCACCAGATTCACCCCAGCTTGAGGAACCAGAATCAGGTCTTCAATTGCCTCCCTGTCTTGATACTTCACAGACCCCCTTGTCAGAGGGGTCTTCATGACTTTCCCCCCTACTCCCGATACCTTTAATTGTGGACTCGTGAACCTAACTCCCTCCGATATAACATTTAATGATGACCTAGTGGCCTCTGTGTCCACCAGAAAAACGGCATTCTCTTTGTTGGGTCCCACCTGGAAGAAACCCCCGATACCTTTAATCCTCCCCAAAAGTCATCAGAGGGATCGCAACCCTTTCCCTCTTTAATTCGGGACGTTCCTGTTTGAAATGTCCCACTTTCCCACAATAGTAACACCCTGCCTGCTGGGGTCACTCAAAACTCAAGTACATCAACATAATAACAACCGGAACATTTCCATCACTCAATTTCCCTATTAGAGACGTCCCTCTGGTGGAGTCTAATCTCCTGGATGGAAGGTATAAGGCTTGTTGAGAACTCGTGTTGAACTAAATCTTTGGGGTGACAATCCTGATAACCCTTTAGATACTTTATCTGCTCCATCGTTAAGTTAAGAAATCACATCTTTATCATGGGTATGTGCTCAACTTTAAACTGCAAACAAATTGGTACCCTTTAAGAGTATTCCTGTCTGTCTTCGTTCTCTGCTCTGTAGTATTCTGCACAAACTGACTGCGTTATCTCTTCTTCTGGCCTTCCTGGCAATTTGTCTGGCTGGTATCTTATGTTTTTATGCTGTTCTCTCTGTCCTCACTGAGAACAGCTTAATTTTTAAACTGTACAAATGCAGACAAACAAACGTGTTTGAACAAATGCTTCTAGAATTTTCTACAGACTTTAAATCTTAACTTCTTTGTTACAGTGGCCGGATGATTTTATGGTTCTGGGTTCGAGTACTAACAGTATCCAAAAATACTTTGGGTATTCATGGCTAGATACAGGCAGATAATATGCTAGTGGTGGTCCTTAGGGGGTCTCCGAGGAGTACTCGGGGTCTCTCGTCTCTCCCTCCTCCATCAGCCTTAGGACTTCCATTTGACTATGTAGTCTTTGTTTATCCTCCTGTGCAGGAGGCTTCTCCTGCTTACCCTTTGCTTTTTTCCTTTCTATGTGCACATTCTTGCTGGTGGGCATCCATAAGTTTACTGTCCCCCCTTCTGCCAGTTTTACAGCATTAGTTTGGCAACCTTCAAGCCTATCTCTTTTCTTTCTTGTGCTAATAGGTGCCACTTTCCGATGAGCTCTTTAATGAATTAATCATCCCAAGTACCCCCGCCCCCCAACAACCAGCCTTCTCTCCCTAGTCTTTTATTTAATGTCTCAGAAACTTTTCGAATTATATTTTCAACCTCTAGATAGTTGTATCTACACAATTCCCCATTGTACCTCAGGTTCCCAAAACCTGAGCTCCCCGAGCACACACATATACACAAACACACTAACGCTCCCTGATCGGACTAGTTACCTGAACTCTTAACTTCAACCACGGTCCTGCACTGCCGAGTTCCCTGAAATCTCCCTGGAGACATTCTTTGGTCTCTGACCCGATCCTTTTACAGGTCTGTTTCTTTTTCTCATGTTTTTTCTGCCTGTCCGAGCTCTTTCTGTCCTGCCTTCTCCAGCTCCAGGGCACAGGCCTCTACCCCTCCATCGGACTCTCTCACCTGTTGGTGTTCCTCGGGAGGGATATCACCAGACTCCTGGTGATCCTCCCCTCCCCTCTGACTGTCATACGGCGGGGGCAGATGCTTCAAAGGATCCCAGGGAGATACGTCTTCCTCCTCATTTTTTTTCACAGCAACCTTAAACAATTCGGTCACTCGGATCCAACATGCTGCATAATCTGACTCCTCCGGGTCTGGAGGGCTTCTTTCATTTACGAATAAATTTAATTTCTGACATATCCAATCTTCATCTGACCCCAGTCGGGGCCATCAAACCTAAGACCACAGAATCGGAGTCTGAGGCCATTTGTAATAACAAAACTTTATCTTTCCCTGGGTCCTTCCCTGACCCCAGTTCCCTAACATCCACCCCAACAGACTATCGGGCGAATGTCAATCCCGGGACCCCCACACTGGAGTCCCTTCTTCTCTATGGTACTCTTATTACCCATTTCTATCCCTGTCAGATCATTCACTCCTGACAGAATTTCGTACTGTATGGTTTGATAATCAGAACGGTCAAAGCGCAATACACAGAAGTTCTGGAGAAACTCAGCAGGTCACTCAACATCTGCAGGAGGTAAAAGATTAATTCACGATTCAGGTCTGAGGCAAGGAGGGCGGCTGGGTAAAAAGGTCTGGGTTGAAGGGCGGAGAGGGGAGGGAGGAAGGGAGCAGGGGGAAGAGGACAAGGGGGAGGGGAGATAACCTGGTCCCCTCCCTGCGATCATCCTCAGCTTTTCCCTCCTCCTCCCCCCCCCCCCCCGTCCACGTCCACGTCCACGCGAGGCTTGCGCGCATCTCCCCCTGCCCCTTCTTCCCTCCTCCCCCAACCTTATTAACTCTGGCGCCCGCCCGCTTTCTGCTCAGACCTCAACGCGAGAATGGGTCGGGAGCATGGCGCCGGTCAATCCCTTTAAGTGACCCTATCACCCAGAAGGCGTGCTAGAAACTTGGCGGCGTGGTTAGCGGCTCGCCCGCCGGTATTGCAGCATCCTCAGCTTCGAATCCCGTGTTGCCCGTATAGACGTAGAATCGGCTTCTACCGTGCTGTAAATATAATTTAAATTTTAAAAAATCTCTGAAGCAAAGCAGGTCGGTTTTTTAAATGGGCGATGTTCCAGACCAATAATGAACATGAACCTTCTGCAAGTTCAACTTTATGGACTTGTGGAACCAGACGAAGCAGCGTTTGTCTGGACCACGGTGCCCGCAAGCACACACACAACAGAGTAGTCACGTTATTTAAAATTAAATTATCAAATAGTTTGGGATGATTTGCTCGGTGACAGGACACTGTTCATCAATCCCACAGCCTGCGGGAAGAAGCTATTCCCCAGCCTGGTCGCCCTGATTCGACTGGGTTCTCAGTCATTCTTTGAACCCTATGTAAGCAACGTTCCCTGCAAACATCATCAGTAAAGGAACGGGAAATAGCAAATGAAAGGATGAGTTAATGTAAAAGGAATGAGTGGGTTCCGCTTTAATATCATTTTGGCCATTTGAGCATTCTCTATTCCTCTTTTCAAATGGATTCCGTTCTATCCCCTTATGCAAATGTTTCAGAATTGGGACTTCTTTCTTTCAAAAGTTCTTCTTGCCATTTGTATGAAATATGTTCCGGATCTGTTTCTCCGATTTGACTCATTTCAATCTTGTACCCCGGCTGTGTTTTGCCCTGTTTGATAACTTTGCTCCCTGTGTCTTACAACCTCGTCATTCTGCCTTGTGCCCGTTTCAGAAGCGCGGCTCCTACGTCTACCTTTGCTTTCCTCTTAGCAGTTAATAAAGGCAGGAGTTAAAAACATAAGAAATGGGAGCAGGAGTCGACCATACGGCCCGTTGAGCTTGCTCCGGCATTCGGGAGGGCATTGACGAATGCAGAACAGAAAGATCTGGGAATAGCGGTTCATCGCTCTTTAAAGGTGGAATCTCTTGTTGAGAAGGTTTTTGACTCTGGGTGTAACGGGTGGAAGCACAAAATGCTGGCAGAACTAATCGGGTCATGCAGAATCCATGATGCATAACCAGTATTTAGAAACATGGAGCCATAGAACACTACAGCAGAGAAACAAGCCCTACGGCCCTTCTAGTCTGTGCCGAACCATTATTCTGCCTCGGCCCATTGACCTGCACCCGGTCCACAGTCCTCCATACCCCTCCCATCCTCTCTGTGTGAAGAAGTTCCTCCTAAACTTTTCCCCTTTCTCCCTGAACCCACGACCTCTTTGTAACTCATCTCCCTTCAGAGGAAAAAGCCGACCTGCATTTACTCTGTCTGTCCCCCCCTTATCATTTCAAATATCAAATCTCCCCTCAGTCTTCTAAGCTCCAGGTAATAAAGTCCGAACCTGTTTAACCTTTCCCTGTAACTCGGTTCCCAAAGTCCGAGCAACGTCCCAGGAAATCTTCTCTGCCCTCTTTCTATCTTATTGAGATCTTTCCTGTAGTTCGGTGATCAAAACTGCACACAATGCTCTAAATTTGGTCTCACCAATGTCTTGTACAACTTTACAAGAACATCCCAACTCCTGGATTTGATTTATGAAGGCCAATATGCCAAAAGCTCTAGTTACAATCTTGTCCACCTGTGATGTCCCTTTCAGGGAATTCTGTATCTGTGTTCCCAGATTCCTCTGTTCTACCGCACTCCTCAGTGCCCGACCGTTCACCGTATACGTCCTTTCTTGGATTGTCCTTCCAAAATTACTTCGTGATATAAGCAAGAAACAGGCAGGCGTCCAAATAAAAGGGCTGCAGGAGGAGGGAAGAAGGGGGAGGGGGAGGAGCTAACAGGAGGTGGGCAGGAGAGAATGGATTGGACGAGGGGGGGGGGGCTGTGTGAATGCAGCGCTACAGAAAAGTAGACAGACGGATGGGGAAAGAGAGATGGGGTGGGGATCTGGAGGAATGGAGATATAGGGGAGACAGTGGTGTTGGGAGAAGTCGATATTCATGCCATCTGGTTGGAGGGAGTTCATATGGAACGGTGCTGTGTTGCTCCTCCAATTTGTGGGTGGTCTCAGTCTTGCGTAAGACCATGGACAGACAAGTCAACAGGGGGAATGGAGCGGGGAATTGAAATGGGGTTTTCCACGCAATTGCGGCGGACAGAGACGAACGGCTCACCAAAACGATCTCTGACCACAAAGGGAGCACCGGACGCAGTGGACGACCCCCGCCGCAGAATCACTTTCAAGTGAGGTGGCTTCCCTCGGAAGGACTATTGGAGTAAACGGTTGGTGGCGAGGGAGAGTGAGGAGGCGTGTGCTCAAGTGGAGCATGTCCTGCTGGTCACAATGTGGGGGGGGGGGGGCGAGGGCGATTTCTGGAGAGAGGGAGTGGTCGCTTCGGAAGGGGGAAAGCGAGGTGAATATGTTCGAATGGCGGAATCACATTGCACTGCGGAAGATGGCATGCCGCTGTGGGTTGGAAGGCGAGGGCAAGGGGAATTTTGTCCCTGCTGCCCTGGGGGGGGGCGGAGGCGGGGGGCGGACAAAGCCAGGCCGAACGAGCAGGTGTGGGCCGAACTGATGGGGACATGGATCTCGGGCGGAACTCCTCGTCCTGGGAGCCGGGTGTGAAGAGTCAAGGTAACTGGATGGAACGAAAATCGGCGTGGGCAAATGGCAGCAACCTTTCCCGCAACCCTTGGAGACGCTCTGTTTTCAGCCACCTTATTCGTTCTGCTGGGTCTTGGCTTTAATAAAAAAATATACCCCTGGAGTCGACCCGTGTTTACGCCGGCCTCAGATCCCACACCCACTGCCTCGAGATCGCAGTGGGACTCGGAAGCGGACGACGGTGCATTCAACACGACCAGAACTGGGACAAAGTTGTAAATATTTTCTTCGGGAAATAACATTTTCGATCGTTCGTCAAAACGTTCTGCCTCGTTACCTCTTCAGGTCTCTGTAAACTGATCGATCTTCCAAATTCAGTCCCTGTTGAAGATGATAAGGTCGTTACGATGCACAAAACATATCGTCAGAGGCAGGCAATGGCGAAAGGGGATTGTTCGGGGCAACAGAATTGGAAGGGAATTGTGAGGCGGCCGTTACGGAGATTTGGCTGGGAGAGGGACAGGGCTGGAGGCCGAATGTTCCTGGGCTTGGATGTTTTAGGGGTGATGGAGGGGGGGCAGGTAAAATAGGTGACCGAGATGGGAGAGATCACAGCTCCACTCAAAGGGAACTTGTTGGGGGTGGGGGGTGGGTGGGGAAAGCGTTCGCTGCTGCAATCCGGGCAGAGTTAAACGTATGGAAAGGTGTATTCACAACAGGTCGCTGAATCGCCACCGGGAGATCGGGGGACGGATATCTCGACGGGTCATGGCAAAATAAATGGGTGTGGTGTTCGGCACAGACATCGTGGGACGGAGTATCTGCCCCTGTGTCGCATTGTTCGATGTTACAAGGTCTTTACTCCATTCCACCTTGAGGTCGATAGATCCTTGGGCGTTGACCGGATTTGGGAACACGGGAGATAGAATCCTTCTTGATTGCTGGAGAAGTCTCCAGCGGTTGAACGGGTTACTCCGGGTTTTATTTCTACACGCCGGAAAGGAATGAACAAAGTATTTCTCTTATCATATACGTGGAGCTATCATCAGGAGGCGGTGTGGGTTTCTGTGGATGGAGCAGCAGAAAATGAACCGAGGGCACAAAGAACGCCTTTAACCGGGTTACAACCGATTTCCCCGAGGACTTACACTTCCTCAGGAGGTTGAGGGGGGCAAGGCTACCAATTCTGCCCCTCCCCCATCTCGACCACATTTTACAGGAGCACGATGGAGAGTGTCCTGTCCGCCTGCCTCATGGTGCGGGACGGTAGCTGCAAAGCACCGGACCGGGTCAACACAGAGGGTCATCGAAACGGCCGCGTGGACGACTGGCATCTCCCGTTCCTCCATTAATTATATTTTTTAAAGCAATATTTTATTTTTGGTTTTTAGACACATGTCACTTATACATTCTTTACATCGCTCTACCAGAATTATCTATAAACCACTTATAAATACATAGATAGACCTTCTTCCCTTACCTTTTCTTATAAAAATACAAAAGTACAATTTACATACATTTATATAACAAACCAATATCAAAATTTCAAAAGAAAAACATATCAGCCTCCCCCCCTCCCCGTTACCCCCTTCCCCTTAACTTAAACAAGATGAACAGATACAGAGTATTTATGCCTCCCACGAGGCTCACAGTCTATTTTACTGGTAAAAAGAATAATAGCAGATGATTGAGGACAGATCACGTATAGAAAAGCACCAAGAAAGTGCTTTTGCACCAATAAACTTCAAATACGGTTGCCAGGTCTTCAGACATGTATCATGTTTGTTTCTTAAATTAGAAGTAATCTTTTCCATCGGATTACAACTGTCCATTTCTGATATCCATCAGAAATCGGCGGGTCTGATTTCCACGGGATGGCAGCACATTTCTCAGCTCTCAACAATGGAATCATAGTAAATTGAGATTTGGAACTCAAGTTAAATGATGTCTATAAAATTCCCCAACACATCTCATTCTGGATTGCCGGGAAGTCGGCTCCTGCAATCTTAGATAAAACTTCTGATCCCTCCTGCCAGAAAACATCCACTTTGCACACAGGCCCAAACGGAGAAATGTTCCTCCTTCTATTTCACAACGGAAACATCTGTCGGATATTTCGGACTTTCATTTGTGCCATTTTTGCGGAGTCAAAGACAACTGATGAAGAAAATTGTGTTGCACCAAACCGTACCTCGCATGTCACCCCTTCGTTCAGCGCAGGAATATTCTGATCTGTTCACTGCTAAATCTGCTTCCCGTCTTTCCCTGGAGTTATGAATCGGAGCTCTCCCCCTCCCCCCCATCTGTCTGGAGGACAAAATAAATTAAAGTCATAAACTTGGTATATTACCCACCCATAAAGTGCGTTCCAATTGACTTGACCCCGGAGGAGTCGTATTGTTTCCCCAAATTTCTCTTTAAAAAAAGCTCTTAATGGCAAATAGCAAAGAAAGACGCCATTCGGGACATCATACATTTGCTTCATTTGTTCGAATGACATTAAAATTCCATCCTTATAACAATCTGCAATGTACCTAATCCCCCGCTTGGACCAAAGATTTAAAATCCTATTCCCCATTATCAGATTCAGCCACGGATTGTTCCATCACGGAGTCCTTCTGGAAATTCCCGTTTTCCTTTCTATTCTGTCGTTGGTGTCTTGCCACATTTTAATCAAATGAATCCCTATAGGATTTCTTAATTAGTTTCAAGTTCCGCCTGTAAATAACATCTTTGAGTGATGCTACCTCCAACCCATGTAGCCGATGCGGTGATTTCGAATCTTAAAAAAGAGAGAATGCCACGAACCTCCGCTGTGAAACCAGATGATATTTCTTCAAATCCGTAAGACTCAAATCCCCCCACCCCCACCCCCGATATGTGGTCCCACCTTAATTTGGCCAGTGCTATTCTTGGCACTTAATTGTTCCATAAAAAATTGCCGAAGTGTACCATTTATTAATTAAAAAAGCTTACTTGGTCAATATATTGGTATTGATTGGAACAAATCTTTGACATGATCTTCATTTTAATACAGTTCCGACTAAGGTCAGGGCAGGTCCTTCCACTTCTGCCAATCTTTCTCTATTTTTGCCCATAAGGGAGAGTAATTGATATCACTCGTACAAATTATTATGATGGCTAAATATTTAATCCCATCGTTTTTCCATTTAAGCCCACTGTTTACTTGAAAGAAAGCGCTCATCATTTTGGCTTGTCATTGGTAAAATTTCACTTCTTTCCATATGTATTTTATATCCCGATATTCTCCCACATTTCATTAAAATTTCCTGCAATTTCTCCATGGAACCTTTGGGTTCAGAAATATACAACAAACAAACTAATCTTGTGTTGAATATGTCCGGCTTCGAAGCCTTGAAGTTTAGCATCGCCCCTGATAATTTCCGGTCACCATAACAAATAGAGCCGGAGAAAGGGGTCAGCCCTGCCTGCTCGATTGGCTTAATGGGAACATTCCTGCTATCTGGTTATTACTCTTGCCTGTGGATTTGGTATAGAGTCTTAAGCCCATTTATAAATCTTCACCCAGTACTTAACTTTTAACCATAAAAGGCCGCTCAAGTCTGGTGAATGCCCTTTCTGCATCTAAAGATACTACTATATTGGGTTCTTCCACGACTGAGCTAAGTTTATTATGTTAAATAGTCGCACCAAGTTATTTGACGCTCGCCTCCCTTTAATAAATCCTACTTGATCGATGTGAATTAATTCGATAAAAATTAGCTTGCTCATGCTTTTGCTATTATTTTGTAATCTACATTCAGAAGAGATCGGTCGATAAGATGAAGTTTTCATTGGATCCTCTGCTCTTTTCGGGCAACACAGACAATGTTGCTGTTGAGAAGGAGTCCGGTGGGGGGAGTCACGTGATAGAGTAGTGGCCGGACGGTGAACTCCAGCCCTCTCCAGAAAAGTCAGAAAAAACAAAGCAAAACACAAAGGCACAGTAATAAAAATCAAAGTAAAGTGAATATAAAGGTGGAAAGAAGATGGCGACGAAAAAAGAAAAGTCAAAACCAACGGTAAGAAGAGAGGAAGAGAAGACAACGGAAGATGAAGGAAAAGGCCTTACCTGTTCGAAGAGGCCCACGGTGGAGAGAGAAACCCGCTCCCTCAGGTCGGTAGAATTTTTTTCTTTGGCTTGGCTTCGCGGACGAAGATTTATGGAGGGAGTAAAAAGTCCACGTCAGCTGCAGGCTCGTTTGTGGCTGACAAGTCCGATGCGGGACAGGTAGACACGATTGCAGTGGTTGCAGGGGAAAATTGGGTGGTTGGGGTTGGGTGTTGGGTTTTTCCTCCTTTGCCTTTTGTCAGTGAGGTGGGCTCTGCGGTCTTCTTCAAAGGAGGTTGCTGCCCGCCAAACTGTGAGGCGCCAAGATGCACGGTTTGAGGCGTTATCAGCCCACTGGCGGTGGTCAATGTGGCAGGCACCAAGAGATTTCTTTAGGCAATCCTTGTACCTTTTCTTTGGTGCACCTCTGTCACGGTGGCCAGTGGAGAGCTCGCCATATAACACGATCTTGGGAAGGCGATGGTCCTCCATTCTGGAGACGTGACCCATCCAGCGCAGCTGGATCTTCAGCAGTGAGGACTCGATGCTGTCGACCTCTGCCATCTCGAGTACTTCGACGTTAGGGATGTAAGCGCTCCAATGGATGTTGAGGATGGAGCAGAGACAACGCTGGTGGAAGCGTTCTAGGAGCCGTAGGTGGTGCCGGTAGAGGACCCATGATTCGGAGCCGAACAGGAGTGTGGGTATGACAACGGCTCTGTATACGCTTATCTTCGTGAGGTTTTTCAGTTGGTTGTTTTTCCAGACTCTTTTGTGTAGTCTTCCAAAGGCGCTATTTGCCTTGGCGAGTCTGTTGTCTATCTCATTGTCGATCCTTGCATCTGATGAAATGGTGCATGGTAAACTGGTTGACCGTTTTGAGTTTTGTGTGCCCGATGGAGATGTGGGGGGGCTGGTAATCATGGTGGGGAGCTGGCTGATGGAGGACCTCAGTTTTCTTCAGGCTGACTTCCAGGCCAAACATTTTGGCAGTTTCCGCAAAGCAGGACGTCAAGCGCTGAAGAGCTGGCTCTGAATGGGCAACTAAAGCGGCATCGTCTGCAAAGAGTAGTTCACGGACAAGTTTCTCTTGTGTCTTGGTGTGAGCTTGCAGGCGCCTCAGATTGAAGAGACTGCCATCCGTGCGGTACCGGATGTAAACAGCGTCTTCATTGTTGGGGTCTTTCATGGCTTGGTTCAGCATCATGCTGAAGAAGATTGAAAAGAGGGTTGGTGCGAGAACGCAGCCTTGCTTCACGCCATTGTTAATGGAGAAGGGTTCAGAGAGCTCATTGCTGTATCTGACCCGACCTTGTTGGTTTTTGTGCAGTTGGATAATCATGTTGAGGAACTTTGGGGGACATCCGATGCGCTCTAGTATTTGCCAAAGCCCTTTCCTGCTCACGGTGTCGAAGGCTTTGGTGAGGTCAACAAAGGTGATGTAGAGTCCTTTGTTTTGTTCTCTGCACTTTTCTTGGAGCTGTCTGAGGGCAAAGACCATGTCAGTAGTTCCTCTGTTTGCGCGAAAGCCGCACTGTGATTCTGGGAGAATATTCTCGGCGACACTAGGTATTATTCTATTTAGTAGAATCCTAGCGAAGATTTTGCCTGCAATGGAGAGCAACGTGATTCCCCTGTAGTTTGAGCAGTCTGATTTCTCGCCTTTGTTTTTGTACAGGGTGATGATGGTGGCATCACGAAGATCCTGAGGCAGTTTACCTTGGTCCCAACAAAGCTTGAAAAACTCATGCAGTTTGGCATGCAGAGTTTTGCCGCCAGCCTTCCAGACTTCTGGGGGGATTCCATCCATACCTGCTGCTTTGCCACTTTTCAGTTGTTCGATTGCCTTATATGTCTCATCCAGGGTGGGAACCTCATCCAGCTCTAGCCTTAGGGGCTGTTGAGGGAGCTGAAGCAGGGCGGAATCTTGGACTGAGCGGTTGGCACTGAAAAGAGATTGGAAGTGTTCTGACCATCGGTTGAGGATGGAGATCTTGTCGCTGAGGAGGACTTTGCCGTCTGAGCTGCACAGCGGGCTTTGGACTTGGGGTGAGGGGCCGTACACAGCCTTTAGAGCCTCGTAGAAACCCCTGAAGTCGCCAATGTCCACGCTGAGCTGGGTTCGTTTGGCGAGGCTAGTCCACCACTCATTTTGGATCTCCCGGAGTTTGCGCTGAAGATGGCTGCATGCGCGACGGAAGGCTTGTTTCTTCTCTGGACAGGACGGCTTTGTAAGGTGAGCCTGGTGGGCAGCTCGCTTCTTTGCCAGCAGCTCCTGGATTTCCTGGCTGTTTTCGTCAAACCAGTCCTTGTTTTTCCTGGAGGAGAAGCCCAGTACCTCTTCAGTGGATTGCAGTATGGTAGTCTTCAACTGATCCCAGAGGGTTTCAGGGGACGGGTCCGTGAGGCGGGTTGCATCGTCGAGCTTTGCTTTGAGGTTTGCCTGGAAGTTTCCTCTCGCTTCGTCTGGCTGCAGGTTTCCAACATTGAACCTCTTTCTGGGGGCTTTATTGTTCCTGGGCTTTGGCTTGAAGTGAAGGTTGAGCTTGCAGCGAACCAGCCGGTGGTCAGTGTGGCATTCCGCGCTGGGCATGACACTGGTGTGGAGCACATCTCGTTTGTCACTTTCTCGCACCAGGATGTAGTCCAGGAGGTGCCAGTGTTTGGATCGGGGATGCATCCAGGTGGTCTTAAGGCTGTCCCTCTGCTGAAAAAGGGTGTTTGTAATGACAAGCCGCTGTTCTGCGCAGAGCTCCAGCAGGAGGCGCCCATTGTCGTTGCACTTGCCGACGCCATGCTTGCCCAGGATTCCTGGCCAGGTTTCTGAGTCTTTGCCGACACGAGCGTTGAAGTCGCCCAGGATGACAACCTTGTCGGCTGTAGGGGTGCATTGGATGAGGTTGCGCAGGTCGGTGTAGAACTTGTCCTTTTCTGCTGGTTCCGCCTGGAGGGTTGGAGCATAGACACTGATGAGGGTGATGTGACGCTTGTTTTGAAGGGGGAGTCGCATGGACATGATTCGGTCCGAGAGGCCTGTCGGAAGGTTTTCGAGTTTGGAGGCAATGAAGCTCTTGACCATGAAGCCTACACCAGATAGGCGTCGTTCATCCGAAGGCTTGCCAGACCAGTAGAGTGTGTAGCCCGCGCCGCGTTCTTGGAGGCTGCCTACATCTGCCAGGCGGACTTCACTGAGAGCGGCTATGTCGATGTCAAGTCTGAGGAGTTCATGTGCAATGAGGGCAGACCGACGTTCAGGTCGGTGGCTGTCAGCCTTGTCTAGCATGGTTCTGATGTTCCAGCATGCTAGCTTGAGTTTGTGAGCATCTTTTGAGGGGGAGGACGTGGAGGGGGAGGACGTGGAGGGGGAGGACGTGGAGGGGGAGGACGTGGAGGGGGAGGACGTGGACCTGTCCTCGGGCCTGCGCAAAGGAGCTTTTAGGTGGAGTGCAGTGCGCGCAGTACTGGCCCCACCCTTTACACCCATGGTTCGTGTGCCGTGGCCAAGCAAGCTGGGACGTGGCAGCGAGGTCCTTGGGTCGTAGGTTTTATATCGGAGTGGCCTTCTCCTATGTAGGTTTCTTACCCGGGCTGGATGGGCCGACTACAAAAATGGCTCGCTGAGTCGAGTAAAAGTGCGCATCCGCGCATGCGTGCCTCCTCGCGCATGCGCGATGCACATGAAAAAAACACACCGACGGGAGGGGTGACCAGCTGGGGAGTCAATCTCCATAGCCGGCAACGACAGCTGCAGAACACCTGCAGCAAGAGGAGAACATAGAAGACAACGAAAACAAGAAAGAAGAGAAGGAAAGGGCAACAAAGAAACAGCAGATGGCCAACCCAGAGGAAGAAGAAGAGGAAGAGGAAGAGTACAGTGTAATAGAAGAAGAAGGGAAAGGCAAGATAAAGGATATACTTTCTCTTATTAAAGAATACATGGAGTCATTTAAAGAATGGCAAGCGCAGGAATTTGATGATTTAAGAAGAAGAATAAACAATACAGAAGAGAAAATGAATAAAATAGATATGACCTTATCAGAAATGGGAAAAAGAATGGACAAGGTGGAAGAACGGGCAGTAGCAGCAGAAATGGAGGTAGAGGACTTAAAAAAGAAATTAGAAGAATCTAATAAAAAAGTTAAAGAGACACAAGAACTGTTAGCTCAGAAAATAGATATAATGGAAAATTATAACAGAAGAAATAACATAAAGATAGTGGGCCTTAAGGAAGATGAAGAAGGCAAGAATATGAGAGAGTTTATAAAAGATTGGATCCCTAGGATCCTAGGATGTCCAGAACTACAGCAAGAAATGGAAATAGAAAGGGCACATAGAGCACTGGCCTTTAAACCACAATCACAACAAAAGCCAAGATCTGTTTTAGTAAAATTCCTAAGATATACTACAAGAGAAAAGGTACTGGAGAAAACAATGGAAAAAGTAAGAGAGGACAATAAGCCACTGGAGTACAAAGGGCAAAAAATCTTCATTTATCCAGATATAAGTTTTGAACTCCTGAAGAAGAGAAAGGAGTTCAATACAGCAAAGGCAATTTTATGGAAGAAAGGGTATAAATTTATACTAAAGCATCCAGCGGTATTGAAAATATTTATTCCAGGACAACAAAACAGACTATTCTCAGATCCAGAGGAAGCACGAAAATTTGCAGAACAATTACAAAATAGACTGAGAGATGAAGACGTGTAACGAGAGTACAAAAGACTGCAAACTAAAAAGTCATAAGTTTGAGCTCCTGAAAAGGAGGAAAGAGTTCAAAACATCAAAAATGATCTTATGGAAAAAAAAAACTATTCTCGGATCAAGAGGAAGCAAGGAAATTTGCAGAACAATTACAAAACAAACAGAGAGATGAAGACATGTAATAAGAGTAAAAATGACCACGATTTATATGTATGTGGGTAAAGAGGTATATGTGTGTATATGTATAATGTGCATACATGAATGTATCCGTGTTTAGAGGGAAATATAGATAGTATAGACAAGAATTAATAAGGGAAGGAAAAGGAATAGAGGGAATAAGGAGGGAATTAAAAGAGTGACCTTTGTCACATATGAAAAGCGAAAACTTTTCTGGGGGGGCTGGGTGGGGGGGTATTACGGTCACTGCAAAATCAACTGACGCTTGCGAGTGAATTCGCAAATCCAAATGGAGAGGGGAGATGTGGTTGTCCGACAAGGGATAAAGGACAACTCAGGAGGGGAAGGGGGGATTGGGGCTAAAGAAGTTTTAAATTGGAGAATAAGGAAAATGTTTGATGTTTTAGGAATGTTGTCTTATAAAGGATTCAAAACATAAAAACAGAAATGGATAAGAAGGAAAAGTAATGATGGAGAAACGGAAAGGGAAGATAAACAAAGTATAAAATGGCTACGTTGAACTATATGACTTTAAATATTAATGGAATACATAACCAAATTAAAAGGAAGAAACTGCTAAATTTACTGAAAAAAGAAAAAATTGATATAGCATTTGTGCAAGAAACACATTTAACTGAATTGGAACATAAGAAATTAAAGAGAGATTGGGTAGAACACATAACAGCAGCATCGTATAATTCAAAAGCAAGAGGAGTAGCTATATTAATTAGTAAAAATGTGCCATTTAAAATAGAAGAGGAAATAATAGATCCAGCAGTGAGATATGTAATGATAAAATGTCAGATATATTCGGAGTTTTGGAATCTACTCAATGTATATTCACCTAACGAAGAAGATCAAAAGTTCATGCAAGATATCTTTTTGAAGATAGCAGATACGCAAGGGAACATATTAATAGGAGGGGATTTCAACCTGAATTTGGATTCATATATGGACAAAACTGGGAAAAAAATTAACAGAAAGAACAAAGTAACCAAATTTATAATTAAATCGATGGAAGAAATGCAACTTTTGGATATATGGAGGAAACAACACCCAAAGGAAAAGGAATATTCATAGTACTCGGCTAGACATAAAACATACTCAAGAATAGACCTATTTTTGTTATCAGCTCGTATGCAAGATAGAGTAAGAAAAACAGAATATAAAGCTAGAATATTATCGGACCATTCACCCTTAATATTGACAATAAAGTTAGTGGACATCCCTCCAAGAATGTATAGATGGAGATTAAACCCCATGTTGCTTAAAAGACAGGATTTTAGAGAATTTATTGAAAAACAAATTAAAATGTATTTTGAAATAAATACGGAATCAGTGGAAGATAAATTTATACTATGGGATGCAATGAAAGCATTCATTAGAGGGCAAATAATGTTATGTAACCAAGATGAAGAAGGACTATAATCAGGAAACAGAGCAGTTGGAAAGGGAAATAGTAAATATAGAAAAAGAATTAGTAATGAAGGAAGATATTACTAAAAGAAGAGAACTGGCAGATAAAAAAATAAAATATGAAACACTACAAACATATAAGGTGGAGAAAAATATAATGAAGACAAAATAGAAATATTATGAACTAGGTGATAAAACGCACAAAATCCTAGCATGGCAGCTTAAGACAGAACAAGCTAAGAAAATGGTATTGGCATCAAGGAAAAAAGACAAACAAATTACATATAATCCAAAAGAAATTAAGGAAAACTTTAGAGAATTCTATGAACAATTATACTGAACTGAAAACGAAGGGAAAGAAGGGAAAATATATGAATTTCTGACTAAAATTGAACTACCAAAACTACAAATAGAGGAACAAAATAAATTAACAGAGCCATTTGGAATAGTAGAAATGCAAGAGATAATAAAAAAATTACCAAATAATAAGACACCAGGAGAGGATGGATTCCCAATAAAATTCTACAAAACATTTAAAGACTTATTAATTCCGCCCCTCCTGGAAGTAATCAACCAGATTGATGAAACACAAAGCTTACCAGATTCATGTAAAACAGCAATAATTACAGTAATACTAAAGCAAGGGAAAGATCCACTCTCATCAGCGTCATATAGACCAATATCCTTACTTAACACAGATTATAAGATAATAGCTAAACTATTAGCAAATAGATTAGCAGAGCATGTACCGAAAATGGTAAATTTAGACCAAACTGGATTTATCAAAAAAAGACGCACAACAGACAATATTTGTAAATTTATTAACTTAATTCATGCAGTAGAAGGAAATAAAGCACCTACAGTAGCAGTTGCTTTAGACGCAGAGAAGGCCTTTGACAGAGTAGAATGGAATTATTTGTTCAAAGTATTGCAAAAATTCAGTTAACCGGAGAAGTATATTAATTGGATTAAAGCATTATATAAGGGACCGTTAGCGAAAGTGACAGTAAATGGACATGTATCAAAGCAATTTAACTTAAGCAGGTCAACATGGCAGGGATGCCCACTATCACCTTTATTGTTTGCGTTAGCTATAGAACCACTAGCAGAACTGATAAGAATAGATAATAATATAAAAGGGATAAAAATAAAAGACAAGGAATATAAAATCAGTTTATTTGCGGATGATGTTATAGTGTACTTAACAGAACCAGAACTATCAATAAAAGAATTATATAAGAAATTGAAGGAATATGGAGAAGTGTCGGGTTACAAGATAAACGTAAATAAAAGTGAAGCAATGCCTATGAATAATGCGGATTTCTCAAAATTTAAGAAGGAATCTCCATTTAGATGGCAAATGCAGGCAATAAGATACCTAGGTGTACAAATAAACAAAAATCTCGGCCAACTATATAAACTCAATTATTCTCCACTAATGAAAAAATTACAGGATGATTTAGAGCATTGGAAAGATTTACCACTAACACTAATAGGAAGGATAAACTGTATTAAAATGAACATTTTCCCAAGGATATTATACTTATTTCAGGCATTGCCAATACAACTGACAGAGAAATTCTTCAAGGAGTTAAAGAAAATAATAAGGAAATTTTTATGGAAAGGGGGGAAACCGAGGATAGCACTAGATAAATTAACAGAATGGTATAAACAAGGAGGCTTACAACTGCCAAACTTTAAAAATTATTATAGAGTCGCACAATTAAGATACCTATCAGATTTTTATCAAACAAGGGAAAAGCCAGATTGGACGAGATTAGAATTAGATAAAATAGGGGAAAAGATACCTGAACACATATTATATAAATGGGATGAAAAATTGGTACAACATAGAAGTTTTCCAGTATTACATCATCTCCTCAATATTTGGAAGAAGATTCATGTAGAAAGAAATAAAACAAATTATCAATTACCAAAACTAATATTGACGCAAAACAAGTTACTCCCTTTTACAATAGATTACCTTTCCTTTAGAGAATGGGAAAAAAAGGGATTAAAAGAATAGAAAATTGTTTTTCAGGAAATAGATTCTTATCCTTTGAACAAATGAAAGATAAGTACAATACAGATACAGCGCTGGCATATTACCAATTGAGATCCTACTTGAAGGATAAATTAGGAAGCAGTTTGAGTTTGCCAGAGGGAAGTAACTTTGAATATGTGATTACAGATACAATGATAATCAAAAGATTTATAACAAATATGTATATTAAACTGCAAGAAAAGGAGAATGAGGAAATAAATGGTAAAACTAAACAAAAATGGGAACAAGATTTAAATATAAAGATAAAAAAGGAAACATGGGAGAAGTTATGTTCTAGAACGATGAGAAATACAATAAATACGAGGTTACATATGATACAATATAACTGGATACACAGGCTATACATTACACCTCAAAAGTTAAATAAATGGGACCCAACAGTATCTGATAGATGTTTTCGATGTAAAAAAGAAATGGGAACAACAATTCATGCAATCTGGACATGTGAGAAAGTAGAAAAATTTTGGGAAGATCTAAACCAGATATTAAATAAAATTACAGAAAACAATATACCAAAAAATCCAGAGATCTTCGTCCTAAGTAACATAAAAAACAAAGAATTTGGAATTGATTTGGATGGTGCACAAAAAAGATTTGTTAAGATAGCTCTAGCCGTAGCAAAAAAATGTATTATGTCAACCTGGAAATCGGAAGATAATTTGAAAATACAACAATGGTATATAGAAATGAATAAATGTATTCCATTGGAAAAAATAACATATAGTTTAAGAAATAATATTGAAATATTCGAACAAATATGGGAGCCTTACATTAAATACAATAGCGAAAACCTACTGGGGACAATCATTACCTAAGTTGATGGAAGGAGAAGGAAATGAAAAGAATGGACTCAGTAGAATTTCTGGTGTATTTTTGTTGAGTGACAACATTGTCTGACTGGTTAAATGTATCCTAGATTGTATACCTTAAATGGACGGGAGGGGGGGGGGGGGGTGGGGAGGGGGGGTTGGGAGGACGGAGGGTGGGGGGGGAAAGAGAAAATGGCACTGTATATGTGTGAAAAGGAAAAAGTGTGTACCATGGTTAATGTGATTTATGGTGTGAAAAATAAAAAATTTTAAAAAAGAGGAGTCCGGTAATTTCTCGGTTTTCACTGCTTGTTCTATCGCATCCATAAACAGGGGCATTAATGGCTCATTAAATTCTTTATAAACAAGGTGCATTAATGGCTCATTACATTTTTCATAAAACTCCATTGGAAATCCATTCTCGCCCATGGCTTTGTTGGCTCCACGTGTCCCCAGTGTTTTTTCAATTTCTTCTCTGGTAAAATATAAATCTAATTCCTGTCTGTCCTCATCATTTGACTTTCAAGAGTTCCACTTCATCAAAGAACTTAAATGTTTTGGCCTCATCCCCCGGCGAGTCAGTTGATCTTTTATTTGTGTGTGTGAGTCTGTTATATTTCACCCAAATTACCTTACAATCCCCGGTAAGTTTTGGAGGGCGGGGAAAAATTGGGAGGAAACCCGCGCAAACGCGGGGAAGACCTACAAACTCCTGGCGGGCAGCGCCGGGGTTCGGATCCGCACTCCGGTCTCGACAATACCGTCCCTGCGACGCTCACCGCCGCGCCCCCAGGTTTGGTCCGTGACAGAGCACCCTGATGGGTGTCATTAACCCTGACGTGAAGTGATAGAGTGGCTCAGGAGTAAAATGAACTGAGCAGTAATGTGCTCGCACATATCCCGTGGGGTATGACTTCGAACCCAATCACTGGAATTAAGAAAGGAATTGTTTCATGTAAAACCCCTCTCAATAACGGCATTCGAGGAGGAGGGTGGGGATTGGGGGTGTGGAGGTAGTGGCCAGGAGTGAAAAATGTGTGGATGATCGTGGAGGTTATTTCTCTTCTCCCACCTACGTGTCATCCTGCCTCCACTCCCTGCCCCTTCCTCCCTCCTCTCCTCCACCTCCTGCCCCTTCCTCCCTCCCCTCTCCCACACCTTGCCCCTTCTTCCCTCCTCTGCTCTACCCCCGCCCCTTCCTCCCTCCTCTCCTCTACCCCCTGTCCCTTCTTCCCTCCTCTCCCCTCCCCTGCCCCTTCCTCCCTCCTCTCCTCCACCCCCTGCCCCTTCCTCCCTCCTCTCCCTGTCCCTTCCTCACTCCTCTCCTCCTCACCTGCCACTTCCTCCATCCTCTCCCTGCCCCTTCCTCCATTCTCTCCTCCTCCCCCTGCCCCTTCCTCCCTCCTCTCCTCAACCCCTCCCCTTTACTTTGTTTTTCGCCCTTGACTTCCCGGATACCCTGAGTGACCTGCTGAGTTTCTCCAGCATTTCTGCGCATTGCGCTCTAACCCATTGGATATAAAACAATATACGGGAACAGGAATATCAAACAATATCAGTGCAACGGTACGAACATTCATCCGGGGGATATTTTCATACGTCCGCGATGTGCTTTTTAGCATATGTGGCCACGGCATCTGTGGGAATACAAAACACTCAGTCACTCCAGAAACAATATCAGAATAAGTTCTCTCATGCAGAGGGGAAGAACTGGCCCCTTGGATCCATATATTCAAACTCCCCTCCTCTTCCCACCCACCCTGTACATTTCACCCCTTTTGACCCCCATCACCCCCGCACACAGGATCTTCCAGTAGGTCCCGTCATGGAAGAGATACGGGGGTCTCAGAGCCGGCACCACCAGGCTGAGGAACAGGTTCTTCTCACGGGCAGTGAGAACGCTGAACGCCCAAAGGAACGGCTCACACTGACCACCCGAGACGTACAATTTAGTCAACAATATTTATTTAACTTTACATACGTATGTGTATCTATTATCTGAATGTGTGTTAAGTCTGGGTGTGTGTCTGGAGGTTTTGCACAGAGGACCGGAGAACGCTGTTTCATCCGGTTGAACTTGAAAATGGACTGGACTTGATGAGCTTCTCCTTTTCTGCTGCTTGTTGTGTGCGAATTTATACAGGGCAGCAAAGACCTCGGGCGTGGGTGAGAAATGAAGGGCGATACAATTCAATGGGCCGCAGGTCGGCCAAGGCGGATCCTGGACCCGCAACACCTTGAAGGCGCCGACACGTCCTCAGGAGGCTGAGGTAGGCAAGTCTACCGGCCTCCATCTGGATAACCTCTTACACGGGCATCATAGGGAGAGTTCTATCTGGGCTCATCGTTGTGTGGGATTGTAGCTGCAAAACATCGGTTGCAACGTCAATACAAAGGATCATGTAAACAGCCAAGAGGATCAGTGGGGTCTACCTTTCCTCTATTGAAGACATTTACTGCGAGAGCTGTGTAAATCGGGCTCAAGGAATAATAGACGTCCATTTTCATCCAGCGCCCTGTATCTTCAACCCTCTACCATCGGGAAGAAGGGACAGGAGCATCAAAATCAAGAACGGGGCTGATGAATTGCGGAGGAAGGACCCACACAGGGCTGCGGGCTGCTGGAGACTTGCTCATGGCAACCAGGAGCCCAGGTCCATTCGGGAGGTCTCTTGCCACCCCTCATGAAATTGAAGATTGCAACTGCTCTCCCCCTTGTGATGAAGTTTGCTAACCCAATTCCAAGAGCTGTGGGAGGTGTTAGTATTTTTAATGGAGGAGCAACGTGGGGATGGCAGAAGGATTTCACTCACCGTTTTCTCTCGCGGTGGTTTTCGCGTCACCTCTCCCCGGACTCTTCCCCCTCAGTGAAGAGAGATTGGCCTCAATCACCGTTCTGTCCAAGGTCTGATTCCTCGCACACGGTTGCACGCAGAAACCCCACCTGGGGAAGGTTCAGCCATTCCTGGAAGGTATTTCAGTATATGAGTGTAGTTTTGGATGCCCACGGGAGGGCTGTGTTCCTTGGAGCGCAGGAGGACGAGGTGTGATCTCAGAGTGGTGGATTCAATCAGAGAAAGAATAGATCGGGTGAACAGAGAACCTGTAGCCGGCCACAGAGGAATCAGTGACCAGAGGTCAAGGGTTTAAAGTGCAGGTAAACAGGAATCTGAGGGGCGTTTAAGCAGAAGGTGGTTGGTGTATGGAACGGGGCTGCTGGGGGAGAGAGATGGCGCACGGAATATTGCAATGTTTATGCACAAAATGGACACAGAACTATCTATGGATAGGATGGGTTTAGAGGGACAAACGTAGGCAGGTGGGGCCAGTGTGGGTGGGGTACATTGGTTGGGTGGGCAACATCAGGCGTTAAGTCTTATTTACATGGATAGGATGGGTTCATTTGTCGGGGACACCAGAACTAAGGGACACAACCTCAAGATTAAGGGCAGTAGATTTAGGACGGAGATGAGGAGGTACTGCTTTCCGCAGAGGGTGGGGAATCTGTGGAATCCGTTTCCCGTTGAAGCAGTGGAGGCGACCTCAGTAAAGACGAGGTTTTATATAACTGGGGAATTAAGGGATACGGGGAAAAGGCATGTCGCTGGAGATGACCCCATCATCAGATCAGCCACTGAATGGCGGTGCGGGACGACGGGCTGAATGGCCGACTCCTGCTCCTATTTCTTTTGTCCTGATGCAGAACCCAAACGTCGAGCATTAACCGAAGGCTGTCTGACCCGTGGACACCAACCGGCGATTCGGTTCAGTTTGTCCAAGATCTGTTCTGTGTTGATTATTTCTGGTTGATTTTTTTCTGAGTTTCGAAAAGCGCAGAACAAAGACAAGTTGCTCTAACTGGAACATTATTAGTTGCAAAGACACTAATGAAACGCAGGGATGCGACGATAGTCCCGCTTGATTTCCAGGCATCGTTCACATGACACCGAGAAGGTCAGGCGCCTCTCCAGAAGGCGAGCGGTGGCCAGCGACCACCCATTCGCTTGTAGTAGGGTCGCGGAGTTTAGGGGCCGCGGGGGCTTAAAATGGGTCGGGAAGTATGACCAGCAGCGAGTGGAGGTAGGCGCACTATCCCGCTTGTGCCCCGGCCAATGAGATGGGCAGGTTGGACACAACCTGTCTGGCCTTGTCCCTGCACCTCGACTCCCGGTGCGACGCCCCCTCACAATGCCCGAGTCTTTACGCACAGGTACATCGTGGCCCTTCTCTCGGTCAATTTGTCTGGAGAAGGGTCCATTTTGTATTCAGGACTTTGATGAACGTCAAAATCTAAACAGTAGATGCTGTAAATCTGAAATGCAACGCGGGAAATGGTCGTAAGAAGCGCCAGGTCGACCAACATCTGAAGAGCGCCCAGCAGTTCAGTGTTAGCTCCAGGACCCTCCGTCATTGAACCAGTAAATAGAGATTCTGTAATTACCCACATGATGTGCATTCTTACAGAATCATGGAATATTACAGACTGTGCTCAATCATTATGCGGCCTCTTCCCACAGATGTACACGCAGTCCATATCCCTCCACCCCAACCCATCCAAGCACCTGTCCAGATTTTTAAGTAAATATTATAATTCAGTCCGCGTTCGCCACTTCAGCTCGTTCCACACTCCCACCGCTCTCTGTGTGAAGAGGTTCCTCCTAAACTTCTCCCCGTTCACTCACGTCCTCTGGTTTGTATCTCAAACCCCCCCCCCCCCTTAGTGGGAAAAGCCGACCTACATTTTCTCTGTCTCTCTCCCTCATCATTTTAAATATCAAATCACCCCTCGTTCTTCTCGGCTACAGGGAATAAAGTCCAAACCTGTTGAACCTTTCCCTGTAACTCGGTCCTGAAGTCCGGGCAACATCCCAGTAAATCTTCTCTGCCCTCCTTCTATTGATACCTTTCCTGTAGTTAAGTGACCAAAATTGCTCAAGATACTCCAAATTTGGCTTTATATACAAATGCACGATGACATCCCAACTCCTGGACTCAATACTTTGATTTATGAAGGCCAAGGTGCCAAATGCGCTCTGGATAACCCTGTCCACCCTATTACACCACCTTCCGGGAATTATGTACAGCAGCTGTATTCTCAGATCCCTCTGTTCTACCCCCCTCCTCAGTGCCCGATCATTCAGCTTCCAAAATGCAGCACCTCACATCTGTCTGCATTAAATTCCATCTACCACATTTCCCCTGCAAGCATTTAAATCAGTGGTTCTCATCCCACTTTCAGTATTCCCAATGCCACCGGTGCTTTGTGATTAGTAAGGGGTGGCTGAAGGTGGTCTGTGAGTGGGAAGGGTTGAGAATCACCCAATTGTTACTGAAATATTTGGCTTGAGAAAATGCTCATTAACCTATTTCCATTGCAGTCCGGAAACCGTGCACATAACCAGTCAACTCGGGGTGATTAAAACAGTGGCTTTCAATCCTTTTCTTTTAGCCCACATCCCACCTTAAGCAATCCCTTACTAATCACAGAGCACCCATGGCATCGGGATTACTTAAAAGTGGGATGTGAGTGGAAAGAAAAAGGTTGAGAACCACTGATTTAAATCCTTCCTCACTTCCAAAACTTGTGTTATTTGGAACAACCTACATACTTACAGTTAACTTTCACAATGGTCTCTCCACTGCCGCTATTGATCACGTTGACTACGGTGCATTTATAGGTTCCTGTGTCATTTCGCTGGATTGGCTGGTCACTTTTGAACCACGTTCGCGTCTGCACAGTGCCCTGAGCATCACAAGTGAGAATGATTGCATCCACATTTTCCACCGGATTTGGATAGTTGAGTGTGACAGTGACTTTAGACACAGGCTCTGAAAATATAACGGGAAAGTGAAAGGGGATGTTACAGCTTCTGACCAAGATTTAATCATAGCGGCTGTCGCTTTGTCCGCCAGGTCAAGACTTGTCACCGGCATCTTGCACCTTACTGCAGAAGGCTTGAATCCAAGAAGGCAGAGATTTGTCAGGGCTCCGGGATATTGGCGAGTTCTCACCGGGACTGTTGGCTTCATTACCACAAACCTTTGAATCAAACTCCCCAAGCAAGTACCTGGAATGAGAGGGATTGTCCTATCAAGAGAGTTTGGACAGTTTGGCTTTGCAGGCCAGGCCTTCCTTCGGTGCCGGTAAGTGAGGGGGAAACACTGGGCTCTCCCTTCCGCCCAGTGATGAGGACGCGCAAAATCGTCGAGGCCCCCCCCCCCCCCCCCCCCCCCCACAACCTTCCACCCCCGCACACGGCTGCTCCCGTCGGGGGATGAGATCCAGGGGATCAGAGCCAGCAGGCCGAGGGACAGCTGCTTCCCACGGGCAGTGAGAACGCTGAACGGCCCGCACGGAACCCTCCGAGACTCCCGAATTTCAAAAGCAATGCACCACGCCATCACGACTCCAGCAGGATCTCGCAGGGCTGAGCAGCAGCTGCGGAGGCAGAGGTCCTTTGCCTTTACAAATGGAAACTCCCGGATTGGCCTCCAGGCCTGGCCATCGGTATGGAAAGGATTACTAAATTGCGGGGCAATATTTAAGGCCTTTGGGCGGAAACGTGACTCCATCCAGATAAGGGGGAAGTGGTGCATTTTGGAAGGTCGAACCTGAAGGCAGAATACAGGGTGGCTGATGTGACAGAGGACATAGAGGTGTTTGGGAGATAAACTGGGAAAGGTTTGTTAGAGCAGGTCACACAAAGACACTAAAACACAGAATATTTGCAGGAGCTTTTGCAAGAGACTCATTTGCAAAAGGCAACAGAGGAGCAACATACTGCAGCAGCTTTGTCTGGAAGAGCAGGTGGTCTTTGAAGGCAGAGGCAGAACTAGCTTTGCTCTCAGAGTGGGAGGGAGTGAGAGAGAGGAGAGACACAGACTTCAGTTCCAGAGGGACAAGCCGGCAAGCTTCGGAACACGGCCTGGTCAAAGGAGAGGACTGGCTGTCTGGTGTTTCCCTTGGAATAGGAGAAACAGAAAGGAACTCTTGCGTGAATTGAAAGAGGTTATCATCTGGAGAACCCTGAAATGGGGCAAGTTTCGTCGTCAAGACAATGGAATGGATGTCCTGGAACGAGGAAACGCTCTCTCTCTGAAAGCCAACAAGAACCCTCCTGAGTGGTACCTGTTAAGCACCAAATCCTGGTGAACTTTATTAATGCAAACTTGTGTGCACAGTCCAAGAATTGCCTGCAACCAGTGAGATTGGACTGTGAACCAAAGAGCTTTTCTAAACTTACATACACATTACACACACCTGCGCTTAGAATTAGAGGGGGGGGGGTCAAGTAGGTTAAGCGAGTCAATAGAGTGTGGCTTTCACGCAAACAGAGGAACTACTGACATGGTCTTTGCCCTCAGACTGCTCCAAGAAAAGTGCAGAGAACAAAACAAAGGACTCTACATCACCTTTGTTGATCTCACCAAAGCCTTTGACACCGTGAGCAGGAAAGGGCTTTGGCAAATACTAGAGCGCCTCGGATGCCCCCCCAAGTTCCTCAACATGGTTATCCAACTGCACAAAAATCAACAAGGTCGGGTCAGATACAGCAATGAGCTCTCCGAACCCTTCTCCACTGACAACGGTGTGAAGCAAGGCTGCGTCCTCGCACCCACCCTCTTTACTATATTCTTCAGCATGATGCTGAAACAAGCCATGAAAGACCTCAACAATGAAGACGGAGTTTACATCGGGTACCACTCGGATGGTAGTCTCTTCAATCTGAGGCGCCTGCAAGCTCACACCAATACACAAGACCAACTTGTCCGTGAACTACTCTTTGCAGACGATGCCGCTTTAGTTGCCCATTCGGAGCCAGCTCTCCAGCGCCTGACATCCTGTTTTGCAGAAACTGCCAAAATGTTTGGCCTGGAATTCAGCCTGAAGAAAACTGAGGCCCTCCATCAGCCAGCTCCCCACCATGACCACCAGCCCCGCCACATCTCCATCGGGTACACAGAACTCAAAACGGTCAACCAGTTTACCTACCTTAGTTGCACCATTTCATCTGATGCAAGGATCGACAAAAAGATAGGCAACAGACTCGCCAAGGCAAATAGCGGCTTTGGAAGACTACACAAAAGAGTCTGGAAAAACAACCACCTGAAGAAACACACAAAGATCAGCGTGTACAGTGCTGTTGTCATATTCACGCTCCTGATCGGCTTCGAATCATGGGTCCTCTACTGGCATCACCTACGGCTCCTAGAACGCTTCCATCAGCGCTCAATCCTCAACATTCATTGGAATGACTTCATCACCAACATCGAAGTACTTGAGCTGGCAGAGTCCGCAAGCATCGAATCCATGCTGCTTAAGACCCAACTGCGCTGGGTGGGTCATGTCCCCAGAATGGAGGACCAACGCCTTCCCAAGATCGTGTTCTATGGTGAGCTCTCCACTGGCCACCGAGACAGAGGTGCACCAAAGAAGATTTACAATGACTGCTTAAAGAAATTTCTTGGTGCCTGCCACATTGACCACCGCCAGTGGGCTGATATCGCCTCAAACCGTGCATCTTGGCACCTCACAGTTCGGCGGGCAGCAACCTCCTTTGAAGAAGACCGTAGAACCCACCTCACTGACAAAAGACAAAGGAGGAAAAACGCAACACCCAACCCCTACCAACCAATTTTCCCTTGCAACCGCTGCAACTGTGCCTGCCTTGCCCGCATTGGACTTGTCAGTCACCAACGAGCCTGCAGCAGACGTGGACATACCCCTCCATAAATCTTCGTCTGTGAAGAGAGAGAGAGAGAGAGAGATAAGTTAAAGTTTGATGCTGTTTTCATGTTTAAAGATAATTAAAAACAACTTTTATTTAAAGTAACCCTTTGTATTGATGCATATCTTTTGCTGCTGGGTTTTGGGGTTCTCTGGACTCGTAACAGTGTTTACATTGTGGAAGAATACCGTCTAAATCCATACATCTTTCAAGGTTGCCGCGCCTGCTGGTGGGGTATTAAAAAGGCTTATGGGACGCTGGCCCTGCTGTGAATCCAGGGGTGACGTTGCCGCTCTACACATCTCTGGTGAGAAGTGCTCATTACAGGAAGGGGGTGGGTGGAAGCTGTGGAGAGGGGGCAGAGGAGATTCACCAGGATGCTGCCTGGATTGCAAAATAAGGGTTAATGAAGGAAGATTAGCAGGGCTGAGGGCTTTTCCCTTTGGAATGAAGGAGAGGGGACTTAATAGAGATCTACAAGATTTAGGTGGACGGCCAGCGCCGAGTGTAGCAATCACCAGAGCACGTCTGTGCAAGGGGAGGAACTTTTAGGGAAGACGTCAGGGGTACGGTTTTTAAAAAAAAACACGGAGAGCAGTGGGTACCCGAAAGGCTCTGTCAAGGGGAGGTGGTGGAAGCTGGAACGATATGTTTCAGTACAGAAAAATCTTTAGTTCCTTCACTATTCCATTTCTACAAAATTAATTCCCCTTCAGTTTAAATCTTTGTCCTCTGTCTACTGATTCCCGACCTCTAGAATCATGGACACGGTGTAATTCCCGCTGTCTGATGTGGTCACCGACTTCAGCAGGAGTGACCCGTTGGGGAGGAATAACTCAGCTCGTGAAGTGAACGCATTATCCACATCTACAGATGAACCGAACCACGAAGCAATGGTTTTGTCCTTGAAACCCCAGTTCCCAGACCTCACCTTCACTGACCGCCGCACCGAAAAGGTCGCGTCGCCGCCGGCGGTGACATTGAACCGACTCCGGTCTGTGTGGATGGTCAAACCCTGCGACTCACCTGAGGGAGAGTAACTCGGCGTTAAGGGAGAAGGCGACACCGCTTCGCCGGACGAGCCCGGTCACCCCTTGCGAGCTGCAATGCGGCTCCGCGCAAATCGAGAGAGCGACCCTCACCCCAGAGGATGAAGAAACAAGCGGCAAGCGTGGTGAGCGGCAGCCCCGCCATCCCCGAGACAGAGGGTGGGGGGGGGGGGGGGGGGGGGGTGGGGGGATGGGAAGAGAGAAGCGCCTGGTCTCTGCTCACACTCGGACACTGAGCCGCTCTTCCTGGTCTGCGGGCCAGATGCAGCGGAGTCATCGCTGATTGGTCCGGGAGCTGCCGGCGGTGCGAAGTCCATTCGGTCCTTTGCCACACTTCCATCCCTCAATGCCATTCGCTTCATTTTTTTCTTTAAAAAAACTTTTTTTATTATATATTTTTTTCTATATTTATGTTTTCTTTTTTTTCTTTCTTTTTTTAATTTTTTAAAATTATTAGTTGTTTTTTTTTTCGTTTAAGTTTTTTGATATATATTCTAAAAATAAAAAAAATTTTGGATTAATAATTAATACTTAATTAATTTTTTTTGTTTTTTTATGTATATCGATCTTTTTTTTAAGATATGTATTTTTTATTATGCTAATAGTATTAATTCTTCACTCTTTATCGTGGGGGTGGGGAGGGGGGGTTTAGGGGTTAAAAATTTTTTTTTAGTCTTAGTTTTTAGTTGTTAGGGGGAGATGCCGAGATTGGTATTCTATTAACTATGTTACTTTGTACTTGTATTACTTTATTTTGTATTTTTTTCTGTACGTGAATTACTTACTTTCTTCATATGTTAAAATCAATAAATAAAATTTCGAAAAAAAAACAATTAAAAAAAAGCAGTGGAGCCATCAATGGTTAGTGGGGGGGGGGTGTGGGGGGCAGTGTTCAGTGTGATGGTCTTGGGTTTCCGACCCAGACTGCCTGAGGTCTCCCCATCAAGAAGTCAAGAATCCAAGTGCAGACGGAGGTGTTTAGACCCAACAGTCCCAACTTCCCTATCAGGTATGTTAAATGCTGAGCTGGTTAATAAATAGGGTTTGGACTACTAGTCCCTATTTTCCAGGTGGGTGCTAGATGGAGGGAGGTGCCCATCGCATCATCCATGGAGCAGAGGGGAAAACAGCTTCCCACATCCCCTCCCCCCAAGTCAACATATTCCTGAGCTCCCAGTACAGATGTGGATAGTGCGTCGTGGACTTTCAGTGTATATGTCTTAATATTTTAATGCATTAACTGCTTTCCTAACTGATATCTATGTAAATATTCTCTGTGGTCCTGGAGAAATGCCTTTACCAGTGAGCAGGGTATGAACAATAAATAAAATTGACTTCACTTGACACGACCAGTGCTCTAACCACTGAGCTCTAACTCTGGCCCAGAGTTGGGGGGAGGGTGGGATCAGTAGACAGAGGACAAAGATTTAAAAAGGGGAATTAATTTTGTAGAAATGGAATAGTGAGTCGTTTAAAGGAACTAAAGATTTTTCTGTACTGAAACATATTTTAAACAGGTGCTTGGTGTACCCCACAATGACCCTCTCAAAGCATTTCATGATGATGGACACGAGGCAGGACACAGGCAACTTGTTTGGCACAGGGACGATGGTTGCGCCTTTGAAACACTTAGGGACCACAGCGCTACTCAGGGAGATGTTCAGTACGTCGGTGGAGATATCCATGTTATCCTTGCGAACCAGGAGTCGCGCGTTCATTCCTCGTTGGGGCCTCATTTCTGTGAGGGGGGCTCTGGACTTTGTCTTTGACAAATTTAAAGAATTTCATGCAGGTTCAATTCTAAATGTAGTTTAACATGGACAATAATAGAACCTTTAATGATTCGGGACAATATGCTCCACAGCACAGCAGGTAAATGGAGAGAGCGCCCCCTATCGATGACATAGAGAACAGAGGATAGTGATCTGCAAATTAGGTGCAGGAAGAAATTTTAATATGTTCTTTATCACATTTTTAAAAATGTAAATGTGCATATTTTAAAAATATTGAATAGTTTTGAATTTTTTGTTTCCTCAGTAACTCGTTTACATTTCCTAGACCACGTATTGAAACTAAGGTATGACATCGGAAAGTGTGGCACATTCCCACAGAGGCATGGTGGTAAGTGCGCTGACCGGCTGCATCACGGGGTCACCAATAGCCACGGAGCACGAAGCCCTGCAAAAGGTAATGGACACAGCCCAGGAGATCAAAACCCTCCCCACTGTCAAGGTTCCATTATTGTCATGTAATACTACATTTAGAATGCAAAGTATCTGAAATTCGTTAACTTTGTCTACCGTAAGGCAAAGAGTCGCCCCTTTGTCCAGCGACCCTCACAGAAACCGACAGCACCTGGTGTTCCCAGGCGGTCTCCCATAGGAACATAGGAAGTAGGAACAGGAGTAGGCCAAAAATGGCCCATCGAGCCTACTCCGCCATTCAATACGATCCTGGCTGATCTAATTTATGACCCAACTCCACCTACCTGCCTTCTCCCCATATCCCCTAATTTCTCTCTCGTTCCCCTCTGAGTCCTGAGCCTGCTTCGCTTCCAAGATCAGACAATCCCAGGCATAGGTGCTACGGGGGGGGGGGGGGGGGGGGAACGATACCGTCGGGAGGGCAGACGCGATCATCAATGACCCCCGCCCCGCCCGGCGCACGCTCTGTTCTCGCTGCTATCAGGAAAGAGGTGCAGGTTCCACAGGACTCGCCCCCACCAGGTTCAGGAACAGCCGCTCCAACCCCCCTCCAGTCAGTTTGTTCACATTTATTTATTTGCGTGTGTACTTTGGGTACAGTTTTTTTTTGCACTTCCAGTAAGCGGTAATTCACCCGGGCCCACAAGAAAACAAATCTCAGGATTGTATGTGAGGTCATGTACGTACTCTGACAACAAATCTGAAATCGAAATCAAAAATGTATTCGGCACTCGGCGTCACGAAGCACATTCGAACTCTCTCTCAATCCTTTGGTCGCTGTGTCTTACAAACACGTGTCTTCCGGGCCGTTCCAGAACCACAGTGTCCATGTCTCCTGCCGGCACTGCATAAAGGTAGAGGTTCTGCCCCTCACGGGTCGAGTTGGATGCCCCAAAACCGATAACAGAGACGTTTTCAGGATCCGTGCGTTGTGGAGCCAACCCCGAGGTTGTGCTTGCTCTCGTGAATGGGCTCGGCTCGCCGGGAAGTGGGTGGGGTGTGGGGGTGGGTGACCTGGATGACACTTTGTCAGCTGCGGAATCCCGGATGGCGTAGTAAGTTGCATCTCCTGCCAATCAAGATTGGACTCCACCCACCCATCGGTGCATACCTGACCATTGGCCTCTTTAAACATCTAATGATGACCTGGGCTGGACCCCCCACCCCCACCCCTGCTCGCTGCAAAGTCCACCATGCGGAGCACCTCTTTCTCTTCTGCCTCTCAGCGAACCCTGCTCCGCTCCTGGTCGCGAACTGTGGAAGCGCTGGAGGAGTCTTGGTCAGGTGCGCTCTATCAAGGGATCGGGGTTGTTGCGCATTGTGGAGCTATTCCAGATAACGTGTGGTTGGTTGTGATGAGTCTGTACAAACACTTCCTAAATCGGTAATTGGATCTGATGTTACTGGGTTGTCATATCCTTGTGTAAGCAGTTCCTGCTATCGGTAAGTGTAAAGTTCGATGTGACTGGGTTGGACTGTGCGGTGTGATTGACTTTACTGGTGTGTGTTAACCCTGTCATTATGCCATTACATGTATTTCAATGAAGACCCTTCCTGTATCCAGACCTGTTGCTCTTTGAACCCACCAAACTTGTTTACCTTTCCACATAGCAGACCGGCAGGGAAAGCGAAGGTACATGCCTTGGTGAATGAAATATTGGGGTATTAACACACCTCTTCAGGGGCTACGGGATAGGATGACCCGCGGCGAGAGGGCGCAGACCGACAGAGAAACAAGAATTACTTCACCCAACAACGAGAAACGTTTGCAAGTTCTCCGGCGGGCATGGAACGGGGTTGAGAGTGTAGAGGGAAGAGGGGTGGAGAGGGAAGAGGGGTGGGGGTGGGGGTTGTGTTCACGGTGTCATGTCACAGACAAAAGGATGTGTCCAGCAGAGAACGGGAATCACTGGGGGGCGACGTGGACAATAATTGTCACGGACAAATGAGAGGGAAGGTGTGCGTCCTCATCTCCCTCGATGGGATGCAGTTGGTGGTCGACGTTCACAAATCAACGACCACCTTCGATTCACCAGTCGCGTTACCTGTGGGAGCGGAAAAATAAAAGATCATATCGAGTTAAATAGGAAACTGGATGGATCGAGTGGACACAGAAATGCTACAAGAACGTTCTGCCTCGTTACCTTTTAAGGTCACTGTAAACGGATCGATCTTCCAAATTCAGTCCCTGTTGAAGATGATGAGGTCGTTACGATGCACAAAACATATCGTCAGACGCGAAAGGGGATTGTTCGGGGCAATCGAATTTGAAGGGAATTGAGAGGCGGCCGTTACGGAGATTTGGCTGGGAGAGGGACAGGGCTGGAGGCCGAATGGTCATGGCTTTTAGTGGGTGATGGAGGGGCAAGGGGAAATAGGTGACTGGGATGGGTTACAAAGCGCAGCTACTGAAAGGGAGCACATGCGCTGGGGCAATCCGGGAGAATAGAGAGGAATTCACTCTGATGGAGTGACACTGCCGGCCTCTGAATAGGCACCGGGAGATTGAGGGAGACCTATCCAGACAGATAATTCAAAACTATAAGATTGAGTGAGTGCGTGATATAATCTCTCTTATATTGACCGAGACGTGCTCGAAGCGACAGGATTAGATGGGAAATAATATCTTCAGGGCAACCAAGATGGTTTCTTTTAACCGTCCGTAGATGGTCCAAGTAGAGAGCCTATTCTCGGTAATGAACCTGACAGGGGAACCGGCCTCTCCATGTCAGATCATCGTGGGAACATTGATCACAACGACTTGGATGTCAAGTTGGTGATGAACCAGGATAAGACTGGATCTCGTGGAACCACGCTGAATTGGGGAGGGGGAAAAGTGACATTATTAGGCAGGATATATTGGGGGGGGGGGGGGTTTAATTAGGGCACCTGTTATTGGACAATTTCCCATCTCCAACGTGGGATTTGTGAAAGATCAGCCGATCCAAGATCTGGTCCGGAATGATCCAATCAGGTCAAGGATGGCCAGGTGAGGGTAATGGGGATGACAAGGGGGTGGGAGGCGGTGCATTTGATCAAAAATACAGTATCAAGTCTATGTGAGGTTTTGGACAAATATCCAGGGGATACAGATGATCAGGTGTCAGAAAGGGTTTTGCTTCAATGTGGATAGTGTTCGGCACAGACATCGTGGGCCGGATGATCTGCCCCCATGTCGCACTGTTCGATGTTACAACCTCTTTACTCCATTCCATGTTGAGCTCGATAGACCTTTGGGCGTTGAGCGGATTTGGGAACATCGGGATCCGGGGCAAACTGAACTCGGGAGATGGAATCCTTCTGAATTGTTGGAGAAGTCTCCAGTGGTTGAGCGGGTTACTCCGGGTTTTATTTCTACACGCCGGAACGGAATGAACAAAGTACTTCTCTTACCATATACGTGGAGCTCTCATCAGGAGGCGGTGTGGGTTTCTGTGGATGGAGCAGCAGAAAATGAACCAAGGGTACAAGGAACACATTTATCCGGGTTACACCCGATTCCTGAGGTCTGGCGCTTCCTCAGGAGGTTGAAGAGGGCAAGGTTACATCCATCACCACCCCTCCCCCATCATGACCACATTTTACAGGAGTACAATGGAGAGCGTCCTGTCCACCTGCCTCGTTGCGCGATGGTAGCTGCGAAGCACCAGACCGGGTCAATACAGAGGGTTATTGAAACGGCCGGTAAGTCATATTAACCGGGAGCGTCATTTCAATGGTGCTCAAAGAATTATCAGACGACCTTTTGTCACCTCTTAGACACATGGCCAAGCTGCAAAATAGCTTCTTCCCACAGACCATGAGACTGATGAACAGCGTCCTTTGACCCAGATAATTACCCCAATTTCATTGTAAATATTCAGCAGAAATTTTATCTTGACCTGATTATGAGGTGCTATGTCTTGTGTGTTTACGTGTACTCCGTGGACCAGAGAAATGCTCTTTCCTCTGGTTCCACATGTAGGGTCAGGGAAGAATAAACATGAACTCGAAAATTGTTCACGCTCATTACGGTCTGGGAGAATGCACATGGGCGTGTTTGACTTCAGGTATAGAACCACTGAACATTGCAGCACAGGAAATGGCCCTTCTGATCTGGGCCGAACTATAATTCCCCCTCGCCCCACTGACCTTCCCCCACTCTATGGCCCTCCATACCCCTCCCAACCTTGTAACTGTCTGAAGTTTTCTTACGTGCTAAAATTGAGCTCGCATTCACCAACTCAGCTGGCAGCTCTTTCCACATTCCCACCACTCTCTGTCTGAAGAAGTTCCCCCTAAACCTTTTCCTTTTTACCTTTAACCCATGTCCTCTGGTTTGGACCTCACTGACCCTCAGTGGAAAAAGTCTGTCTTCATTTACTCTGTCCATCCCCCTCATCATTTTAAATATAAAATCTCCCCTCATACTTCTACGCTCCAGGGAATAAAATCCGAAACTGCTTAACTTTTCCGTGGAATTCAGTTCCAGATATTGGATAATAGACACTGGACCATAGTTATTTGACCATTGACACTGTGGCCTCTGCAGACTGTGATCGACCATGGGTACAGCACCTCTGCCACAGTTGCTGCATGCAGGGCCGGTGCCAAGGGGGGGGGCATTGACCCCCAGACGAGGTGCTGTGTGCCCCCAAACAAGGTGATGCGTTCCCCCCCAAATGAGGTGCTGCGCCTCCCCAAACGTGGTGCTCCCTTGACAACGGGCTCAGGCCGAGAAATTGGTTACGCCTTTACTTCCCGGATACGCTGAATGACTTGTCGAATTTCCCTCGGGCTTTTGCATATAGTGCTCTGACCGTTCTGACCCGTGGCGTATGGAACGAAAATGGGAAACATGGATACCAAACCATACAAGTTCAACAGTACGAACATTCTTCCGTGGGATATTTTCATACGTCTGCGATGTGCTTTCAGCATCTGTGGTCAAGGCATCTGTGGGAATACAAAACACTCAGTCACTCCAGTTACATATCAGAGTAAGTTCTGCAATGCAGAGGAGAAGGACCGGCCCCTTGGATCCATGCATTAAATTAAAATGGTTCAAACACCCCACCCATCCTGTACATTTCACCCCTTGTAACCTCCATCATCCCCAACACACAGGAGGTCCCGTCATGGAAGAGATACGGGGGTCTCAGAGCAAGCACCACCAGGCTGAGGAACAGTTTCTTCCCACAGGAGGTGAGAATGCTGAACGCCCAAAGGAACAGCTCATAATGACCTCCCGAAACTCTTGTATGTATGAAACAATATTTATCATATGTGTACAGCAGAGATTGGTCTAAATATGTGCTATGTCCGTATGTGTGTCTGCATGTTTTTACACCGAGGAACGGAGAACGCTGTTTCGTTGGGTTGCACTTTGTACTATCAGAGGACTTGACGAGCTTCTCCTGTTCTGCTGCTTGTAGCGTGCGGATTTATACAGGGCTGCAAAGTTCCCAGTTGTTGGTGAGAAACAAGGGGCGATGTACTGTATATAATTGATTCTGTGAAAATGTAAGTGGGCTGATTAGGAAGTTTACAAACATCACAAATTGGTGCAGTTGTGGATAGACTCAAAAGGCTGAAAGATATAAATCAGTTTGAAATGTGGGTGAAGAAATAATAGATGGAGCTTAATCTGGACAGATGAGATGTGCTATGTTTGAGGTCTAATAGTATGGCAACATAAATGACAGGACCTTTGATGTAGAGAGCATCTCGGGATGCATGTGAAAGTTGACAGGGTAGTAAAGAAGGCATGCTTGCCTTCATCGATTTGGATATGCAGAATAAAAGCCAGGGAGTCGTGTTTGAGCTACAGTAAAAACCCCTTTATTTGGAATTCAAGTAAGTGGCAGCCTCAAGCAACCAGCTAAAATTTGGCGGAAAATAAATAGGTTAAAAAAAACATGAAACTTCAAAATTGGGCCCCTTCTGGCGGTTAGTTTGCCAATCACACAATCTCAAGCAAGGAAAAATGCACTTATCAGGCATCTACCAATCCCCGTAGGTGCCGAATACTAGGTTAGGTAACATTTGGAGTATTGTGTGCATTTCTGGTCTCCACGTTACAGGACAGATATGGAGATTTTGGAGAGAGTGCTGAAGAGATTTGCCAGGATTAGTGACAAACTTGGATTTTTTTCTCTGCATGGCCTAATAAAAGTTTGTAAAATTGATGAGGGATATAGATAGGGCAGATCATGTTGATAAAAGGGCAGCGGTCCATTTTATTAGAAAGATTAGTAGCGTTGTAAAGTTAACAACATAGTGATTCAGTACAAACTTTCTATACCATCTTTTAGTCAATGGAACTATTCAAAAAAATAGTTCAGCACAGACTAGAAGGGCCAATGGGTCTGTTTCTGTGCTGCAATGTTCTATGTTCAAATACAGTTCAATGGGCCACAGGTCAAACGACGCAGAGCCTGGAATAGCAACACTTTGAAAGAGCAGCAGTGCTCACATGTCCTCAGGAAGCTGAGGTGGGCGAGTCCAACGGCCCCCATCTGAACAACCTCTTACAGGGGCACGAAAGGGATGTCCTGTCTGGAGGCATTACTGTGGGGGACGATAACTGCAAAGTATCGACCCAAAGGTCTAACTCAGTGATTCTCAACCTTTTTCTTTCCACTCACATCCCACTTTCAGTAATCCCTAGGCCACTGGGGCTCTGATTAGTGGGGGATTGCTGAAGGTGGGATGTGAGTGGGAAGGGAAGGTTGAGAATCACCACTCTAGATCTGATTGTTAATGAAATATTTTGCTGGAGTAAAATGGTCATTGGCCCCTTTCCTTTGGAGTTCAGAACCTGTGCATAAAACGAATCAATTAGGGACGATTAAAAGAGTGGTTTTTAAACCTTTTCTTTCCACCCACATCCCACCTGAAGCAATCCCTCACTAATCATGAAGCACTGATGGCCTAGGGATGACTTAAAGTGGATTGTGAGTGGAAAGAAAAATATTGAGAACCACTGGTCCAGACAGCCGAGGATCACTGGTGTCTATCAACAACAATTACTGTGAGAGCTGCGTCAATAGGGCTCAAGGAATTATTGAAGTCCCTCTCCGTCCAGCGCATTGAATATTCAACCCACTACCATCAGCATGAAGTTACGAGTATCAAAATCAGGAATGCCAGGTTGGAGAATTGTGGTCAAATGACCCACACAGGTTACTGGAAACTGGCTCATGGGAGCCAGATATCGGAACCAGGACGTGAGGGCAAGAAGGGGCTGCCAAAGGGGATCTTATGGAAATGTATTAAATGATGAAAATCAGCTAGTGCTAGGTAAGTTGTACCCATTGGTGGGGGAGACCAGAATGAGGGGACATAGATTCAAGATACCGGGGAGTAGATTTTGGCCGGAGAGGAGGAGGAACTGCTTTTACCAGAGGGTGGGGATTCGGTGGAATTCACTGCCCGTTAAAGCAGAGGAGGCGACCTTAGTAAATAGATTTCAGACCAGGTTGCGTAGAATTTTTACATAGAGGGGGAATGAAGGGATATGGGGAAAAGGCAGGTCAGTGGAGATGATCTTCAGATCAGCCTTGGTCTCATTGAATGGCGGAGAAGGCCTGACAGGCCGGGGGGCTGTCTCCTGCTCCCATGTTCCTGTCTTCTTAATAAATGGAGACTCGAACCTTAATCGCCAAAACCAACAAGCCAAGATGTGGGGTTATTGCCCCTTCATGAGACTCCAACTGCCCTCCCTCGTGTGATAAAGTTTCCCAAATCAATTCCCAGCGCGGTGGCAGCTGGTGGTATTTCTAAGGGAGGAGTATCGTGGGGATGGGAAAAGGATTTCTCTCACTGTTTCTTCCCGCGGTGATTTCTGCCGCACGTCTCCCTGGAGGCGCCCTCCTGAGGGAAAAGAATCCAAATCGGAATCAGAAGTTATTGTTCTGGACAAGTGGTAAAATTCAGCCACCGTGCAAACATTTATATTATAACCATCTGACAACATGACTGGAAAAAAGTAACAAAAATAGATCACTAAAAGTGAGGCCGTGTCTGGGGTTCAGGAATTTGATGGCGGTGGGGGTGCAGGCAGGGGGGAACGAAGCTGTCCTTGTGCCTCTGGGAGCCCGTCTTCAGGCTCCTGGACCTCCTTCTCGATGGGAGCAGAGTGCAAAGGGAATAGTCTGGGAGGTGGGTGTCCCAGGGGATAGGGGCTGCTTTAATAAAGTCAACGACCCTTGTGGATATCCTCGATGGAGTGAAATTGACCTCAAACCCCAGTCTCTCCGAGGACTGATTCCACAGGTGCGAATTTCACCCGAACCCTCTCCGGCTTTCAGTCGTTCCTGGAAGCTTTTCTGTATCTGGTCGAGATCTTGCACACCGACGGGAGGGCTGTGTTCCTTGGGTATACACAGAGCAAATGCAATGAGGCTTTTTCCACTGAGGGTGTGTGAGATACAAACCGGAGGACATGAGTTCAGGCTGAAAGGGGAAACGTTGAGGGAGATTTGAGTGACACTGAGAGGTGGGAGTGTGGAATGAGCAAAAGTGGTGAACGTGGACTCAATTTTAAAATTGAAGAAGAACTTGGACAGGTTCATGGATGGGAGGGGCATGGAGGCCTACGGACTGGGTACAGGTCAGTGGATCTAGGCAGAATAATAGGCAGCACAGACTAGAAGGGCAGAAGGGCTGTTTCTTGGGTTTTAATATTGTTAGCTTGAAAGATGTCCCCCTGTTGTTTGGTCATCTCCCCCTTTCCCTTTTTGATCGGACATCTCGCATGTTCCCCCACACCTTGATGAAGGGCTCGGGCCCGAAACGTTGGTGATGTATCTTTACCTTTACTAGATAAAGGCACTGTTTGACCTGCCGAGTTTTTCAAACACCTGTCCTGCATATCTATTATTTGTCTGCGTTTGTGCTATGTCTGGTTGTGTTTATGCACCGAGGACCGGAGAAGGCGGTTTCGCCGTGTTGCACTTGTGCAATCAGATGACAACTATCTTAACCTGACTTTGAACAACGTCCTGTATTGTAGAAACAGTGACCGATTAGCTGACAAAGGGTATGAAATACAAATTGAGCTGCAAATTACAATTGTCGCCTGAGGACAACACCCTTGTCGTGTTTAATCAAAATGCAGGAAACATTTGAATGAAGTGCATTTACCTGTTCATATTATTCCTGACAAACCACACGACCAACCCGCAGACCATCGCAGCTCCACCAATAACGCCAATCGCGATGCCAGCTATCGCCCCAGCCGACAAACCACCAGGAGAGAGTCGTTCTGAAAATGTGCACAAGGGAGCCATGTCACATCATGGGATGGAAGCTAACAGGAAGGAAGCAGAAGGGGAAGTGGGTTTGTTTCTGGGGAGGAGGAGGGGTGAATAAGTTCACAGGGTAGCAGCGTGTATTGAGACATAACCAAGTGAAGGAGATTTTCCGAGCATCTCACCCCCCACCCAAACCCCACTTTCTTTCCCCTCCCCCACCTGAGTAGGACTAAGGGTTTCAACTCAGTGGGTACCTGTCCCCTCCCCCTCTGTTCCTGCCTGAGTGGGACTCATGGGTTAAAACTGCCCGGCCTTCAATCCCCTCCCCCTCCGTTCCTCTCTGCCCACCATCCGTTCCTTATCTGGATCCACCCATCATCTGCCTTTCTTATCCATTTTCCTTCACCTACACCACATAAATCCCACAATGTTCCATCCCACCCTCCTTCCATCCTTCCCTCCGTCACCTTCCACCATTCATAGATCACGGCAGTGGAGAAACAGACCCTTTGACCCTTCTGTGCAGAACTGTTATTCCCCTAAATCCACTGATCGGCAGTCAGTCCATATCCCTTCATACCTCTGCCACCCAGATAACTGAACAAATTTTCACAAATGTCAAAATTGAGCTAGCATTCACCTCTTTAGCTCATTCCTCACCCGAGTCCTGATGCAGGCTTCAGACCCCAAATGTTGTCCATTTCATTGCCTTCCCATAGTCCAGTGGTTCTCAACCTTTTTCTTTCTATTCACATCCCACTTTAAGTATTCCCTCTGCCATCAGTGCTCTGTGATTAGTAAGGGATTGCTTACGGTGGGATGTGAGTGGGAAGGGAAAGTTGGGAACCACTGCTCTAGACCCAATTGTGACTGAAATATTTTGCTTGAGAAAAATGGTCATTGGCCCATTTCCTTTCGAGTTTGGAAACAGTGCACATAGCGAGTCAATGAGGGACAATTAAAACAGTGGTTTTCAAACTTTTTTTTCCCCCACCCACATCCCTCTTTAAGTAATCCCTTTGCAATCACAAAGCACTGATGACATGGGGAATATTTAAAGTGGGATGTGAGTGGGAAGAACCAGTGCCGTTGGCTGTCTGAACCCTGGACTTCGTCCACCGGTTCAGTTTATTTTGCCCGCCAACTCTTCCATGTTCATTGTTTTTGGGACCGACAGGTTGACTATTAAATCATGCGGAATAAAGGAAAGTTGCTCCAAAAAGAACATTAGAACTTTAAAAGCAATCAATAGAATGTAGGGAACCACACTGAATTTTCACCAGCCCTTCAGGTGAGTTAACAAGGTTCCACAAGGTTACGAGAGGAACAGACCACGTGGATGGCCAGCGCCTTTTTCCCAGGGCAGGTCGAGCAACACCAGCGGATGTCTGTACAAAGTGAGGGTTAGGTTTTCTTTTAACACAGAGGGTGCCGGGTGGTTGGAATGCATTGCCAGGGGTGGTGGCGGAGGCTGGTTCAACAGGGTGATTAAAAAGAGATGGAACAGGGATGAAAGGGAAAGAGTGAGCCAATACTTAACTTAATTTTGGGTATGTTTATATAGGTCGGCACAACATTGTGGGCCGAAGGGCCTGTGCTGTGGTGTAATATTCTATGTTCTATGACCAACAGGTGAGAACACAATGTCTGTCAGTTTTCATTAATCTCGGCACGTTGCGTCTGCTCTACTCTTACTCTCGTGGACCAGCAGGGATGTCGCTACGATAGTTGATGACTTGGAAGGCCCATGGCCGCCGAGAGAACTTAAAACCAGGTTGGGTAAATTTTTATATTGTCGGGGAATGAAGAGATGTGGGTAAAAGCCAGGTTGGCTGAGATGAGCCTTTCCTTGGCTCAGCCACGAAGGCGGAGAAGGCTCGACGGGCCGGATGGCCGCCTCCTTCTCCTGTTTGTGATGTTCTTATGCCCTGATGCAGGCTGCAGACCTCTATCTGTATTTTCCTCTATGTAATGCACTATCAGTTTGTTTACATTCATTTTATTTGTACATTGTGTACAGATTTTGTTGTTGAACTGAGATCTTGTGTACCATTGGAAAAAGTTACATATAATTTACGAGATAATTATTTAGCTATCGGAAAATTTGGGGCTTTATTTGGAGCCTCTATGGGTTTAAAACGTTGAATACTTCTGCCTTGTTGTGGTTCAAAGTCTCAATCCACAATATTTATCTGATATTATAGTTCACTTCTCCTTTCTTTCCTTTTCAAAAGGGTAGTTAGTGGTGAGTATAGGGGTGATTTTAGGTAAGGGGTATATAAATGGAGAGGGTTTTGTGGGTAAGGGGGGGTTAGAGGTGTTTCCATTATAGGTATTAATATTTTGTATTGTTTAGTAATTTTATGTACCATGTTTTTAAAATTTAAATAAAGTGCCGACAAATGTTCCTCACATGCAAACCCATTTATTCCTGGTCTCATTCCAGTGAATACTCTCTGAACCCTCTCCTTTCCAAAACCAGATGCCCAAAACTGTACCCAATACCCCAGGTGAGGTCTCACCTGTGCCTGGAAAGCCTTAACATTACACCCCTGCTGTTACATGCTCAAAATGAACGCCAACATTCTATTCGCCTTTTTCACCTACCCGGTGGTTCACCTTCAGGGTATCCTGCACGACGTCTCCCAAGTCCCTTTACACCTTGGGATTTTGAATTTTCCTCCCATCTAATTAAGTCTACCGAAGTGCACGACTGTCCACTTCCCAAAATAGTCCTCTTTGGCCGTTCGCCTCATCTCTGTCCTATTTTGGTATCATCTTGAAACATAGTCACAAAAAGCCGTCTTCTCCATAATCCAAATCATTTATATACGACGAGGAGAAACAACAGCCCTGACATCGACCCTGCAGATCTAGTACCAGTCCACCAGCACTAGCCAAAATTGTGGGTGTCGAGAACCATCCCCGATGACTTGAGCTCCCAGCGATGCCGTCAACAAACTGAAGGCGCTGTCAAACGAATCTGCATTTGACTAGGACTGGCCCCGCTTTCAGACACGGGACACTTCGATCTTATGTATTGAAGCCACGAAACGGACTCACCCCACCCCCCCTCACCCATCCCATTAACATAACTGAGCACCTTAACTCATTCTTGAATTAACAAAGCATTAGCAAAAACTGAAAGGGCACCTTGCCCCCGAGAGATCGAAGTGAGGGCATTACCTGGCACTTGGCTCCTCAGTAAATCCCTTTGCACAGTCTCTCACCCCTGTTCAGCTCCACATTCAGCCCTGCATTACGTTTCTCTGATTAGCATACCAGGCTGAAGAGGGGCGCAGGTGGCACACAAAACAATTGTAAGGAACTTTTACAGTCAATCCAAGTGGAATGCAGAGAGAAACATTGACGTAACCTGTGCAGTTATGCCAATGGTTAGACCGCTTCATCTCCTGCTTACGTTATGAACGTGATCCACGGAGAACGCAGAGGGAAATGTTTACTCACCTCGCAGTGTTATTTCAACAATTTGATTCATACTCTTCTTGGTTCTGGAGTTCTTGACCTGACAAGTGTAATTTCCACGGTCAACCGCTTGCAATGACCTGATGGTAAATGCCTGACCTGACTGCAGTTTATTTGTCCCAAGGAACCAGAAAAATTCACCAATGGGAACTGAGAGCGCAGAGCAGGTTACTGTGACCCTCGAACCAATATCGGCCACAACTGGACCCTGCGGTTCAATTCGGATGTTCTCTGGTCCATCTACAAAAAGAAATCGAGATGGTCTGTCGATTCTGTAACGACTAACATGGTGTGCAAACCATGGAATATTACACCAGAGAGAACCTTCAGCCACGGTTATCTGGGCCAAGCTATTATTCTCCCATGTTCCACAGACCTGCACCCAGCCCATTCGCTTCCCATCTGGCAATCCATCCAAATCCTTCTTCAATGTAATAATACAGCCCACATTTACAAATTCACCTGGCAGATTGTTCCACATTGTCACCACTCTCCCTCTCAACAGATGCACCTCACCTTGCCCTATACATTTCCTCTTAACCCAAGTCCTCAGGTTTGTATCTCATCCACCCTCAGTGGAAAGTGCCAGACTCCATTTATTCTGTCAGTTCCCCTCATTTTAAATACCTCATCAAATCTTCCTCATTGCTCTACGCTCCAGGGAATAAAGTCTCAACCTGTTCACCCTTTCCCTATATCTCAGTTCCTCAAGTCCTGGAAATATTCTTGTAAATCCTTTCTTCACTTTCAATTTTAATGATATAATTGCTGTGGTTAGATTACAAAAACTGTACTCAATACTCTAAATTAAAAACATAATGTTGGAGAAACTCAGCTGGTCAAACAGTGTCATTTACATGCAGCGTTAAAGATACAGGACTAAATTTTGGGCTTGATGTATATTTATCCTTGCAATATAAAGGACGCTGTTTGACCTGCTAGGTTTCTCCAGCATTGTGATTTTACTTCAACCACGATGTCTGTAGTCATTTGTGTTTTACTTTTCATAATGTTCCAAATTTGGCCTCACCAATGTCTCATACAACTTTACTATAACATCCCAACTCCTATACTCAATGAAGGCCAATGTTCCAAAACTCTCTGTATGACCCTGTCTACCGGTGATGCCACTCTCAGGCAATTATGTATCTGTATTCCCAGATCCCTCTGTTCTACCACACCCCTCAGTTCCCCACTGTTTCACTGTGTACGTCCTTTCTTGGTTTGTCTTTCCAAAGTGCAACACCTCACACTTGTGTGCATTAACTTCCATCTGCCAATTTTCACCCCACTTTTACAGCTGGTCCAGAATTCTCTGCAGACATTGAATGCCATCTTGACTGTCCATGTCTATCTGTCATCTGCTCTCGAACTACCTCAATACTTACAGTTAACTTTCACGATGGTCTCTGCACTGCTTTTGCTGACGTCATTGCCTACGGTGCATTTATAGGTTCCCGTGTCATTTCTATTAACGTGGCTTATTGTCAGATGACGAGACACTGGAGATATTAATATCCTGTCATTTGCCTGGATGGGCTGGTCATTTTTGAACCACATCCATGTCTGCACAGTGCCCTGAGCATCACAAGTGAGAAGTATTGTATCCTTGTCTTCCACTGGATTTGAATTGTTGAGTGTTACAGTGACATTAGAGACAGGCTCTGAAAATATAACGGGAAAGTGAAATGAGACACAGCTGGGACGTTGTCCATAAAGTCCAGACTCATCAGCGACACTTTGCTCTTTATTGCAGAGTGGTTGAGTCCTCGAATTGAGAGGTTTTGTCAGTGCCGCGGCAGGGTGGTGATTTCTCACCGTGGGTACCGCACACAGTGTTGGCCCTTCTTCCACGGAGAAGACACTTACAGCAGGCTACAGGTGGCACCTCAATCAAGTTCCGAGGATATGAGGGCTGTCCCCTCATGAGAGTGTGGACAGTTTTTGGCTTTGCAAACCTTGGAGATTCCAAAACAATAATCCTTTACTCCACAGAATGTCCAATGAACACCTACTTGTGAAGTCCTTATAGGTATCCAACAATGTTTTTGCAAAGGCACCTGGAGCCTGAACTGTTTGGCTTGAACAGAGCTCTGACATTGTAAATGAGATCCGTTTTGAAGTGTTTGTGTGTGACCTACTCTTAAAAAAATCCTGCCACAATTTATCTCCTTTAAAACAATATAAAATATAACATTATCAGTCACAGACCCAGTTCACATCGCATGAATTGTTACAAGCCCGCAAGACCCCAAAACATAGCAGCAATAGATATTCACCACGACAAGCAGTTACTTAAACAAAAGTTGTTTTTAATTATCTTTAAACATGAAAACAGAATCAAACTTTAACTTATCACTATTAACTAAACTACCAAACATAACCCCCTTCGAATTCTTAGCGCACTTGTATGTAATGTGTGTGTACAATTAAGAAATGTTATTTGGTTCACAGTTCAATTCACTTCTCAATCTTCCATGTTCATTGTTTGCCGGAAATTCTTATACTGTGTACAGAATTTAACATGTATAAAGTTCACCATGTTAGAAATAGATGTACCTTAACAGAAATTGCTCGAGACAAAAATTGAGAACAAAGAACATTTATTACAACAACAATGCAAATTTGGGTGCTTCCCCTTACCCTGGGAATACACACATACACTAGGGCTCACCCAACTTTTATACAGTGAATTTCAGTATCAGGATACCCTCCCCCTTACATTCCTGCCTACGTGTAGTTTCAGTGGACTTGGAGGACCAGGGTGTCTTCTCATGTCATTATCCCCATTGTCCTTATTCACAACCTTGCCCTTGTCCCCATTGACACCTTTCCAACTCTCAGAGCTACAGTCTCTTCATATGCAGAGTTCGCTAATCCTGTCTAGGGTTTACTAATTAAATATGCATAACTTGATAAATCTGTGTATGGTTTACTAATTATATATGTAGAACTTGGTACTTCTGTCTAGGGCTAGGAGACCCTTATCTCATCCAGACTATCTCAACTTCCTACATTCTATTATTCCTTACCTCTCCTTATCTTATTCATAAGGTGGCCTCACTGATCCAGTCCTAGAAGATTCTTATCTTACAGAGGCTGACTCTGCTTCCTGCATTCTAATTTCCATGCTTAGCCTGTTCATACTGAGTTTAATCCATCACTGCACATGTCTGCACTAGTTTCCCCATCTTTCATATTTTTATGTCAAGTTTCCTCATCTCTCACAATCCACTCTTCTCTTTTAGATCAGTGATACTGATCTCTCAAAAAGATCAGTGTAACTGATCTCTCACACCAGGCTTTGGTGCTCAAAAGGTCATTGTTTACCACTCAGGAAGGTTCTTGTAGGGTTTGCAGAGAGAGATATGTTGTTCCAGGATTTCGACACTAAGGTACTACCATTAGTTACCTCAATGTCTCACTGATGAAACTTGCCCCATCAGGGTTCTCCAGATGGTAACCCCTTTCTTTCAGGCTAGCACAGAGCTCCTTCCTGTTGCACCTTTTCCAAGAGAAACATCAGTCAGATAGCACTTCCAGCCATCCGCCACTCTGGAACTTCTGTTTCAGTTCCAACAAGCTTCTCCTGGCTGACAGTGTTCATTCTCTCCCTCTCTCTGTGATTTCAAATGCCAGCCACGTGTCCTTCTCTCTCTCATTTGCAAAAACCCCTCTTTCTCCAGCAAACAATAGGAGTTAGTCATCTGCTCCCATCTGTTGTTTTAGGTAAACAAGAACCCAGCAGTGACCTTTCTGTGCTCTCTGTCAAAACCCTTACAAAGAGCTATCAACAGACAGTGTGTCTCCTGCTTGTTGCTTGAAAGACCACTCCATTCAATCATGACATCATTTCAATTAGCATCTACTTGTGAAATGTGCATAGCATTTTCCATAGTTTCTGTAAAGTCACTGAATATGAATTCTTCAGTATTTCAAATAAGATATGTTTTAAGGTGTGCGTGACCTACTCGAATTTTCCCAATTTATATCCTAAGAATATCTCCAAATATTCCATCACAGAATTCAGAGAAATAGCTGCAGAATATGGGTTGATCATCACCACATCATCCCAGGAGGCCATGAGTTCATGGAGAGGAGGGTACAGAAAATTCAATACACTCTCACTAAGTGCCAAGAGTCAACAGAACACCCTGACCTTGCTCTTCTGTCAGTGCGAGCAACAGCCTTGAGGACCGACATGAAAGCCCCGGCAGACCTTCTGAATGGTAGAAAGTACAACACAACCCTGCCAAGCAAAATCTATTCACCAGACGACCAAGAGGAAATAAGAAGAAAGTTGACGAACATACAAGAGGGAAGTTGTCAACATTCTAACAAACTTGCACAATCATTTACCAGAACTCTTCACAGGGCAGCATGTGCATGTTCAAGAACCAGTGATATAAAACCTGGAGTCCAGCAAAGATTGTTAGAATAGCTGTGAGGCCAAGGTCATACATCGTTGAGACAGAATCTGGCAGGAACAGGACCCACATTCCCCCAACACCAGTTCTGACACAAAAAGCCCCTGAAGCATCAGCAGCTTCTGTCATTCCGACAACTAATGAGGGGACACGACGCGAAACCCTGACCAGCAACACCACAACGACTGCACAGCGAGCGGCAGGAGAACCGCTGATCCAAACAGTGGCAACAAGGTCCAAAGCAACATCCTACCACCAGCACGATTCCACTGAACAGGATATAGATCCGCAAATGTGGAAATAGAAGAGTTAATTCTTAACTGCAACTGCAGATAAAGAAGTAGGAACCATTTATTTTATAAAAACCTAAAGTTGTAATAAATTTTGTAAATATTAATAATTGTTTTAAGAAAGAGGGATGTTATATACTGAAGAAACCTGGGACCATTTTATGCTGGAGCATGTCCACTAATACTGTAAGAGGCACATCACATCTGAGAGAGGTGGAGACCTGGTGAGAGACATTCTGCGCGGGGGTGGCGGTGAGTGCGTGTGTGTGTGTTCACCTCGGGAACGGTAACAGTCGCCGCAAAATAAATCATTCAGCCAGATCGACGTCTCACTCACCAATGACCAGCAGAGCGATGGTCGCTGTTTGCATATCCCCGACCTCTGGAACCATGGTCACGGTGTAATTCCCGCTGTCTGATGTGGTCACCGACTTCAGCAGGAGTGACCCGTTGGGGAGCAATAACTCAGCCCGTGAAGTGACCGCATTATCCACATCTACAGATGAACCGATCCACGTAACAATGGTTTTGTCCTTGAAACCCCAGTTCCCAGACCTCACCTTCACTGACGGCCGCACCGAAAAGGTCGCGTCGCCGCCGGCGGTGACATTGAACCGACTCCGGTCTGTGTGGATGGTCAAACCCTGCGACTCACCTGAGGGAGAGAAACTCGGCGTTAAGGGAGAAGGCGACACCGCTTCGCCGGACGAGCCCGGTCGCCCCTTGCGAGCTGCACCGCGGCTCCGCGCAAATCGAGAGAGCGACTCTCACCCCAGAGGATGAAGAAACAAGCGGCGAGCGCGGTGAGCCACAGCCCCGCCATCCCCGAGAGAGAGAGAGAGGGAGAGAAGCGCCTGGTCTCTGTTCACACTCCGACACTGAGCTGCTCTTCCTGGTCTCCGGGCCAGATGCAGCCGAGTCAACTTCCTTCATATCGTCAGGTTTCCTCTCTTGAAGTTCCCCAATGTTGGGAAGGCACGTGATTGGGGTCGTGGCCGCTCGGGGAAACCAACCCTCTCCTGGAAAATAGGAGAAAGCAAAGCAGAACAAAAATAGAATAGAAGAGAAAGATACAGAGAAGAGAAAGAAGATGGCCCCAAGAAGGAGAAAGTAAAAAGAACTGGAGAAAAGTGGCCGGAGAAGAAAGAGAAGGACTTTCCTGCAGGAAGGAACACGGAGCCGTTAATTTATCTAGCATTATCCTCGGATTCCCCCCTTTCCATATGAATTTCATTTTTATTTTCTTTAGCTCATTGAAGAATTTCTCTGTTAAGGGAATTGGTAACGATTGAAATAGGTATTGTATCCTTAGGAAGATATTCATTTTAATGCAATTTATCCTTCCTATCAGTGTTAGTGGTAAATCTTTCCAATGTTCTAAGTCATCTTGTAATTTCTTCATTAATGGCTGATAATTTAATTTGTATAGATGGCCTATATTATTATCTAGTCTAATATGTTGGTATCGGATTGCTTGTGTTTGCCATTTAAATGGTGATTATTTCTAAACTGCTGTTTACATCCGGTACCGCACGGATGGCAGTCTCTTCAATCTGAGGCGCCTGGAAGCTCACACCAAGACACAAGAGAAACTTGTCCGTGAACTACTCTTTGCAAACGATGCCGCTTTAGTTGCCCATTCAGAGCCAGCTCTTCAGCGCTTTACGTCCTGTTTTGCGGAAAATGCCAAAATGTTTGGCCTGGAAGTCACCCTGAAGAAAACTGAGGTCCTCCATCAGCCCCCCCCCCCCCCCCACATCTGCATCGGGCACACAAAACTCAAAACGGTCAACCAGTTTACCTATCTTGGCTGCACCATTTCATCAGATGCAAGGATCGACAATGAGATAGACAACAGACTTGCCAAGGCAAATAGCGCCTTTGGAAGACTACACAAAAGAGTCTGGAAAAACAACCAACTGAAAAACCTCACAAAGATAAGCGTATACAGAGCCGTTGTCATACCCACACTCCTGTTCGGCACCGAATCATGGGTCCTCTACCGGCATCACCTACGGCTCCTAGAACGCTTCCACCAGCGTTGTCTCCGCTCCATCCTCAACATTCATTAGAGCGCTTTCATCCCTAACGTCGAAGTACTCGAGATGGCAGAGGTCGACAGCATCGAGTCCACGCTGCTGAAGATCCAGCTGCGCTGGGTGGGTCACGTCTCCAGAATGGAGGACCATCGCCTTCCCAAGATCGTGTTATATGGCGAGCTCTCCACTGGCCACCGTGACAGAGGTGCACCAAAGAAGAGGTACAAGGACTGCCTAAATAAATCTCTTGGTGCCTGCCACATTGACCACCGCCAGTGGGCTGATATCACCTCAAACCGTGCATCTTGGCGCCTCACAGTTTGGCGGGCAGCAACCTCCTTTGAAGAAGACCGCAGAGCCCACCTCACTGACAAAAGGCAAAGGAGGAAAAATACAACACCCAACCCCAACCCACCAATTTTCCGCTGCAACCGTGTTTGCCTGTCCCCCATCGGACTTGTCAGCCACAAACGAGCCTGCAGCTGACGTGGACATTTACCCCCTCCATAAATCTTCGTCCGTGAAGCCAAGCCAAAGATTTCTAAACTTTGTGAAATCCGCATTATTCATTGGCATTGCTTCACTTTTATTTGCGTTGATCTTATACCCCGATACTTCTCCATATTCCTTCAATTTCCTATGTAATTCTTTTATTGATATTTCTGGTTCTGTTAAGTATACTATGATGTCATTTGCAAATAGACTGATTTTATATTCCTTCTCTTTTATTTTTATCCCTTTTATTTTATTTTCTGTTCTTATCAGTTCTGCTAGTGGTTCTATAGCTAACGGGAACAATGAGGGAGATAGTGGACATCCCTGCCTTGTTGATCTGCTTAAGTTAAATTGTTTTGATATATATCTATTTACTGTCACTTTCGCCAATGGCCCCTTATATAATCCTTTAATCCAATTAATATATTTCTCTGGTAAGCTGAATTTTTGTAGTAATTTGAATAAATAATTCTATTCTACTCTATCAAAGGCCTTCTCTGTGTCTAAAGCTACTGCTACTGTTGGAGTTTTATTTCCTTCTACAGCATGAATTAAGTTAATAAATTTACAGATATTGTCTGTTATTCGTCTTTTTTTAATAAATCTAGTTTGGTCTAGATTTACTATTTTTGGTACATAGTCGGCTAATCTGTTTGCTAATAGTTTAGCTATTATCTTATAATCTGTTTTAAGTAAAGACATTGGTCTATATGACGCTGGTGCAAGTGGGTTTTTCCCTGTCTTTGGTATTAGTGTAATTGTTGCTGTTTTGCATGAATCTGGTAAGCTTTGTGTTTTATCAATCTGGTTGATTACTTCCAGAAGGGGAGAAATTAATAAATCTTGAAATGTTTTATAGAATTCTATTGGGAATCCATCCTCTCCTGGTGTTTTATTGTTCGGTAGCTTTTTTTTATTATCTCCTGAATTCTTCTATTTCAAATGGTTTTATAAATTTATTTTGCTCCTCTTTGTAATTTCGGTAGTTCAATTTTAGTTAGAAATTCATCTATTTTGCCTTCTTTCCCTTCGTTTTCAGTTTTATATAGTTGCTCGTAGAATTCCCTGAATTTTTCATTGATCTCCGTTGGATTATATGTAATTTGCTTGTCCTTTTTCCTTAATGCCAATACCATTCTTTTCGTTTGTTCTGTCTTAAGCTGCCACGCTAGAATTTTGTGCGTTTTTTCTCCTAGTTCATAATATTTGTTTTGTCTTCATTATGTTCTTCTCCACCTTATACGTTTGTAGTGTTTCATATTTTATTTTTTTATCTGACAATTCTCTTCTTTTAGTTGTGTCTTCCTTCATTGCTAATTCTTTTTCTATATTTACTATTTCCCTTTCCAACTGCTCTGTTTCGTGATTGTAGTCCTTCATCTTGGTTACATAACTTATTATTTGCCCTCTGATGCATGCTTTTATTGCATCCCACACTATAAACTTATCTTTCACTGATTCCGTATTTATTTCAAAGTACATTTTAATTTGTCGTTCAATGAATTCTCTAAAGTCCTGTCTTTTAAGTAGCATGGAGTTTAATCTCCATCTATACATTCTTGGTGGGATGTCCTCTAGCTCTATTGCCAATAACAGTGGTGAGTGGTCCGAAAATAGTCTAGCTTTATATTCTGTTTTCCTAACTCTCCCTTGAATGTGGGCTGATAACAGGAATAGGTCTATCCTTGAATATGTTTTATGTCTGCCTGAATAATATGAATATTCCTTTTCCTTTGGGTGTTGTTTCCTCCACATATCCAAAAGTTGCGTTTCTTGCATCAATTTAATTATAAATTTGGTTACTTTGTTCTTTCTGTTAGTTTTTTTCCCAGTTTTATCCATGTTTGAGTCCAAATTAAGGTTAAAATCCCCTCCTATTAGTATGTTCCCTTGCGTGTCTGCTATCTTCAAAAAGATATCTCGCATAAATTTTTGATTTTCTTCATTAGGTGAATATACATTGAGTAAATTCAAAAATTCTGAATATATCAGACATTTTATCATTACATATCTCCCTGCTGGAACTATTATTTCCTCTTCTATTTTGATTGGTACATTTTTATTCATTAATATAGCTACTCCTCTAGCTTTTGAATTATACGACGCTGCTGTTACATGTCCTACCCAATCTCTCTTTAATATCTTGTGCTCCATTTCAGTTAGATGTGTTTCTTGTACGAATGCTCTATCAATTTTTTCTTTTTTCAGTAAATTTAGCAGTTTCTTCCTTTTGATTTGGTTATGTATTTCATTAATATTTAAAGTCATATAGTTCAACATAGCCATTTCATACTTTGTTTATCTTTCCTTTCAATTTCCTAATCACCACATTCCTTTCTTATCCATTTCTGCTTTCTTTTTTTGAACACATTTCCCTTATTCTCCTATCTAAAATTCCTTTAACCCCAGTAGCCCCTCCCCTTCCTGAGTTGCCCTTTGTCCCTTGTCGGGCAACCACATCTCCCCTCTCCATTTGGATTTGCGAATTCACTCGCAAGCATCAACTGATTTCGCAGTGACCGTAACTCCTCCCCACCCAGCCCCCCCAGAAAAAATGTTAATCTTCATATATAACAAAGGTCACTCTCTTAATTCCCTCCTTACTTCCTTTCTTTCCTTTCTTTCCCTTCTTAGATTCATACACACACACACACATATATATATATATATATATATATATATATACCTACATACACACATATAGTTCATGGTCATTTTTGCTCTCGTTACATCTCTTCATCTCTCTGCCTCTTTTGTAGTTGTTCTGCAAATTTTCGTGCTTCCTTCGGATCCGAGAATAGTCTGTTTTGCTGCCCCGGAATAACTATTTTAAGTACTGCTGGGTATTTTAACATAAATTTATAACCTTTTTTCCATAGGATCGTTTTTGCTGCATTAAACTCCTTCCTTTTCTTCAGGAGTTCAAATCTTATATCTGGATAGAAAAAAAATTTTTGACCCTTGTATTCCAGTGGTTTTTTGTCTTCTCTTATTTTCTTCATTGCCTTCTCCAATATATTTTCTCTTGTTGTATATCTTAGGAATTTTACTAGAATGGATCTTGGTTTTTGTTGTGGTTGTGGTTTAGGGGCTAATGTTCTGTGTGCCCTTTCTATTTCCATTTCTTCCTGTAATTCTGGTTTTCCCAGGACCCTGGGGATCCAATCTTTTATAAATTCTCTCATATTCTTGCCTTCTTCATCTTCCTTAAGGCCCACTATCTTTATATTGTTTCTTCTATTATAATTTTCCATTATATCTATCTTCTGAGCTAACAGCTCTTGTGGCTCTTTAACTTTTTTATTAAATTCTTTTAATTTCTTTTTTAAGTCATCTACTTCCATTTCTACGGCTGTTTCTCGTTCTTCCACCTTGTCCACTCTTTTTCCTTTATCTGTCATGATCATCTCTCATCTATTCACTTTTTCTTCTGTACTTTTTATTCTTCTTTTCATTTCACTGAATTCTTGTGACTGCCATTCTTTTACTGTTTCCATATATTCTTTAAAAAAAATATCTCCATGTATTTTCCCTTCCCTTCATCTTCCATTTCTCTATGTTCTTCCTCCTCTTCTTCTGAGTCCACTCCAGGATCTGTATCCTTTACCTCTGTCTCTTCTGGTTTTCTTGTTAGGTTGTTTGTTTTATTTTGTTGGGTATTTTTGGTCTTTTTATTTTTATTAGAAGTGTCTTGATGCTGGTCTTCTTCCTCTGGGTTGGTCATCTGTTGTTTCTTTGATTTCTTATTTTTACACAATTCTTTCTTGCTCTCATTATTTTCTGTGTTTTCCTCTTGCTGTTGTGTTGTAGTTGTCAGTTTCAGCTGTGGAGATCGACTCTTCAGCTGGTCCCCCCTCCCGTCAGTGTTATTTTTTGTCTTGCACATCGCGCATGCATGAGGAGTCGCGCATGTGCGGTTGCGCACTTTTGTTTGGCTCCGTGAGCCATTTCTGTAGTCCCGAGTTCGGGGCTTCGACTGACCTCAGGGAGCGGGCTTCTCTCTCCGCGGCGGGCCTCCTCGTACAGGTAAGGCCTTCACCTTCTTCTTCCGACGTAACAAACTTGCACAATCATTTAACAGAACTCTTCTCAGGCAGCATGTGCATGTTCAAGAGCCAGTGATATAAAACCTGGAGTCCAGCAAAGATTGTTAGAATAGCTGTGAGGCCAAGGTCATACATCGTTGAGACAGAATCTTGTGAGGGGACACGACGCGAAACCCCGACCAGCAACACCACAACGACTGCACAGCGAGCGGCAGGAGAACCACTGAACCAAACAGTGGCAACAAGGTCCAAAGCAACATCCTACCACCAGCACGATTCCACTGAACAGGATATAGATCCGCAAATGTGGAAATAGAAGAGTTAATTCTTAACTGCAACTGCAGATAAAGAAGCAGGAACGATTTATTTTATAAAAACCTAAAGTTGTAATAAATTTTGTAAATATTAATAATTGTTTTAAGAAAGAGGGATGTGATATACTGAGGAAACCTGGGACCATTTTACACTGGAGCATGTCCACTAATACACTAAGAGCCACATCACATCTGAGAGAGGTGGATGCCTGGTGAGAGACATTGTATCAATATGCGACCCAGAAGCCTGATGTGAGTAAAGAAATGTGTTGTTAAACTTACGAACCTCTGTAGTGTTTATCAAGAAATCAGGGTTTAAAACCTGGACACAGCACCAAGGATCACCAAACTGTATGTGTGTGAGAGAGAGAGAGTTTGTGCGTGCGCTCACGCGTGTGTGTGGGTTGGTGAGTGTGTGTGGGTTGGTGAGTGTGTGTGGGTTGGTGAGTGTGTGTGGGTTGGTGAGTGTGTGTGGGTTGGTGAGCGTGTGTGGGTTGGTGAGCGTGTGTGGGTTGGTGAGCGTGTGTGGGTTGGTGAGCGTGTGTGGGTTGGTGAGCGTGTGTGGGTTGGTGAGCGTGTGTGGGTTGGTGAGCGTGTGTGGGTTGGTGAGTGTGTGTGGGTTGGTGAGTGTGTGTGGGTTGGTGAGTGTGTGTGGGTTGGTGAGTGTGTGTGGGTTGGTGAGTGTGTGTGGGTTGGTGAGTGTGTGTGGGTTGGTGAGTGTGTGTGGGTTGGTGAGTGTGTGTGGGTTGGTGAGTGTGTGTGGGTTGGTGAGTGTGTGTGGGTTGGTGAGTGTGTGTGGGTTGGTGAGTGTGTGTGGGTTGGTGAGTGTGTGTGAGTGTGTTCACCACGAAAACAGTCGCCGCAAAATAAATCGTTCAACTTGATCGACATCTCACTCACCAATGACCAGCAGAGCAATGGCCACTGTTCGCTGATCCCCGACCTCTGGAGTCATGGTCACAGTGTAATGCCCGCTGTCTGATGTGGTCACTGACTTCAGCAGGAGTGACCAATTGGGGAAGAATAACTCAGCCCGTGAAGTGAACGCATTATCCACAACTGTCGATGTACCGACCCACAAAGCAATGGTTCTCCCCTTCAAACCCCAGTTCCCAGACTTCACCTCCTCTGATGACCGCACTGAAAAGAACACGTCGCCACCAATGGTGACATTGATCCAACTCTGGCCTGTGTGGAAAGTCAAACCCGACGACTCACATGAGGGAACAAAACTTGGCGTTAAGTGAAAAGGCGAGACCGCTTCATCGGATGAACTCGGTCGCTACTTGTGAGCTGCACCATGGCTCCATAGCTGCTGGATCTACATAAACCGAGAGCGACCTTCACTCCAGCATATGAATGAACAAGTGGCGATTACGGTGAGCAGAAGCACTGCCAACCCTGAGAGAGGGAGGCAGCGAGGCGGAGAGGGGGCGGCGAGGGGGAGGGGGGGCGGCGAGGGGGAGGGGGGGCGGCGAGGGGGAGGGGGGGCGGCGAGGGGGAGGGGGGGCGGCGAGGGGGAGGGGGGCGGCGAGGGGGAGGGGGGGCGGCGAGGGGGAGGGGGGGCGGCGAGGGGGAGGGGGGGCGGCGAGGGGGAGGGGGGGCGGCGAGGGGGAGGGGGGGCGGCGAGGGGGAGGGGGGGCGGCGAGGGGGAGGGGGGCGGCGAGGGGGAGGGGGGGCGGCGAGGGGGAGGGGGGGCGGCGAGGGGGAGGGGGGGCGGCGAGGGGGAGGGGGGGCGGCGAGGGGGAGGGGGGGCGGCGAGGGGGAGGGGGGGCGGCGAGGGGGAGGGGGGGCGGAGAGGGGGAGGGGGGGCGGCGAGGGGGAGGGGGGGCGGCGAGGGGGAGGGGGGGCGGCGAGGGGGAGGGGGGGCGGCGAGGGGGAGGGGGGGCGGCGAGGGGGAGGGGGGGCGGCGAGGGGGAGGGGGGGCGGCGAGGGGGAGGGGGGGCGGCGAGGGGGAGGGGGGGCGGCGAGGGGGAGGGGGGGCGGCGAGGGGGAGGGGGGGCGGCGAGGGGGAGGGGGGGCGGCGAGGGGGAGGGGGGGCGGCGAGGGGGAGGGGGGGCGGCGAGGGGGAGGGGGGGCGGCGAGGGGGAGGGGGGGCGGCGAGGGGGAGGGGGGGCGGCGAGGGGGAGGGGGGCGGCGAGGGGGAGGGGGGCGGCGAGGGGGAGAGGGGGGAGTGTGGAAGAGGGGGGAGTGTGGGAGAGGGGGGAGTGTGGGAGAGGGGGGGAGTGAGGGAGAGGCACCACCATCTGGTCTCTGTTCACACTCGGACACTGCGTCACTCTTCCTGCTCTCCAGGCCCGACGCAATGTAGTCAACTTTCTTAAAATCGTCAGATTTCCCCTTTTGAAGTTCCCCAATTTTCTCCCTTCCTCTTTTCTAATGTTGAAATTGCCTTCCATTCCATTCGGTCACACCCTTGGTCAGGTGTGTGTGTGTGACACCCGTGTCATTTTTCTCCATGGGAAACCTCTTCAAAGCCACTGATCTTTGCTTGATAAAGGACAATGTTGGATACTGTATTGTAATTTTATTATTTTATTCTTAATTTTTTTAAAATGTAATCCTATATGTTATTCATGTTATAAAATCTTAAATAAAGTTTAAAAAAAAAGGAAGCAGAGGAGATGACCCCCATGAGACCGTGATCAGTGAGATCAGGCTGCAGACCAGTGAGGGACTCAGTGGCTTAAGGACCCACGCACATGGTGGTGATGGCAGGACTCACACCAGGCTGTGGACTCCTGGAGACTAGCTTGAAACTGGCAGAATGGGGGGGTGGGAATGGTGTGGTTACCAGCATTTCAGAATCGGGATGCGAGAGGGTGCTGAAGGGTTCCTGATGGTATTGGAGGTTCGGTTCTGGAGCCTGTGTTGTTGATAGTTTAGACTGGACTCTGGGCAGCAGCGGAGGCTTCAGGAGCTCTGGAGGCGAATCCACCAACCCTTAGTGAAAAAGGCTAAACTAATTCTCCTCTGTCTAAACATTTCATCATTTTAAATACCTCCATCAATCTCCCCTCGTTCTTCTACACTCCAGGGAATAAATCCCCAACCTGTTTTACCTTTCCCTATATCTCAGTTCCTCAAGTACTGGCAATATACTTGTCCATCTTTTCTGCACTCTCAATTTTATTATAATTGCTCTGGGTTGATTACCAAAACTGTACACAATACTCTAAAGTAAAAACAATGTTGGAGAAACTCATCGGGTCAAACAGTGTCATTTACATGCAAAGTTAAAGCCACAGAACTAACATTTTGGACGATGTATCATTATTTTTGCGATATAAAAAAAAAACGCAGTTTGACCTGCTGAGTTTCTCCAGCGCCGTGATTTTACTTCAACCACGATGTCTGTAGTCTTTTGTGTTTTACTTTTCATAATGTTCCAAATTTGGCCTCACCAATGTCTCATACAACTTTACCATAACATCCCAGCTCCTGTACTCAATGAAGGCCAATGTTCCAAAACTCTCTGTATGACCCTGTCTACCGGTGACGCCACTTTCAGGGAATTATGTATCTGTATTCCCAGATCCCTCTGTTCTACCGCACCCCTCAGTTCCCCACTGTTTCACTGTGTACGTCCTCTCTTGGGTTTGTCTTTCCAAAATGCAACACCTCACACTTGTGCGCATTAACTTCCATCTGCCAATTTTCACCCCACTTTTACAGCTGGTCTGAATTCTCTGCAGACATTGAATGCCATCTTCACTGTCCATGTCTATCTGTCATCTGCTCTCGAACTACCTCAATACTTACAGTTAACTTTCACGATGGTCTCTGCACTGCTTTTGCTAAGGTCATATCCATTTTATTTATTCTCTTTTCTGTGTTGTTTATTCTTCTTCTTAAATCATTGAATTCCTGTGTTTGCCATTCTTTAAATGACTCCATGTATTCTTTAATAAGAGAAAGTATATCCTTTACCTTGCCTTTCCCTTCTTCTATTTCACTGTATTCTTCCTCTTCTTCTTCCTCTGGGTTGGCCATCTGTTGTTTCTTTGGTGCCCTTTCCTCCTCTTCTTTCTTGTTTCTATTGTCTTCTGTGGTCTCTTCTTGCTGCAGGTGTTCTGCAGCTGTCGTTGCCGGCTGTGGAGATCGACTCCCCAGCTGGTCCCCCCTCCCGTCGGTGTGTTTTTTTTCATGCGCGGTTGCGCACTTTTACTCGGCTCTGTGAGCCATTGTTGTAGTTCTTTTTCTACCGACCTGAGGTAGTGGGCTCCTCTCTCCACAGCGGGCCTCTTCGGACAGGTAAGGCCTTCACCTTTTTCCTCCGTTGTCTTCTCTTCTTTCCGTTGATTTTGATTTTTCTCCTTTTGTCTCCATCTTCTTTCCACCTTTATACTCACTTTTCTTTAACTTGTATTTCTGTGCCTTTGTATTTTCTCTTGTTTTTCCCGACTTTTCTGGAGAGGGCTGGAGTTCACTGTCCGGCCACTACTCCATCACGTGACTCCTTGCACTGCTTTTGCTGACGTCATTGCCTACGGTGCATTTATAGGTTCCTGTGTCATTTCTATTAACGTGGCTTATTGTCAGATGACGAGATACTGGAGATATTAATATCCTGTCATTTGCCTGGATGGGCTGGTCATTTTTGAACCACATCCGTGTCTGCACAGTGCCCTGAGCATCACAAGTGAGAAGTATTGTATCCTTGTCTTCCACTAGATTTGAATTGTTGAGTGTTACAGTGACATTAGGCACAGGCTCTGAAAGTATAACGGGAAAGTGAAATGAGACACAGCTGGGACTTTGTCCATAAAGTCCAGACTCATCAGCGACACTTTGCTCTTTATTGCAGAGTGGTTGAGTCCTCGAATTGAGAGGTTTTGTCAGTGCCGCGGCAGGGTGGTGATTTCTCACCGTGGGAACTGCACACAGTGTTGGCCCCTCTTCCACGGAGAAGACACTTACAGCAGGCTACAGGTGGCACCTCGATCAAGTTCCGAGGATATGAGGGCTGTCCCCTCATGAGAGTGTGGACAGTTTGGCTTTGCAAACCTTGGAGATTCCAAAGCAATAATCCTTTACTCCACAGCATGTCCAATGAATACCTACTTGTGAAGTCCTTATAGGTATCCAACTAAGTTTTTGCAAAGGCACCTGGAGCCTGAAATGTTTGGCTTGAACAGAGCTCTGACATTGTAAATGAGATCCGTTCTGAAGTGTTTGTGTGTGACCTACTCTAAAAAAAACCTGCCACAATTTATCTCCTTTAAAACAATATAAAATATAACATTATCAGTCACAGACCTAGTTCACATCGCGTGAATTGTTACAAGCCCGCAAGACCCCAAAACATAGCAGCAACAGATATTCACCACGACAAGCAGTTACTTAAACAAAAGTTGTTTTTAATTATCTTTAAACATGAAAACAGAATCAAACTTTAACTTATCACTATTAACTTAACTACCAAATATAACCCCCTTCTAATTCTAAGCGCACTTGTAAGTAATGTGTGTGTACAATTAAGAAAAGTTATTTGGTTCACAGTTCAATTCACTTCTCAATCTTCCATGTTCATTGGTTGCTGGAAATTCTTGTACTGTGTACAGAATTTAACATGTATAACGTTCACCAGGTTTGGTGCTCAAAAGGTCATTGTTTACCACTCAGGAAGGTTCTTGTAGCGTTTGCAGAGAGAGATGTGTTGTTCCAGGATTGCGACACTAAGGTACTACCATTAGTTACCTCAATGTCTCACTGATGAAACTTGCCCCATCAGGGTTCTCCAGATGGTAACCCCTTTCTTTCAGGCTAGCACAGAGCTCCTTCCTGTTGCACCTTTTCCAAGAGAAACATCAGTCAGATAGCACTTCCAGCCATCTGCCACTCTGGAACTTCTGTTTCAGTTCCAACAAGCTTCTCCTGGCTGACAGTGTTCATTCTCTCCCTCTCTCTGAGATTTCAAATGCCAGCCACGTGTCCTTCTCTCTCTCATTTGCAAAAACCCCTCTTTCTCCAGCAAACAATAGGAGTTAGTCATCTGCTCCCATCTGTTGTTTTAGGTAAACAAGAACCCAGAAGTGACCTTTCTGTGCTCTCTGTCAAAACCCTTACAAAGAGCTATCAACAGACACTGTGTCTCCTTCTTGTTGCTTTAAAGACCACTCCATTCAATCATGACATCATTTCAATTAGCATCTACTTGTGAAATGTGCATAGCATTCTCCATAGTTTCTGTAAAGTCACTGAATATGAATTCTTCAGTATTTCAAATAAGATCTGTTTTAAGGTGTGCGTGACCAACTCGAATTTTTCCAATTTATCTCCTAAAAATATCTCCAAATATTCCATCACAGAATTCAGAGAAATAGCTGCAGAATATGGGTTCACCATCACCACATCATCACCATATCATCCCAGGAGGCCATGAATTCATGGAGAGGAGGGTACAGAAAATTCAATACACTCTCACTAAGTGCCAAGAGTCAACAGAACACCCTGACCTTGCTCTTCTGTCAGTGCAAGCAACAGCCTTGAGGGCCGACATGAAAGCCCCAGCAGACCTTCTGAATGGTAGAAAGTACAACACAACCCTGCCAAGCAAAATCTATTCACCAGACGACCAAGAGGAAATAAGAAGAAAGTTGAGGAACATACAAGAGGGAAGTTGTCAACATTCTAACAAACTTGCACAATCATTTACCAGAAAGCATCACAGAGAAGCATGTGCATGTTCAAGAGCCAGTGATATAAAACCTGGAGTCAAGCAAAGATTGTGAGAATAGCTGTGAGGCCAAGGTCATACATCGTTGAGACAGAATCTGGCAGGAACAGGACTGTGAGAGATGGGAAAATTGATCTAAAATTATGAACATGGAAGAAACTAAAGTTCATCAGTAAAATGGCTGTAACCAGTTCAAACAGGATAAGCTTGGGGCTTAGGATGCAGGAAAGCAGAGTCAGCACGATTAACATAAGAATCTTCTAGTCTTTGTTACAAGACCATAGGACTAAGATAAGGAATGGTAAGGTACAATAGAATGTAGGAAGTTGAGGTAGTCTGGATCAGATAAGGGTCTCCTAGCCCTGGACAGAAGTACCAAGTCATACATTTCTAATTAGCTAACCATACACAGATTTATACATATGAAATTAGCCAACCCTAGATAGAATGAGTCAACTCTGCATATCAAGAGACTGTAGCCCAGAGAATCAGGAAGGTGTGAATAAGGACAATGACATGAAGGGACACCGACAGGATACCCCCCCTGGTTCTCCAAGTATACTGAAATTGCACGTAGGCTGGCAGGATTGCCTAATGCCAAACCTCTCCAGCAGGAGGCAGAAGAATGTAAGGGGGAGGGTATTCCTACACTGAAATCAACTGTATAAAAGTTGGGTGAGCGCCAGTGTCTGTGTGTATTCCCAGGGTAAGGGGAAGCACCCAACTTTGCATTGTTGTAGTAATAAATGTTCTTTGTTCTCAATTTTTGTCTCGAGCAATTTCTTTAAAGGTACTTTAATTCCTAACAAATGGGGGCTCGTCCGGGATCACACTCCCTCCACTGACAGAGTACCCCGACGACGAGAGTAGGTGCACCCCGGCTGATTCAGCTGGACTCACGGGCGACGGGTGGCTGGTCAGTGGAAGAAGCGAGTGATATCCGAGAAGAGGCATTGAGAACAAACGGCGGAAGGACGCGCGCTAGAGCAGTACTGCCAGAACTCGGTAAGAGTATTTTACTTGTTCCTAAGCATGGGAATGGCGGGCAGTAAAGATGAGAGTCCTGACACAGGACGTGACCACCAGATAGCTACGTACAGCCCGCTTGGGTTGATGTTATCTGAGTGGGGCACAGGAAAGACCCGCGGTAAAGACAAACTGACGATGGTCAGGTATTGTTGTAATGAATGGGTTAAATACCCGGTTAAAGGGAGCTCCGTGTACTGGCCAAAATTCGGATCCGAGGATGAATGGATGTGTAAAGCTTTGAACCTATGGCTCTATCAAAACCAGAAAGACAATGTTGAGAGCAGGGAATATGCAGCCTGCTGGCTCAAGGGATCCATTGAACAGCTGGTTTTGAATGAGAAAGAATCCAGGGATAAGAGAGAGGAGGATCCTCTTGTCCCTGAATCACAGGGTTGGGATGTGTTACATTCCCTCCCTCCACCCTATGTTCCTCCTATGCCAGCTCCTATCTTTCCTTCCCCTCCTATGACCTACCCTTCTGCACCTTCCCCACCTCCCCCACCACTAGAGAAGAGAGAAGAGAGCAGGAGTGGTATGATAACTTGCTCACAAAGCACTCGATTACAACCTCTGTTGGCAGGAGAGAGAGGTAACTTTAATTCAGAACAGCGTGAGACTCTTCAGGAAGAAAGGGCAGAACCCTTTGATTCATTTCCCAGGGAGCAGGAACCCAGACCTAATAAGCCAGAAACCAATTGGATGAGACCACTGCGGGAAGTTCCCATGGGAGAGGGTCTCGGTTTCGTAAATGTGCCCCTGACCAGTACTGAAGTGTGTAACTTTAAGAAAGAACTGACCTCCCTGATAGAAGATCCCCAGGGATGTGCTGAACAGTTAGACCAATTTTTGGGACCATATATATATACAATATGGGGGTCTCGACATAGAATCCCCAGCAGGGGAACAATTGGTACTAACAGGTTTTGTTACCAACTCAGCCCCAGACATGAAGAGAAAATTACAAAAGACAGAAAATTGGCATGAGCAGGGAATAACCCAGCTTCTACAGATCACACAAAAAGCATTTGTCCAGACATCTGAGGATAAGCAGAAAGCAAAGGCTAACATTTTGATGCAAGCAGTTAAAGGAATAGTAGATGAGTAACATGAAAAAAGGCAGGGACTGTGTGCCAGCTCCTGAATGTTGGGAGAAGTGCAGGGAGTGGGAGAGTAGAGACCAGAGATAATTTCATAAATCACGACTTCCCACTTCAGTCACTGACCAATATTGATTAAAATTCATGCTAAAAATTAAATGTCATAAATGATCGTTTTTCAATACTGTAGAATTAGCGAATTTAACTACCAGTTAATTCCAATTTATGAAATAAATTGTATTTAAATGTGATTTTGCACAGGGAGTACCTGAGAGTTGAGTGATGTTATAACATTTGCAGGGAGAAATGTTTGCGCAAATAGGGTGAGTTCTATACATCTTAACTTTAAGTGTATGTGAGATAAAGAAAGGATCTGATGTGTAAAGTGGCTGGATCAGCCAGTTGAAGGGGGAGTGTGCATGTCCCTTTAAGTGCACTGTGGCACTTGAAATTGAGGCTTCAGGCTCTTGTTTTGCAGTTAGAGGTATGGAGCCCTATCAACACATTTAATACATTTCTTCTACACATTCAGCAGTCAAGGTCCGTGAGTTTAAAGATCACCCACCTCTGGAGAATAAAGATACCTCTGGGGATTCCTATGGGGATTCCTATAAGTTTAATCATTCATTTCTCTGGTGCATTTTCCTCTGGAGTGAAATTAATGCCTCAGCACAATTTCTCTGTATTGCCGCTGTTATTTAATTCATGATAACTTTCCCCCATTTATCAGGTTTATATTTAAATCCGGTAGTGCGGAAGTTACATTGTAAATAATCACGGAGGTAAACCCTGCGCAACTGGATTCAGCTTAATGGAGAAATAAACCTGCGAACTGGTCTATGGTGCTGTGTGAGTACTGCAATAGGTGGAATATGATTTAAATTGGTGGCATAGTTCAGAACAATTGGGTGCATAAGAATAATAATATCATTAATAACTCACAAATATTGTACCAGATGCTATTCAGTACATCTTGACTTAAGGACTGGAGAAATTGGCATGTTAGAATGAGATTGGCATGGTACCAATATTTCTTGATTCAATAATGACTCCACAAGCTCCAGGATTCATGCAGCAGAACTTTAAGTGGAATATAATAGAAACTAGCCTGTACTTAAATTATTGTGTGTGCAATCTTCATAAGAACATCTTTTAACTTTTTTTTGGTGCCTGTTTTACAGACTGTTTTAAATAAGGCCAGCTCCTGTGAGCTGTGGCACAAGGCATTTTACTTAAGGCAGAACTAAAGGTTGAATATGTTTCAAGTTCTCTTGCAGGGGCTCTTGTGCTGCAATGTCTGTTATGTACTCACTCTAACAAATTGGAGGGTTGTGCCCCATACAGACAAGCAGCTCCAACTGCATTTTAATAAGGTCTAACATATTCAAAACCCATGCAAATATGGTTTGTGTTTCATTTTACAATTTTTACACTAACACAAAGGAAAGTCAGATTGTTACAAAGTGCCGTAATGTTACATTTTTTTCGTTTTTTTAATGGTTTATAGTTATTGTTGTATTCTTTATTGCCGTATTTTTATGGGTTTTACATTTATTTTCGTGCTTTAATGGTTTATTCAGTTATTGTTGTATTTTATTGCTGTTTTCAATGAGCTTTACATTTTTTGTGGTTTATTCAGTTATTGTTGTATTTTATTGCTGTTTTCAATGAGCTTTACATTTTTTGTGGTTTATTCAGTTATTGTTGTATTTTATTGCTGTTTTCAATGGGTTTTACTTTCATTGTTGTTTACTCATTTTTTGGAATATTGTTCGTTAATGTTTTAAGTCCCCCTGGAATAGGGGCAGCAGAGGTTACAATTGTGCTCCTTTAGAATGTAGACAGGGCATAGATTTAATGTATAGTCATAGTGGAATATGGGTTAACAAGGGATTCCAATACGGACCAGGGGAACTGAACAGCTTTAGTGGAGTACATCTAATTTGTATCTTAGCCTACACAGGTATTAAAGACAGGAGTTTTGAAGCGATAGCACAAAGGACATGGTGGGACAAAGACAGACAGGTAGTCAGGATTGTACATGTAGCAGAGAGAGAGAGAGAGTTAATACATATGCTAATGTACACAGACAGGCTGCAACTCACAAGTTCAATGATACATATGCTAATGTTAGCAGACAAGCTGCAACACACAGTTAAATCACAAGAAACAATCCCCCCCAGCTTGGTCTCTTTTCATCACCCCGTGAAGGGGAGCACCAGTTTCCAACAACGTGAGCTGCTTGACACTTTAATATCAGGCTCCAAACAGCCTTCGGAGATCGGTGGCCCTAGGGTTCGGGGCTGAAGAGGACATCAGATACTAGCCACAATTCAACGGAACCGCCTGACTACTCGTTCGCTGCTGAAGGCAGCGTTTCTCAGAGACTGCTACTTGTTCGCTGCTGAAGGCAGCGTCTCTCACAGACTTCGTCAGGACAATGCTTACAAAAGTCGGGTGGTTAAAAGACACTGCTTCAATGTTTCAACGTGAATCTGCCCATGCCCATGTTCAGACGTGGCAACTTCGGACTGATGTGGGATGGACTAGACTCTTTACTGAGAACTGGAGCCTGATACTCACAACCCTAATAAGCAGCTGGACTCGCTACTCTGACCTTCATGGTGCTCCCCTACCTAAAGACTTTACACAGAGATTACAATTCAGTTATTGACCAGCTGGGTAAAACAACACCTTACACTTGAAAGATCAGTATTACTGATCTAAAAGAAAAGTGAGGAAGTGGGGGGGGGGGGGGGGATCAGTCACACTGACACTAGTAACCAAAGATCAGTAACACTGATCATGGTGAAAGATCAGTATTACTGATCTAAAAGAAAAGTGAGGATTGTGAGAGATGGGAAAATTGATCTAAAATTATGAACATGGAAGAAACTAAAGTTCATCAGTAAAATGGCTGTAACCAGTTCAAACAGGATAAGCTTGGGGCTTAGGATGCAGGAAAGCAGAGTCAGCACGATTAACATAAGAATCTTCTAGTCTTTGTGACAAGACCATAGGACTAAGATAAGGAATGGTAAGGTACAATAGAATGTAGGAAGTTGAGGTAGTCTGGATCAGATAAGGGTCTCCTAGCCCTGGACAGAAGTACCAAGTCATACATTTCTAATTAGCTAACCATACACAGATTTATACATATGAAATTAGCCAACCCTAGATAGAATGAGTCAACTCTGCATATCAAGAGACTGTAGCCCAGAGAATCAGGAAGGTGTGAATAAGGACAATGACATGAAGGGACACCGACAGGATACCCCCCCTGGTTCTCCAAGTATACTGAAATTGCACGTAGGCAGGCAGGATTGCCTAATGCCAAACCTCTCCAGCAGGAGGCAGAAGAATGTAAGGGGGAGGGTATTCCTACACTGAAATCAACTGTATAAAAGTTGGGTGAGCGCCAGTGTCTGTGTGTATTCCCAGGGTAAGGGGAAGCACCCAACTTTGCATTGTTGTAGTAATAAATGTTCTTTGTTCTCAATTTTTGTCTCGAGCAATTTCTTTAAAGGTACTTTAATTCCTAACAGGACCCACGTTCCCCCAACACCAGATCTGACACAAAAAGCCCCTGAAGCATCAGCAGCTTCTGTCATTCCGACAACTAATGAGGGGACACGACGAGAAACCCCGACCAGCAACACCACAACGACTGCACAGCGAGCGGCAGGAGAACCGTTGATCCAAACAGTTGCAACAAGGTCCAAAGCAACATCCTACCACCAGCGCGATTCCACTGAACAGGATATAGATCCGCAAATGTGGAAATAGAAGAGTTAATTCTTAACTGCAACTGCAGATAAAGAAGCAGGAATTATTTATTTTATAAAAACCTAAAGTTCTAATAAATTTTGTAAATATTAATAAATGTTTTTAGAAAGAGGGATGTTATATACTGAAGAAACCTGGGACCATTTTATGCTGGAGCATGTCCACTAATACACTAAGAGCCATATCACATCTGAGAGAGGTGGATGCCTGGTGAGAGACATTGTATCAATATGCGACCCAGAAGCCTGATGTGAGTAAAGAAATGTGTTGTTAAACTTACAAACCTCTGTAGTGTTTATCAAGAAATCAGGGTTTAAAACCTGGACACAGCACCAAGGATCACACTGTATGTGTGTGAGAGAGAGAGAGAGTGTGCGGGTGTTGGTGAGCGCGCGGGTGTGTGCTGGTGAGTGTGTTCACCTCGGGAACGGAAACAGTCCCCACAAAATAAATCATTCAGCCAGATCGACGTCTCTCACTCACCAATGACCAGCAGAGCGATGGTCGCTGTTTGCTGATCCCCGACATCTGGAATCATGTTCACGGTGTAATCCCCGCTGTCTGATCTGGTCACCGACTTCAGCAGGAGTGACCCGTTGGGGAGCAATAACTCAGCCCGTGAAGTGAACGCATTATCCACATCTACAGATGAACCGACCCACGTAACAATGGTTTTGTCCTTGAAACCCCAGTTCCCAGACCTCAGCTTCACTGACGGCCGCACCGAAAAGGTCGCGTCGCCGCCGGCGGTGACATTGAACCGACTCCGGTCTGTGTGGATGGTCAAACCCTGCGACTCACCTGAGGGAGAGAAACTCGGCGTTAAGGGAGAAGGCGACACCGCTTCGCCGGACGAGCCCGGTCGCCCCTTGCGAGCTGCACCGCGGCTCCGCGCAAATCGAGAGCGACTCTCACCCCAGAGGATGAAGAAACAAGCGGCGAGCGCGGTGAACGGCAGCCCCGCCATCCCCGAGAGAGAGTGAGAGAAAGAGGGAGGGAAGTGCCTGGTCCCTGTTCACACTCCGACACTGAGCCGCTCTTCCTGGTCTCCGGGCCAGATGCAGCCGAGTCAACTTCCTTCATATCGTCAGGTTTCCTCTCTAGAAGTTCCGCGAGGTTGAAAGGCACGTGATTGGGGTCGTGGCCGCTCGGGGAAACCAACCCTCTCCTGGAAAATAGGAGAAAGCAAAGCAGAACAAAAATAGAATAGAAGAGAAAGATACAGAGAAGAGAAAGAAGATGGCCCCAAGAAGGAGAAAGTAAAAAGAACTGGAGAAAAGTGGCCGAGAAGAAAGAGAAGGACTTTCCTGCACGAAGGAACAGGACGCTGTGCTGGAGAGGAGCGTCCCATCCCCGAGGTTCGTGCCGGCCCTGCGGAGTCGCGACCCACCAGCCGCTGCACCACAAACACGGCTCTCGGAGCCACACAAATGTCCGGAACTGACCAATCAAAGGAGCAAGAGGACACCGACGGGAGGGGGGCTCAGCAGAGGAGCGGGCAGCCCAGAGCGACCAGCTGAGGGACGCCTGATCCCAGGGGAGGGAGCGAGGAAACAGACGAGGGAGATGGACGGAGGGGTGATCGACAAGAGGGTCAACGGCAGGAAGCACAACAGAAGGGCAGCCCAGGAGGGGAGGATCCACAGCAAGAGGAGGCCTGACAAAGACATACAAGCAGCTCATCAGCAAAAAACAGAAGGGACGCGCAGACCCAAAAAAGAGAAGAAGATACAGACACAGAAGAAGAGGGAGAAGAAGACAAAGATCTTCACAGAGAGATAGAAGGTAAAACTGATGGACAAAAAGAAATAAAAGGTCAAATTGATGAACAGAATCTAGATAAAGCCTCTTTTGAAGAGCAAATGAGATCATTAAAAGAATGGATATCTTTCGAGTTTAATGCAATTAAAAGGAAAATGAAAAGAACAGAAGATAAAATGCAAAGATTCGAACTGGTAATGACAGAAATAGCGAAAAGAGTTGTAAGAGGTAATAGATTATAGGAAGTAAAGTTAGTATGAATAAAATAAAGAATAATAGACTAGACTAGAGGAAGTTAAGTAAGTGCTGAGTAGGGATGAATTCCGATAAGAGTGTGAGGAAGGGTTACACAAGTATAATAGAAGAAGGGTCTTATAGTGATAGACAGAATTAGCAAGTTCTGCATATGAATTTAGTAAGTCCTGGGGGTTGAGATGTGTGAATAAGGACAATGACATGATGGGACCGGTCTTCCAAAAAACTGCAGGTCGGCAGACAGAATTACCAAATGCCAAACCAATCCAGGAGGCAGAAGAATGTTAGGGGGGGGGGGGTATCTCTACACTGAAATGAACTGTATAAAAGTTGGGTGAGCCCCAGTATGTGTGTGTATTCCCAGGGTAAGGGGAAGCACCCAACTTTGCACTGTCGTACAGTAAATGTTCTTTGTTCTCAATTTTTGTCTCGAGTGAAATCTGTGAAGGTACTTCTGTTTCTCTCAGAGTAGAGAGTGTGGAAGAGTGAGAAACGGGTGTAGAAATGGAAGTGAATGATTTAAGAGAAAAATTGGAAGAAAGTGACAAAAAAATTAAAGAGACACAAGAGTTGTTATCTCAGAAAACTGATATGTTGGAAAATTATAGTAGGCGAAACAACATAAAAATAGTGGGCCTGAAGGAGGGTGAAGAAGACCCAGACATGAAGGAATTTATAAAAGGATGGATCCTAAAGGTCCCGGGAATGAAAGAAATATAGGAAGAAATGGAAATAGAAAGGTCTCACAGAGTATGAGCTCCGAAACCACAGACACATCAAAAACCAAGATCCATCTTAGTAACATTGTTGAGATACACAACAAGAGCAAATATACCAGAGAGGGCAAGGAATAAAGTTAGAGAAGATAAAAACCATTCGAATGCAAGGATTAAAAAATATTTTTTAACCCAGTCATAAGTTTTGAACTCTTAAAGAGGAGGAAGGAGTTTAATACAGCAAAATCGATCCTATGGAAAAAAGGTTACAAATTCATATTAAGACATCCAGCCGTGCTTAAAATATTTATCCCCGGAGAGCAAAACAGACTGTTCTCAGATCCAGAGGAAGCGCAAGAATTTGCAAAACATTTGCAGGACAGGAGAAGAGATGAGATGTAACAAGAATGAAGAACGGCGATAAAGTATATGTAAAAATTTTAAAACAGTGTATATGTACAGAGCTAAAGAGGGAAAAGAGAAGGGAAGGAAGGGAGTAAGGGGGGAAAAAAGGAAGAGAAAGAGCTTTGCTATGTGATTTTTAAAAAGTTTTTTTCTGGAGAGGGCTGAGTAGAGGGGGAATAACCATCACTGCAAAATCAGTTGATGCTGCAAACAAGATCGCAATCCAAATGAAAAGGGGAGTTGTGGTTGCCTGGCAAGGAATTTGTGGCAACTTGGAGAGGGGGGTGAACTTTTGGGGATGAGGTATTAGTGGTTGTGGGAACTACAGGGGTACTTTATGTCTTAAGTGGGTTGTCGTACATTAAGTGTAATAAGAGAAAACTAAGAGATGAAAATGGGGAAAAGGGGGATGGAGGTGGCAAAGAGATGGAAAAGAGGTGTATGCAAGATATCAGATAACCATGTTGAGCTATATGACTATAAACATTAATGGAATACATAACCAAATTAAAAGGAAGAGGCGACTAAATTTATGGAAGGAAAAAATAGATGTAGCATTTGTGCAGGAAATGCATCTAACAGAAGTGAAACATAACAAACTAAAGAGAGAATGGGTAGGCACGTAATGGCAGCATCCTATAATTCAAAAGCTAGATGTGTAGCCATACTAGTTAATAAAAATGTACCAATCTAAATAAAGGTGGAAATAATAGATCCAGCAGGGAGTTATGCAATGATAAAATATCAGATATACTCAGAATTTTGGAATTTGGTCAATGCACCTAACGAGGAGGATCAAAAATTTATGCAGGATATTTTTTTGAAGATTGCAGACACACAAGAAAATATATAGATAGGAAGGGATTTTAACCTTAATTTGGACACAATGTTGGATAAAACTGGATAAAAGACAAGCAAAAATAATAAAGTAGGCAAACTTATGGTTAAATCAATGCAGCAAATGAAACTTATGGATATATGGAGGAGGCAGCACCCAAGAGAGAAGGAATTTTCATTTTATTCAAGTAGGTACAAAACATACTCAAGGAATGATATGTTTTTGATGTCAGCCCATATTCAAGGGAGAGTTAGGAAAACTGAGTATAAATCTAGACTACTATCAGGTCATTCACCCCTATTATTAGCAATAGAACTGGAGGACATCCCACCAACAACATATAGATGCTACTTAAAAGGCAGGAATTTAGGGAGTTTATTGAACACCAAATGAAAACATATTTTGAAATAAACACAGGATCAGTGAAAGACAAATTTATATTATGGGACCCAATGAAAGCCTTCATTAGAGGGCAGATAATAAGTTATGTGACAAAGATGAAAAAGGGAGATAGTAAGTACAGAAAAGGAATTAGTAAAAAGGGATGATATAATGAAAAGGAGAGAATTGGCGAACAAAAAATTCAAATACGAAACATTACGAACGTACAAGGTGGAAAAGAACATAATGAAAACAAGGCAAAAGTATTACAAACTGGGAGAAAAAAACACATCAAATATTAGCCTGGCAACTTAAAACAGAACAAGCTAAAAGAACAATACTGGCATCAAGGAAAAAGGACAAACAAATTTCATATAATCCAACAGAGATTAATGAAAATTTTAAGGAATTTTATGAACAATTATATCAAACTGAGAATGAGGGGAAAGATGATAAAATAGAGGAATTTTTAGCTGAAATTGAACTGCCGAAATTGCAAAAAGTGGAAAAAAAGAAGCTAATAAAACCATTTGAAATAGAGGAAGTACAGGATATATTAAAAAAGCTGCCGAACAATAAAACACCAGGAGAGGATAGATTATTAAATAGAATTTTATAAAACATTTAAAGAGTTATTAATTTCTCCTCTCCTGGAAGTAATGAACCAGATAGAAGAAACACAAAACTTGCCAGATTCATGTAAGACAGCAATAATTACAGTAATACCAAAGACGGTGAAGGATCCATTAACACCAGCATCATATAGACCAATATCTCGACTTAACTCAGACCATAAGAGGGGAGTCACGTGATGGAGTAGTGGCCGGTAGGAGAATAACATCTCTCTCCAGAAAAGAAGAAATAAAGTGAAGAAAATACGAAGTTCAAGAAACACAAAATATAACAAATAAAAGATAAAGTTGTGGAGAAAAGAAAGTGGCAACCGAGAAGGAAAAAGTAAAAACAAAGGAGGAAAAAAAAGAAGACAAGACGCCGGAAGAAAAAGGAGAAGGCCTTACCTGCATGAAGAAACAGGGAGACGTAAATTTATCTAGCACTAGCCTTGGATTCCTCCCTTTCCATATGAATTTCCTTTTTATTTTCTTTAGCTCATTGAAGAATTTCTCTGTTAAGGGAATTGGTAACGATTGAAATAGGTATTGTATCCTTGGGAAGATATTCATTTTAATGCAATTTACCCTTCCTATCAGTGTTAGTGGTAAATCTTTCCAATGTTCTAAGTCATCTTGTAATTTCTTCATTAATGGCTGATAATTTAATTTGTATAGATGGCCTAAATTATTATCTAGTCTAATACCTTGGTATCGGATTGCTTGTGTTTGCCATTTAAATGGTGATTATTTCTAAACTTTGTGAAATCTGCATTATTCATTGGCATCGCTTCACTTTTATTGGCATTGATCTTGTATCCTGACACTTCTCCATATTCCTTCAATTTCTTATGTAATTCTTTTATTGATAATTCTGGTTCTGTTAAGTATACTATGATGTCATCTGCAAATAGACTGATTTTATATTCCTTCTCTTTTATTTTTATCCCTTTTATTTTATTTACTGTTCTTATCAGTTCTGCCAAGGGTTCTATAGCTCAAGTGAACAGTTAGGGAGATAGTGGACATCCCTGCCTAGTTGACCTGCTTGATTTAAATTGGTTCAATATAGATCCATTTACTGTCACCTTCGCCAATGGTACAAACAAGGGGGCTTACAGATACCAAACTGTAAAAATTATTATAGATCAGCACAATTAAGATATCTATCAGATTTTTATCAAACGAGGGAAAAACCAGATTGGACCAGATTAGAGCTAGATAAAATAGGGGAAAAGGTACCAGAACATATACTTTATAAGTGGGATGTAAAACTGGTGCAACATAGAAGTTCACCAGTACTGCACCATCTGCTCAAAATTTGGAAGAAGATTCACATAGAAAGGAAAAAAACAAATTATCATCTACCAAAATTATTATTGATGCAAAATCAACTAATCCCTTTTACAATAGATAACCTTTCCTTTAGAGAATGGGTGAGAAAAGGGATCAAAAGAATAGAAAATTATTTTTTGGGAAATAATTTATTATCTTTTGAACAAATGAAGTACAAATATGGTATAACTCACAGTGCAATGTTTTTATACCACCAACTGAAAACCTACTTAAAGGACAAATTGGGAAACAGACTGAGGTTACCAGAAGGAAGCAGCTTTGAATATGTGATTACAGACACAATGATAATTAAAAGATTTATAACAAACATGTACATCAAGCTGCAAGAGAAAGAGAACGATGACATAAGCTGTAAACCCAAACAAAAGTGGGTACAAGATCTAAAAATAAGGATAAAAAATGAAAAATGGGAAAACATTTGCTCTGGAACTATGAGAAATACAATAAACACGAGGTTACGCATGATACAATATAATTGGATACACAGGCTATACGTCACGCCCCAAATGTTAAAAACATGGGACCCAACAGTATCAGATAGATGTTTTCGCTGTAAGAAGGAAACGGGAACAACAGTACATGCAATTTGGGCATGTGAGAAAGTGGAAAAGTTTTGGGAAGATCTAAATCAGGTATTAAATAAAATCACAAAAAGCAATATACCAAAAAATCCAGAGATCTTTCTTCTAAGTAATATAAGAAGTAAGGAATTAGGCCTCAAACTGGATGAAGCGCAAAAAAGATTTATTAAGATAGCCTTAGCTGTAGCAAAAAAATGTATATTGTCAACCTGGAAATCAGAAGAGACTGAGAGTACAGCAATGGTGCATAGAAATGAATAAATGTATTCCATTGGAAAAAATAACATATAATTTAAAAAAGAACGTCACAGTATTCAAACAAATTTGGGAACCGTACATGGAACACAACAGAGAAGTCCTACCGCGGACCTCCACTACCTAAAATGACAGAATGAGAAGATGAAATGAAATGACCCAGTGTGTAAAAGTAGATGACACAATTTTCTTGTTTATTTGCATTATGTGATGACATTGTTTAATGGGTTTTTTGTATTGTGTATGTTGAAGGTTTAGTGGGTTGGGAAGGGGGTGGGAAGGAGGGGAAAATATGAAACTGTGTATATTCAAGAGGGAAATGTTTTTGTGTATTTTGGTTAATCTGGTTCATAGTGTGAAAAATAAAAAAAATAAAAGAAAAGAAACATGGAGCCATCGTGGAGAAAAGAGCCCGCTCCCCAAGGTTGGTGATGACCCCGCAGAGTCGCGACCTGCCAACCGTTGGACTGCAAAAATGGCTCTTGGAGGCAAACAGAAGTGCACAACTGCGCATGCGCACACTAAAGAAAAAGAAAACACCGATGGGAGGTGGGCCCAGCTGAGGAGTGAACTAACACAATGCAACCAGCTGAGGTCTCCCCGACATCAGGGCTCTCAGCTGGAAGAAGTGGAAAGCCACAGGAAAAGGAGTGATAGGAAAGAAGAACAGCAACTGGAGGCCCAACAGATGAGTAGCCCAGAAGAAGAGGACCAACAGCAAGAAGCCAAGCAAGAAGAAGCCCAGCAAAGTGAGACAAGCAGCTCATCAGGAAAGTCAGAAGAGACACAGATACACGGTAGAGAAGTAGAAGAGACAAACACAGGAGCAGACATAGAAGAAGAGGAAGAAGACCAGGCTCTGAACAGAGAAATAGAAGCTTAACTAGATGGACAATATATAGATTTTAAAAAATTCAAGAACAAATGAGAGCATTAAAATAATGCTTGACATTACAATTTAGTGAAATGAAAAGCAAAATGAAAAGTACAGAAGAAAAAGTGAGTAGAATAGAGCTGATCATGAGAGATGTAGGGAAAGGATTAGAAAATGTGGAAGAACGAGAAACGGCTGTAGAAATGGAAGTGAAGGACAAAAAGAAAATTGGAAGAAAGTGACAAAAAAGTTCACGAGTCACAAGAATTGTTAGCTCAGAAGATGAATATAATGGAAAACTAGTAGGTGAAACAAGGTAAAGATAGTGGGCCTCAAGGAAGATGAAGAAGGCACAAACATGAAGGAATTTATGAAAGGATCGATCCCAAAGGTCCTGGGAATGCCAGAAATACCTTCGCCAAGGCGCAGATCTTCCCTTCCCCTGCGAGTGCCGGCGGAGTGGAAGGGAACGACCCCTTCCCTCAACGCCCCCCTCTCTCTGCCCGGAGGGAAAGTGTGCGGCGTCATCTCTCTCGCTGGGATTCAGTGGGTGCGCGACGTTCACAAATCAACGAACACCTTCCTTTCACCAGTCCTGTGGGAGTGGGAAAAAAATAAAGATCATATTGGGTTAAATGGGAAACTGGATGGAAGGAGTAGAGACACAGAAATGCTGCAGGAACTCAGCAGGTCCCGCACCGTCCACGAGAGGTAAAGTAGTAGCAACGTTTCGGGTCCGAGCCCTTCCTAAAGTAGGAGTCAAAAGCACGGCAGGCGCCTGTATCAAAAGGCTGGGGGAGGAGGGAAGAAGGGGCAAGTGGAGGAGCGCAGGCCAACGGGTAGGGGGAGGCCGGTGGACATGGGTAGGAGGGAGGAGATGGAAGGCGATAATTGATCTGAGCAGGGAGGAGGCTCCGTGAATGCGGAGCTGAGGGAAAGGGAAATAGGGACAAGAGGCAGGAAGCCGGAGGAATAGAGGGAGAGGGGATGAGGGAAGATACCGGGCTGTTAACGGTTAACGGAGAGCGGGGAAGTCGATGTTAACGCCATCCGGTTGGAGGGAGCCCAGATGGAAGATGAGGTGTGCCTCCTCCAATTTGCGGCTGGTCTCCTCCGGGCAGGGCACGAGACCGTGGACAGACACGGCAGCGAGGGAATTGAAATGGGCGGCCTCTGGCAGACCCGCGCTGCTGCGGCGGACAGAGCTGAGGTGCCCAACAAAGCGTCTCTCTGGCGTAGAGGAGACCACAGCAGGAGCATCGGATGCCAGAGACGGGCCCTGCAGATTCACAGGTGAAATGTTGCTTCACTTGGAAGGAGGGCTTAGGGTCCCGAATGGGAGGGAGGGAGGAGGCGTGGGGGGCAAGTGAAGTCTTTCTTGCGGTCACAGATGCGACGGGCCGAGGAGGGAATGGGATCCTTACAGGGGACAGGGTGTGAAGAGGTGTAGTCGAGGTGACTGGATGCGAGGAAAGTTGATCGAGGAGAAACGCCAACAATTTCCACTAGAAGTCAGACCCTCTTGAAGTGCGTGTTACCAGCCACGTTATCCCGTCTGCTGGGCTCTGGTTTTAATAAAGAGACACCTCTGCAGTCGACTAACTTCCCGTGTGTCTACGCCGCTCCCCAATGCCACATTCACTACCTGTCTGGCATCTCGTAATCGCAGTGGGACTCGGAAGCGGACGACGGTGCATTCAACACGAGCAGGACTGGGACAAGGTTGCAAATATTTCTTCGGGAAATAACATTTGTCAAAACGTTCTGCCTCGTTACATTTTCAGGTCTCTGTAAACTGATCCATCTTCCAAATTCAGTCCCTGTTAAAGATGATAAGGTCGTTACGATGCACAAAACATATCGTCAGAGGCAGGCAATGGCGAAAGGGGATTGTTCGGGGCAATAGAATTGGAAGGAAATTGTGAGGCGGCCGTTACGGAGATTTGGCTGGGAGAGGGACAGGGCTGGAGGCCGAATGGTCATGGCTTTTCGTGGGTGATGGAGGGGCAAGGGGAAATAGGTGACTAGGATGGGTTATAAAGCACAGCTACTGAAAGGGAGCACATGCGCTGGGGCAATACGGGAGTAGAGGGGAATTCACTCTGATGGAGTGACACTACCGGCCTCTGAATAGGCACCGGGAGATTGAGGGAGACCGATCCAGACAGATAATGGAAAACTATAAGATTGAGTGAGTGCGTGATATAATCTCTCTTATATTGACCGAGACGTGCTCGAAGCGACAGGATTAGATGGGAAATAATATCTTCAGGGCAACCAAGAGGGTTTCTTGTAACCATCTGTAGATGGTCCAAGTAGACACCCTGTTCTCGGTAATGAACCTGACAGGGGAACCGGCCTCTCCGTTTCAGAGCATCGTGGGAACATTGATCACAACAATTTGGATATTAAGATGGTGATGAACAAGGATTAGACTGGATCTCGTGAAACCACGCTGAATTGGGGAGGGGGAAAAGTGACATTATTAGCCAGGATCTTTTGGGGGGGGGGGTTTAATTAGGGCACCTGTTATTGGACAACTCCCCAACTCGAACGTGGGATTTGTTGAAAGATCAGCCGATCCAAGATCTGCTCCGGAATGATCCAATCAGGTTAAGCATGGCCAGGTGAGGGTAATGGGGATGACAAGGGGGTGGGAGGCGGTGCATTTGATCAAAAATACAGTATCAAGTCTATGTAAGGTTTTGGAAGAATATCCAGGGAACTGGGGATACAGATGATCAGGTGTCAGAAAGGGTTTCGCTTAAATGATAGTGTTCGGCACAGACATCGTGGGCCGGATGATCTGCCCCCGTGTCGCACTGTTCGATGTTACAACGTCTTTACTCCATTCCACGTTGAGCTCGATAGACCTTTGGGCGTTGAGCGGATTTGGGAACATCGGGATCCGGGGCAAACTGAACTCGGGAGGTGGAATCTTTCTTAATTGTTGGAGAAGTTTCCAGTGGTTGAGCGGGTTACTCCGGGTTTTATTTCTACACGCCGGAACGGAATGAACAAAGTGCTTCTCTTACCATATACGTGGAGCTTTCATCAGGAGGCGGTGTGGGTTTCTGTGGATGGAGCAGCAGAAAAAGAACCAAGGGCACAAAGAAGACATTTATCCGGGTGACACCAGATTCCTGAGGTCTGGCGCTTCCTCAGGAGGTTGAAGAGGGCAAGGTTACATCCATCACCACCCCTCCCCTATCACGACCACATTTTACAGGAGTACAATGGAGAGCGTCCTGTCCACCTGCCTCGTTGCGCGACGGTAGCTGCGAAGCACCAGACCGGGTCAATACAGAGGGTCATCGAAACAGTCGGTAAATCATATTAACCGGGAGTGTCACTTCAGTGGGGCTCAAAGAATTATCAGAAGACCTTTGGTCACCTCTTAGACCCGTAGACAAGCTGCGAAATAGCTTCTTCCCACAGGCCATGAGACTGTTGAACAGCGTCCTTTGACCCAGATAATTACCCCAATTTCATCGTAAATATTCAGCAGAAATTTTATCTTCACCTGATTATGAGGTGCTAAGTCTTGTGTGTTTACGTGTACTCCGTGGACCAGAGAAATGCTCTTTCCTCTGGTTCCACATGTAGGGGGTCAGGGAAGAATAAACATGGACTCGAAAATTGTTCACGCTCATTACGGTCTGGGACAATGCACATGGGCGTGTTTGACTTCAGGGATAGAACCCATGTCCTCTGGTTTGGACTTCACTGACCCTCAGTGGAAAAAGTCAGTCTTTATTTACTCTCGTCATTTTAAACACCTCGATCAAATCTCCCCTTGTTCTTCTGCGCACCAGGAAATAAAGTCCGAACCTGCTTAACCTTTTCCTGGAACTCAGTTCCCGACATTGAATAATAGACACTGGACCATAGTTATTTGACCATTGACACTGTGGCCTCTGTAGATTATGATCGACCATGGGTCCAGCACCTCTGCCACAGTTGCTGCATGCAGGGCCGGCGCCGGGGGGAGGGGGGGCGCATTGCCCCCCAAACTAGGTGCTGCGTCTCTGTCTTGGGTAAACTTGTACCTCTCACTTTGTTCATTTTAGATTGGTCACATTGTTTGAGGTACCTAAAGAAAATAGACACACACACCGAGAGCAGTTCAGTTTATACAAATATTTATTACAACTTCAAAAGCTGATTTCACACTACAATATGCAAGCCCTTCCCAACTATACTTATCAACGCCTGGACTGGTCCCAACTGCCGAAGCGAGGCAACGACCTGTAGTCGGTTGTCAGGGCGCCGGTAGCAGCTTCTCCACCTCCAACGACCGGGACCTTGGCTGGACTCTAGAAGCTCTTCTTCTTGCTGAGAGATGTTGCCACCTCTCGGAGAATCTCAAACTTCAGCAGCGGGATGGTGGCTTATATTACCCAAGCACCTATTCCCAGCACAGCAAGAAAGATAAGCCAGCAAGCTAGCATGCCTTCTTCTTTGGCTTGGCTTCGCGGACGAAGATTTATGGAGGGGGTAAAAAGTCCACGTCAGCTGCAGGCTCGTTTGTGGCTGACCAGTCCGATGCGGGACAGGCAGACACGATTGCAGCGGTTGCAAGGGAAAATTGGTTGGTTGGGGTTGGGTGTTGGGTTTTTCCTCCTTTGCCTAGGCTTCTATTGAATAACATAATTTTCAGCTTATCACTTTGAATACAATGGTTTATTTTGCATCAAGGCTAGGCCTCTGACAGTCTGTGACCAAAACAAGCAGGAAGATTGAAAGTTCTTGGTACACAGATGTCCTTTCGTCAGGTAACAGCATCTCTGGCCTCTTGCAGGAGCAAGAGCTGAAAGGTAAAAAAAACCAACACATTTCGAATCTTCCATTACATTCCACCCCTTGGTCACAGGCTGTCAGACAGGAGACTTGACAAGCATTTGAATACAAAAAGAGCGTAAAAGAGAAATCAAAACTACAATAATCACAAAAACCTGCAATAAAACGAGCAACCAACGGAGAAGAGTGTGGCCCAAACCCCTAAATGTACCAGCTAACCATGAAAAAGGATTCCAACCAAGGCTCAAACTATCCTTGTTGGCCACAATACCCAGACACTGGAGCTCACGAACAGAATTCAAAACATGCTGAATAATAACAGAAATATTAGTGAATACATCAGGAATATTCGAGCAACATTCAGAACCGACAATGGCACACGTGCCACCCTGTTTTGCTAACAGAAAATTCAAGGCCATATGATTCTGTAAAGCCACAGTCCTAATGGCAGAGAATTCATGATTAAGGTCACTAAGGCCCTGACTGATAGACAAAAGGGCAAAGGATGTCTCATTGGCAATAACATACAAGCTGCACTTGAGGCGGGTGACCGATGACTTCCTTGATGTAATGCATCGGACCGTGTTTCCCACGGGCAACTCCCTCGGAACGTCCTTGTTATTACAAATCCAATTGTTGGCACCAAAGCAGCTGTAAAGCCAGATCAGCAGGAGCGTAAAACGGAGAACCTGACACATGTCACTCACGATACCGTAAGCGTTCAGTGTTTAAACAGACTAAATCATCCTGTCCCTCAATAGCTACCCACCGAGTGTTACCCTGGGCAGTGTTGGGATCTAGGGGTTAAAACATTATGAAAGAAATGATTAATTAATAAGTTTATCTGTACTGCATGGGTCAGGGAAAAAGAGGAATGTGATTAAGTGGCAATCACAGCATGGAGCAAAGTTGGCTGAGCAAAATTGTCTGCTCCCAAATACAGGGAGAGGAAATGCATAAAACGATTTAGGAGGAATGCTCAAACTGAAGGAGGTGGTGAGTAGCACAGGAGACACAGGCCAGACCAGAACAAAAAATGGCCTGCAAGAAACAAAGGGAATGGAAAACCAGTCTAGGAGGAAGATTAAGGCATGAGGAGGTGTTAAAGAGAACAGCAGAAATTGGCCAGACAGGAACAGAATGGTGATTAGAAATATCTGGGGATGAATTAATTTCTGATCCAATCAACAGGATAGTCTGGCCTGGAGGATTAAGATGGGAGTGCTACACCCCAGATATCTGCAAAACAGGAGATGACTTGTGATAACCCTTATGCAAAAAGATCTAGAAAAGGAAGACAACTTTTGTTCTGTATGATAATGAAATCTAGCAAAGGAAGCCAAATTTTTTTCTGTTATGATAAGGTTGATCTATATAAACTGAGCCAACTGGACAATAGGGGTCAGTCTTGGCGAATAGCTCACTGTGCAGGTGACCTATGAACTAACGACTGACCCAGAGCTCTGTTAAGTTTTATTCTTGTGCTGTGTAATAAACTGACTGTTGAACCGAATACCTTCTCCTATCACTTCATTCAAAGAACACGCTGGACTCAGACTACACATAGACTAAATTAAGAGTAAGGTAAAGCCAGAGTCCGACAATTTGGTGACCCCGACGTGATGAAGATGGAGAAGTGACGGAAGAAAAAGATATGAAACACCGGTCGATTGTGGTGTGGTGATAACAACAAGTGACCATTCTACAAAGGGAGGTAAGCAGACGCCTGTTTAAACGAAGTTCTGCTATTGGCAACGATAAAATTGTGTGTTGTCACTACTCTGCAAAAGCCCTCGTTAAAGCCAAAGAATAAAACAAAAGGGGGTTGGAGTCCCCCTAGTAGAATGGGGTTGGAGTCCCCCTAGTAGAATGGGGTTGGAGTCCCCTGTAGAAAAAAGGGGGTTGGAGTCCCCCTAGTAGAACGGGGTTGGAGTCCCCTCGTAGTGATCTCGAGAGATAGGTTTAGACACTTGGCCAATTAGAATAAGGTGTATTGTGTTATAGTTATTTGTTTCTATAGTGTATAAGTATCTGTTTAAGAATCGTGTAGTGTATCATAATAGTTTATAATAAGTGTTTGTTTAAGGATTGTGTGTAGTGTGCCGCTGGTGTTTATAATAACATGGGAAGGGTCGAAATAGATTGCAGGGTGTCAAAATCCTACCAGGGGAGAGACCCAGTGAAGTACGAAGTCTAAAGGGTTAAAAATCGGAACATAAGATGGAAGGAGTAATTAGGGATGTAGGGCAAGAGTTCGGGGAAGACAGATGGTTTCCCCCATCTGTAAACCGACAGTGGGAAAAAACAAGGAATCAATTACTGGGAGGATTACCGAAGGGAGAGGAGGTACAGGCTATGGCACGGTACGAACAGATATGGAAAGAGCTGCAGAGTCAGGGGAAGGTACCACGAGGGTTTGAAAAAATCCGGCTGGTACTGTACTTAGGAGAAGCAGAGAGGGAAGCAGCCAAGGAGGTACAGGAACATGAGGGAGGGACTAGGATCTATATGGAATAGAGAAGGCTTAAACAACAAAAAGAAGTGAAGGAACAGAGAAGTGCAGATTTACACAATATGACATTGGCTTGCATGGCTGTGGAAGCGAAACTTCAACATGATATTAAAAAGGGATCCCCTATCATCCAGGAGAAAACGGGGGAGGTTAAGCTGTCAGTCCCGCTATATCCAAAGTTACCGGAGACATTGCCACCACCTTATCCTATTCCCCAGATGCCAGTGATGCAGATAAATGAGGGAATAGTGAATGTCACTGAATTAGCAGGTCATGAACTCCAGGCGGCGAAGGAGAGACTTGAGAGAGTTATGCAGGAAAGGGTGGAGGAAATGAAGGAGTTAACAAAGGAAATACAGAATGATGTATGTAAAGTGAGGGAAACTAGTATGCGACTGGAAAAAACAAATGAGAGAGAGCAAGAACAGACACTTGAGAATGCCTTCTCGGTAGGAATGTCAGAGGATCACACCACCCCCACTCCTCACAATAGACAAAAGGAGTCAGAGGATGAGGAGATCTTGACCTTTTGGAGTCAGTGTAAGGAGAGTTGGACTGATAAAGCAGGAGTACACCCAGCCACAGATCCCTTGCAGACGACACTCTTTAGGGCTGCAGTAACGAGCGGACTGCCAGCTGTAGTTAGGGAGGCGTTAGAGAATAACCCTGATATTCCTGGCTGCTCGAGTGAGCAATGGGAAAAATATTTGACCCATCACATGAAACGTTACAGGGCTAAGCAAAAGGAGGACAAACATACTACGGAGTTGGCACAAGTGCAACTCCTTAAGCTTCAATTGGAAGAGGCTAGGAAAAAGGCAAACGAGGCCAAAAAGAATTCCTCAAAGGGTGCGAACCAGATGATTCAGCAGCCACCGCAGCCACCACAAGGGAATAATATGAGTTGGCACCCGGCCCCATATTGGGCACCGGGTCCCACCTATGTGGGCAGAATGGGAGGTCCAATGGGGGGATTCCGAGTAAGAGGGAGAGGTCGGGGTGCTCCACGAATGCAACCAGCCGTATGTTTTGTATGCGGTCAGCCAGGACACTGGAAGAGAGACTGTCCCCTAGTTTGGGGTCCTCAGGACACTGGGGGAAGGGGATATGGACCACAACAAAATGAGCATTGGGTCCAGCCCCAGAGATTGTCAGTGCCACCCCCGGTACATCAGGCACCCCATGCGGCTCTAACTCCGAAGAGACAATTCCCTTTGCTGACAGAGGAGGAGCAATATTGCCCACAGTGACGGAGCCCGAGCACCCACGAGCAGGCTAGGTTGGCAGACCCTTTCCTGCAGATTAAAGTAATGGACATGGAAGTATCCTTTTTAGTGGATACGGGAGCCAGATTTTCAACACTCACTGGCGCTGAGTTTCAAGCTAAAACATCATCCTCTAGCGTCCAGCTGATAGGGTTCTCGGGTACACCAGAAAATCTGCCGTTTTTTACACCACTCGTCACTTCTGTGGCGGGACAGACTTTTACACATCAATACATTTTGTCAGCCAGGTGCCCTACCAATCTTTTGGGCAGAGACCTGTTGGTCAGGTGCGGAGCATCGATCCTTTGTGGACCCAGCGGAATAGAGGTCACCTTTCCAAATGGATATTCTATGAACTGTTCAGTAACTACACTTCATTCCAGTTCTCAGATGTTGGCGGCAGCTGGAGGATCCGCGTCTGAGGGACAATGGGCTGACATTTACTGGGGGCTGTTGCAACCGGAGGACCCACAGAAGGGAGGGCTGCTAAAGCTTTATAATCAATGGAAGCCGTGGATCCAGACGTTACACCTGTATACCCCTCCCTCGGACCCCCCCATATGACCCTCTTTTACGATAGTGATGGGGATGAAATGTATCAGCATGCCTTTATGAAGAGGTAGAGGGCATGCTATGGGAAATTAATTTGGACTACATAGTGGTAGGAAAGGAGGGAGTGGCCGCTACGGTGGCACTGACATCTGAACAGCTGGAATGGTATGAGATGGCAGGTGAGGCCATTCCTCATGTCACCCTTGCAATTGGCACTACTCACCAGCCAAAAGATTTGGGACCGATATGTCGGAACTTGATGTCCCTTAGTGACTGGTCCGATAACCAAATACTGACAGTGCAGTTCTCCTCATCTGGTCAGTGTTAGGTCTGCTTTGTTCATGAATGAGTGAGACAAACACCAGACTGAGTCGAAATCAGGGTTCTTTGTTCTTTATTACCGGATTGTAACACTTGCGACTAACCATGTTAGTCGGAGAATGCATTCTGCCGTTATCAGCAAAATGGTGATTTTTTATACCCTTGGATATGTGCTTAGAACATCATCATATCATTACTTGTCCAATGACTAAAACTGTTGCTATCCTTTCCCTGCTAGCTTCCTGCCTCTCAATCCATCAATGTCTCTCTTATCTTGTAAGTACAAGGATGCATTCACATCTTGTTACAGCCCTGCACATTCCCATCTCATGATGTTTTACCTAACAGGAGTACAAGGACACCTCCCCTTCTTGTTACAGCCCTGCCCAGGGTAACTCCTTACACATTCCCATCTCATGATGTTTTACCTTACATCAGGCATACAAAATTTTGTCTCCAACATATGATCAAGTCCTCCTTGAGCATAGACAGATTGAACGCTTTCATGGTAGAGAGAAGATGGATCACCCCGACTCGGCCCCTATGCTAGATTCTCTCCCTGAGAACCCGTGGTCAGTGGGATCAGCAGATGTGGGTTTTTGTCAGCAGGTTGATCCCATAACCTTCAAACTGTCAGATTATACCCCTATTTGGCAGATGCAGTATCCCCACAAACCTGAAGCTGAGGAAGGTTTGGCAGATACCATTGATGGCCTTATGTATTCAGGGGTGTTGGAACATTCGTGTTCAAGTTGGAATACACCCATCTTATCTGTTCTGAAACAAGACACGGGCAAATATCGGATGGCCCATGACTTAAGGCGCATCAATGGTATTGTGCGAACACCCACAGTTCCAGTACCAAACCCATATACTGCCATGACTGCTTTAACCCCTAACCACAAGTGGTTCTCTTGCATAGATTTAGCGAATGCTTTCTTTTGCTTGCCGCTGGCAGAACCATTAAGAGATGTGTTTTCGTTCACGTATTGAGGTAGAAAGTTGTGATATACTAGGCTTCCGCAGGGCTTATCTCCAGGGATTTTCAATCAGATGTTGAAAGAACAGCTGGGGAGGCTAGCACTGCCAGGTGGGGTAGTTCTGATCAAGTATGTAGATGACATCCTATTAGCAGCACCTGATCATACTTCCTGTTTGGAGGCCACCTGTCTCCTGCTAGTGCAGCTGTTCAAGACAGACTTTAAAGTCTCTCGCTCAAAGCTGCAATGCTGCAGACAGGTGGTCACCTTTTTAGGTAGAATGGTCCCAGCGAAAGGCACAAGGATATCCCCTGCACATCGAACAGCGATACTACATCATCCAAAACCAAAGACAGTAAAGGAGATGCTTTCGTTTTTGGGTTTGTCAGGTTATAGTAGGTTATAGTAGGCAGTAGGCCCATCGTATGGTGAGTTGACACATACACTGCGAACTTTGGTGAATGAGCAGGGGATGAGGAATCTGGGAGCTACACTTGATTGGACTGCACAGGCTGAGATGAGTTTTATTCTATTGAAGCAAGCTCTTACAACAGCTATAGATTTGGCGATTCCAAATTATAAACTACCTTTCTTTTTGGATGTTTCTGAAAAAGCACACACAATTGATGGTGTTCTTTTTCAGAAAAAAGGGGGTGGAAGATGTGTGCTCATGTATGTGAGTATCACACTAGACCCGACGGAAGACAGACACCCACCATGTACGAGACATGCAGCGGGAGTAGCAAAGATTTTACAAAAGGTGGCATACATAGTGATGGGACATGGCCTGACGGTATTAACAACACACAGTATTGTAGCATTTGTGAGCTCGACAGCATTTACAATGACTTCGCTAAGGCAGACGAGACTAGAAAAGATCCTGAATGCTCCAAATGTTACGTTTACCCATGAAGGCATTAACATGGCAGACAATATGGGAGAGGGAGAACCACACTGTTGTGAGAAGAGGGTAGTAAAGGATATTAAAATAAGATTTGACTTACAGGCTACACCCTTAAGAGAACCAGATGAAACCTTGTTTACAGATGGGTGTTGTTACAGACACCCCACGGATGGATTGAAAGCTGCCTATGCGGTGGTACGAAAAACTACAGGAGGATTTGAAGAAATCATTACAGGGACAGTGAGAGGAAAGGAGTCAGCACAACTCGCAGAACTACAGGGAATGATAGCAGCATTAGAATGGGCAGAAGGGAAGGAGGTCAATATATATACAGACTCGGCATATGTGGTAGGGACAATACAGGTTGAGCTTAGTCAATGGATTAGAAGTGGGTTTTTAACAGCAGCAATGACCCCAATTAAACACGAGAAGGACGTTAGGAAACTGGCTGAGGCCCTCCTGAAACCAAGGGCATTAGCAGTTCTTAAATGTAAAGGACATGATAGAACAGATACGATGGTGGCTCGGGGAAATCAGGAAGCGGACATGGCCGCTAAAAGGGCAGCAGGATACGGCCCTCAGTTTATTATGATATAGGCAGATAGAACAGCACATGACATTACCATCGTGTAGGGTAGAAGTGATAATACAGGAACAAGGCATCACCTCAGGAAAGGATGGTATGGGAGGAAAGGGGGGCAACCGAGGATCAAGGACTATGGAGATCGATAGACGGGAGGCCAGCTTTACCATCTGGACTCATGAAACCCCCCCCTCGAGGAGGCGCATGGGCTAACACACTGTGGAAAGAAGCAGATGATAAGGTACTTGATACATTGGTGGCACCCCTTCCTGCCGGCGATGGTGGAGAATCATATTAGAGAGTGTGAGGTATGTATAACTTTCAATCAAGGCGACTGTAAAGCCACATGAAGGTCAGTTCCCGTTACCTACGTTACCAGGGCAGGAAATCGTACTTGATTATACGGACATGATTGAGAGGGTAAGTGGCTATCGATACTTCTTGGTAGCAGTAGATGTGTTAACAGGGTGGCCGGAGGCAATCCCTGCCAAAAGAGAAGATGCAAGGACGGTATGTAAATTCTTGATCAACCAGTATATTCCGAGCTACGGATTTCCTAGAAAAATTAGGTCCGATAATGGAGGTCATTTTAAGAATAACGATCTACAGGAGGTAGAAGCGACGTTGGGATTGAAACATGCCTTTGGAACGGTGTACCGTCCACAATCCCAAGGGAAAGTGGAGAGGATGAACCAAACAATAAAAGGTAAGATTGGGAAAGTACAGGCATGGACCAAACTAAATTGGGTGGATGCGTTGCCCCTGGCATTAATGTCAATAAGGAGTTCAGTAAGTTCTGTGACAGGATTTACTCCATGTGAACTACAAACGGGGCACCAGTTTCTGGGACCGGGAGCCAGAATTCAGACTACGAAGAATGAGGTAAGTTCAATGGGATGCAAGCTTTATTGTGATAAACTAACGGCTCTGGTGTCAGATTTTTCACAACAGGTCACAAGTCCCAACAGAGAAGGGGAAACACCGATATCATCAGTCGCGGAGTGGGTTCTGCTAAAGGTCATCAAGAGAAAGTGGTCAGAGCCCAGGTGGACAGGACCCTACAGAGTGGTGGAGAGGACGTCCCACGCGGTTCGACTACTTGGAAAAGGCGAGACGTGGTATCATTGGAGTCAGTGAACAGCAACTGACTCACCTACACGGACACTGGAACAGATTCGAACGGAGATGACTGGGACTCTGAAGAAACCACGGACTAAGAACACTTAACACGTCCCTTTTTAAAGAGACTATTGGACTACGGTGACTGTATACCAGTGGTTGACGGTATAATCCATTTATTGGCATCAAAACAATGAAGGGAGCTGGGATGAATACTATGTGGGGACTATGGGTGATGTTGTTCCAAGCCCTTGAAGCATCTGGAGAAGGAAACAACTGTACAAAGTGTTTGTGGTCAGCCTGGGAGGCCCATAACGAACCGAAACAGTACTTTGCGAATTGGACTGACGTTCCTGAACACAGTGTAGGGGCCCCCACTGGAATGAAGTGTGTTCATAATGGCCAAGTTTGTGAGGTTAAGTTTAACAAGGGGTCGGAGATGCCGGTCCTTGCAAAAACTCCTGAGGTCTTGGTCCCATAAGTTAACTGGTGGTTGGTCTCATTTTCATGAGACCAAAAGGGGGACTGTTGGAATCTAGAGGTTAAAACATTATGAAAGAAATGATTAATTAATAAGTTTATATGTACTGCATGGTTCAGGGAAAAAGAGGAATGTGATTAAGTGGCAATCACAGCATGGAGCAAAGTTGGCTGAGCAAAATTGTCTGGTCCCAAAATGCAGGGAGAGGAAATGCATAAAATGATTTAGGAGGAATGCTCAAACTGAAGGAGGTGGTGGGTAGCACAGGAGACACAGGCCAGACCAGAACAAAGAATGGCCTGCAAGAAACAAAGGGAATGGAAAACCAGTCGAGGAGGAAGATTAAGGCATGAGGAGGTGTAAAAGAGAACAGCAGAAATTGGCCAGACAGGGACAGAATGGTGATTAGAAATTTCTGGGGATGAATTAATTTCTGATCCAATCAACAGGATAGTCTGGCTTGGAGGATTAAGATGGGAGTGCTACACCCCAGATATCTGCAAAACAGGAGATAACTTGTGATAACCCTTATGCAAAAAGATCTATCAAAGGAAGCCAACTTTTGTTCTGTATGATAAGGTTGATCTATATAAACTGAGCCAACTGGACAATAGGGGTCAGTCTTGGCGAATTGCTCACTGTGCAGGTGACCTATGAACTAACGACTGACCCAGAGCTCTGTTAAGTTTTATTCTTGTGCTGTGTAATAAACTGACTGTTGAACCGAATACCTTCTCCTATCACTTCATTCAAAGAACACGCTGGACTCAGACGACACAGTCTAAATTAAGAGTAAGGTAAAGCCAGAGTCCGACAGCAGGTGTCACTATTTCCCTTTTTACAGGAGGGCCACTATCTGGTGGTGTCACACATACCTTTTGTCCGGCATTCTCTAGTTCGGGAGTGGGGGGGGGGGGGGGGGGGCAATGGCTTTTTCTCCTCTGGAATAGGCTGTAATTCAGAAGGGTGAAGAAGTCGGTGGAAAGGTGTACCTCCTTTTAAAGGGCGATGATTCAAATTGTCGACTGCCTGCTGCAGCACATGACACCACCCCTTCAGGGTCCCCAGTGGTGTTAACAAACGAATTTGTTCCTTCAGTAAGCCGTTCATTCGTTCAACTAACCCAGCAGCCTGCGGGTAATAAGGAATATGGTGAACCCATAAGGTACCATTGTCATTTGCCCAATCACAGATTGCCTTCCTGGAGAAGTGCGTGCCATTGTCAGACTGAATCTCCTCTGGAACATCATAACGAGAAATTAAATGGCTTAGTCCTTGGATAGTGCTAGCTTGGTCAGCCGTCTTGGTGGGAAAAGCAAAAACCAGGCCCGAAAAGGTGTCAACCATGACTAGGTCATAACATTTACCCATACAGTCTAGCATGGGGCCTATGTAATCAATTTGCCAAACCGCAGCTGGGTGAGCACCCTGTTTTATTGGGCCATGTGGACCAGGAGGAACAGTACAGGGCTTCACATGCTGATATTCTGGGCATGTACGCACGACCATGTGGACATCATCCTGATGGACAGGTAAAGCATGTGTATTGGCCCACATAGCTGATCCCTTCTCCCCCAAATGGCCACTCTGTTCATGTGCCCATCGAGCCAGGGGGACAGTAGTGGCAAGCTGATCTGCTACTGCATTATGTTGTGCCATGTTAGTGGCCACATTGGCATGGGCATCAACGTGATACACAGTTATCTCACGGTGGTGGGAAGCATCCCACAACAGCTGCCACAACTGTTTGCCACACACTGGGCGGTCATGTATCAGTCAGTCGTTCTTTTGCCAATCAAGCATCCATAACACAAATCCATTAGCCACAGCCCAGGAATCAGTAAACAGGTGAAGAGGGTGATCATGGGGATCTAGTGGTAAAGTGACTGCCTTCAACTCAGCATATTGACTGGAGCCACCATCCCCCTCCTCCGATAAGTGAGTTCCTGACCTGGGATGGTAAGCCACTGCCTTCCACTTTTGCTTTCCTTGCACCCACCGGCTGCTACCATCAGTCAACCAGGCATCCAATTGTTCTGCTGGAGTGAGCGAATCATATGGTTTACCCCACTGAACCGGTGAAGAGGGTAAAGGAGGGGGAAAAGTGGGTTCAACGTCCTCATGACGAGACAGAAGATCAGCCACCTGTTCGTGTATGCGGCCCACCCCTTCAGGCCCTCTGGTCGCACGACTCTGAATATACCATTTCCATTTAACAATAGAAGACTGCTGAGCCCGCCCGATCTTTAGATTAGCGCCATTAGCCAGGACCCAGTTCATTAATGGAAGTACAGGTCACAAATTAACATCTGCATCGCCTGTTATTCGTTCAGTCTCCAGCAGGACCCAGTAACAGGCTAGTAACTGTTGTTCAAAAGCAGAATAACGTGTGGCAGCCTCACGCATGGTGCATGACCAGAATCCCAGTGGGACTCGGCAGCCCTCTTGTTTCTGCCAGAGGCTCCAGGATGCCACATCATCAGTAAGAGAGACCTGTAGTTCGTCAGGGGTATCTGGGATGCGGGGAGCAATGGGCAGGGCCTTAAGAATAGCCTGCTTGGCAGACTGGAACGTCTTTTCCCGATCGTCACCCCATACAAAATCTGTTTTCTTTCAGGTAACCTTACACAGAGGACATAAAAGCAATGCCAAGTGTGGAATATGGCGTCACCAATATCCCAATAACCCCAGGAAACACTGGGTCTCTTTTTTGTTAGTAGGAGTGGCCCAGTCTGCGATTTTATTGCGAACTTTATCGAGAACCACTTGTTCTCCAGCATGCCACTGAATTCCAAGGAATATAACCATCTGGGACGGGCCCTGTATCTTGGCAGGGTTAATGGCCCACCCTCTTTGCATCAGGGTATCTTGGACACTTTCCAAACCTTCCTGTACCATCTCTTCTGTGGCCCCTTGGATCATCATATCATCAATATAGTGGAGAATTGAGAGGGAAGGCGATACTGGCACAGTCTCCAAATCACGGGCAATTAGGCTGTGGCAAATAGTGGGAGAGTGTACATAACCCTGAGGGTGGTGGGTGAAGGTATACTGGCGCCCCTTCCAGGTAAAGGCGAACTGATCCTGTGAGTCCTCAGCTACAAGAATACTGAAGAAGGTGTTAGCAAGATCAATGACAAGATACCATATTGGGGGGGAGTCACGTGATGGAGTAGTGGCCGGTAGGGGAACTTCAGCCCTCTCCAGAAAAGTTAAAAAAAAATAAAGAAAAAGCAAAGGCACAAATTTAAAAACCAAAACAAACTGAAAGTAAAAATGTGGAGAAAATGGCAGCGAAGAAAAAAAAAACAAAAACAACGGGAAGAGAAGAAGGAAAGACGTCGGAAGAAGAAGGTGAAGGCCTTACCTGTATGAAGAGGCCCGCCGCGGAGAGAGAGGCCCGCTCCCACAGGTCAGTGGAGGTCCCGGGCTTGGGACTACAAAAATGGCTCGCAGAGCCGAGTAAAAGTGCGCAACCGCGCATGAAAAAAAACACACTGACGGGAGGGGGGAACAGCTGCGGAGTCCATCTCCACAGGTGAGAGAGACACCTGCAGCACAGCAGCAGGTGCAGAACACGGACAATAACGACAACAAGAAAGAAGAGGGTAAAAAGAAAACAAGGAAACAACAGGTGGTCAATCAAGAGGAAGAAGAAGAACAGAAAGAAGTGGAAGAAGAAGAGAAAAGCAAGACAATGGATGTAGCTTTTTTTAAAGAATATATGGAATCAGTGAAAGAATGTCAATTACAAGAATTTGATGAGATAAAAAGAAGAATTAAGAATGCAGAAGAAAGAATGAATAAAATGGAAGTGGCCATATCAGAATTGGCAAAAAGAGTGGAAAATCGAGAAACATTTGTAGATATGGAAGTAAAAGACTTAAAAAAGAAATTGGAAGAATCTAATAAAAAAGATAAAGAAGCACAGGAGCTGTTAGCTCAGAAGATAGATATAATAGAAAACTATAATAGAAGAAATAATATAAAGTTAGTGGGCCTTAAGGAAGATGAAGAAGGCAAGAATATGAGAGAATTTATAAAAGATTGGATTCCCAGGGTCCTGGGAAGACCAGAATTACAGGAAGAAATGGAAATAGAGAGGGCACATAGAACTTTAGCCCCGAAACCACAACCGCAGCAAAAACCAAGATCCATTTTAGTAAAATTCTTAAGATATACAACAAGGGAAAATATATTGGAGAAAGCAATGAAGAAAGTAAGAGAGGACAAAAAGCCACTGGAATATAAAGGTCAAAAAAAATTTTTCTATCCAGACATAAGTTTTGAACTCCTGAAGAAGAGGAAGGAGTTCAATACAGCGAAAACGATCTTATGGAAAAAAGGATATAAGTTTATGTTAAGGTACCTAGCGGTACTTAAAATAGTTATTCCAGGGCAACAAAACAGACTATTCTCGGATCCAGAGGAAGCAAGGAAATTTGCAGAACAACTACAAAACAAGCAGAGAGATGAAGACATGTAATGAGAGTAAAAATGACCACGATCAATATGTATGTGTGTAAAGGGGTATATGTGTGTATATATATAGTGTGCATACATGAATGTATCCGTATTTAGAGGAAAATATATAGAGTATAGACAAGAATTAATAAGGGAGGGAAATGGAATAGAGGGAATAAGGAGGGAATTAAAAGAGTGACCTTTGTTACATATGAAAAATGAAATCTTTTCTGGGGGGGGCTGGGTGGGGAGGAGTTACGGTCACTGCAAAATCAGCTGACGTTTGTGAGTGAATTCGCAAATCCAAATGGAGAGGGGAGATGTGGTTGTCCGACAAGGGATAAATAACAACTCAGGAGGGGGAGGGGAGAATGGAGTTAAAGAAGTTTTAAATAGGAGAATAGGGAAAATGTTTGATGTTTTAGAAATGTTGTCTTATAAAGTGTTCAAAACAAGAAAGCAGAAATGGATCAGAAGGAAAGGTGATGATGGAGAAACGGAAAGGGAAGGTAAACAAAGTATAAAATGGCTACGCTGAAATATATGACTTTAAATATTAACGAAATACATAACCAAATTAAAAGGAAGAAACTGCTAGATTTACTGAAAAAAGAAAAAATTGATATAGCATTTGTGCAAGAAACACATTTAACTGAATTGGAGCACAAGAAATTAAAGAGAGATTGGGTAGGACACGTAACAGCAGCGTCGTATAATTCAAAAGCAAGAGGAGTAGCTATATTAATTAGTAAAAATGTGCCAATTAAAATAGAAGAGGAAATAATAGATCCAGCAGGGAGATATGTAATGATAAAATGTCAGATATATTCGGAGTTTTGAAATTTACTCAATGTATATTCACCTAACGAAGAAGATCAAAAGTTTATGCAAGATATTTTTTTGAAGATAGCAGATACGCAAGGGAACATATTAATAGGAGGGGATTTCAACCTGAATTTGGATTCAAATATGGACAAAACTGGGAAAAAAATTTAACAGAAAGAACTAAGTAACCAAATTTATAATTAAATCGATGGAAGAAATGCAACTTTTGGATAGATGGAGGAAACAACACCCAAATGAAAAGGAATATTCATATTACTCAGCTAGACATAAAACATACTCAAGAATAGACCTATTTTTGTTATCAGCTCGTATGCAAGATAGAGTAAGAAAAACAGAATATAAAGCTAGAATATTATCGGACCATTCACCCTTAATATTGACAATAAAGTTAGAGGACATCCCTCCAAGAATGTATAGATGGAGATTAAACTCCATGCTACTTAAAAGGCAGGATTTTAGAGAATTCATTGAAGGACAAATTAAAATGTATTTTGAAATAAACACGGAATCAGTGAAAGATAAGTTTATACTATGGGATGCAATGCAAGTGTTCATTAGAGGGCAAATAATAAGTTACGTAACCAAGATGAAGAAGGACTATAATCAGGAAACAGAGCAGCTGGAAAGGGAAATAGTAAATGTAGAAAAAGAATTTGCAATGAAGGAAGATACAATTAAAAGAAGAGAATTGGCAGATAAAAAAATAAAATATGAAACACTACAAATATAAGGTGGAGAAGAATATAATGAAGACAAAACAAAAATATTATGAACTAGGGGAAAAAACGCACAAAATTCTAGCATGGCAGCTTAAGACAGAACAAGCTAAGAAAATGGTATTGACATCAAGGAAAAAAGACAAACAAATACATATAATACAAAGGCGATCAAGGAAAACTTTAGAGAATTCTATGAACAATTATACCAAACTGAAAACGAAGGGAAAGAAGGGAAAATAAATGAATTTCTAACTAAAATTGAACTACCAAAATTACAAATAGAGGAGCAAAATAAATTAATAGAACCATTTGAAAAAGTAGAAATACAAGAGATAATAAAAAAATTACCAAATAATAAAACACCAGGAGAGGATGGATTCCCAATAGAATTCTATAAAACATTTAAAGATTTATTAATTCCTCCCCTCCTGGAAGTAATCAACCAGATTGATAAAACATAAAGTTTACCAGATTCATGTAAAACAGCAATAATTACAGTAATACTAAAGCAAGGGAAAGATCCACTCGCACCAGCATCATATAGACCAATATCATTACTTCACACAGATTATAAGATATAGCTAAATTATTAGCAAACAGATTAGCAGACTATGTACCGAAAATGGTAAATCTAGACCAAACTGGATTTATTAAAAAAAGATGCACAACCGACAATATTTGTAAATTTATTAACTTAATTCTTGCAATAGAAGGGAGTAAAGCGCCAACAGTAGCAGTTGCTTTAGACGCAGAGAAGGCCTTTGACAGAGTAGAATGGAATTATTTATTCAAAGTATTGCAAAAATTCAGTTTACCAGAGAAGTATATTCATTGGATTAAAGCATTATATAAGGGGCCATTGGCGAAAGTGACAGTAAATGGATATATATCAAAGCAATTTAACTTAAGCAGGTCAACACGGAAGGGATGCCCACTATCACCCTCATTGTTCACGTTAGCTATAGAACCACTAGCAGAATTGATAAGAACAGAAAATAAAATAAAAGGGATAAAAATAAAAGACAAGGAATATAAAATCAGTTTATTTGCGGATGATGTTATAGTATACTTAACAGAACCAGAACTATCAACAAAAGAATTATATAAGAAATTGAAGGAATATGGAGAAGTGTCGGGTTACAAGATTAACGCAAATAAGAGTGAAGCAATGCCAATGAATAATGCGAATTTCTCAAAATTTAAAAAGAATCACCATTCAGATGGCAAATGCAAGCAATAAGATACCTAGGTATACAAATAAATAAAAATCTCGGCCAACTATATAAACTCAATTATTATCCACTAATGAAAAAATTACAGGACGATTTAGAGCATTGGAAAGATTTACCATTCACACTAATAGGAAGGATAAACTGTATTAAAATGAACATTTTCCCAAGGATATTATACCTATTTCAGGCATTGCCAATACACTTGACAGAGAAATTCTTCAAGGAGTTAAAGAAAATAATAAGGAAATTTTTATGGAAAGAGGGGAAACCGAGGATAGCACTAGATAAATTAACAGAATGGTATAAACGAGGAGGCTTACAACTGCCAAACTTTAAAAATTATTATAGAGCCGCACAATTAAGATACCTATCAGATTTTTATCAAACAAGGGAAAAACCAGATTAGAATTAGGTAAAATAGGGGAAAAGATACCTGAACACATATTATATAAATTGGATGAAAAATTGGTACAACATAGAAGTTCTCCAGTATTACATAATCTACTCAATATTTGGAAAAAGATTCATGTAGAAAGAAATAAAACAAATTATCAATTACCAAAACTAATATTGACGCAAAATAAGTTACTTCCTTTTACAATAGATAACCTTTACTTTAGAGAATGGGAGAAAAAAGGGATTAAAAGAATAGAAAATTGTTTTTCAGGAAATAGATTATTATCCTTTGAACAAATGAAAGATAAATACAATATAACTCAAGATACAGTGCTGGCAGATTACCAATTGAGATCCTACCTGAAGGACAAAATAGGAAGCAGTCTGAGGTTACCAGAGGGAAGTAACTTTGAATATGTGATTACAGATACAATGATAATCAAAAAATTTATAACAAATATGTATATTAAACTGCAAGAAAAGGAGAATGAGGAAACAAATGGTAAAACTAAACAAAAATGGGAACAAGATTTAAATATAAAGATAAAAAAGGAAACATGGGAGAAGTTATGTTCTGGAACGATGAGAAATACAATAAATACGAGGTTACGTATGATACAATATAACTCGATACACAGGCTATACATTACACCTCAAAAGTTAAACAAATGGGACCCAACAGTATCTGATAGATGTTTTCGATGTAATAAAGAAATGGGAACAACAATTCATGTAATCTATACATGTGAGAAAGTAGAAAAATTTTGGGAAGATCTAAATCAAATATTAAATAAAATTATAGAAAACAATATACCAAAGAATCCAGAGATCTTCCTCCTAAGTAACATAAAAAACAAAGAATTTGGACTTGATTTGGATGGTGCACAAAAAAGATTTGTTAAGATAGCTCTAGCCGTAGCAAAAAAATGTATTATGTCAACCTGGAAATTGGAAGATAATTTGAAAATACAACAATGGTATATAGAAATGAATAAATGTATTCCATTAGAAAAAATAACATATAGTTTAAGAAATAATATTGAAATACTTGAACAAATATGGGAGCCTTACATGAAACACAATAGAGAAAACCTACCGGGGACATTCACTACCTAAATTAACGCAAGAAGAAGGAAATGAGAGAAGTTGACTCAGTGGAATTTCTTGTTTATTTTTATTGAATGACAACATTGTTTGACTGGTTTAATGTATCCTAGATTTTATACTTTAAATGGACGGAGGGGGGGTGGGGAGGTAGAGAGCATGGGTTGGGAGGAGGGTGGGGGGGGAAGAAAATGGCACTGTATATATTTGAAAAGTAAAAAGTATGTATCATGGTTAATCTGGTTTATGGTGTGAAAAATAAAAATTTTAAAAAAAGACAAGATACCATATTCCTGAGTTCCCAGTAGCAATGTTTTCAATAAGGGTAACAATGTCTGGAACTGCCGAAGCAAGTGGTGGGGCATGTTTGTTCCAAAAATGAATATCAACTGCCATTCTCCAGGAGCCGTCCAGCTTCTGGACTGGCCAAACAGGGCTATTAAAGGGCGAAATTGCAGGCTTCACTTCCCCTTCTTCTTGCAAAACATCGATGGTGGCACTAATCTCTTCTTGCCCTCCAGAGAGGCAATATTGTGGAATGCACACTGGTTTCATGGGGGGTGGCACCATCACAGGATCCAACTTAGCCCGACCCACCACTAGTCTTTTTGTAATAGTACAAATTCCAAATGCAAATCCCCCATGACGAGGATGAAGGGCCGTACTGGCCAACATATTGATGCCCAGGATACACTCGTCAGTAGCAGCCACCAGGGCATGTAACCAGACAGGGGAAGGGCTATCACCCACCATGGCATGGACTTCATTTCCTTTGCCAGGGTGACCGCTCCTCCCAACCCCTCCATTTGAAAGGTCGGTCCAGTCCAGAGGTCGGGGTTACCCGGAATCACCGAGTGCTCTGCACCGGTATTGACCAAGGCCAAATATTGGCGGTCATTACCCCCACCCCAATGGATTGTTAACAGTATGTTGGGCCGTGGGTCCCCGTGTATCCGCCGTTTCTCAATGGAGTAGACACGGGAGCCCTGCGCACACCTTCATGCTTTAGTAGGGTTCGGGGGCTTCCAGGCCCACATGCCACTGTTATCCATAAGAGCCTTGTTAACCATTTGTTGTACCTCATCAGGGTAACTGGAGCAGGAGAAGCTGTCTTGATAGAAGCAGCAGTGGGAGCGGAAGGCACAGCTGGGCCAGGAGGACAGCAGCTGGGGATGATGTTCCCCTGCTTTTCTCTTATAAAGGGCATAAAGGACTGCAGTAGGTTTCCCGTCAATATCACTTTTAGGTACGCCTAACTTTAACAAGGTTAGAAAAAAGTCCTTTCTTGTCGGTCCGTTATTAGCCGCAGCCCCTCTCTTTTCATCCTGGTTGTCGGATTTAACCTGGGTTGTATGTGAGTGGATTTTACCTCCCACCTCTAATTCTCGAAGCCCAGATAAGGCTTGCACCGCCTCAGACACAGGGTGCCCAATTTGCGGACTATTTATGGACAGAACCAGTCCCTGTACAGTGGGTTGGGCGGAATGAACCAATCTGATATGCATTCCGGCCGTGAATATCTCTTCATCAGGGCTCCCCCCATGTGCCCACAGCCTCAAACGCCCTGCATACAAGGCAGAGGCCAGTTGACAAATTACTACTATACCTTCCTCTGTGGTGCCCCAATTGTTCTGCAAATGTAAATCCCAATCTACTGATGATGGGAATACTCGTAGCAGGGCATCCCCTCGAGTAGTAAGTAAGTAATCCATCTCTCTCCCTCTACCCCGCAGCTCAGCAGTGACCCGGATATCAGTAGTCAATGTTCCTAATCCCAACAATTCCTCAGGGGTTAAAAATTCATTACCCCCTCCTAGTTCCCAGACACGCAGGAGCCAGGCTGCCAGAGTTTCTCCTGCCTTTTGCCTAAATCGATCTCCAATGGCAGTCAGCTCTTTTACCGACCCCTATTCCCACTTTGGCCCGCAGGACCCTCCACCCAGTCTAGGGGAGGAGGTCGAGGCCATCCCGTAGAGGGAGTAGGCCATAGAGCATAAGCAGGGGTTTGGGTATTTCCCCCTAGGTCCACGTGGGAGACCGGGGTATCTATCCCTTCCATCTCTACCATTACATCAACCCCCATTCCGCTGCCTTATGGGGCGGTCATGAACAGCAGGTGGAGAGGGCAGTATGTTAGACAGATGCTGAGGAGTATCTGCATTATTACCATGGTCATTCCAGATATTCCCATCCCAATCCTCAATTACATCAGGATCGTCACCATTCCTTATCATGGCACGAATACGATATGGATCGGGTTCTACTCCATGCCTTTCCTTATCTGCACAGAGCTGCTGCCGGAGTTTAATATTACAGCAGATCGTTTGGACATGCTCATCTTCCCATTCTTTGGCTCTGTCCTGACTGGTGCGAACAATCTCGCTCATCATGGAACAGCGTTGTCGCATGGCTTCTACCTCCTCCTATAATTGCTTTCTCTTGTGTTGAGATTCGACTTCTCTTTGAATTGATTCTGCTTCACGTTGAACGGAGTGGCGTAAGGCTGTGGCCAGCAGCCAAAAACCGTCTGTTAGTGTCCCCTTTTTAATCAGGAAATTTACTTTCTCGAAGGAGAGTGGCAACCCGCTCTCCCAGAGGCGCACTTGATTAATCTAACTTCTCATCCCAACTAATGGGTGGTCCCAACAAAGACAGGGTATTGGCCAACATGCCAAACCCATCGTCTTTGGAAGTCCATCCTGGAATCAAGAAGTGCTCAGGGCTCACCTCTTTCTTTCGGCGAAACATCTTGAGACCAACCCTGCTCGCAGCACCAATTGTCTTGGGTAAACTTGTACCTCTCACTTTGTTCGTTTTAGATTGGTCATAGTGTTTGAGCTACCGAAAGAAAATAGACACACACACCGAGAGCAGTTCAGATTATACAAATGTTTATTACAAATTCAAAAGCTGATTTCACACTACAATATGCTAGCCCTTCCCAACCTTTCATCAGGTAACTGCATCGCTGGCCCCTCGGTGGAATTTAGCTTATGTCTGCTGATTCTAAAACACAAGCATCTTGTCAGCCTTGCAGGAGCAAGAGCTGAAAAGTTAAGAAAAAACACGGTTAGAATCTTCCATTACAGTCCCCCCAAATGAGGTGATGCGTCCCCCCAAATGAGCTGCAGTCCCTCTCTCCCCCCCACCCCCCCTTTACAGTCACGGCCACCCCTTGATAACGGGCTCGGGCCGAGAAATTAGTTACACCTTTACTCCCAGGATACGCTGAATGACCTGTTGAATTTCCCTCGGGCTTTTGCATATGGTGCTCTGACCGTTCTGACCCGTGGCGTATGGAAGGAAAATGGGAAACATGGATACCAAACCATATCAGTTCAACAGTACGAACATTCATCCGTGGGATATTTGCATACGTCCGCGATGTGCTTTCAGCATCTGTGGTCAAGGCGTCTGTGGGAATACAAAACACTCAGTCACTCCAGTTACAATATTAGAATAAGTTTCCAACACAGAGGAGAAGGAACGGCCCCTTGGATCCATACATAAAATAAAAATGGTTCAAACTCCCCTCCACTTCCCACCCACCCTGTACATTTCACCCCTTGTAACCCCCATCACCCCCCCACACACAGGATCTTCTAGTAGTTCCCGTCATGGAAGAGATACGGGGGTCTCAGAGCTGGCACCACGAGGCTGAGGAACAGTTTCTTCCCACGGGAGGTGAGAATGCTGAACGCCCAAAGGAACAGCTCACAATGACCTCCCGAAAATCTTGTATGTACGAAACTATATTTCTCATACGTGTACAGCAGACATTGGTCTAAATATGTGCCATGTCCGTATGTGTGTCCGCGTGTTTTTGCACCGAGGACCAGAGAATGCTGTTTCGTCAGGTTGTACTTGTACTAACAGAAGACTTGACGAGCTTTTCCTGTTCTGCTGCTTGTAGCGTGCGGATTTATATAGGGCAGCAAAGTCCCCAGTTGTTGGTGAGAAATGAGGGGCGATACAGTTCAACAGGCCCCAGGTCGAGCGACGCAGAGCCTGGAAAAGCTACACTTTGAAAGCGCAACAGTGCCCACACGTCCTCAGGAGGCTGAGGTGGGCGAGTCCAACGGTCCCCATCTGGACAACCTCTTACAGGGGCACGAAAGGGGGTGTCCTGTCTGGATGCATCGCTGTGGGGGACGGTAACTACAAAGTATCCACCCAAATGTCGAACCCAGTGATTCTCAACCTTTTTCTTTCCACTCACATCCCACTTTCAGTAATCCCTAGGCCACTGGGGCTCTGATTAGTGGGGGATTGCTGAAGGTGGGATGTGAGTGGGAAGGGAAGGTTGAGAATCACCACTCTAGATCTGATTGTTAATGAAATATTTTGCTGGAGTAAAATGGTCATTGGCCCCTTTCCTTTGGAGTTCAGAACCTGTGCAGAAAATGAGTCAATTCGGGACGATTAAAAGAGCGGTTTTTAAACCTTTTCTTTCCACCCACATCCCACCTGAAGAAATCCCTCACTAATCATGAAGCACCGATGGCCTAGGGATGACTTAAATGGATTGTGAGTGGAAAGAAAAATATTGAGAACCACTGGTCCAGACAGCCGAGGATCACTGGGGTCTGTCTCCCTTTCCTCTATCAACACAATTAATGTGAGAACTGCGTCAATAGGGCTCAAGGAATTATTGAAGTCCCTCTCCGTCCAGCACACTGAATATTCAACCCACTACAGTCAGCATGAAGGTACGAGCATCAAAATCAGGAATGCCAGGTTGGAGAATTGTGGTCAAATGACCCACAAAGCTTGCTGGAAACTGGCTCATGGGAGTCAGGAATCGGAACCAGGACATGAGGGCAAGAAGGGGCTGCCGAAGGGGATCTTATGGAAACATATTAAATGATAAAAATCAGCTAGCGCTAGGTAAGTTGTTCCCATTGGTGGGGGAGACCAGAATGAGGGGACATAGCTTCAAGATACCGGGGAGTAGATTTTGGTCGGAGAGGAGGAGGAACTCCTTTTACCAGAGGGTGGGAAAATTGGTGGAATTCGCTGCCCGTTAAAGCAGTGGAAGTGACACCTCAGGAAATGGATTTCAGACCAGATTGGGTAGATTTTTACATCGAGGGGGAATGAAGGGATATGGGGAAAAGGCAGGTCAGTGGAGATGATCTTCAGATCAGCCTTGGTCTCATTGAATGGCGGAGAAGGCCTGACAGGCCGGGGGGCTGTCTCCTGCTCCCATGTTCCTGTCTTCTTAATAAATGGAGACTCGAACCTTAATCGCCAAAACCAACAAGCCAAGATGTGGGGTTATTGCCACTTCATGAGACTCCAACTGCCCTCCCTCGTGTGATAAAGTTTCCCAAATCAATTTCCAGTGCGGTGGCAGCTGGTGGTATTTCTAAGGGAGGAGTAACATGGGGATGGGAAAAGGATTTCTCTCACTGTTTCTTCCCGCAGTGATTTCTGCCGCACGCCTCCCTGGAGGCGCCCTCCTGATGGAAAAGAATCCTAAAATCGGAATCAGAAGTTATTGTTCTGGACAAGTGGTGAAATTCAGCCACATTGTGCAAACATTCATATTATAACCATCTTACATCATGACTGGATAAAAGTAACAATGGTAACAAATGACCATTGTCGCCTGAGGACAACAACCCTTGTCGTGTTTAATGAAAATGCAGGAAACATTTGAATGAAGTGCATTTACCTGTTCATATTATTCCTGACAAACCACACGACCAACCCGCAGACCATCGCAGCTCCAGCAATAACGCCAATCGCGATGCCAGCTTTCGCCCCAGCCGACAAACCACCAGGAGAGAGTCGTTCTGAAAATGTGCACAAGGGAGCCATGTCACATCATGGGATGGAAGCAGAAGGGGAAGTGGGTTTGTTTCTGGGGAGGAGGAGGGTGAACAAGTTCACAGGGCGGCATTGTGTATTGAGACATAACCAAGTGAAGGAGATTTTCCAAGCATCCCCCCCACCACACCCCTCCTCCACCTCTGTTCCCCACTTTTTTTCACCTCCCCCACCTGAGTAGGACCAAGGGTTTCAGCTCAGTGGGTACCTGTCCCCTCCCCCTCTGTTCCTGTCTGAGTGGGATTCACAGGTTAAAACCGCCTGGCCATCAATCCCATCCCCCTCCGTTCCTCATCTGGATCCACCAGATCTGCCTTTCTTATCCATCTTCCTTCACCTACACCACATAAACCCCTCCATCTTCCATCCCACCCCCCTTCCACCCTTCTCTCGTCACCTTCCTCCATTCATAGGTCACGGCAGTTGAGCAACAGGCCCTTCGACTCTTCTGTGCCAAACTGTTATTCCCTTAAATCCACTGATCGGCAGTCAGTCCATAATCCCTCCATACCCCTGCCACCCAGATAACTGACCAAATTTTCACAAATGTCAAAATTGAGCCAGCATTCACCTCTCGAGTTTATTCCTCACCCAAGTCCTGATGCAGGCTTCAGACCCCAAACGTTGTCCATTTCGTTGCCTTCCCGTAGTCCAGTGGTTCTGAACCTTTTTCTTTCTATTCACATCCCACTTTAAGTATTCCCTCTGCCATCGGTGCTCTGTGATTAGTAAGGGATTGCTTACGGTGGGATGTGAGTGGGAAGGGAAAGTTGGGAACCACTGCTCTAGACCCAATTGTGACTGGAATATTTTGCTTGAGAAAAATGGTCATTGGCCCAATTCCTTTGGAGTTTGGAAACAGTGCACATAACGAGTCAATGAGGGACAATTAAAACAGTGGTTTTCAAACTTTTTTTTCCCCCACCCACATCCCTCTTTAAGTAATCCCTTTGCAATCACAAAGCACTGATGACATGGGGAACATTTAAAGTGGGATGTGAGTGGGAAGAACCAGTGCCGTTGGCTGTCTGAACCCTGGACTTTGTCCACCGGTTCAGTTTATTATGCCCGCCAACTCTTCCATGTTCATTGTTTTTCGGACTGACAGGTTGACTGTTAAATCATGCGGAATAAAGGAAAGTTGCTCCAAAAAGAATATTAGAACTTTAAAAGCAATCAATAGAATGTAGGGAACCACACTGAATTTTCACCAGCCCTTCAGGTGAGTTAACAAGGATCTGCAAGGTTACGAGAGGCACAGACCACGTGGACAGCCAGCACCTTTTTCCCAGGGCAGGTCGAGCAAACGCCAGGGGATATCTGTACAAAGTGAGGGGTAGGTTTTCTTTTAACACAGAGTATGGCGGGTGGCTGGAATGCGTTGCCAGGGGTGGTGGTGGAGGCTGGTTCAACAGGGTGATTAAAAAGAGATGGAACAGAGATGAAAGGGAAGGAGTGAGCCAATACTTAACTTCGTTTTGGGTATGTTTATATAGGTCGGCACCACATTGTGGGCCAAAGGGCCTGTGCTGTGGTGCAATATTCTATGTTCTATGACCAACAGGTGAGAACACAATGTCTGTCAGTTCTCATTATTGTCGGCATGTTGTGCCCTCTCTACTCTTACCCTCGTGGACCAGCAGGGATGTCGCTAGGATAGGTGATGACTTGGACGGTCCATTGCCATCTTGAGAACTTTAAACCAGGTTGGGTAAATTTTTATATTGTCGGAGAATAAAGAGATGTGGGGAAAAGGCAGGTTGGCTGAGATGAGCCTTTCCTCGGATCAGCCACGAACGGCAGAGAAGGCTCGACGGGCCGGATGGCCGCCTCCTTCTCCTGTTTGTGATGTTCTTATGCCCTGATGTAGGCTGCAGACCTCTATCTGTATTTTCCTCCCTGTAATGCACTATCAGTTTGTTTACATTCCTTTTTTGTGTACAGATTTTGTTATTGAACTGAGATCTTGTGAACCATTGGAAAAAGTAACATATAATTTACGAGATAATTATTTAGCTATCGGAACATTTGGAACCTTATTTGGAGCCTCTATGGGTTTAAAATGTTGAATACTTCTGCCTTGTTGTGGTTCACTGTCTCAATGCACAATATTTATCTGGTATTATAGTTCACTTCTCCTTTCTTTCCTTTTAAAAAGGGTAGTTAGGGGTGAGCATAGGGGTGATTTTAGGTAATGGGGTATACAAAGGGGGAGGGCTTTCTGGGTAAGGGGGGGTTAGAGGGGTTTCCATTATAGTTATTAATATTTTGTATTGTTTAGTAATTTTATGTACCATGTTTTTAAAATTTAAATAAAGTGCCGACAAATGTTCCTCACATGCAAACCCATTTATTCCTCGTCTCATTCCAGTGAATACTCTCTGAACCCTCTCCTTTCTAAAACCAGATGCCCAAAACTGTACCCAATACTCCACGTGAGGCCTCACCTGTGCCTGGAAAGCCTTAACATCACACCCCTGCTGTTACATGCTCAAAATGAACACCAACATTCTATTCGCCTTTTTCACCAACCCGGTGGTTCACCTTCAGGGTATCCTGCACGAAGTCTCCCAAGACCCTTTCCATCTTGGGATTTTGAATTTTCCTCCCATCTAATTAATTCTGCCTGTCTATTTCTTCTACCGAAGTGCAAGACCGTCCACTTCCCAACATTGTCCTCTTTGGCCGTTACCTTATTTGTGTCCTCAGCATCACCCATTTTGGTATCATCTTTAAACATAGTCACAAAAAGCCGTCTTCTCCATAATCCAAATCATTTATATACGACGAGGAGAAACAACAGCCCTGACATCGACCCTGCAGATCTAGTACCAGTCCACCAGCACTAGCCAAGATTGTGGGTGTCGAGAACCATCCCCGACTTCTTGAAGCTCCCAGTGATGCCATCAACAAACTGAAAGCGCTGTCAAACGAATCTGCATTTGACTAGGACTGGCCTTGCTTTCAGACATGGACTCTTCGATCTCATGCATTGAAGCCGGGAAATGGACTCAACCCCCCCCTCACCCATCCCATTAACATCACCGAGCACCTTAACTCATTCTTGAGTTAACAAAGCATAAGCAAAAACTGAAAGGGCACCGTGCCCCCGAGAGATCGAAGTGAGGGCATTACCTGGCACTTGGCTCCTCAGTAAGTCCCTTTGCACAGTCTCTCACCCCTGTTCAGCTCCACGTTCAGCCCTGTATTACGTTTCTCTGATTAGCATACCAGGCTGAAGAGGGGCGCAGGAGGCATGCAAAACAATTGTAAGGAACTTTTACAGTCAATCCAAGTGGAATGCAGAGAAAAACATTGACGTAACCTGTGCAGTTATGAAAATAGATAGACCCCTTTATCTCCTGCTTACGTTATGAACGTGATCCACGGAGAACGCAGAGGGAAATGTTTACTCATCTCGCGGTGTTATTTCAACAATTTGATTAATACTCTTCTTGGTTCTGGAGTTTTTGACCTGACAAGTGTAATTCCCACAGTCAACCGCTTGTCATGACCTGATGGCAAATGCCTGACCTGACTGCAGTTTACTTGTCCCAAGGAACCAGAAAAATTCACCAATGGGAACTGAGAGTGCAGAGCAAGTTAATGTGACCGTCGAACGAATATTGGCCACAACTGGACCCTGAGGTTCAATTCGAACGTTCTCTGGTCCATCTACAAACAGAAATCGAGATGGTCTGTTGATTCTGTAAGTACCAACATGGTGTGCAAACCATGGAATATTACACCAGAGAGAAAAAACCCTTCAGCCACGGTCATCTGGGCCAAACTATTATTCTCCCATGTTCCACAGACCTGCACCCAGCCCATTCGCTTCCCATCCGGCTACGCATCCAAATCCTTCTTCAATGTAATAATACAGCCCACATTTGCAACTTCAGCTGGCAGCTTGTTCCACATTGTCACCACTCTCCCTCTCAACAGATGCACCTCATCTTCCCCTATACTTTCCCCCTTAACCCAAGTCCTCAGGTTTGTATCTCACCCACCCTGAGTGGAAAGAACCGAACTCCATTTATTCTGTCAGTCCCCCACATCATTTTAAATACCTCATCAAATCTTCCTCATTGTTCTACGCTCCAGGGAATAAAGTCTCAACCTGTTTACCCTTTCCTTGCATCTTAGTTCCTCAAGTCCTGGAAATATTCTTGAAAATCTTTTCTGCACTCCAAATTTTATTGATATAATTGCTGTGGTTAGATTAACAAAACTGTACACAATACTCCAAATTAAAAACATAATGTTGGAGAAACTCAGCAGGTCAAACAGTGTCATTTACATGCAATGTTAAAGATAGAGGACTAACATTTTGGGCTTGATGTATCTTTATCCTTGCAATATAAAGGACGCTGTTTGACCTGTTGAGTTTCTCCAGCGCCGTGATTTTACTTCAACCATGATGTCTGTAGTCTTTTGTGTTTTACTTTTCATAATGTTTCAGATTTGACCTCACCAATGTCTCATACAACTTTACCATAAAAACCCAACTCCTGCACTCAATGAAGGCCAATGTTCCAATATTCTTTGTATGACCTTGTCTACCAGTGACGCCACTTTCTGGGAATTATGTATCTGTATTCCTAGATCCCTCAGTTCTACCGCACCCCTCAGTTCCCCACTGTTTCACTGTGTACGTCCTTTTGTGGGTTTGTCCTTCCAAAATGCAACACCTCACACTTGTGCACATTAATTTCCATCTGCCATTTTACACCCCACTTTTACAGCTGGTCCAGAATTCTCTGCAGACATTGAATGCCATCTTCACTGTCCATGTCTATGTGTCATCTGCTCTCGAACTACCTCAATACTTACAGTTAACTTTCACGATGGTCTCTGCACTGCTTTTGATGAAGTCATTGCCTACGGTGCATTTATAGGTTCCTGTGTCATTTCTATTAACGTGGCTTATTGTCAGATGACGAGACGCTGGAGATATTAATATCCTATCATTTGCCTGGATGGGCTGGTCGTTTTTGAACCACATCCGTGTCTGCACAGTGCCCTGAGCATCACAAGTGAGAAGTATTGTATCCTTGACTTCAACTGGATTTGAATTGTTGAGTGTTACAGTGACATTAGACACAGGCTCTGAAAATATAACGGGAAAGTGAAATGAGACACAGCGGGACTTTGTCCATAAAGTCCAGACTCGTCACCGACACGTTGCTCTTTATTGCAGAGTGGTTGAGTCCTCGAATTGAGAGGTTTTGTCAGTGCCGCGGCAGGCTGGTGATTTCTCACCGTGGGTACCGCACACAGTGTTGGCCCCTCTTCCACGGAGAAGACACTTACAGCAGGCGACAGGAGGAACCTTGAGCAAATTCTGAGGATATGAGGGCTGTCCTCTCATGAGAGTGTGGACAGTTTGGCTTTGCAAACCCTGGAGATTCCAAAACAATAATCCTTTACTCCACAGAATGTCCAATGAACACCTACTTCTGAAGTCCTTATAGGTATCCAACTAAGTTTTTGCAAAGGCACCTGGAGCCTGAACTGTTTGGCATGAACAGAGCTCTGGCATTTTAAATGATATCCATTTTGAAGTGTCTGAGTGTGAGTGTGACCTAAACTAAAAAAACTGCCAAGATTTATCTCCTGTAAAACATATCTACACACAATATAAAATAGAACATAATCTGTCACAGACCCAGTTCACATTGTATGAATTGTTACAAGCCCCTGAGGACCCCAAAACACAGCAGTAATAGATATTCACCACGGCAAGTAGTTACTTAAACAAAAGTTGTTTTTAATTATCTTTAAACATGAAAACAGAATCAAACTTTAACTTATCACTATTGACTTTACTACCCAACTTAACCCCCTTCCAAATCTAAGCGCACGTGTATATAATGTGCATGCACATTTAAAAAAAGTTCTTTGGTTCACAGTTCAATCTCACTTCTCATTCTTCCGCGTTCACTGGTTGCAGGCAATTCTTATACTGTGTACAGAATTTTACATGGAGCAGAAAGATCTGGGAATAAAAGAGCATTGTTCCCTGAAGGTAGGAGTGCATGTGGATTGGGTGGTGAAGAAGGCCTTTAGTATGTTTTCCTATATATATCAGTGCATAGAACATAGGAGTTGGGAAGTAATGATGAAACTGTTCAAGGCATTAATGAGGCCATATTTAGAGTACGGTGTCCAGTTCCGGTCACCGATATATAGAAAAGATATTATTAACAAGATTGAGAGAGTGCAGAGAAGATTTACAAAAATGTTGCCTGTGTTTCAGCATCTGGAATACAAGGAAAAATTGAGCAAATTAGGTTTTTATTCCTTGGAACATAGAAGGCTGAGAGGGGATTTGATAGAGATATTTAAGATAATGAGAGGGATAGATAGAGTTGATGTGGAAAGGATTTTCCCATTGAGAGTAGGAGAGATGGATACAAGAGGTCATGGGTTGAGAGTTGACGGGCAAAGGTTAGGAGTAACACGAGGGGAACTTCTTTACTCAGAGAGTGGTTATTGTGTGGGTTGGGCTTCCAGGAAAGGTGGTGGAGGCAGGGTCAATTTTGTCATTTAAAAAAGAGTGGATAGAGGGATATGGGCAGAGTGCTGGTAAGTGGGATTAGTGGAGGGTACTTGGATCAGTGCAGACTAGAAGGGCCAAATTGGCCTGTTTCCATGCTGTAATTGTTCTATAAAGTTCACCAGGCTTTGGTGCTCGAAAGGTAAATGTTTACCGCTCAAGAAGGTTCCTGTAGGGTTTGCAGAGAAAGTGTGTTGTTCCAGGATTTCCACAACTGAGGTCCCACAACTATTCACCTCAATGTCTTGCTGATGAAGGATGCCCCATCAGGGTTCTCCAGATGATAACCTTGGTCTTGCAGGCTGCCACAGAATTACTTTCTGTTCCATTTATTCCAAGAGAAACATCAGTCAGATAGCATTTCCAGCCATCCGCCACTCTGGAGCTTTTGATTCCGTTCCAACAAGCTTCTCCTGGCTGACACTGTTCACTCTCTCCCTCTCTCAGTGATTTCAACTGCCAGCCTCATGTCCTTCTCTCTCTCATTTGCAAAACCCTCATTCTCCAGCACACAATAGGATTCAGTCATCTGCTCCCATCTGTTGTTTTAGGTAAACAAGAACCCAGAAGTGACCCTTCTGTGCACACGGTCAAAGCCCTTGCAAAGAACAACCAAGAGACAGTGTGTCTCCTGCTCGTTGCTTTAAAGATCACTCCATTAATTCATGATGTCATTTCAATTAGCACCTACTTGTGAAATGTGCATAGCATTCTCCATAGTTTCAGTAAAGTCACTGATTATGAATTCTTCAGCATTACAAATAAGATCCGATTTAAAACTGTGTGTATGTCTGTAACCTACTCAAATTTTCCCAATTTATCTCCTAAAACTATCTCCAAATATTCCATCACAGAATTCAGAGAAATAGCCATATGACCCCAAGGGGCCAGGATTCATGGAGAGGCGGGTACAGAATATTCAATGCACTCTCACTAAGTGCCAAGAGTCAACGAAAGGCCCTGACCTTGCTCTTCTGTCACTGCCAGTAACACCCTTGAGGGCCGACATGAAAGCCCCGGCAGACCTTCTGAATGGTAGAAAGTACAACACAACCCTGCCAAGCAAAATCTATTCACCAGATGACCAAGAGGAAATAAAGAAGAAAGTTGATCAACATACAAGAGGGAAGTTGTCAACATTCTAACAAACAGGCACAATCATTTACCAGAACTCTTCACAGGGCAGCATGTGCATGTTCAAGAGCCAGTGATATAAAACCTGGAGTCCAGCAAAGATTGTGAGAATAGCCGTGAGGCCAAGGTCATACGTCATTGAGACAGAATCTGGCAGGAACAGGACCCACATTCCCCCAACACCAGATCTGACACAAAAAGCCCCTGAAGCATCAGCAGCTTCTGTCATTCCGACAACTTGTGAGGGGACACGACGCGAAACCCCGACCAGCAACACCACAACGACTGCACAGCGAGCAGCAGGAGCACAGGCTAATTGATGAAACAGTTGAGGAACAGTGGAAGATTTTCAAAGAAATATTTTGTAATGCTCAACAAAAATATATTCTGGTCAGGAAAATGGGCAGCAAGGGAGGGAAAAATCAACAGTGGTTAACAAAGGAAATAAGGGAGAGTATAAAATTGAAGGCACAGGTGCACAAAGCTGCAAAGAGCAGTGGGAAACTGGAAGATTCGGAAAACTTTGAGACAACAAGGGGTTACAAAGCAGGTAATAAGAAATGGGAAAAAGGATTATGAAAGTAAATTGGCACAAAATATAAAAACAGAAAGCAAAAAGTTTTATAAATATATAAAACGGAAGAGGGTGGCCAGAGTTAACATAGGACCCTTGGAGGATGAGAAAGGAAAACTGGTAGCAAAAAATGAGGAAATGGTCGAGGCATTGAACAAATATTTTGTGTCAGTCTTCACAGTAGAAGACACGTCCAGCATGCCCAAGTGCAGAGTTAAGGATGCGAATGTTGGGGAGGGCCTTGATAAAATAGTTGTTACAAAGGAAGTAGTGATGGAGAAACTAATGGGACTAAAGCCAGACAAATCACCTGGTCCTGATGATATGCATCCAAGAGTTCTGAAGGAAATGGCAGAAATTATAGTTGATACATTGGTGCTCATATACCAAAATTCCTTGGATTCTGGGCAGGTCCTGGCAGACTGGAAGACAGCAAATGTCACACCACTTTTTAAGAAGGGATGTAGGCAGAAGAATGGAAATTATCGGCCAATTAGCTTGACTTCTGTAGTTGGAAAAGTCCTTGAAGCCGTCATTAAAGATGAAATAGTGAAACTTTTGGAACGCAAGGGTTCAATCAGGCAGGTTTTAGAAAGGGAAGATCTTGTTTGACAGACTTGTTCAGATTCTTTGAGGATGTAATGGGTGCGGTGGATAGAGGGGAACAGGTTGATGTTGTATATTTGGATTTCCAGAAAGCATTTGATAAGGTGCCGCACAAGAGACTTATCAGTAAATTACAGGAAAGAGTCCGTGGAAGTATATTGGCCTGGATTTAAAATTGGTTGTCTGACAGGAGGCAAAGTTTTTCAGGTTGGCAGAGAGTGGTAAGTGGAGTGCCGCAGGCATCGGTGTTAGGCTCACAACTGTTCATCATTTACATTGATGACTTGGAGGAGGGGACAAAATGTGGTGTAGCCAAGTTTGCGGATGACACCAAATTGAGTGGAAGAGCAAATTGTAATGAGGATGTGGAGAGTCTGCAGAGGGATATAGTTAAGCTGGATGAGTGGGCAAAGATCTGGCAGATGGAGTATAATGTTATTAAGTGTGAGGTTATCTACTTTGGCAAGAAAAAGAAAAGAGCTGAATATTATTTAAAGGGTGAAAAACTACAGCATGCTGTTGTGCAGAGGGACTTGGGAGTGCTTGTGCATGAATCGCAAAAAGTTAGGTTGCAGGTGTAGCTGGTTATTAAGAAGGCAAATGGAATGTTGGCCTTAATTGCTAGAGGAATTGAATTCAGGAGTAGGGAGGTAATGTTGCAACTGTATAAGGTACTGGTGAGACTGCACCTGGAGTACTGTGTCCAGTTCTGGTCTCCATATTTGAGGAAGGATATACTGGCTTTGGAGACGGTCCAGAGGAGGTTTACTAGGTTGATCCCTGGGATGAAGGGGTTGACTTATGATGAAAGATTAAATTGTCTAGGATTGTATTCGCTCGAGTTCAGAAGAATGAGAGGAGATCTTATAGAAACATATAGGATTATGAAGGGTATGGATAGGATAGATGTAGGAAGGTTTTTTTGAGCTGGCTGGGGAAACTAAAACGAGAGGACACAGTCTCAAGATTCGGGGGAGTAGATTTAGGACAGAGATGAGGAAAAATAGTTTTTCCCAGAGTAGTGAATGTTTGGAATTCTCTAACCAGGGAAGTGGTTGAGGCTGCCTCATTAAACATACTTAAAATTCAGTTAGATAAATTTTTACATGATAGAGGAATTAGGGGATATGGGGAGAAGGCAGGTAGGTGGAGTTAGGTCATAAATTAGATCAGCCATGATCATATTGAATGGTGGAGCAGGCTCCATGGGCCATTTTTGGCCTACTCCTGTTCCTACTTCCTATGTTCCTATTAGAACCACTGAACCAAACAGTTGCAACAAGGTCTAAAGTAACATCCTACCACCAGCGCGATTCCACTGAACAGGATATAGATCCGCAAATGTGGAAATAGAAGAGTTCATTCTTAACTGCAACTGCAGATAAAGAAGCAGGAACGATTTATTTTATAAAAACCTAAAGTTGTAATAAATTTTGTAAATATAAATAATTGTTTTAAGAAAGAGGGATGTTATATACTGAAGAAACCTGGGACCATTTTATGCTGGAGCATGTCCACTGATACACTAAGAGCCACATCACAACTGAGAGAGGTGGATGCCTGGTGAGGAACATTGTATCAATATGCGACCCAGTAGCCTGAGGTGAGTAAAGAAATGTGCTGTTAAACTTACAAACCTTTGTAGTTTTTATCAAGAATTCAGATGGTAAAACCTGGACACAGCACCAAGGATCACCAAACTGTATGTGTGAGAGAGAGAGAGTGTGCGGGTGTTGGTGAGTGTGTGCTGGTGAGTATGTGTGTGGGAAACAGTCGCCGCAAAATAAATCATTCAGCCAGATCGACGTCTCACTCACCAATGACCAGCAGAGCGATGGTCGCTGTTTGCTGATCCCCGACCTCTGGAGTCATGGTCACGGTGTAATCCCCGCTGTCTGATGTGGTCACCGACTTCAGCAGGAGTGACCCGTTGGGGAGCAATAACTCAGCCCGTGAAGTGAACGCATTATCCAGATCTACAGATGAACCGATCCACGTAACAATGGTTTTGTCCTTGAAACCCCAGTTCCCAGACCTCACCTTCACTGACGGCCGCACCGAAAAGGTCGCGTCGCCGCCGGCGGTGACATTGAACCGACTCCGGTCTGTGTGGATGGTCAAACCCTGCGACTCACCTGAGGGAGAGAAACTCGGCGTTAAGGGAGAAGGCGACACCGCTTCGCCGGACGAGCCCGGTCGCCCCTTGCGAGCTGCACCGCGGCTCCGCGCAAACCGAGAGCGACTCTCACCCCAGAGGATGAAGAAACAAGCGGCGAGCGCGGTGAACGGCAGCCCCGCCATCCTCGAGAGAGAGAGAGAGAGAGGAGGTGGGGTGGGGGGGCGGAGAGAGAAGTGCCTGGTCCCTGTTCACACTCCGACACTGAGCTGCTCTTCCTGGTCTCCGGGCCAGATGCAGCCGAGTCAACTTCCTTCATATCGTCAGGTTTCCTCTCTAGAAGTTCCGCGAGGTTGAAAGGCACGTGATTGGGGTCGTGGCCGCTCGGGGAAACCAACCCTCTCCTGGAAAATAGGAGAAAGCAAAGCAGAACAAAAATAGAATAGAAGAGAAAGATACAGAGAAGAGAAAGAAGATGGCCCCAAGAAGGAGAAAGTAAAAAGAACTGGAGAAAAGTGGCCGAGAAGAAAGAGAAGGACTTTCCTGCACGAAGGAACAGGACGCTGTGCTGGAGAGGAGCGTCCCATCCCCGAGGTTCGTGCCGGCCCTGCGGAGTCGCGACCCACCAGCCGCTGCACCACAAACACGGCTCTCGGAGCCACACAAATGTCCGGAACTGACCAATCAAAGGAGCAAGAGGACACCGACGGGAGGGGGGCTCAGCAGAGGAGCGGGCAGCCCAGAGCGACCAGCTGAGGGACGCCTGATCCCAGGGGAGGGAGCGAGGAAACAGACGAGGGAGATGGACGGAGGGGTGATCGACAAGAGGGTCAACGGCAGGAAGCACAACAGAAGGGCAGCCCAGGAGGGGAGGATCCACAGCAAGAGGAGGCCTGACAAAGACATACAAGCAGCTCATCAGCAAAAAACAGAAGGGACGCGCAGACCCAAAAAATAGAAGAAGATACAGACACAGAAGAAGAGGGAGAAGAAGACAAAGATCTTCACAGAGAGATAGAAGGTAAAACTGATGGACAAAAAGAAATAAAAGGTCAAATTGATGAACAGAATCTAGATAAAGCCTCTTTTGAAGAGCAAATGAGATCATTAAAAGAATGGTTATCTTTCGAGTTTAATGCAATTAAAAGGAAAATGAAAAGAACAGAAGATAAAATGCAAAGGTTCGAAATGGTAATAGGGATAAGAGTAGAGACTGTGGAAGAGTGAGAAATGGCTGTAGAAATGGAAGTGAACGACTTAATAGAAAAATTGGAAGAAAGTGACAAAAAAATGAAAGAGACACACGAGTTGTTATCTCAGAAAACTGTTACGTTGGAAAATTATAGTAGGCGAAACAACATAAAAATAGTGGGCCTGAAGGAGGGTTAAGAAGGCCCAGACGTGAAGGAATTTATAAAAGGATGGATCCCAAAGGTCCTGGAATTAAACAGAAATACAGGAAGAAATGGAAATAGAGAGGTCTTACAGAGGATTAGCTCCAAAACCACAGACACATCAAAAACCAAGATCCATCTTAGTAAAATTGTTGAGATACACAACAAGAGCAAATATACCAGAGAGGGCAAGGAATAAAGTTAGAAAAGATAAAAACCATTGGAATACAAGGGTCAAGAGATATTTTTTAACCGAGACATAAGTTTTGAACTCTTGAAGAGGAGGAAGGAGTTTAATACAGCAAAATCGATCCTATGGAAAAAAGGTTACAAATTCATATTAAGACATTCAGCCATGCTTAAAATATTTATCCCCGGGGAGCAAAACAGACTGTTCTCGGATCCAGAGAAAGCGCAAGAATTCGCAGAACATTTGCAGGACAGGAGAAGAGATGAAGAGATGTAACAAGAATGAAGAACGGCGATAAAGTATATGTAAAGATTTTAAAACAATGTATATGTAAAGAACTAAAGAGGGAGAAGGGAAAAAAAGGGAGTAGGGGGGTGGAGAAAAGGAAGAGAAAGAGCTTTGCTATATGTGATTTTAAAAAAAGTTTTTTCTGGAGATGGCTGGGTAGAGGGGGAATAACCATCACTGAAAAATCAGTTGACGTTGCAAACAAGATCGCAATCCAAATGAAAAGGGGAGTTGTGGTTGCCTGGCAAGGAATTTGGGACAACTCGGAGAGGGGGTGGAACTTTTGGGTTTAAGGTATTAGTGGATGTGGGAACTGCGGGAGTACTTTATGTCTTAAATGGGTTGTCGTACAGTAAGTGTAATAAGAGAAAACTAAGAGATGAAAATGGTGAAAAGGGGGATGGAGGTGGCAAAGAGATGGAAAAGAGGTGTATGCAAGATATCAGATGGCCATGTTGAACTATATGACTAAACATTAATGGAATACATAACCAAATTAAAAGGAAGAGGAGACTAAATTTATGGAAGAAGGAAAAAATAGATGTAGCATTTGTGCAGGAAATGCATCTAACTGAAATGGATCATAAACGAAAGAGAGACTGCGTAGGCACATAACAGCAGCATCCTATAATTCAAAAGCTAGAGGTGGAACCATACCAGTTAATAAAAATGTACCAATCAAAATAGAGGAGGAAATAATAGATCCGACAGGGAAGTATGCAATGATAAAGTATCAGATATACTCAGAATTTTAGAATTTGGTCAATATATATGTGCCTGATGAGGAGGATCAAAAATTTATGCAGGATATTTTTTTGAAGATTGCAGACACACAAGAAAATATATTGATAGGAGGGCATTTTAACCTTAATTTGGACACAATGTTGGATAAAACTGAACAAAAGACAAGCAAAAATAATAAAGTAGCCAAATTTATGGTTAAATCAATGCAGGAAATGAAACTTATAGATATATGGAGCAGGCAACACCCAAGAGAGAAGGAATTTTCATTTTATTCAAGTAGGCACAAAATTTACTCAAGGATTGATATGTTTTTGATGTCAGCCCATATTCAAGGGAGAGTGAAGAAAACTCAGTATAAAGGTAGACTACTATCAGGTCATTCACCCCTGTTATTAGCAATAGAACTGGAGGACACTCCAACAAGAACATATAGATGGAGCTTAAACCCCATGCTACTTAAAAGACAGGAATTTAGGGAGTTTATTGAACACCAAATTAAAACATTTTGAAATAAACACAGGATCAGTGAAAGACAAATTTATATTATGGGACCCAATGAAAGCCTTCATGAGAGGGCAGATAATAAATTATGTGACGAAGATGAAAAAGGATTACAATCGGGAAATAGAGCACTTGGAAAGGGAGATAGTAAGTACAGAAAAGGAATTAGTAAAATGGGATGATATAATGAAAAGGAGAGAATTGGCGGTCAAAAAATTCAAATACGAAACATTACAAACGTACAAGGTGGAAAAGAACATAATGAAAACAAGGCAAAAGTATTACAAACTGGGAGAAAAAAAACACATCAAATATTAGCCTGGCAACTTAAAACAGAACAAGCTAAAAGAACAATACTGGCATGAAGGAAAAAGGACAAACAAATTACATATAATCCAACAGAGATTAATGAAAATTTTAAGGAATTTTATGAACAATTGTATCAAACTGAGAACGAGGGGAAAGATGATAAAATAGAGGAATTTTTAGCTGAAATTGAACTGCCGAAATTGCAAAAAGTGGAACAAAAGAAGCTAATAAAACCATTTGAAATAGAGGAAGTACAGGATATATTAAAAAAGCTGCCGAACAATAAAACACCAGGAGAGGATAGATTATTAAATAGAATTTTATAAAACATTTAAAGAGTTATTAATTCCTCCTCTCCTGGAAGTAATGAACCAGATAGAAGAAACACAAAACTTGCCAGATTCATGTAAGACAGCAATAATTACAGTAATACCAAAGACGGTGAAGGATCCATTAACACCAGCATCATATAGACCAAAATCTCGACTTAACTCAGACCATAAGAGGGGAGTCACGTGATGGAGTAGTGGCCGGTAGGAGAATAACATCCCTCTCCAGAAAAGAAGAAATAAAGTGAAGAAAATACGAAATTCAAGAAACACAAAACATAACAAATAAAAGATAAAGTTGTGGAGAAAAGAAAGTGGTAACCGAGAAGGAAAAAGTAAAAACAAAAGGGGGAAAAAAAAGAAGACAAGACGCCGGAAGAAAAAGGAGAAGGCCTTACCTGCATGAAGAAACAGGGAGCCGTTAATTTATCTAGCGCTAACCTTGGATTCCCCCCGTTCCATATGAATTTCCTTACTATTTTCTATTAGCTCAATGAAGAATTTCTCTGTTAAGGGAATTGGTAACGATTGAAATAGGTATTGTATCCTTGGGAAGATATTCATTTTAATGCAATTTACCCTTCCTATCAGTGTTAGTGGTAAATCTTTCCAATGTTCTAAGTCATCTTGTAATTTCTTCATTAATGGCTGATAATTTAATTTGTATAGATGGCCTAAATTATTATCGAGTCTAATACCTTGTTATCAGATTGCTTGTGTTTGCCATTTAAATGGTGATTCTTTCTTAACTTTGTGAAATCCGCATTATTGATTGGCATCACTTCACTTTTATTTGCATTGATCTTGTACCCCAATACTTCTCCATATTCCTTCAATTTCTTATGAAATTCTTTCATTGATAATTCTGGTTCTGTTAAGTATGCTATGATGTCATCTGCAAATAGACTGATTTTATATTCCTTCTCTTTTATTTTTATCCCTTTTATTTTATTTACTGTTCTTATCAGTTCTGCCAAGGGTTCTTTAGCTAAAGCGAACAGTTAGGGAGATAGTGGACATCCCTGCCTAGTTGACCTGCTTGATTTAAATTGGTTCGATATACATCCATTAACTGTCACCTTCGCCAATGGTACAAACAAGGGGACTTACAGATACCAAACTTCTTCTTCTTCTTTGGCTTGGCTTCGTAGATGAAGATTAATGGAGGAATAATGTCCACGTCAGCTGCAGGCTCGTTTGTGGCTGACAAGTCCGATGCGGGACAGGCAGACACGGTTGCAGCAGTTGCAAGGGAAAATTGGTTGGTTGGGGTTGGGTGTTGGGTTTTTCCTCCTTTGTCTTTTGTCAGTGAGGTGGGCTCTGCGGTCTTCTTCAAAGGAGGTTGCTGCCCGCCGAAATGTGAGGCACCAAGATGCACGGTTTGAGGCGATATCAGCCCACTGGCGGTGGTCAGTGTGGCAGGCACTAAGAGATTTCTTTACGCAGTCCTTGTACCAAACTGTAAGAATTATTATAGAGCAGCACAATTAATATATCTATCAGATTTTTATCAAACAAGGGAAAAACCAGATTGGACCAGGTTAGAGCTAGAATAAATAGGGGAGAAGGTACCAGAACATACACTTTATAAATGGGATGAAAAACTGGTGCAATATACAAGTTCAGCAGTACTGAACCATCTGCTCAACATTTGGAAGAAGATTCACGTAGAAAGGAAAGAAAACAAATTACCAACTACCAACATTATTATTGACGCAAAATCAACTAATCCCTTTCACAATAGATAAACCTTTCCTCTAGAGAATGGGAGAGAAAAGGGATCTTTGGAAATTAATTTATTATCTTTTGAACAAATGAAGTACAAAAATGGTATAACTCACGGTACAATGTTTGCATACCACCAACTTAAAACCTACTTAAAGGGCAAATTGGGAAACAGGCTGATGTCACCAGAAGGAAGCAGCTTTGAATATGTGATTACAGACACAATGATAATTAAAAGATTTATAACAAACATGTACATCAAGCTGAAAGAGAAAGAGAACGATGACATAAGCTGTAAACCCAAACAAAAGTGGGAACAAGATCTAAAAATAAAGATGAAAAATGGGAAAAACTATGCTCTGGAACTATGAGAAATACAATAAACATGAGGTTACACATGATACAATATAATTAGATACACAGGGTATACATCACGCCCCAAATGTTAAATAACTGTAAGAAGGAAACGGGGACAACAGTACATGCAATTTGGGCATGTGAGAAAGTGGAAAAGTTTTTGGAAGATCTAAATCAGGTATTAAATAAAGTCACAAAAATCAACATACCAAAACATCCAGAGATCTTTCTTCTAAGTAATATAAGAAGTAAGGAATTAGGCCTCAAACTGGATGAAGCGCAAAAAAGATTTACTATGATAGCCTTAACTATAGCAAAAAATGTATAATGTCAACCTGGAAATCAGAAGAGAGCCTGAGGGTATAGCAATGGTAAATAGAAAGCACAAGAATTTGCAGAATGCCTGCAGGACAGAAGGAGAGATGAAGAGATGTAACAAGAATGAAGAATGATGACAAACGACATATAAAGATGTAAAAATAATTATAAGTAAGAACTAAAGAAGGGAGAGAAAGGGGAAGAAAGGAAGTAAGGGGGAAATAAAGAAGATGAGCTTTGTTATATGTGAAGATAAATGTTTTCTGGAGGGGGTTGGATGGGAGATAATAACACTCACTGCAAAATCAGTTGACACTTGCGAATGGGTTCGCAATCCAAATGGAGAGGGGAGTTGTGGCTGCTCAGCAAGGGACAAGGGGCAACTAAGAGAGGGGGGGGGACATTTGGGGTTAAGGGAATTTTAGATATGGGAGTTGTTGAAGTATTTTAGGTTTTAAAAGTGTTGTCATACATTGAGTTCAAAAAGAGAAAACTCACAGATGAAAATGGGGAAAAGGTGGTAAGGAAGTGGAAATGAGCTGTAAACAGAATACAAGATGGCCATGTTGAACTATATGACTATAAATATTAATGGAATACATAACCAAATTAAATGAAAAAGGCTATAAAATTTCCTGAATAAAGAAAAAATAGATATAGCATTAGTGCAGGAAATGCATCTAACTGAAGTGGAACATAATAAATTAAGGAGTGACTGGATAGGGCATGTAGTAGCAGCATTATATTATTCAAAAACTAGAGGTGTAACTATATTAATAAATAAAAATGTACCAAATCAAAATAGAGGAGGAAATGTTAGATCCAGCAGGGAGATATGTTATGATAAAGTGTCAGATATCTTCAGAACTCTGGAATTTGGTCAATATATATGCACCTAATGAAGAGGATCAAAAGTTTATGCAAGATATTTTTTGGAAGTTTGTTGATACGCAGGGGAATATATTGATAGGAGGGGATTTTAACTTTGATTTGGATCCAATGTTGGATAAAACTGCACAAAAGACTAGCAAAAAGAATAAAGTAGCCAAATTTATGGTTCAATCAATGCAGGAAATGAAACTTAGGGATTTATGGAGGAGGCAGCACCCAAGGGAGAAGGAATACTCATATTATTGGAATAGGCATAAAACATACTCAAGGATTTATATGTTTTTGTTTCGGCCATATTCAAGGGAGAGTTAGGAAAACTGAATATTTGCTATCTGATCACTCACCCCTGATATTCGCAATGGAACTGGAGGACATCCAACCAAAAACATATAGATGGAGATTAAACTTCATGCTATGTAAAAGACAGAAATTTAGAGAATTTATTGAATGCTGAATTAAAATGTACATTGAAATAAACACAGAATCAGTGAAAGACAAATTTATATTATGGGATGCAATTAAAGCCTTCATTAGAGGGCAGATAATCAGTTATGTAACTAAGATAAAAAAGGACTACAATCGGGAAATAGAGCAGTTGGAAAGGGAGATAGTAAGTACAGAAAAGGAACTAGCAACAAGGGATGGTATAACAAAAAGAAGAGAATTGGCTGACAAAACAATTAAATATGAAACATTAACAACGTATAAGGTGAAGAAGAACATCATGAAAATAAAGCAAAAGTATTATGAGCTATGAGAAAAAACGCACAAGATATTACCCTGGCAACTTAAAACAGAACAAGCTAAACTAATTGTATTGGCATCAAGGAAAAAGGAAAAAAAAACATATAATCCAATGGATATTAAAGAGAACTTTGAGGAATTTTATGAACAATTATACCAAACTGAGAACGAGGGGAAAGAAGACAAAATAGAAGAGTTTTGAGCTAAAATTGAACTGCCGAAATTGCAAGAACAGGAGCAATACAAGCAATACAAAACCATTTGAAATAGAGGAAATACATGATATATTAAAAAAGCTGCCAAACAATAAAATGCCTGGAGAGGAAGGATTCCCAATAGAATTGTGTAAAATATTTAAGGAGTTATTAATTCCTCCTCTCCTGGAAGTAATGAACCAGATTGAAGAAACACAAAACTTTCCAGATTCATGTGAGACAGCAATAATTACAGTAATACCAAAGACGGGGAAGGATCCACTAACACCAGCATCATATAGACCAAATTCTCTACTTAATTCAGGTTATAAGATAATGGCAAAATTATTAGCAAACAGATTGGCCGACTGTGTAGAAAAAAATAGTAAAACAAGATCAAACTGGATTTATTAAGAAAAGACAAACAGCAGATAATATCTGTACATTTATTAATTTAATTCATGCATTTCAAGGAAATAAGATGCCAACAGTGGTTGTTGCTTTAGATGCAGAAATAGCCTTTGACAGGGTAGAATGGAATTATTTATTCAAAGTATTACAGAGGTTCAATCTACCAGAAAAATATATTAATTGGATTAAATCATTATATAAGGGACCATTGGCGAAGGTGACAGTAAATGGATATGCTATCGAACCAATTTAAATTAAGTAGGTCAACTAGGCAGTGATGTCCACTATCTCCCTCACTGTTTGCTTTAGCAATAGAAACATTGGCAGAACTGATAAGAACAGAAAATAAAATAAAAGGGATAAAAATAAAGGAGAAGGAGTATAAAAGCAGCTTATTTGCAGATGACATCATAGTATACCTAACAGAACCAGAATTATCAAAAAAAGAATTACATAAGAAATTGAAGGAATATGGAGAAATATCGGGGTACAAGATCAACACAAATAAAAGTGGTGATGCCAATGAATAACACGGACTATACAGGATTTAAAAAAGAATCACCATTTAAATGGCAAACACAAACAATCCGATACCTAGGGATCAGGTTAGATAATAACTTAAGCCACTTGTACAAACTAAATTATCAGCCACTAATAAAGAAATTGCAGGAAGACTTAAAACATTGGAAAGAATTACCGCTAACGTTGATAGGAAGGGTAAACTGCATTAAAATGAACTTGTTCCCAAGGATACAATACTTATTTCAAACATTACCAATTCCTTTAACAGAAAAATTCTTTCAGGAACTAAAGAAACTAAAAAAGGAAATTCTTGTGGAAAGGGAGGAAACGGAGGGTAGCGTTAGATAAATGTGCAGAGAGGTATAATCAAGGTGGTTTACAGTTACCAAATTTTAGAAATTATTATAGAACTGCACATTTAAGGTATTTATCAGATTTTTAACAGACAAGAGAAAAACCAGACTGGACTAAGATAGAACTAGATAAAATAGGGGAGAAGGTACCAGAACAGAAACTTTATAAGTGGGATGAAAAGCTGGTGCAATATAAAAACTCACCAGTACTGCATCATTTACTTAATATATGGAAGAAGATCCACTTAGAAAGGAAAAAAATGAATTATCAAATACCTCTGATAATACAGTTTCCATCGCCAACATGTATATGTACAGCTTGTAGTGTAGGATGACTGTGATTGGCTGAGAGTGTAGCCACACCTACTGGCAAGTCCTAAAGGTTTGCTCCATGCCAGACCAGGTCATTCTGGACTGGTCAACTTTCATGTGATATGCACCAGTCTTCTAGATAATAAAAGCCTTGGTTTGGATCAACGAGCCTTTGATTCTTTCGACGCACTCTACAATACCAAAATTGTTATTGACGCAAAATCCGCTAATCCCTGTTACAGTAGACAACCTTTCCTTTAGAAAATGGGAGAGAAAAGGAATCAAAAGAATAGAAAACTTTTTTTTTGGGAAATAATTTATTAACATTTGAACAGTTGAAGTATAAATATGGAATAACTCATGGTTCAATGTTTGCATATCATCAATTGAAAGCTTATTTAAAGGATAAATTGGGAAACAGTCTTAGATGACCTGAAGGAAGCAGCTTTGAATACATGATTACAGACACAATGATAATTGAAAGATTTATAACCAACATGTACATTAAGCTGCAAGATAAGGAAAATGAAATAAACTACAAACCTAAGCAGAAGTTGGAAAAGGATCTTAACAGAAAGATAAAAAATGAAATATGGGAAAAGTCATGTTCTGGAGCTATGAAGAATACAATAAACACAAGGTTACACATGATACAGCATAATTGGTTACACAGGGTATATATAACTCCTCAGAAATTAAAAAAAAATGAGATTCAACATCATCGGATAGATGTTTTCACTGTAAGAAGGAAATGGGAACAACATTACATACAACTTGGGCATGTACAAAAGTAAATATGTTTTGGGAAGAATTAAATCAGATACTAAATGAAATCACAAAAAAAACATACCAAAAAAACACAAGGTCCTTACGGGCAGCGCTAGATACAAACCCGAGACACGGACGGGCCACGAAATCCATGGCTACCCTTCCCTCTGCATTCAATGAATCTTCACCCACAACTCGATCAGGCGCTCCTTTCGATGTGACCCAACCATTCACCTCCTGGTTTGTCAATGATCCATGGACAGCAGGTCACGTCGCGTCCAGGGGGAGTGAAGAGTCATGGAGGTTTCGGGCCTGAGTCCTTCGTCGGTTTTCGACGGAACCCCATTCAAGGCCAGAAGAGAACCTCTTTCAAGGTAGGCATCCCTACATGAATAGAGTTGAAGAAGAAAGTCTGCAGGTGTTGAGGTCAAATTGGCTTAGGGTTAGCCTCGCACTCAAAGTCACCTAAACCAAGGAGCTGATTGTTGACTTCAGGAAGGGAAAGTCAGAGGAGTCCAATCTTGTGATCAATGGGGGAGCAGAGGTGGAGAGGGTCAGCACATTTAAGTTCTTGGGAGTCCATATCTCGTAAGATCTTTCCTGGAACCAACACACGAATCGTGAAGACAGAATGTCAGCCCTTTACTTCCTCAGGAGTTGGCAGAGGTTCAGCAGGACATCGCAACCCCCTGGCAAATATCTACAGAGGTGTGGTGGAATGTGTGCTGACCGGCTGCATCACCGTCTGGTATGGGACACTAACACCTCCAGCATAAACCCTGCAAAAGGTCATTGCCATAGCCCAAGCAAAACACTCCTCACTGTGGAGAACATCTATGGGGAATGCTGCCGTGGGAGAGCAGCAGCGATGATCAAGGGACCACCACACCCAGCACGTGGTCTGTTCTCGCTGCTGTCATCAGGAAAGAGATCTCGGTGCCACAAGACTCGCCTCCACCAGGTACAGGAACAGCTGCTTCCCCTCCACCATCAGACTCCTCAACGACCAACTCAATCAGGGACTCGTTGAAGGACTCTTGTATTTTATTGATTTTCCTCTCTGTACGGCACAGTCAGTTTGTTCACATTTATTTGTTTACACGTGTACAGTTATTTTAACTACCAGGAAGTGGCAATAATGCCAGGAAAAGGAATTTCAGGGTTGTATGTGATATCATTTATGTCCTCTGAAAATAAATCTGATCCAAATCGAAAGTCTGTAATGGCAAACGGTCTTTCGAAGCCCATACCGAAGGCTCCCTGAGCCTTCTGCCTTCCGGGGACGTTTCAGAACCACGGCGCCCACGTCTCCTGTCACCTTCCTGCCGGCGGAGGAGAAAGGCAGGAGTTCTGCCTCTCACGTGTCGAGGTGGATGCCCCAAAGATGGTAACGGAGAGGTTTTCCGCATCGATGCGCGGTGGATAAAAACCGCTCTTGCGAACGGGCAGAGAAAGAGGGAAGCGTTGAGGAATGGGGTCGTTCCCTTCCACTCCGCCGGCACTCGCAGGGGAAGGGAAGATCTGCGCCTTGGCGAAGGCCATTAAAGCGAGGCGTCAGGGGCCACGGGAGCGAGAGGACCCAGAAGGACACAGAAACAAGAATTACTTCGCCCAACAACGCAACACATTTGGGCATGGAACTGGGTTGGGTGCGGAGAGGGAAGGGGATGGGGGGACGTGTTCGCCGCGTCGTAATGCTACAGACACCAGGATGTGACCGGCAGAGACTGAGGAATCACTGGGGGCGACGTGGACAATAATTGTCACGGACAACTGAGAGGGAAGGTGTGCGGCGTCATCTCCCTCGCTGGGATGCAGTTGGTGGGCGACATTCACAATTCAACCAACACCTTCGTTTCACCAGTCGCGTTACTTGTGGGAGTGGAAAAAAAAATAAAGATCATATTGGGTTAAATGGGAAACTGGATGGAAGGAGTAGAGACACAGAAATGCTGCAGGAACTTAGCAGGTCCCGCACCATCCACGGGAGGTAGTGTAGAAGCAACGTTTCGGGTCGGAGCCCTTCATAAAGTAGGAGTGAAAAGCACGGCAGACGCCTGTATTCAAAGGCTGGGGGAGGAGGGAAGAAGGGGCAGGTGGAGGAGCGCAGGCCAACGGGTAGGGGGGCGGCCGTTGGACATGGGTAGGAGGGTGGAGAGAGTAGGCGAGGATTGATCTCCGCACGGAGGGGGCTCCGTGAATGTGGAGCTGGGGGAAAGGAGGCGGAGGGACGGGGAAAGAGGGACAAGAGGCGAGAAGCTGGATGAATAGAGGGAGAGGGGATGAGGGAAGAGACCGGGCGGTTAACGCCATCCATTTGGAGGGAGCCCAGATGGAAGATGAGGTGTGCCTCCTCCAATTTGCGGCTGGTCTCCTCCGGGCAGGGCACGAGACCGTGGACAGACACGGCAGCGAGGGAATTGAAATGGACGGCCCCTGGGAGACCCGCGCTGCTGCGGCGGACAGAGCCGAGGTGCCCAACAAAGCGTCTTTCTGGCGTAGAGGAGACCACAACAGCAGCATTGGATGCCAGAGACGGGCCCTGCAGATTCACAGGTGAAATGTTGCTTCACTTGGAAGGAGGGCTTAGGGCCCCGAATGTGAGGGAGGGAGGAGGAGTGGGGGGCAAGTGAAGTCTTTCTTGCGGTCACAGATGCGACGGGCCGAGGAGGGAATGGGATCCTTACAGGGGACAGGGTGTGAAGAGGTGTAGTCGAGGTGACTGGATGCGAGGAAAGTTGATCGAGGAGAAACGCCAGGTCTCTGTAAACTGATCGATCTTCCAAATTCAGTCCCTGTTGAAGATGATAAGGTCGTTTCGATGCACAAAACATATCGTCAGAGGCAGGCAATGGCGAAAGGGGATTGTTCGGGGCAATAGAATTGGAAGGGAATTGTGAGGCGGCCGTTACGGAGATTTGGCTGGGAGAGGGACAGGGCTGGAGGCCGAATGTTCCTGGGCTTGGATGTTTTAGTGGTGATGGAGGGGGGCAGGTAAAATAGGTGACCGAGATGGGAGAGATCACAGCTCCACTCAAAGGGAACTTGTTGGGGGTGGGGAAAGCGTTCGCTGCTGCAATCCGGGCAGAGTTAAACGTATGGAAAGGTGTATTCACAACAGGTCGCTGAATCGCCACCGGGAGATCGGGGGACGGATATCTCGACGGGTCATGGCAAAATAAATGGGTGTGGTGTTCGGCACAGACATCGTGGGCCGGAGTATCTGCCCCTGTGTCGATTTGTTCGATGTTACAAGGTCTTTACTCCATTACACCTTGAGGTCGATAGATCCTTGGGCGTTGACCGGATTTGGGAACACGGGAGATGGAATCCTTCTTGATTGCTGGAGAAGTCTCCAGCGGTTGAACGGGTTACTCCGGGTTTTATTTCTACACGCCGGAACGGAATGAACAAAGTACTTCTCTTACCATATCCGTGGAGCTTTCATCAGGAGGCGGTGTGGGTTTCTGTGCATGGAGCAGCAGAAAATGAACCGAGGGCACAAAGAACGCCTTTAACCGGGTTACAATCGATTTCCCCGAGGGCCTACACTTCCTCAGGAGGTTGAGGGGGGCAAGGCTACCAATTCTGCCCCTCCCCCATCTGGACCACATTTTACAGGAGCACGATGGAGAGTGTCCTGTCCGCCTGCCTCGTGGTGCGGAACGGTAGCTGCAAAGCACCGGACCGGTTCAATACAGAGGGTCATCGAAACGGCCGAGAGGACGACTGGCGTCTCCCGTTCCTCCATTAATGATACTTTTTAAAACAATATTTTATTTTTGGTTTTTAGACACATGTCACTTATACATTCTTTACATCGCTATACCAGAATAATCTATCTTTGGCTTGGCTTCGCGGACGAAGATTCATGGAGGGGTAAATATCCACGTCAGCTGCAGGCTCCTTTGTGGCTGACAAGTCCGATGCCGAACTGTGAGGCGCCAAGATACACGGTTTGAGGCGATATCAGCCCACTGGCGGTGGTCAATGTGGTCAAGAGATTTCTTTGGGCAGTCCTTGTTCCTCTTCTTTGGTGCACCTCTGACACGATGGCCAGTGGAGAGCTCACCATATAACACGATCTTGGTGAGACGATGGTCCTCCATTCTGGAGACGTGACCTACCCAGCGCAATTGGATCTTCAAGTGCGTGGAATCGATGCTGTCGAGTAATTCAATGTTAGGGATGAAGTCGCTCCAATGAATGTTGAGGATGGAGCGGAGACAAAGCTGGTGGAAGCGTTCTAGGAGCCGTAGGTGATGCCAGTAGAGGACCCATGATTCGGAGCCAAACAGGAGTGTGGGTATGACAACGGCTCTGAATACGCTTATCTTTGTGCGGTTTTTCAGTTGGTTGTTTTTCCAGACTCTTTTGTGTAGTCTTCCAAAGGCGCTATTTGCCTTGGCGAGTCTGTTGTCTATCTCGTTGTCCATGCTTGCATCCGATGAAAAGGTGCAGCTGAGGTAGGTAAACTGGTTGACTGTTTTGAGTTTTGTGTGCCCGATGGAGATGTGGGGGTGGGGTTGGTAGTCATGGTGGGGAGCTGGCTGATGGAGGACCTCAGTTTTCTTCAGGCTGACTTCCAGGCCAAACATTTTGGCATTTTCCGCAAAACAGGACGTCAAGCGCTGAAGAGCTGGCTCTGAATGGGCAACTAAAGCGGCATCATCTGCAAAGAGTAGTTCATGGACAAGTTGCTCGTGTCTTAAGATAGACCTTCTTCTCTTACCTTTTCTTATAAAAATACAAAATTACAATTTACATACATAACAAACCAATATCAAAATTCCAAAAGAAAAACATATCAGCCTCCCCCCCTCCCCGTTACCCCCTTCCCCTTAACTTAAACAAGATGAACAGATACAGAGTATTTATGCCTCCCACGAGGCTCACAGTCTATTTTACTGGTAAAAAGAATAATAGCAGATGATTGAGGACAGATCACGTATAGAAAAGCACCAAGAAAGTGCTTTTGCACCAATAAAGTTCAAATACGGTTGCCAGGTCTTTAGACATGTATCATGTTTGTTTCTTAAATTAGAAGTAATCTTTTCCATCGGATTACAACTGTCCATTTCTGATATCCATCAGAAATCGGCGGGTCTGATTTCCACGGGATGGCAGCACATTTCTCAGCTCTCAACAATGGAATCATAGTAAATCAAATTAAATGAACTCAAGTTAAATGATGTCTATAAAATTCCCCAACACATCTCATTCTGGATTGCCGGGGAAGTCGGCTCCTGCAGTCTTAGATAAAACTTCTGACCCCTTTCTGTCAGAAAACATCCACTTTGCACACAGGACCAAACGGAGAAATGTTCCTCCTTCTATTTCGCAACGGAAACATCTGTAGGATATTTCGGACTTTCATTTGTGCCATCTTTGCGGAGTCAAAGACAACTGATGAAGAAAATTGTGTTGCACCAAACCGTAGCTCGCATGTCACCCCTTCGTTCAGCGCAGGAATATTCTGATCTGTTCACTGCTAAATCTGCTTCCCATCTTTCCCTGGAGTTATGAATCGGAGCTCCCCCCCCCCCCCCACCCCATCTGTCTGGAGGACAAAATAAATTAAAGTCATAAACTTGGGTATATTACCCACCCATAAAGTGCGTTCCAATTGACTTGACCCCGGAGGAGTCGTATTGTTTCCCCAAAATTCTCTTTAAAAAATGCTCTTAATTGCAAATAGCAAAGAAAGACGCCATTCGGGACATCATACATTTGCTTCATTTGTTCGAATGACATTAAAAGTCCATCCTTATAACAATCTGCAATGTACCCAATTCCCCTCTTGGACCAAATATTTAAAATCCTATTCCCCATTATCAGATTCAGCCACGGATTGTTCCATCACGGAGTCCTTATGGAAATTCCCGTTTTCCTTTCTATTCTGTCGTTGGTGTCTTGCCACATTTTAATCAAATGAATCCCTATAGGATTTCTTAATTAGTTTCAAGTTCCGCCTGTAAATAACATCTTTGAGTGATGCTACCTCCAACCCATGTAGCCGATGCGGTGATTTCGAATTTTAAAAAAGAGAGAATGCCACGAACCTCCGCTGTGAAACCAGATGATATTTCTGCAAATCCGTAAGACTCAAATCCCCCCACCCCCACCCCCGATATGTGGTCCCACCTTAATTTGTCCAGTGCTATTCTTGGCACTTAATTGTTCCATAAAAAATTGCCGAAGTGTACCATTTATTAATTAAAAAAGCTTACTTGGTCAATATATTGGTATTGATTGGAACAAATCTTTGACATGATCTTCATTTTAATACAGTTCCGACTAAGGTCAGGACAGGTCCTTCCACTTCTGCCAATCTTTCTCTATTTTTGCCCATAAGGGAGAGTAATTGATATCAATCGTTCAAATTATTATGATGGCTAAATATTTAATCCCATCGTTTTTCCATTTAAGCCCACTGTTGACTTGAAAGAAAGCGCTCATCATTTTGGCTTGTCATTGGTAACATTTCACTTCTTTCCATATATATTTTATATCCCGATATTCTCCCACATTTCATTAAAATTTCCTGTAATTTCTCCATGGAACCTTTGGGTTCAGAAATATACAGCAAACAAACTAATCTTGTGTTGAATATGTCCGGCTTCGAAGCCTTGAAGTTTAGCATCGTCCCTGATAATTTCCGGTCACCATAACAAATAGAGGCGGAGAAAGGGGTCAGTCCTGCCTGCTCGATTGGCTTAATGGGAACATTCCTGCTATCTGGTTATTACTCTTGCCTGTGGATTTGGTATAGAGTCTTAAGCCCATTTATAAATCCTCATCCAGTACTTAACTTTTAACCATAAAAGGCCGCTCAAGTCTGGTGAATGCCCTTTCTGCATCTAAAGATACTACTATATTGGGTTCTTCCACGACTGAGCTAAGTTTATTATGTTAAATAGTCGCACCAAGTTATTTGACGCTCGCCTCCCTTTAATAAATCCTACTTGATCGATGTGAATTAATTCGATAAAAATTAGCTTGCTCATGCTTTTGCTATTATTTTGTAATCTACATTCAGAAGAGATCGGTCGATAAGATGAAGTTTTCATTGGATCCTCTGCTCTTTTCGGGCAACACAGACATTGTTGCTGTTGAGAAGGAGTCCGGTAATTTCTGGGTTTTCACTGCTTGTTCTATCGCATCCATAAACAGGGGCATTAATGGCTCATTAAATTCTTTATAAACAAGGGGCATTAATGGCTCATTACATTCTTCATAAAACTCCATTGGAAATCCATTCTCGCCCATGGCTTTGTTGGCTCAACGTGTCCCCAGTGTTTTTTCAATTTCTTCCCTGGTAAAATGTAAATCTAATTCCTGTCTGTCCTCATCTTTTGACTCCAAGAGTTCCACTTCATCAAAGAACTTAAATGTTTTGGCCTCATCCCCCGGCGAGTCAGTTGATCTTTTATTTGTGTGTGTGAGAGTCTGTGATATTTCACCCAAATTACCTTACAATCCCCGGTAAGTTTTGGAGGGCGGGGGAAAATTGGGAGGAAACCCGCGCAAACATGGGGAAGACCTACAAACTCCTGGCGGGCAGCGCGGGGGTTCGGATCCGCACTCCAGTCTCGTCAATACCGTCCCCGCGACGCTCACCGCCGCGCCCCCAGGTTTGCGCCCTGACAGACCACCCTGATGGGTGTCATTAACCCTGACGTGAAATGATAGAGTGGCGCAGGAGTAAAATGAACTGAGCAGTAATGTGCTCGCACATATCCCGTGGGGTATGACTTCGAACCCAATCACTGGAATTAAGAAAGGAATTATTTCATGTAAAACCCCTCTCTGTAACGGCATCCGAGGAGGAGGGTGGGGATTGGGGGTGTGGAGGTAGTGGCCAGGAGGGAAAAATGTGTGGATGATCGTGGAGGTTATTTCTCTTCTCCCACCTACGTGTCATCCTGCCTCCACTCCCTGCCCCTTCCTCCCTCCTCTCCTCCACCTCCTGCTCCTTCCTCCCTCCCCTCCCCCACACCTTGCCCCTTCTTCCCTCCTCTGCTCTACCCCCTGCCCCTTCCTCCCTCCTCTCCTCTACCCCCTGTCCCTTCTTCCCTCCTCTCTCCTCCCCCTGCCCCATCCTCCCTCCTCTCCCTGCCCCTTCCTCCCTCCTCTCCTCCTCACCTGCCCCTTCCTCCCTCCTTTCCCTGCCTCTTCCTCCATCCTCTCCCTGCCCCTTCCTCCATCCTCTCCTCCTCCCCCTGCCCCTTCCTCCCTCCTCTCCTCCACCTCCTGCTCCTTCCTCCCTCCCCTCCCCCACACCTTGCCCCTTCTTCCCTCCTCTGCTCTACCCCCTGCCCCTTCCTCCCTCCTCTCCTCTACCCCCTGTCCCTTCTTCCCTCCTCTCTCCTCCCCCTGCCCCATCCTCCCTCCTCTCCCTGCCCCTTCCTCCCTCCTCTCCTCCTCACCTGCCCCTTCCTCCCTCCTTTCCCTGCCTCTTCCTCCATCCTCTCCCTGCCCCTTCCTCCATCCTCAACCCCTCCCCTTTACTTTGTTTTTCGCCCTTGACTTCCCGGAGACCGTAAGTGACCTGCTGAGTTTCTCCAGCATTTCTGCGCATTGCGCTCTAACCCATTGGATATAAAACAATATACGGGAACAGGAATATCAAACAATATCAGTGCAACGGTACGAACATCCGGGGGATATTTTCATACGTCCGCGATGTGCTTTTTAGCGTATGTGGCCACGGCATCTGTGGGAATACAAAACACTCAGTCACTCCAGAAACAATATCAGAATAAGTTCTCTCATGCAGAGGGGAAGAACTGGCCCCTTGGATCCATATATTCAAACTCCCCTCCTCTCCCCACCCACCCTGTACATTTCACCCCTTATGACCCCCATCACCCCCGCACACAGGATCTTCCAGTAGGTCCCGTCATGGAAGAGATACGGGGGTCTCAGAGCCGGCACCACCAGGCTGAGGAACAGGTTCTTCTCACGGGCAGTGGGAACGCTGAACGCCCAAAGGAACGGCTCACACTGACCACCCGAGACGTACAATTTAGTCAACAATATTTATTTAACTTTACATACGTATGTGTATCTATTATCTGAATGTGTGTTAAGTCTGGGTGTGTGTCTGGAGGTTTTGCACAGAGGACCGGAGAACGCTGTTTCATCCGGATGAACTTGAAAATAGACTGGACTTGATGAGCTTCTCCTTTTCTGCTGCTTGTTGTGTGCGAATTTATACAGGGCAGCAAAGACCTCGGGCGTGGGTGAGAAATGAAGGGCGATACAATTCAATGGGCCGCAGGTCGGCCAAGGCGGATCCTGGACCCGCAACACCTTGAAGGTGCCTACACGTCCTCAGGAGGCTGAGGTAGGCAAGTCTACCGGCCTCCATCTGGATAACCTCTTACACGGGCATCATAGGGAGAGTTCTATCTGGCCGCATCGTTGTGTGGGATTGTAGCTGCAAAACATCGGTAGCGACGTCAATACAAAGGATCATGTAAACAGCCAAGAGGATCAGTGGGGTCTGCCTTTCCTCTATTGAAGACATTTACTGCGAGAGCTGTGTAAATCGGGCTCAAGGAATAATAGACGTCCATTTTCATCCAGCGCCCTAGATCTTCAACCCTCTACCATCGCGAAGAAGGGACAGGAGCATCAAAATCAGAAACGGAGCTGATGAATTGCGGAGGAAGGACCCACACAGGGCTGCGGGCTGCTGGAGACTTGCTCATGGCAACCAGGAGCCCAGGTCCATTCGGGAGGTCTCTTGCCACCCCTTATGAAATTGAAGATTTCAACTGCTCTCCCCTTTGTGATGAAGTTTGCTAACCCAATTCCAAGAGCTGTGGGAGGTGTTAGTATTTTTAATGGAGGAGTAACGTGGGGATGGCAGAAGGATTTCACTCACCGTTTTCTCTCGCGGTGGTTTTCGCGTCACCTCTCCCCGGACTCTTCCCCCTGAGTGAAGAGAGATTGGCCTCAATCACCGTTCTGTCCAAGGTCTGATTCCACGCACACAGTTGCACGCAGAAACCCCACCTGGGGAAGGTTCAGCCATTCCTGGAAGGTATTTCAGTATCTGAGTGTAGTTTTGGATGCCCACGGGAGGGCTGTGTTCCTTGGAGCGCAGGAGGACGAGGTGTGGTCTCAGAGTGGTGGATTAAATCAGAGAAAGAATAGATCGGGTGAACAGAGAACCTGTAGCCGGCCACAGAGGAATCAGTGACCAGAGGTCAAGGGTTTAAAGTGCAGGTAAACAGGAATCTGAGGGGCGTTGTTTAAGCAGAAGTTGGTTGGTATATGGAACGGGGCTGCTGGGGGAGGGAGATGGGGCACGGAATATTGCAATGTTTATGAACAAAATGGACACAGAACTATCTATGGATAGGATGGGTTTAGAGGGGGAAAACGTAGGCAGGTGGGGCCAGTGTGAGTGGGGTACATTGGTTGGGTGGGCAACATCAGGCGTAAGTCTTATTTACATGGATAGGATGGGTTCATTTGTCGGGGACACCAGAACTAAGGGACACAACCTCAAGATTAAGGGCAGTAGATCTAGGACGGAGATGAGGAGGAACTGCTTTCCGCAGAGGGTGGGGAATCTGTGGATTCCGCTTCCCGTTGAAGCAGTGGAGGCGACCTCAGTAAAGACGAGGTTTTTATATAACTGGGGAATTAAGGGATACGGGGAAAAGGCATGTCGGTGGAGATGAGCCCATCATCAGATCAGCCACTAAATGGCGGTGCGGGACGACGGGCTGAATGGTCGACTCCTGCTCCTATTTCTTTTGTCCTGATGCAGACCCCAAACGTCGAGCATTAACCGAAGGCTGTCTGACCCGTGGACACCAACCGGCGATTCGGTTCAGTTTGTCCAAGATCTGTTCCGTGTTGATTATTTCTGGTTGATTTTTTTCTGAGTTTCGAAAAGCGCAGAACAAAGACAAGTTGCTCTAACTGGAACATTATTAGTTGAAATGACACTAATGAAACGCAGGGATGCGACGATAGTCCCGCTTGATTTCCAGGCATCGTTCACATGACACCAAGAAGGTCAGGCGCCTCTCCAGAAGGCGAGCGGTGGCCAGCGACCACCCATTCGCTTGTAGTAGGGTCGCGGAGTTTCGGGGCTGCGGGGGCTTAAAATGGGTCGGGAAGTAAAAGGCGTGGAGAATGACCAGCAGCGAGTGGAGGTAGGCGCACTATCCCGCTTGTGCCCCGGCCAATGAGATGGGCAGGTTGGACACAACCTGTCTGGCCTTGTTCCCTGCACCTCGACTCCCGGTGCGACGCCCCCTCACAATGCCCGAGTCTTTACGCACAGGTACATCGTGGCCCTTCTCTCGGTCAATTTGTCTGGAGAAGGGTCCATTTTGTATTCAGGACTTTGATGAACATCAAAATCTAAACAGTAGATGCTGTAAATCTGAAATGCAAAGCGGGAAATGGTCGTAAGAAGCGCCAGGTCGACCAACATCTGAAGAGCGCCCAGCAGTTCAGTGTTAGCTCCAGGACCCTCCGTCATTGAACCAGTAAATAGAGATTCTGTAATTACCCACATGATGTGCATTCATGGAATATTACAGACTGTGCTCAATCATTATGCGGCCTCTTCCCACAGATGTACACCCAGTCCATATCCCTCCACCCCAACCCATCCAAGCACCTGTCCAGATTTTTAAAATAAATATTATAATTCAGCCCGCGTTCGCCACTTCAGCTCGTTCCACACTCCCACCGCTCTCTGTGTGAAGAGGTTCCTCCTAAACTTCTCCCCGTTCACTCACGTCCTCTGGTTTGTATCTCACCCCCCCCCCCTTAGTGGGAAAAGCCGACCTACATTTTCTCTGTCTCTCTCCCTCATCATTTTAAATATCAAATCACCCCTCGTTCTTCTCGGCTCCAGGGAATAAAGTCCAAACCTGTTGAGCCTTTCCTTGTAACTCGGTCCTGAAGTCCGGGCAACATCCCAGTAAATCTTCTCTGCCCTCCTTCTATTGATACCTTTCCTGTAGTTAAGTGACCAAAATTGCACAAGATACTCCAAATTTGGCTTTATATACAAATGCACCATGACATCCCAACTCCTGGACTCAATACTTTGATTTATGAAGGCCAAGGTGCCAAATGAGCTCTGGATAACGCTGTCCACCCTATTACACCACCTTCCGGGAATTATGTACAGCAGCTGTATTCTCAGATCCCTCTGTTCTACCGCCCTCCTCAGTGCCCGATCATTCACCTTCCAAAATGCAGCACCTCACATCTGTCTGCATTAAATTCCATCTACCACATTTCCCCTGCAAGCATTTAAATCAGTGGTTCTCATCGCACTTTCAGTATTCCCAATGCCACCGGTGCACAGTCCAAGAATTGCCTGCAACCAGTGAGATTGGAATGTGAACCAAAGAGATTTTCTAAACTTACATACACATTACACACACCTGCGCTTAAAATTAGAGGGGGGTCAAGTAGGTTAAACGAGTCAATAGAGTGTGGCTTTCACGCAAACAGAGGAACTACTGACATGGTCTTTGCCCTCAGACAGCTCCAAGAAAAGTGCAGAGAACAAAACAAAGGACTCTAGATCACCTTTGTTGATCTCACCAAAGCCTTTGACACCGTGAGCAGGAAAGGGCTTTGGCAAATACTAGAGCACCTCTGATGCCCCCCCAAGTTCCTCAACATGGTTATCCAACTGCACGAAAATCAACAAGGTCGGGTCAGATACAGCAATGAGCTCTCCGAACCCTTCTCCACTGACAACGGTGTGAAGCAAGGCTGCGTCCTCGCACCCACCCTCTTTACTATATTCTTCAGCATGATGCTGAAACAAGCCATGAAAGACCTCAACAATGAAGACGGTGTTTACATCGGGTACCACTCGGATGGTAGTCTCTTCAATCTGAGGCGCCTGCAAGCTCACACCAATACACAAGACCAACTTGTCCGTGAACTACTCTTTGCAGACGATGCCGCTTTAGTTGCCCATTCGGAGCCAGCTCTCCAGTGCCTGACGTCCTGTTTTGCAGAAACTGCCAAAATGTTTGGCCTGGAAGTCAGCCTGAAGAAAAGTGAGGCCCTCCATCAGCCAGCTCCCCACCATGACCACCATCCCCGCCACATCTCCATTGGGCACACAGAACTCAAAACGGTCAGCCAGTTTACCTACCTTAGCTGCACCATTTCATCTGATGCAAGGATCGACAAAAAGATAGGCAACAGACTCGCCAAGGCAAATAGCGGCTTTGGAAGACTACACAAAAGTGTCTGGAAAAACAACCACCTGAAGAAGCACACAAAGATCAGCGTGTACAGAGCTGTTGTCATATTCACGCTCCTGATCAGCTTCGAATCATGGGTCCTCTACCGGCATCACCTACGGCTCCTAGAACACTTCCATCAGCGCTCAATCCTCAACATTCATTGGAATGACTTCATCACCCACATCGAAGTACTTGAGCTGGCAGAGTCCGCAAGCATCGAATCCATGCTGCTTAAGACCCAACTGCGCTGGGTGGGTCATGTCTCCAAAATGGAGGACCATCGTCTTCCCAAGATCGTGTTCTATGGTGAGCTCTCCACTGGTCACCGAGACAGAGGTGCACCAAAGAAGATTTACAAGGACTGCTTAAAGAAATTTCTTGGTGTCTGCCACATTGACCACCGCCAGTGGGCTGATAGCGCCTCAAACCGTGCATCTTGGCACCTCACAGTTCGGCGGGCAGCAACGTCCTTTGAAGAAGACGGTAGAACCCACCTCACTGACAAAAGACAAAGGAGGAAAAACCCAACACCCAACCCCTACCAACCAATTTTCCCTTGCAACCGCTGCAACTGTGCCTGCCTTGCCCGCAATGGACTTGTCAGTCACCAACGAGCCTGCAGCAGACGTGGACATACCCCTCCATAAATCTTCGTCTGTGAAGAGAGAGAGAGAGAGAGAGAAGTTAAAGTTTGATGCTGTTTTCATGTTTAAAGATAATTAAAAGCAACTTTTATTTAAAGTAACCCTTTGTATTGATGCATATCTATTGCTGCTGGGTTTTGGGGTTCTCTGGACTCGTAACAGTGTTAACATTGTGGAAGAATACCGTCTAAATCCATACATCTTTCAAGGTTGCCGCGCCTGCTGGTGGGGTATTAAAAAGGCTTATGGGACGCTGGCCCTGGTGTGAATCCAGGGGTGGCGTTGCCGCTCTATACATCTCTGGTGAGAAGTGCTCATTACAGGAAGTGGGTGGGTGGAAGCTGTGGAGAGGGGGCAGAGGAGATTCACCAGGATACTGCCTGGATTGCAAAATAAGGGTTAATGAAGCAAGATTAGCAGGGCTGAGTGCTTTTCCCTTTGGAATGAAGGAGAGAGGACTTAATAGAGGTCTTCAAGATTTAGGTGGACGGCCAGCGCCGAGTGTAGCAATCACCAGAGCACGTCTGTGCAAGGGGAGGAACGTTTAGGGAAGACGTCAGGGGTACGGTTTTTAAAAAAAAACACGGAGAGCAGTGGGTACCTGGAAGGCTCTGTCAAGGGGAGGTGGTGGAAGCTGGAACGATATGTTTCAGTACAGAAAAATATTTAGTTCCTTCACTATTCCATTTCTACAAAATTAATTCCCCTTCAGTTTAAATCTTTGTCCTCCGTCTACTGATTCCCGACCTCTGGAGTCATGGTCACGGTGTAATTCCCGCTGTCTGATCTGGTCACCGACTTCAGCAGGAGTGACCCGTTGGGGAGGAATAACTCAGCCCGTGAAGTGAACGCATTATCCAGATCTACAGATGAACCGATCCACGAAACAATGGTTTTGTCCTTGAACCCCCAGTTCCCAGACCTCACCTTCACTGACGGCCGCACCGAAAAGGACGCGTCGCCGCCGGCGGGGACATTGAACCGACTCCGGTCTGTGTGGATGGTCAAACCCTGCGACTCATCTGAGGGAGAGAAACTCGGCGTTAAGGGAGAAGGCGACACCGCTTCGCCGGACGAGCCCGGTCGCCCCTTGCGAGCTGCACCGCGGCTCCGCGCAAATCGAGAGAGCGACCCTCACCCCAGAGGATGAAGAAACAAGCCCGCCATCCCCGAGAGAGAGGGTGGGGGGGCCCCTGGTCTCTGCTCACACTCGGACACTGAGCCGCTCTTCCTGGTCTCCGCGCCAGATGCAGCGGAGTCATCGCTGATTGGTCCGGGAGCTGCCGGCGGTGCGAAGTCCATTCGGTCCTTCGCCACACTTCCGTCCCTCAATGCCGTTCGCTTCGGCACCATGTTCCGTTGATTCTTTAATATTCAAACACGTCTAGTGACTGGTTATCCGCGGTTACCTCGGGGAGAGAATTGCCCTCTGTGTCCGATCTCCACTTGCCCAACAAGTGACCCTGAATTCATCGCCTTCGGTTTTGATCTTTAAACAATTTATTCAGCCTCCACTTCAATGCAGAGTTCCATTTTCCCATCGTATTGTTCTGGGTAACACCTCATCGAAATATTCCGGAAATCCAGACCCTCTGGTCCCGCCGGTTGCAATTGACAAACTGTCAGAGTTGTCAAACATAAGAACCCTGTTGTTTCCTGGAAGCTTTGCCCAGACTCTTTCAATTTCCTGAACATCAGGCCAGATTTCCGCTCTTCAGTTCTCCACTTTCCTCTCTTCCTTCTTTCTAAAGTAGAACCCGACCTTCTCTCCACTCCAGTCAGTGTTTGAACAGTCCTGCGGCCACTCTCTCCGTGACACATCTCCTCGTCCTGGCTATTTGTCCGCTGACGTGCAATCTGCTCCCGCATTCTCTTTCAAACGTCGTTCTCAGCCGCCGCTGCGCGGTTTCTCTCTCCTCTGAAAACCCACAACGTTATGCGTTTACCTCCTCCACAATCTGCATGTTTACCGAATACACTTCCCTGCAAGAGCCCGGTCACAACCTCTTTTCCATTTGACCCTGTGTGAAGACTCTTTTTCTTAAATGTTATTTAATTGTTTGCATTATTACAGAAAAAGATGAATGAAACATTAATGAAATATCCATAGCCAAATAATACAAACAAAATACTTTTTGGACTTGCTTAGACGAGTGGGCTGAAAGGTGGCAGATGGAGTTTAATACTCATAAATGTGAGGTGATTCATTTTGGGACGGCATTGAGCGACAGAGGGATCTTGGAATAACGGTTCATTGATCTTTGAAAATGGATTCCCATGTAGTGAAGAAGGTTTTTGGTATGCTGGCCTTTATAAATCAAAGCATAGAATATAGGAGCAGGGGGTGATGTTGAGACTGTTCAAGGCATTGGTGAGGCCAAGTATGGAGTATTGTGTGCAGTTCTAGTCTCTAAATTATAGGAAGGATATCAATAAGGTACAGAGGGTGCAGAGAAGATTTACTAAAATGTTGCCTGGATTGCAGCTCGGAGAAAGACTGAGTAGACTGGGTCTTTATTCATTGGAGTGTAGAAAGTTCAGGGAGAATTTGATAGAGGGATGTAAAATTATGAGGGGAATAGATAGAGTGGATATGAATAGGTTCTTCCCCTTGAGGGTAGTAGAGATTGGAACGAAGGGGCCATAAGTAAAGGGTTAGGGGGGAAAACTTTAGAAGTAACATAAGAGGAAGCTTCTTCACTCAGAGCGGTGGCTGAGTGGAATGACCTTCCAGAAGAGGTGATTACAGCAGGGTCAATTCTCTTTTGAGGAGGTTGGATATGTGCATTGATGAGAGAGGACTGGAGGGTTATGGGCAGGGAGCTGGTAGGTGGGATTATGGGAGATCACTTAAATCAGTGTGGACAAGAGGGGCTGAGATGGCCTGTTTCTGCACTGTAATTTGTTATATGGTTATATATTTTTCTCCCCATTCTCCCCTCCCACCCACAAGCAAGAAAAGAAACAACTGCCATTTAATATTACCAGATACAATCATTACTTGTTATTAAAATTACTAATTAAGAGGAGGGGATAAGAGAGAAGAGGTGGACACAAAATTATCCATAAAATCCATAGATGGTTTCCAAATACTATAAAAAATTTCAACTTGATTCCTTAAACTATACGTCATTTTTTCCCAAAGGTTTACAACTTTGCATCTCATTATACCATCTACTTACTAACACATCTCTATCATCTTTCCCCGACATCACGATACATTTCTTCGCATTTCCTATTGCAATACTATTGCAAGAAATGTTCCCCAGGATCCTGAGAGAATTTAGTGAGGAAATAGCAGATGCTCTGGCAGTGATTTTTCAAATGTCATTGGAGACCAGTACAGTGCCAGAGGATTGGCGTGTTGCTTATGTGGTTCCTTTGTTTAAAAAGTGTTCTAGCAATTATCGGCCTGTAAGTTTGAATTCTGTTGTAGGTAAATTGATGGAAAGCATTCTTAGAGATAGTATATTTAAATATATGGAGGGACGGGGTCCGATCATGGACATTCAACATGGATTTGTGCGTGGAAGGTTGTGTTTGACCAATCTTGTTGAATTTTGTGAAGAGGTGACTAGGAATGTTGATGAGGGTAGAGCGGTGGATGTTGTCTATATGGACTTCAGTAAGGCATTTGATAAGTTTCCGCATGGGAAGTTAGTTAGGAAGGCTAAGTTCTTGGGTATTAATTTGGAGATAGTCAAATGGATTCAACAGTGGCTGGAAGGAAGGTGCCAGAGAGTAGTAGTAGATAATTGTTTGTCAGGATGGAGGCCGGTGACAAGCGGTGTGCCTCAGGGTACAGTATTGGGACCGTTGCTGTTTGTCATATATATTAATGATCTGGAGGATGGGGCGGTAAATTGAATGAGTAAATATGCAGATGATACTTAAACAGGGGGAATTGTGGATGATGAAGAGGGTTTTCAACGATTGCAGAGGGATTTAAACTGCTTAGAGGAGAGGGCAGAAAGATGGCAGATGGAGTTTAATGCTGATAAGTGTGAGGTGCTTCATTTTGGACAGAATAATCAAAGCAATACATATGTGGTAAATGGGAGAGCATTGAAGAATGCAGTGGAGCAGAAAGATCTAGGAATAATGGTGGATTGTTCCCTGAAGGTAGGAGTGCATGTGGATAGGGTGGTGAAGAAGGCCTTTAGTATGCTTGCCTATATAAATCAGTGCAAAGAATATAAGAGTTGGGAAGTAATGATGAAACTGTACAAGGCATTGATGAGGCCAAATTTAAAGTACTGTATCCAGTTCTGGTCACCGATTTATAGGGAGGATATTAACAAGATAGAGAGAGGGCAGAGAAGATTTACAAAAACGATGCCTGTGTTTCAGCATCTGGAATACAAGGAAAGATCAAGCAAATTAGGTCTTTATTCCTTGGAATGTAGAAGGCTGAGAGGGGATTTGATAGAGGTGTTTAAGATTATTTCCCATTGAGAATAGGAGAGATGGATACAAGAAATCATAGGTTGAGAGTTGACGGGCAAAGATTTAGGAGTAACATGAGGGGAACTTCTTTACTCAGAGAGTGGTTACTGTGTGGAATGGACTTCCAGGAATGTGGTGGAGGCAGGGTAAATTTTGTCATTTAAGAAAGAGTGGATATGTATATGGATGGGAGGGGGATGGAGGGATATGGGCAGAGTGCTGGTAAGTGGGATTAGAGGAGGGTACTTGGATCAGTGCGAACTAGAAGGGCCAAATTGGCTTGTTTCCGTGCCATAATTGTGATATGATTATATGGTTAAAAAATTTCTTGATATTTGTCCACTTTCACTTTTGTATCCTTTTCATAAATATCTCCAAGTAAATATATTCTTGGATCCTTTGATATATTTATCTTCTTAATTGGCCCTAATAGTAAACTCAGTTCATTCCAAAACCTTTTCACAAGTCCACACGGAATACAAGAATGTCCCTATTTCTTTGGCACGTCGAAATCACTTATTGGAATAATTAGGATTTATAATTATTTATAAGTCCATTTAACTTATATGGAGTATAAAATTGATGAAGAAAATTATATTGAACCATTTGATAATGAACATTTACTGTATATGTAACACTTTCATAACATAATTTTGAGCAACTCTCCTCCTGAATTTTAAATCTTTCTCCCATTGCATTTTTAATATAAATCTTATCTTCTTTAGTCATTTGTAGCTTATATATATATTTTAGTAATAATTTCCTTAAAAACAAACGTATGTTATTATATTATCAATTTGACTTTGATTAGCGAGTCTCAAATTTGCTGCCAGTCTCTTTTTCAAATACATTTTAATTGATAATATGCAAACATTGTATATCGTATTTATTTTTTCGTTAATGAAAAGTTAAGTAAAAAAGATCCTGAGAAACAATCTTTTATCCTCTGTATACCTTTACCACACCAATGATCAAATAAAGAATTATTCAAAATAAAAGGAAGTTGATTTTGTTTTAACCACATTTTTTTGTTAATTGATCATTTTTAATTCCTCTCTCATTATGAATTCTATTCCATATGTTTAAAATATGTTTCAGTACAGAAAAGTCTTAAGTTCCTTTAAACGACTCAGTATTCCATTTCTACAAAATTAATTCCCCTTCCATTTAAATCTTTGTCCTCTGTCTACTGATCCTCCCCACCCACCCCCCAACTCTGGGCCAGAGACTCTGATAGCTCAGTGGTTAGAGCACTGGTCTTGTCAAGTGAAGTCAATTTTATTTATTGCTCATACCCTGCTCACTGGTAAAGGCATTTCTCCAGGACCACAGAGAATATTTACATAGATATCAGTTAGGAAAGCAGTTCATGCATTAAAATATTAAGACATATACACTGAAAGTACACAACGCACTATCCACATCTGTACTGGGAGCTCAGGAACCTGTTAACTTGGGGGGGAGGGGATGTGGGAAGCTGTTTCCCCCTCAGGATATAAGGGCCAGAGTGCTACGGTCCTGCCAGATGGCAGAAAAGAGAAGTTTACATGTAGGATGTGTGGATCCTTTCACAATGTTTTCAGCCCATGTTCTTCATGCAAGCGTGAGGTTTCCCAATGATAACTGCTGCTGACTTCACTATTCTCTGCAGGGTCTTGCGGTCCGAGGAGGGACAGCTACCAAACGATGCAGTTTCATAGGATGCCCTCAATACATCTTCTATAGATGTGGAAGGGGGTGGGACTTTCCTCAGGCTTCTCAGGAAGTAGAGGTGCTGCTGGGCTTTCTTGGAGATAGAGCTGATGTTAAGGGACCAGGTGAGATTCTCTGTCAGGTGAACTCCATGGAACTTGATACTCTTGATGACCTCAGCAGTGGAGCCATCGATTTGATATAAGTGGTTATTCTATATTTGTGTATTATCAGTTAAGATCTTTTGTAAAACAAGTGTGTGGTCGTCAAATGAATTTACTGTCTGAAACTGATTTTGAGAAATATGTGCTCTCATTTCCAAAAAAAAGGTTATATATCAGGTTTGTATCGTATTTTGTTGGAAAGTGAAAGTAAAATAGATTTGGATAAAGATAAAATTAAATGGGAAAAAGATTTAAGTTTAACAATAACTGAAGAAGATTGGTCTGAAATCTGCCGTAATAGTGTTTGAAAATTGATTAATGCTAGATTGGCGACGATTAATTATTGTTTTATACATCAATTATATTTAACACCCGAAAAATTAAATAAAAATTTGGTTTTAGTAAGTCAGATCTTTGTTTTCGTTGTGATCAGGTTTCTGGTACTTTTTTACATACTGTTTGGTTGTGTGATCGGTTACAACAATTTTGGAAAGGTATTCAATCTGTATTTAATAATCTATATAATCTTCATATTGTATTAGACCCTGATATATTTTTATTAGGGAATATGCAACCATTGATTGATTTAGAATTAGATAATTACCAGATCTCTTTTATTTACTTAGCGCTGGCAGTGGCCAAGAAATGTATAGCGATTACTTGGAAGAATAGAAATGTATTGTCTTTAGATAGGTGGTATTCAGAGATGAAGTTTTGTTTGGTTATGGAAAGAATATCTTTTTCTATACAAGATGTCTTTTCATGAGTTAAAGTGGACCCCATTTATTGATTATATACAATTTAAATAAGTTTGAATTAATCATGTTTTTCTTTAAAAAAACTTTTTTTATTATATATTTTTTCCATATTTATGTTTTCTTTTTTTTTCATTCTTTTTAAAAATTTTTTTAAAATAATTAGTTGTTTTTTTTTGTTTAAATTCTTTTTGTTTTTTCATATATATTCTAAAAATAAGATTTTTTTTGGATTAATAATTAAAACTTAATTAATTTTTTTGTTTTTTTATGTATATCGATCTTTTTTTAAAGATATATATTTTTTATTTTTTTTATTATACCAATAGTATTAATTCTTCACTCTTTATCGTGGGGGTGGGTTTAGGGGTTAAAAATATTTCTTTTTAGTCTTAGTTTTTAGTTGTTAGGGGGAGATGCCGAGATTGGTATTCTATTAACTATGTTACTTTGTACTTGTGTTACTTTATTTTGTATTTTTTCTGTACGTGAATTACTTACTTTCTTCATATGTTAAAATTAATAAATAAAATTTCAAAAAAAAACAATTAAAAAAAAGCAGTGGAGCCATCAATGGTCAGTGGGGGGGTGGGGGGCAGTGTTCAGTGTGATGGTCTTGGGTTTCCGACCCAGACTGCCTGAGGTCTCCCCATCAGGAAGTCAAGAATCCAAGTGCAGACGGAGGTGTTTAGACCCAGCAGGCCCAACTTCCCTATCAGGTATGTTAAATGCTGAGCTGGTCAATAAATAGGATTTGGACTACTAGTCCCTATTTTCCAGGTGGGTGCTAGATGGAGGGAGGTGCCCATTGCATCGTCCATGGAGCGGTTGGATCTATATGCAGAGGGGAAAACAGCTTCCCACATCCCCTCCCCCCCCAAGTCAACATATTCCTGAGCTCCCAGTACAGATGTGGATAGTGCGTCGTGGACTTTCAGTGTATATGTCTTAATATTTTAATGCATGAACTGCTTTCCTAACTGATATCTATGTAAATATTCTCTGTGGTCCTGGAGAAACGCCTTTACCAGTGAGCAGGGTATGAACAATAAATAAAATTGACTTCACTTGACAAGACCAGTGCTCTAACCACTGAGCTCTAACTCTGGCCCAGAGTTGGGGGGAGGGTGGGATCAGTAGACAGAGGACAAAGATTTAAACTGAAGGGGAATTAATTTTGTAGAAATGGAATAGTGAGTCGTTTAAAGGAACTAAAGATTTTTCTGTACTGAAACATATTTTAAACAGGTGCTTGGTGTACCCCACAATGACCCTCTCAAAGCATTTCATGATGATGGACACGAGGCAGGACACAGGCAACTTGTTTGGCACAGGGACAATGGTTGCGCCTTTGAAACACTTAGGGACCACATCGCTACTCAGGCAGATGTTCAGTATGTCGGTGGAGACATCCACTGGCTGGGGCACACAACCCCCAATCACCCTGCTGGGAATGTTATCCTTGCGAACCAGGAGTCGAGCGTTCATTCCTCGTTGGGGCCTCATTTCTGTGAGGGGGGCTCTGGACTTTGTCTTTGACAAATTTAAAGAATTTCATGCAGGTTCAATTCTAAATGTAGTTTAACATGGACAATAATAGAACCTTCAATGAATCGGGACAATATGCTCCACAGCACAGCAGGTAAATGGAGAGAGCGCCCCCTATCGATGACATAGAGAACAGAGGATAGTGATCTGTAAATTAGGTGCAGGAAGAAATTTTAATATGTTCTTTATCACATTTATAAAAATGTAAATGTGCATTTTTAAAAAATATTGAATAGTTTTGAATTTTTTGTTTCCTCAGTAACTCGTTTACATTTCCTAGACCACATATTGAAACTAGGGGATTTGCGGAGGTTCGGTATGACATCGGAAACTGTGGCACATTCCCACAGAGGCATGGTGGTAAGTGCGCTGACCGGCTGCATCACGGGGTCACCAATAGCCACGGAGCACGAAGCCCTGCAAAAGGTAATGGACACAGCCCAGGAGATCAAAACCCTCCCCACTGTCAAGGTTCCATCATTGTCATGTAATACTACATTTAGAATGCAAGGTACCTGAAATTCGTTAACTTTGTCTACCGTAAGGCAAAGAGTCGCCCCTTTGTCCAGCGACCCTCACAGAAACCGACAGCACCTGGTGTTCCCAGGCGGTCTCCCATAGGAACATAGGAAGTAGGAACAGGAGTAGGCCAAAAATGGCCCATGGAGCCTGCTCCGCCATTCAATACGATCCTGGCTGATCTAATTTATGACCTAACTCCACCTACCTGCCTTCTCCCCATATCCCCTAATTCCTCTATCATTCCCCTCTGAGTCCTGAGCCTGCTTCGCTTCCAAGATCAGACGATCCCAGGCATATGTGGCTCATTAGGTGCTACGGGGGAGGGAACGATACCGTCGGGAGGGCAGACGCGATTATCAATGACCCCCACCCTGCCCGGCACACGCTTTGTTCTCGCTGCTGCCATCAGGAAAAAGGTGCAAGTGCCACAGGACTCGCCCCCACCAGGTTCAGGAACAGCCGCTCCAACCCCCCTCCAGTCAGTTTGTTCACATTTATGTATTTGCTTGTGTACTTTGGGTACAGTTTTTTTTTTGCACTTCCAGTTAGCGGTAATTCACCCGGGCCCACAAGAAAACAAATCTCAGGGTTGTATGTGAGGTCATGTACGTACTCTGACAACAAATCTGAAATCGAAATCAAAAATGTATTCGGCACTCGGCGTCACGAAGCACATTCGAACTCTCTCTAAATCCTTTGGTCGCTGTGTCTTACAAACACGTGTCTTCCGGGCCGTTCCAGAACCACGGCGTCCATGTCTCCTGACGGCACTGGATAAAGGTAGAGGTTCTGCCCCTCACGGGTCGAGTTGGATGCCCCAACACCGATAACGGAGACGTTTTCAGGATCCGTGCGTTGTGGAGTCAACCCCGAGGTTGTGCTTGCTCTCGTGAATGGGCTCGACTCGCCGGGCAGGGGGTGGGGGTGGGTGAGGGTTGGTGCTGCTTGACACCTGGATGACACTTTATCAGCTGCCGAATCCCGGATGGCGTAGGAAGTTGCATCTCCTGCCAATCAAGATTGGACTCCACCCACCCATCGGTGCATACCTGACCATTGGCCTCTTTAAACATCTAGTGATAACCTGGGCTGGACTCCCCACCCCCACCCCTGCTCGCTGCAAGGTCCACCATGCGGAGCAGCTCTTTCTCTTCTGCCTCTCAGCGAACCCTGCTCCACTCCTGGTCGCGAACTGTGGAAACGCTGGAGAGGCTTGGTCAGGTGCGCTCGACCAATGGATTGGGGTTGTTGCGCATTGTGGAGCTATTCCAGATAACGTGTGGGCAGTGGCGTTGGTTGTGATGAGTCTGACAAACACTTGCTAAATCGGTAATTGGATCTGATGTGACTGGGTTGTCATATCCTTGTGTAAGCAGTTCCTGCTATCGGTAAGTGCAAAGTTCGATGTGACTGGGTTGGACTGTGCGGTGTAATTGAAATTACTGGTGTGTGTTAACCCTGTTATTATCCCATTACATGTGTTTCAATGAAGACCCTTCCTGTATCCAGACCTGTTGCTCTTTGAACCCATCAAACTTGTTTACATTCCCACATAGCAGACCGGCAGCGAAAGCGAAGATACATGCCTTGGTGAATGAAATATTGGGGTATTAACACACCTCTTCAGGGGCTACGGGATAGGATGACCCGCGGCGAGAGGGCGCAGACCGACAGAGAAACAAGAATTACTTCACCCAACAACGAGAAACGTTTGCAAGTTCTCCGGCGGGCATGGAACGGGGTTGAGTGTGGAGAGGGAAGAGGGGTGGAGAGGGAAGAGGGGTGAGGGTGGGGGTTGTGTTCACGGTGTCATAATGTCACAGACACCAGGATGTGACCAGCAGAGAACGGGAATCACTGGGGGCGACGTGGACAATAATTGTCACGGACATATGAGAGGGAAGGTGTGCGTCGTCATCTCCCTCGATGGGATGCAGTTGGTGGTCGACGTTCACAAATCAACGACCACCTTCGATTCACCAGTCGCGTTACCTGTGGGAGCGGAAAAATAAAAGATCATATCGAGTTAAATAGGAAACTGGATGGATCGAGTGGACACAGAAATGCTACAAGAACGTTCTGCCTCGTTACCTTTTCAGGTCACTGTAAACGGATCGATCTTCCAAATTCAGTCCCTGTTGAAGATGACGAGGTCGTAACGATGCACAAAACATATCGTCAGAGGCGAAAGGGGATTGTTCGGGGCAATCGAATTGGAAGGGAATTGTGAGGCGGCCGTTACGGAGATTTGGCTGGGAGAGGAACAGGGTTGGAGGCCGAATGGTCATGGCTTTTAGTGGATGATGGAGGGGCAAGGGGAAATAGGTGACTGGGATGGGTTACAAAGCGCAGCTACTGAAAGGGAGCACATGCGCTGGGGCAATGCGGGAGAGTAGAGAGGAATTCACTCTGATGGAGCGACACTACCGGCTTCTGAATAGGCACCGGGAGATTGAGGGAAACCTATCCAGACAGATAATGGAAAACTATAAGATTGAGTGAGTGCGTGATATAATCTCTCTTATATTGACCGAGACGTGCTCGAAGCGACAGGATTAGATGGGAAATAATATCTTCAGGGCAACCAAGAGGGCTTCTTGTAACCGTCCGTAGATGTTCCAAGTAGACACCCTGTTCTCGTAATGAACCTGACAGGGGAACCGGCCTCTCCATATCAGATCATCGTGTGAACATTGATCACAACGACTTGGATGTCAAGTTGGTGATGAACCAGGATAAGACTGGATCTCGTGGAACCACGCTGAATTGGGGAGGGGGAAAAGTGACATTATTAGGCAGGATCTATTGGGGGGGGGGGTTTAATTAGGGCACCTGTTATTGGACAATTCCCCAACTCCAACGTGGGATTTGTGAAAGATCAGCCGATCCGAGATCTGCTCCGGAATGATCCAATCAGGTCAAGGATGGCCAGGTGAGGGTAATGGGGATGACAAGGGGGTGGGAGGCGGTGCATTTGATCAATAATACAGTATCAAGTCTATGTGAGGTTTTGGACGAATATCCAGGGAACAGGGAATACAGATGACCAGGTGTCAGAAAGGGTTTTGCTTAAATCTGGATAGTGTTCGGCACAGACATCGTGGGCCGGATGATCTGCCCCCATGTCGCACTGTTCGATGTTACAACGTCTTTACTCCATTCCATGTTGAGCTCGATAGACGTTTGGGCGTTGAGCGGATTTGGGAACATCGGGATCCAGGGCAAAGTGAACACGGGAGATGGAATCCTTCTTAATTGATGGAGAAGTCTCCAGTAGCTGAGCGGGTTACTCCGGGTATTATTTCTACACGCCGGAACGGAATGAACAAAGTACTTCTCTTACCATATACGTGGAGCTCTCATCAGGAGGCGGTTTGGGTTTCTGTGGATGGAGTAGCAGAAAATGAACCAAGGGTACAAGGAACACATTTATCCGGGTTACACCCAATTCCTGAGGTCTGGCGCTTCCTCAGGAGGTTGAAGAGGGCAAGGTTACATCCATCACCACCCCTCCCCCATCATGACCACATTTTACAGGAGTACAATGGAGAGCGTCCTGTCCACCTGCCTCGTTGCGCGACGGTAGCTGCGAAGCACCAGACCGGGTCAATACAGAGGGTTATTGAAACGGCCGGTAAATCATATTAACCGGGAGCGTCATTTCAATGGGGCTCAAAGAATTATCAGACGACCTTTGGTCACCTCTTAGACACATGGCCAAGCTGCAAAATAGCTTCTTCCCACAGGCCATGAGACTGATGAACAGCATCCTTTGACCCAGATAATTACCCCAATTTCATCGTTAATATTCAGCAGAAATTTTATCTTGACCTGATTATGAGGTGCTATGTCTTGTGTGTTTAAGTGTACTCCATGGACCAGAGAAATGCTCTTTCCTCTGGTTCCACATGTAGGGTCAGGGAAGAATAAACATGAACTCGAAAAATGTTCACGCTCATTGCCGTCTGGGACAATGCACATGGGCGTGTTTGACTTCAGGGATAGAACCACTGAACATTGCAGCACAGGAACTGGCCCTTCTGATCTGGGCCGAACTATAATTCCCCCTCGCCCCACTGACCTTCCCCCACTCTATGGACCTCCATACCCCTCCCAACCTTGTAACTGTCTGAAGTTTTCTTACGTGCTAAAATTGAGCTCGCATTCACCAACTCAGCTGGCAGCTCTTTCCACATTCCCACCACACTCTGTCTGAAGAAGTTCCCCCTAAACCTTTTCCTTTTTACCCTTAACCCATGTCCTCTGGTTTGGACCTCACTGACCCTCAGTGGAAAAAGTCTGTCTTCATTTACTCTGTCCATCCCCCTCATCATTTTAAATATAAAATCTCCCCTCATACTTCTACGCTCCAGGGAATAAAATCCGAACCTGCTTAACTTTTCCGTGGAATTCAGTTCCAGACATTGGATAATAGACACTGGACCATAGTTATTTGACCATTGACACTGTGGCCTCTGCAGATTGTGATCGACCATGGGTACAGCACCTCTGCCACAGTTGCTGCATGCAGGGCCGGCGCCAAGGGGGGGGGGCATTGACCCCCAGACGAGGTGCTGTGTGCCCCCAAACAAGGTGATGCGTCCCCCCCAAACGAGGTGCTGCGTCCCCCCCAAATGAGGCACTGCGCCTCCCCAAACATGGTGCTCCCTTGACAATGGGCTCGGGCCGAGAAATTGGTTACGCCTTTACTTCCCGGATACGCTGAATGACCTGTCGAATTTCCCTCGGGCTTTTGCATATGGTGCTCTGACCGTTCTGACCCGTGGCGTATGGAACGAAAATGGGAAACATGGATACCAAACCATACAAGTTCAACAGTACGAACATTCATCCGTGGGATATTTTCATACGTCTGCGATGTGCTTTCAGCATCTGTGGTCAAGGCATCTGTGGGAATACAAAACACTCAGTCACTCCAGTTACATATCAGAGTAAGTTCTGCAATGCAGAGGAGAAGGACCGGCCCCTTGGATCCATGCATTAAATTAAAATGGTTCAAACACCCCACCCATCCTGTACATTTCACCCCTTGTAACCTCCATCATCCCCAACACACAGGAGGTCCCGTCATGGAAGAGATACGGGGGTCTCAGAGCAAGCACCACCAGGCTGAGGAACAGTTTCTTCCCACAGGAGGTGAGAATGCTGAACGCCCAAAGGAACAGCTCATAATGACCTCCCGAAACTCTTGTATGTATGAAACAATATTTATCATATGTGTACAGCAGAGATTGGTCTAAATATGTGCTATGTCCGTATGTGTGTCTGCATGTTTTTACACCGAGGAACGGAGAACGCTGTTTCGTTGGGTTGCACTTTGTACTATCAGAGGACTTGACGAGCTTCTCCTGTTCTGCTGCTTGTAGCGTGCGGATTTATACAGGGCTGCAAAGTTCCCAGTTGTTGGTGAGAAACAAGGGGCGATGTACTGTATATAATTGATTCTGTGAAAATGTAAGTGGGCTGATTAGGAAGTTTACAAACATCACAAATTGGTGCAGTTGTGGATAGACTCAAAAGGCTGAAAGATATAAATCAGTTTGAAATGTGGGTGAAGAAATAATAGATGGAGCTTAATCTGGACAGATGAGATGTGCTATGTTTGAGGTCTAATAGTATGGCAACATAAATGACAGGACCTTTGATGTAGAGAGCATCTCGGGATGCATGTGAAAGTTGACAGGGTAGTAAAGAAGGCATGCTTGCCTTCATCGATTTGGATATGCAGAATAAAAGCCAGGGAGTCGTGTTTGAGCTACAGTAAAAACCCCTTTATTTGGAATTCAAGTAAGTGGCAGCCTCAAGCAACCAGCTAAAATTTGGCGGAAAATAAATAGGTTAAAAAAAACATGAAACTTCAAAATTGGGCCCCTTCTGGCGGTTAGTTTGCCAATCACACAATCTCAAGCAAGGAAAAATGCACTTATCAGGCATCTACCAATCCCCGTAGGTGCCGAATACTAGGTTAGGTAACATTTGGAGTATTGTGTGCATTTCTGGTCTCCACGTTACAGGACAGATATGGAGATTTTGGAGAGAGTGCTGAAGAGATTTGCCAGGATTAGTGACAAACTTGGATTTTTTTCTCTGCATGGCCTAATAAAAGTTTGTAAAATTGATGAGGGATATAGATAGGGCAGATCATGTTGATAAAAGGGCAGCGTTCCATTTTATTAGAAAGATTAGTAGCGTTGTAAAGTTAACAACATAGTGATTCAGTACAAACTTTCTATACCATCTTTTAGTCAATGGAACTATTCAAAAAAATAGTTCAGCACAGACTAGAAGGGCCAATGGGTCTGTTTCTGTGCTGCAATGTTCTATGTTCAAATACAGTTCAATGGGCCACAGGTCAAACGACGCAGAGCCTGGAATAGCAACACTTTGAAAGAGCAGCAGTGCTCACATGTCCTCAGGAAGCTGAGGTGGGCGAGTCCAACGGCCCCCATCTGAACAACCTCTTACAGGGGCACGAAAGGGATGTCCTGTCTGGAGGCATTACTGTGGGGGACGATAACTGCAAAGTATCGACCCAAAGGTCTAACTCAGTGATTCTCAACCTTTTTCTTTCCACTCACATCCCACTTTCAGTAATCCCTAGGCCACTGGGGCTCTGATTAGTGGGGGATTGCTGAAGGTGGGATGTGAGTGGGAAGGGAAGGTTGAGAATCACCACTCTAGATCTGATTGTTAATGAAATATTTTGCTGGAGTAAAATGGTCATTGGCCCCTTTCCTTTGGAGTTCAGAACCTGTGCATAAAACGAATCAATTAGGGACGATTAAAAGAGTGGTTTTTAAACCTTTTCTTTCCACCCACATCCCACCTGAAGCAATCCCTCACTAATCATGAAGCACTGATGGCCTAGGGATGACTTAAAGTGGATTGTGAGTGGAAAGAAAAATATTGAGAACCACTGGTCCAGACAGCCGAGGATCACTGGTGTCTATCAACAACAATTACTGTGAGAGCTGCGTCAATAGGGCTCAAGGAATTATTGAAGTCCCTCTCCGTCCAGCGCATTGAATATTCAACCCACTACCATCAGCATGAAGTTACGAGTATCAAAATCAGGAATGCCAGGTTGGAGAATTGTGGTCAAATGACCCACACAGGTTACTGGAAACTGGCTCATGGGAGCCAGATATCGGAACCAGGACGTGAGGGCAAGAAGGGGCTGCCAAAGGGGATCTTATGGAAATGTATTAAATGATGAAAATCAGCTAGTGCTAGGTAAGTTGTACCCATTGGTGGGGGAGACCAGAATGAGGGGACATAGATTCAAGATACCGGGGAGTAGATTTTGGCCGGAGAGGAGGAGGAACTGCTTTTACCAGAGGGTGGGGATTCGGTGGAATTCACTGCCCGTTAAAGCAGAGGAGGCGACCTTAGTAAATAGATTTCAGACCAGGTTGCGTAGAATTTTTACATAGAGGGGGAATGAAGGGATATGGGGAAAAGGCAGGTCAGTGGAGATGATCTTCAGATCAGCCTTGGTCTCATTGAATGGCGGAGAAGGCCTGACAGGCCGGGGGGCTGTCTCCTGCTCCCATGTTCCTGTCTTCTTAATAAATGGAGACTCGAACCTTAATCGCCAAAACCAACAAGCCAAGATGTGGGGTTATTGCCCCTTCATGAGACTCCAACTGCCCTCCCTCGTGTGATAAAGTTTCCCAAATCAATTCCCAGCGCGGTGGCAGCTGGTGGTATTTCTAAGGGAGGAGTATCGTGGGGATGGGAAAAGGATTTCTCTCACTGTTTCTTCCCGCGGTGATTTCTGCCGCACGTCTCCCTGGAGGCGCCCTCCTGAGGGAAAAGAATCCAAATCGGAATCAGAAGTTATTGTTCTGGACAAGTGGTAAAATTCAGCCACCGTGCAAACATTTATATTATAACCATCTGACAACATGACTGGAAAAAAGTAACAAAAATAGATCACTAAAAGTGAGGCCGTGTCTGGGGTTCAGGAATTTGATGGCGGTGGGGGTGCAGGCAGGGGGGAACGAAGCTGTCCTTGTGCCTCTGGGAGCCCGTCTTCAGGCTCCTGGACCTCCTTCTCGATGGGAGCAGAGTGCAAAGGGAATAGTCTGGGAGGTGGGTGTCCCAGGGGATAGGGGCTGCTTTAATAAAGTCAACGACCCTTGTGGATATCCTCGATGGAGTGAAATTGACCTCAAACCCCAGTCTCTCCGAGGACTGATTCCACAGGTGCGAATTTCACCCGAACCCTCTCCGGCTTTCAGTCGTTCCTGGAAGCTTTTCTGTATCTGGTCGAGATCTTGCACACCGACGGGAGGGCTGTGTTCCTTGGGTATACACAGAGCAAATGCAATGAGGCTTTTTCCACTGAGGGTGTGTGAGATACAAACCGGAGGACATGAGTTCAGGCTGAAAGGGGAAACGTTGAGGGAGATTTGAGTGACACTGAGAGGTGGGAGTGTGGAATGAGCAAAAGTGGTGAACGTGGACTCAATTTTAAAATTGAAGAAGAACTTGGACAGGTTCATGGATGGGAGGGGCATGGAGGCCTACGGACTGGGTACAGGTCAGTGGATCTAGGCAGAATAATAGGCAGCACAGACTAGAAGGGCAGAAGGGCTGTTTCTTGGGTTTTAATATTGTTAGCTTGAAAGATGTCCCCCTGTTGTTTGGTCATCTCCCCCTTTCCCTTTTTGATCGGACATCTCGCATGTTCCCCCACACCTTGATGAAGGGCTCGGGCCCGAAACGTTGGTGATGTATCTTTACCTTTACTAGATAAAGGCACTGTTTGACCTGCCGAGTTTTTCAAACACCTGTCCTGCATATCTATTATTTGTCTGCGTTTGTGCTATGTCTGGTTGTGTTTATGCACCGAGGACCGGAGAAGGCGGTTTCGCCGTGTTGCACTTGTGCAATCAGATGACAACTATCTTAACCTGACTTTGAACAACGTCCTGTATTGTAGAAACAGTGACCGATTAGCTGACAAAGGGTATGAAATACAAATTGAGCTGCAAATTACAATTGTCGCCTGAGGACAACACCCTTGTCGTGTTTAATCAAAATGCAGGAAACATTTGAATGAAGTGCATTTACCTGTTCATATTATTCCTGACAAACCACACGACCAACCCGCAGACCATCGCAGCTCCACCAATAACGCCAATCGCGATGCCAGCTATCGCCCCAGCCGACAAACCACCAGGAGAGAGTCGTTCTGAAAATGTGCACAAGGGAGCCATGTCACATCATGGGATGGAAGCTAACAGGAAGGAAGCAGAAGGGGAAGTGGGTTTGTTTCTGGGGAGGAGGAGGGGTGAATAAGTTCACAGGGTAGCAGCGTGTATTGAGACATAACCAAGTGAAGGAGATTTTCCGAGCATCTCACCCCCCACCCAAACCCCACTTTCTTTCCCCTCCCCCACCTGAGTAGGACTAAGGGTTTCAACTCAGTGGGTACCTGTCCCCTCCCCCTCTGTTCCTGCCTGAGTGGGACTCATGGGTTAAAACTGCCCGGCCTTCAATCCCCTCCCCCTCCGTTCCTCTCTGCCCACCATCCGTTCCTTATCTGGATCCACCCATCATCTGCCTTTCTTATCCATTTTCCTTCACCTACACCACATAAATCCCACAATGTTCCATCCCACCCTCCTTCCATCCTTCCCTCCGTCACCTTCCACCATTCATAGATCACGGCAGTGGAGAAACAGACCCTTTGACCCTTCTGTGCAGAACTGTTATTCCCCTAAATCCACTGATCGGCAGTCAGTCCATATCCCTTCATACCTCTGCCACCCAGATAACTGAACAAATTTTCACAAATGTCAAAATTGAGCTAGCATTCACCTCTTTAGCTCATTCCTCACCCGAGTCCTGATGCAGGCTTCAGACCCCAAATGTTGTCCATTTCATTGCCTTCCCATAGTCCAGTGGTTCTCAACCTTTTTCTTTCTATTCACATCCCACTTTAAGTATTCCCTCTGCCATCAGTGCTCTGTGATTAGTAAGGGATTGCTTACGGTGGGATGTGAGTGGGAAGGGAAAGTTGGGAACCACTGCTCTAGACCCAATTGTGACTGAAATATTTTGCTTGAGAAAAATGGTCATTGGCCCATTTCCTTTCGAGTTTGGAAACAGTGCACATAGCGAGTCAATGAGGGACAATTAAAACAGTGGTTTTCAAACTTTTTTTTCCCCCACCCACATCCCTCTTTAAGTAATCCCTTTGCAATCACAAAGCACTGATGACATGGGGAATATTTAAAGTGGGATGTGAGTGGGAAGAACCAGTGCCGTTGGCTGTCTGAACCCTGGACTTCGTCCACCGGTTCAGTTTATTTTGCCCGCCAACTCTTCCATGTTCATTGTTTTTGGGACCGACAGGTTGACTATTAAATCATGCGGAATAAAGGAAAGTTGCTCCAAAAAGAACATTAGAACTTTAAAAGCAATCAATAGAATGTAGGGAACCACACTGAATTTTCACCAGCCCTTCAGGTGAGTTAACAAGGTTCCACAAGGTTACGAGAGGAACAGACCACGTGGATGGCCAGCGCCTTTTTCCCAGGGCAGGTCGAGCAACACCAGCGGATGTCTGTACAAAGTGAGGGTTAGGTTTTCTTTTAACACAGAGGGTGCCGGGTGGTTGGAATGCATTGCCAGGGGTGGTGGCGGAGGCTGGTTCAACAGGGTGATTAAAAAGAGATGGAAAAGGGATGAAAGGGAAAGAGTGAGCCAATACTTAACTTAATTTTGGGTATGTTTATATAGGTCGGCACAACATTGTGGGCCGAAGGGCCTGTGCTGTGGTGTAATATTCTATGTTCTATGACCAACAGGTGAGAACACAACGTCTGTCAGTTTTCATTAATCTCGGCACGTTGCGTCTGCTCTACTCTTACTCTCGTGGACCAGCAGGGATGTCGCTACGATAGTTGATGACTTGGAAGGCCCATGGCCGCCGAGAGAACTTCAAACCAGGTTGGGTAAATTTTTATATTGTCGGGGAATGAAGAGATGTGGGTAAAAGCCAGGTTGGCTGAGATGAGCCTTTCCTTGGCTCAGCCACGAAGGCGGAGAAGGCTCGACGGGCCGGATGGCCGCCTCCTTCTCCTGTTTGTGATGTTCTTATGCCCTGATGCAGGCTGCAGACCTCTATCTGTATTTTCCTCTATGTAATGCACTATCAGTTTGTTTACATTCATTTTATTTGTACATTGTGTACAGATTTTGTTGTTGAACTGAGATCTTGTGTACCATTGGAAAAAGTTACATATAATTTACGAGATAATTATTTAGCTATCGGAAAATTTGGGGCTTTATTTGGAGCCTCTATGGGTTTAAAACGTTGAATACTTCTGCCTTGTTGTGGTTCAAAGTCTCAATCCACAATATTTATCTGATATTATAGTTCACTTCTCCTTTCTTTCCTTTTCAAAAGGGTAGTTAGTGGTGAGTATAGGGGTGATTTTAGGTAAGGGGTATATAAATGGAGAGGGTTTTGTGGGTAAGGGGGGGTTAGAGGTGTTTCCATTATAGGTATTAATATTTTGTATTGTTTAGTAATTTTATGTACCATGTTTTTAAAATTTAAATAAAGTGCCGACAAATGTTCCTCACATGCAAACCCATTTATTCCTGGTCTCATTCCAGTGAATACTCTCTGAACCCTCTCCTTTCCAAAACCAGATGCCCAAAACTGTACCCAATACCCCAGGTGAGGTCTCACCTGTGCCTGGAAAGCCTTAACATTACACCCCTGCTGTTACATGCTCAAAATGAACGCCAACATTCTATTCGCCTTTTTCACCTACCCGGTGGTTCACCTTCAGGGTATCCTGCACGACGTCTCCCAAGTCCCTTTACACCTTGGGATTTTGAATTTTCCTCCCATCTAATTAAGTCTACCGAAGTGCACAACTGTCCACTTCCCAAAATAGTCCTCTTTGGCCGTTCGCCTCATCTCTGTCCTATTTTGGTATCATCTTGAAACATAGTCACAAAAAGCCGTCTTCTCCATAATCCAAATCATTTATATACGACGAGGAGAAACAACAGCCCTGACATCGACCCTGCAGATCTAGTACCAGTCCACCAGCACTAGCCAAAATTGTGGGTGTCGAGAACCATCCCCGATGACTTGAGCTCCCAGCGATGCCGTCAACAAACTGAAGGCGCTGTCAAACGAATCTGCATTTGACTAGGACTGGCCCCGCTTTCAGACACGGGACACTTCGATCTTATGTATTGAAGCCACGAAACGGACTCACCCCACCCCCCCCTCACCCATCCCATTAACATAACTGAGCACCTTAACTCATTCTTGAATTAACAAAGCATTAGCAAAAACTGAAAGGGCACCTTGCCCCCGAGAGATCGAAGTGAGGGCATTACCTGGCACTTGGCTCCTCAGTAAATCCCTTTGCACAGTCTCTCACCCCTGTTCAGCTCCACATTCAGCCCTGCATTATGTTTCTCTGATTAGCATACCAGGCTGAAGAGGGGCGCAGGTGGCACACAAAACAATTGTAAGGAACTTTTACAGTCAATCCAAGTGGAATGCAGAGAGAAACATTGACGTAACCTGTGCAGTTATGCCAATGGTTAGACCGCTTCATCTCCTGCTTACGTTATGAACGTAATCCACGGAGAACGCAGAGGGAAATGTTTACTCACCTCGCAGTGTTATTTCAACAATTTGATTAATACTCTTCTTGGTTCTGGAGTTCTTGACCTGACAAGTGTAATTTCCACGGTCAACCGCTTGCAATGACCTGATGGTAAATGCCTGACCTGACTGCAGTTTATTTGTCCCAAGGAACCAGAAAAATTCACCAATGGGAACTGAGAGCGCAGAGCAGGTTACTGTGACCCTCGAACCAATATCGGCCACAACTGGACCCTGCGGTTCAATTCGGATGTTCTCTGGTCCATCTACAAAAAGAAATCGAGATGGTCTGTCGATTCTGTAACGACTAACATGGTGTGCAAACCATGGAATATTACACCAGAGAGAACCTTCAGCCACGGTTATCTGGGCCAAGCTATTATTCTCCCATGTTCCACAGACCTGCACCCAGCCCATTCGCTTCCCATCTGGCAATCCATCCAAATCCTTCTTCAATGTAATAATACAGCCCACATTTACAAATTCACCTGGCAGATTGTTCCACATTGTCACCACTCTCCCTCTCAACAGATGCACCTCATCTTGCCCTATACATTTCCTCTTAACCCAAGTCCTCAGGTTTGTATCTCATCCACCCTCAGTGGAAAGTGCCAGACTCCATTTATTCTGTCAGTTCCCCTCATTTTAAATACCTCATCAAATCTTCCTCATTGCTCTACGCTCCAGGGAATAAAGTCTCAACCTGTTCACCCTTTCCCTATATCTCAGTTCCTCAAGTCCTGGAAATATTCTTGTAAATCCTTTCTTCACTTTCAATTTTAATGATATAATTGCTGTGGTTAGATTACAAAAACTGTACTCAATACTCTAAATTAAAAACATAATGTTGGAGAAACTCAGCTGGTCAAACAGTGTCATTTACATTCAGCGTTAAAGATACAGGACTAAATTTTGGGCTTGATGTATATTTATCCTTGCAATATAAAGGACGCTGTTTGACCTGCTAGGTTTCTCCAGCATTGTGATTTTACTTCAACCACGATGTCTGTAGTCATTTGTGTTTTACTTTTCATAATGTTCCAAATTTGGCCTCACCAATGTCTCATACAACTTTACTATAACATCCCATCTCCTATACTCAATGAAGGCCAATGTTCCAAAACTCTCTGTATGACCCTGTCTACCGGTGATGCCACTCTCAGGCAATTATGTATCTGTATTCCCAGATCCCTCTGTTCTACCGCACCCCTCAGTTCCCCACTGTTTCACTGTGTACGTCCTTTCTTGGTTTGTCTTTCCAAAGTGCAACACCTCACACTTGTGTGCATTAACTTCCATCTGCCAATTTTCACCCCACTTTTACAGCTGGTCCAGAATTCTCTGCAGACATTGAATGCCATCTTGACTGTCCATGTCTATCTGTCATCTGCTCTCGAACTACCTCAATACTTACAGTTAACTTTCACGATGGTCTCTGCACTGCTTTTGCTGACGTCATTGCCTACGGTGCATTTATAGGTTCCCGTGTCATTTCTATTAACGTGGCTTATTGTCAGATGACGAGACACTGGAGATATTAATATCCTGTCATTTGCCTGGATGGGCTGGTCATTTTTGAACCACATCCATGTCTGCACAGTGCCCTGAGCATCACAAGTGAGAAGTATTGTATCCTTGTCTTCCACTGGATTTGAATTGTTGAGTGTTACAGTGACATTAGACACAGGCTCTGAAAATATAACGGGAAAGTGAAATGAGACACAGCTGGGACGTTGTCCATAAAGTCCAGACTCATCAGCGACACTTTGCTCTTTATTGCAGAGTGGTTGAGTCCTCGAATTGAGAGGTTTTGTCAGTGCCGCGGCAGGGTGGTGATTTCTCACCGTGGGTACCGCACCCAGTGTTGGCCCTTCTTCCACGGAGAAGACACTTACAGCAGGCTACAGGTGGCACCTCAATCAAGTTCCGAGGATATGAGGGCTGTCCCCTCATGAGAGTGTGGACAGTTTTTGGCTTTGCAAACCTTGGAGATTCCAAAACAATAATCCTTTACTCCACAGAATGTCCAATGAACACCTACTTGTGAAGTCCTTATAGGTATCCAACAATGTTTTTGCAAAGGCACCTGGAGCCTGAACTGTTTGGCTTGAACAGAGCTCTGACATTGTAAATGAGATCCGTTTTGAAGTGTTTGTGTGTGACCTATTCTTAAAAAAATCCTGCCACAATTTATCTCCTTTAAAACAATATAAAATATAACATTATCAGTCACAGACCCAGTTCACATCGCATGAATTGTTACAAGCCCGCAAGACCCCAAAACATAGCAGCAATAGATATTCACCACGACAAGCAGTTACTTAAACAAAAGTTGTTTTTAATTATCTTTAAACATGAAAACAGAATCTAACTTTAACTTATCACTATTAACTAAACTACCAAACATAACCCCCTTCTAATTCTTAGCGCACTTGTATGTAATGTGTGTGCACAATTAAGAAATGTTATTTGGTTCACAGTTCAATTCACTTCTCAATCTTCCATGTTCATTGTTTGCCGGAAATTCTTATACTGTGTACAGAATTTAACATGTATAAAGTTCACCATGTTAGAAATAGATGTACCTTAACAGAAATTGCTCGAGACAAAAACTGAGAACAAAGAACATTTATTACAACAACAATGCAAATTTGGGTGCTTCCCCTTACCCTGGGAATACACACATACACTAGGGCTCACCCAACTTTTATACAGTGAATTTCAGTATCAGGATACCCTCCCCCTTACATTCCTGCCTACGTGTAGTTTCAGTGGACTTGGAGGACCAGGGTGTCTTCTCATGTCATTATCCCCATTGTCCTTATTCACAACCTTGCCCTTGTCCCCATTGACACCTTTCCAACTCTCAGAGCTACAGTCTCTTCATATGCAGAGTTCGCTAATCCTGTCTAGGGTTTACTAATTAAATATGCATAACTTGATAAATCTGTGTATGGTTTACTAATTATATATGTAGAACTTGGTACTTCTGTCTAGGGCTAGGAGACCCTTATCTCATCCAGACTATCTCAACTTCCTACATTCTATTATTCCTTACCTCTCCTTATCTTATTCATAAGGTGGCCTCACTGATCCAGTCCTAGAAGATTCTTATCTTACAGAGGCTGACTCTGCTTCCTGCATTCTAATTTCCATGCTTAGCCTGTTCATACTGAGTTTAATCCATCACTCCACATGTCTGCACTAGTTTCCCCATCTTTCATATTTTTATGTCAAGTTTCCTCATCTCTCACAATCCACTCTTCTCTTTTAGATCAGTGATACTGACCTCTCAAAAAGATCAGTGTAACTGATCTCTCACACCAGGCTTTGGTGCTCAAAAGGTCATTGTTTACCACTCAGGAAGGTTCTTGTAGGGTTTGCAGAGAGAGATATGTTGTTCCAGGATTTCGACACTAAGGTACTACCATAAGTTACCTCAATGTCTCACTGATGAAACTTGCCCCATCAGGGTTCTCCAGATGGTAACCCCTTTCTTTCAGGCTAGCACAGAACTCCTTCCTGTTGCACCTTTTCCAAGAGAAACATCAGTCAGATAGCACTTCCAGCCATCCGCCACTCTGGAACTTCTGTTTCAGTTCCAACAAGCTTCTCCTGGCTGACAGTGTTCATTCTCTCCCTCTCTCTGTGATTTCAAATGCCAGCCACGTGTCCTTCTCTCTCTCATTTGCAAAAACCCCTCTTTCTCCAGCAAACAATAGGAGTTAGTCATCTGCTCCCATCTGTTGTTTTAGGTAAACAAGAACACAGCAGTGACCTTTCTGTGCTCTCTGTCAAAACCCTTACAAAGAGCTATCAACAGACAGTGTGTCTCCTGCTTGTTGCTTGAAAGACCACTCCATTCAATCATGACATCATTTCAATTAGCATCTACTTGTGAAATGTGCATAGCATTTTCCATAGTTTCTGTAAAGTCACTGAATATGAATTCTTCAGTATTTCAAATAAGATATGTTTTAAGGTGTGCGTGACCTACTCGAATTTTCCCAATTTATATCCTAAGAATATCTCCAAATATTCCATCACAGAATTCAGAGAAATAGCTGCAGAATATGGGTTGATCATCACCACATCATCCCAGGAGGCCATGAGTTCATGGAGAGGAGGGTACAGAAAATTCAATACACTCTCACTAAGTGCCAAGAGTCAACAGAACACCCTGACCTTGCTCTTCTGTCAGTGCGAGCAACAGCCTTGAGGACCGACATGAAAGCCCCAGCAGACCTTCTGAATGGTAGAAAGTACAACACAACCCTGCCAAGCAAAATCTATTCACCAGACGACCAAGAGGAAATAAGAAGAAAGTTGACGAACATACAAGAGGGAAGTTGTCAACATTCTAACAAACTTGCACAATCATTTACCAGAACTCTTCACAGGGCAGCATGTGCATGTTCAAGAACCAGTGATATAAAACCTGGAGTCCAGCAAAGATTGTTAGAATAGCTGTGAGGCCAAGGTCATACATCGTTGAGACAGAATCTGGCAGGAACAGGACCCACATTCCCCCAACACCAGTTCTGACACAAAAAGCCCCTGAAGCATCAGCAGCTTCTGTCATTCCGACAACTAATGAGGGGACACGACGCGAAACCCCGACCAGCAACACCACAACGACTGCACAGCGAGCGGCAGGAGAACCGCTGATCCAAACAGTGGCAACAAGGTCCAAAGCAACATCCTACCACCAGCACGATTCCACTGAACAGGATATAGATCCGCAAATGTGGAAATAGAAGAGTTAATTCTTAACTGCAACTGCAGATAAAGAAGTAGGAACCATTTATTTTATAAAAACCTAAAGTTGTAATAAATTTTTTAAATATTAATGGGCGCACAAAATCAGTGAACTGGTGCAGACTCAAAAGGCGAACAAGGCCTGTTTCCACTCCGTAAATGGTTATATGGTTTTAAGAAAGAGGGATGTGATATACTGAGGAAACCTGGGACCATTTTATGCTGGAGCATGTCCACTAATACTGTAAGAGGCACATCACATCTGAGAGAGGTGGAGACCTGGTGAGAGACATTCTGCGCGGGGGTGGCGGTGAGTGCGTGTGTGTGTGTTCACCTCGGGAACGGTAACAGTCGCCGCAAAATAAATCATTCAGCCAGATCGACGTCTCACTCACCAATGACCAGCAGAGCGATGGTCGCTGTTTGCTGATCCCCGACCTCTGGAGTCATGGTCACGCTGTAATCCCCGCTGTCTGATGTGGTCACCGACTTCAGCAGGAGTGACCCGTTGGGGAGGAATAACTCAGCCCGTGAAGTGAACGCATTATCCACATCTACAGATGAACCGAACCACGAAGCAATGGTTTTGTCCTTGAAACCCCAGTTCCCAGACCTCACCTTCACTGACGGCCGCACCGAAAAGGTCGCGTCGCCGCCGGCGGTGACATTGAACCGACTCCGGTCTGTGTGGATGGTCAAACCCTGCGACTCACCTGAGGGAGAGTAACTCGGCGTTAAGGGAGAAGGCGACACCGCTTCGCCGGACGAGCCCGGTCGCCCCTTGCGAGCTGCACCGCGGCTCCGCGCAAATCGAGAGAGCGACTCTCACCCCAGAGGATGAGGAAACAAGCGGCGAGCGCGGTGAGCCACAGCCCCGCCATCCCCGAGAGAGAGAGAGAGAGGGAGAGAAGCGCCTGGTCTCTGTTCACACTCCGACACTGAGCTGCTCTTCCTGGTCTCCGGGCCAGATGCAGCCGAGTCAACTTCCTTCATATCGTCAGGTTTCCTCTCTTGAAATTCCCCAATGTTGGGAAGGCACGTGATTGGGGTCGTGGCCGCTCGGGGAAACCAACCCTCTCCTGGAAAATAGGAGAAAGCAAAGCAGAACAAAAATAGAATAGAAGAGAAAGATACAGAGAAGAGAAAGAAGATGGCCCCAAGAAGGAGAAAGTAAAAAGAACTGGAGAAAAGTGGCCGGAGAAGAAAGAGAAGGACTTTCCTGCAGGAAGGAACACGGAGCCGTTAATTTATCTAGCATTATCCTCGGATTCCCCCCTTTCCATATGAATTTCATTTTTATTTTCTTTAGCTCATTGAAGAATTTCTCTGTTAAGGGAATTGGTAACGATTGAAATAGGTATTGTATCCTTAGGAAGATATTCATTTTAATGCAATTTATCCTTCCTATCAGTGTTAGTGGTAAATCTTTCCAATGTTCTAAGTCATCTTGTAATTTCTTCATTAATGTCTGATAATTTAATTTGTATAGATGGCCTATATTATTATCTAGTCTAATATGTTGGTATCGGATTGCTTGTGTTTGCCATTTAAATGGTGATTATTTCTAAACTGCTGTTTACATCCGGTACCGCACGGATGGCAGTCTCTTCAATCTGAGGTGCCTGGAAGCTCACACCAAGACACAAGAGAAACTTGTCCGTGAACTACTCTTTGCAAACGATGCCGCTTTAGTTGCCCATTCAGAGCCAGCTCTTCAGCGCTTTACGTCCTGTTTTGCGGAAACTGCCAAAATGTTTGGCCTGGAAGTCACCCTGAAGAAAACTGAGGTCCTCCATCAGCCCCCCCCCCCCCCCACATCTGCATCGGGCACACAAAACTCAAAACGGTCAACCAGTTTACCTATCTTGGCTGCACCATTTCATCAGATGCAAGGATCGACAATGAGATAGACAACAGACTTGCCAAGGCAAATAGCGCCTTTGGAAGACTACACAAAAGAGTCTGGAAAAACAACCAACTGAAAAACCTCACAAAGATAAGCGTATACAGAGCCGTTGTCATACCCACACTCCTGTTCGGCACCGAATCATGGGTCCTCTACCGGCATCACCTACGGCTCCTAGAACACTTCCACCAGCGTTGTCTCCGCTCCATCCTCAACATTCATTAGAGCGCTTTCATCCCTAACGTCGAAGTACTCGAGATGGCAGAGGTCGACAGCATCGAGTCCACGCTGCTGAAGATCCAGCTGCGCTGGGTGGGTCACGTCTCCAGAATGGAGGACCATCGCCTTCCCAAGATCGTGTTATATGGCGAGCTCTCCACTGGCCACCGTGACAGAGGTGCACCAAAGAAGAGGTACAAGGACTGCCTAAATAAATCTCTTGGTGCCTGCCACATTGACCACCGCCAGTGGGCTGATATCACCTCAAACCGTGCATCTTGGCGCCTCACAGTTTGGCGGGCAGCAACCTCCTTTGAAGAAGACCGCAGAGCCCACCTCACTGACAAAAGGCAAAGGAGGAAAAATCCAACACCCAACCCCAACCCACCAATTTTCCCCTGCAACCGCTGCAACCGTGTTTGCCTGTCCCCCATCGGACTTGTCAGCCACAAACGAGCCTGCAGCTGACGTGGACATTTACCCCCTCCATAAATCTTCGTCCGTGAAGCCAAGCCAAAGATTTCTAAACTTTGTGAAATCCGCATTATTCATTGGCATTGCTTCACTTTTATTTGCGTTGATCTTATACCCCGATACTTCTCCATATTCCTTCAATTTCCTATGTAATTCTTTTATTGATATTTCTGGTTCTGTTAAGTATACTATGATGTCATTTGCAAATAGACTGATTTTATATTCCTTCTCTTTTATTTTTATCCCTTTTATTTTATTTTCTGTTCTTATCAGTTCTGCTAGTGGTTCTATAGCTAACGGGAACAATGAGGGAGATAGTGGACATCCCTGCCTTGTTGATCTGCTTAAGTTAAATTGTTTTGATATATATCCATTTACTGTCACTTTCGCCAATGGCCCCTTATATAATCCTTTAATCCAATTAATATATTTCTCTGGTAAGCTGAATTTTTGTAGTAATTTGAATAAATAATTCCATTCTACTCTATCAAAGGCCTTCTCTGTGTCTAAAGCTACTGCTACTGTTGGAGTTTTATTTCCTTCTACAGCATGAATTAAGTTAATAAATTTACAGATATTGTCTGTTATTCGTCTTTTTTTAATAAATCTAGTTTGGTCTAGATTTACTATTTTTGGTACATAGTCGGCTAATCTGTTTGCTAATAGTTTAGCTATTATCTTATAATCTGTTTTAAGTAAAGACATTGGTCTATATGACGCTGGTGCAAGTGGGTTTTTCCCTGTCTTTGGTATTAGTGTAATTGTTGCTGTTTTGCATGAATCTGGTAAGCTTTGTGTTTTATCAATCTGGTTGATTACTTCCAGAAGGGGAGAAATTAATAAATCTTGAAATGTTTTATAGAATTCTATTGGGAATCCATCCTCTCCTGGTGTTTTATTGTTCGGTAGCTTTTTTTTATTATCTCCTGAATTCTTCTATTTCAAATGGTTTTATAAATTTATTTTGCTCCTCTTTGTAATTTCGGTAGTTCAATTTTAGTTAGAAATTCATCTATTTTGCCTTCTTTCCCTTCGTTTTCAGTTTTATATAGTTGCTCGTAGAATTCCCTGAATTTTTCATTGATCTCCGTTGGATTATATGTAATTTGCTTGTCCTTTTTCCTTAATGCCAATACCATTCTTTTCGTTTGTTCTGTCTTAAGCTGCCACGCTAGAATTTTGTGCGTTTTTTCTCCTAGTTCATAATATTTGTTTTGTCTTCATTATGTTCTTCTCCACCTTATACGTTTGTAGTGTTTCATATTTTATTTTTTTATCTGACAATTCTCTTCTTTTAGTTGTGTCTTCCTTCATTGCTAATTCTTTTTCTATATTTACTATTTCCCTTTCCAACTGCTCTGTTTCGTGATTGTAGTCCTTCATCTTGGTTACATAACTTATTATTTGCCCTCTGATGAATGCTTTTATTGCATCCCACACTATAAACTTATCTTTCACTGATTCCGTATTTATTTCAAAGTACATTTTAATTTGTCGTTCAATGAATTCTCTAAAGTCCTGTCTTTTAAGTAGCATGGAGTTTAATCTCCATCTATACATTCTTGGTGGGATGTCCTCTAGCTCTATTGCCAATAACAGTGGTGAGTGGTCCGAAAATAGTCTAGCTTTATATTCTGTTTTCCTAACTCTCCCTTGAATGTGGGCTGATAACAGGAATAGGTCCATCCTTGAATATGTTTTATGTCTGCCTGAATAATATGAATATTCCTTTTCCTTTGGGTGTTGTTTCCTCCACATATCCAAAAGTTGCGTTTCTTGCATCAATTTAATTATAAATTTGGTTACTTTGTTCTTTCTGTTAGTTTTTTTCCCAGTTTTATCCATGTTTGAGTCCAAATTAAGGTTAAAATCCCCTCCTATTAGTATGTTCCCTTGCGTGTCTGCTATCTTCAAAAAGATATCTCGCATAAATTTTTGATTTTCTTCATTAGGTGAATATACATTGAGTAAATTCAAAAATTCTGAATATATCAGACATTTTATCATTACATATCTCCCTGCTGGAACTATTATTTCCTCTTCTATTTTGATTGGTACATTTTTATTCATTAATATAGCTACTCCTCTAGCTTTTGAATTATACGACGCTGCTGTTACATGTCCTACCCAATCTCTCTTTAATTTCTTGTGCTCCATTTCAGTTAGATGTGTTTCTTGTACGAATGCTCTATCAATTTTTTCTTTTTTCAGTAAATTTAGCAGTTTCTTCCTTTTGATTTGGTTATGTATTTCATTAATATTTAAAGTCATATAGTTCAACATAGCCATTTCATACTTTGTTTATCTTTCCTTTCAATTTCCTAATCACCACATTCCTTTCTTATCCATTTCTGCTTTCTTTTTTTGAACACATTTCCCTTATTCTCCTATCTAAAATTCCTTTAACCCCAGTAGCCCCTCCCCTTCCTGAGTTGCCCTTTGTCCCTTGTCGGGCAACCACATCTCCCCTCTCCATTTGGATTTGCGAATTCACTTGCAAGCATCAACTGATTTCGCAGTGACCGTAACTCCTCCCCACCCAGCCCCCCCAGAAAAAATGTTAATCTTCATATATAACAAAGGTCACTCTCTTAATTCCCTCCTTACTTCCTTTCTTTCCCTTCTTAGATTCATACACACACACACACACACATATATATATATATATATACCTACATACACACATATAGTTCATGGTCATTTTTGCTCTCGTTACATCTCTTCATCTCTCTGCCTCTTTTGTAGTTGTTCTGCAAATTTTCGTGCTTCCTTCGGATCCGAGAATAGTCTGTTTTGCTGCCCCGGAATAACTATTTTAAGTACTGCTGGGTATTTTAACATAAATTTATAACCTTTTTTCCATAAGATCGTTTTTGCTGCATTAAACTCCTTCCTCTTCTTCAGGAGTTCAAATCTTATATCTGGATAGAAAAAAAATTTTTGACCCTTGTATTCCAGTGGTTTTTTGTCTTCTCTTATTTTCTTCATTGCCTTCTCCAATATATTTTCTCTTGTTGTATATCTTAGGAATTTTACTAGAATGGATCTTGGTTTTTGTTGTGGTTGTGGTTTAGGGGCTAATGTTCTGTGTGCCCTTTCTATTTCCATTTCTTCCTGTAATTCTGGTTTTCCCAGGACCCTGGGGATCCAATCTTTTATAAATTCTCTCATATTCTTGCCTTCTTCATCTTCCTTAAGGCCCACTATCTTTATATTATTTCTTCTATTATAATTTTCCGTTATATCTATCTTCTGAGCTAACAGCTCTTGTGGCTCTTTAACTTTTTTATTAGATTCTTTTAATTTCTTTTTTAAGTCATCTACTTCCATTTCTACGGCTGTTTCTCGTTCTTCCACCTTGTCCACTCTTTTTCCTTTATCTGTCATGATCATCTCTCATCTATTCACTTTTTCTTCTGTACTTTTTATTCTTCTTTTCATTTCACTGAATTCTTGTGACTGCCATTCTTTTACTGTTTCCATATATTCTTTAAAAAAAATATCTCCATGTATTTTCCCTTCCCTTCATCTTCCATTTCTCTATGTTCTTCCTCCTCTTCTTCTGAGTCCACTCCAGGATCTGTATCCTTTACCTCTGTCTCTTCTGGTTTTCTTGTTAGGTTGTTTGTTTTATTTTGTTGGGTATTTTTGGTCTTTTTATTTTTATTAGAAGTGTCTTGATGCTGGTCTTCTTCCTCTGGGTTGGTCATCTGTTGTTTCTTTGATTTCTTATTTTTACACAATTCTTTCTTGCTCTCATTATTTTCTGTGTTTTCCTCTTGCTGTTGTGTTGTAGTTGTCAGTTTCAGCTGTGGAGATCGACTCTTCAGCTGGTCCCCCCTCCCGTCAGTGTTATTTTTTGACTTGCACATCGCGCATGCATGAGGAGTCGCGCATGTGCGGTTGCGCACTTTTGTTTGGCTCCGTGAGCCATTTCTGTAGTCCCGAGTTCGGGGCTTCGACTGACCTCAGGGAGCGGGCTTCTCTCTCCGCGGCGGGCCTCCTCGTACAGGTAAGGCCTTCACCTTCTTCTTCCGACGTAACAAACTTGCACAATCATTTAACAGAACTCTTCTCAGGCAGCATGTGCATGTTCAAGAGCCAGTGATATAAAACCTGGAGTCCAGCAAAGATTGTTAGAATAGCTGTGAGGCCAAGGTCATACATCGTTGAGACAGAATCTTGTGAGGGGACACGACGCGAAACCCCGACCAGCAACACCACAACGACTGCACAGCGAGCGGCAGGAGAACCACTGAACCAAACAGTGGCAACAAGGTCCAAAGCAACATCCTACCACCAGCACGATTCCACTGAACAGGATATAGATCCGCAAATGTGGAAATAGAAGAGTTAATTCTTAACTGCAACTGCAGATAAAGAAGCAGGAACGATTTATTTTATAAAAACCTAAAGTTGTAATAAATTTTGTAAATATTAATAATTGTTTTAAGAAAGAGGGATGTGATATACTGAGGAAACCTGGGACCATTTTACACTGGAGCATGTCCACTAATACACTAAGAGCCACATCACATCTGAGAGAGGTGGATGCCTGGTGAGAGACATTGTATGAATATGCGACCCAGAAGCCTGATGTGAGTAAAGAAATGTGTTGTTAAACTTACGAACCTCTGTAGTGTTTATCAAGAAATCAGGGTTTAAAACCTGGACACAGCACCAAGGATCACCAAACTGTATGTGTGTGAGAGAGAGAGAGAGTTTGTGCGTGCGCTCACGCGTGTGTGTGTGTTGGTGAGTGTGTGTGGGTTGGTGAGTGTGTGTGGGTTGGTGAGTGTGTGTGGGTTGGTGAGTGTGTGTGGGTTGGTGAGTGTGTGTGGGTTTGTGAGTGTGTGTGGGTTGGTGAGTGTGTGTGGGTTGGTGAGTGTGTGTGGGTTGGTGAGTGTGTGTGGGTTGGTGAGTGTGTGTGGGTTGGTGAGTGTGTGTGGGTTGGTGAGTGTGTGTGGGTTGGTGAGTGTGTGTGGGTTGGTGAGTGTGTGTGGGTTGGTGAGTGTGTGTGGGTTGGTGAGTGTGTGTGGGTTGGTGAGTGTGTGTGGGTTGGTGAGTGTGTGTGAGTGTGTTCACCACGAAAACAGTCGCCGCAAAATAAATCGTTCAACTTGATCGACATCTCACTCACCAATGACCAGCAGAGCAATGGCCACTGTTCGCTGATCCCCGACCTCTGGAGTCATGGTCACAGTGTAATGCCCGCTGTCTGATGTGGTCACTGACTTCAGCAGGAGTGACCAATTGGGGAAGAATAACTCAGCCCGTGAAGTGAACGCATTATCCACAACTGTCGATGTACCGACCCACAAAGCAATGGTTCTCCCCTTCAAACCCCAGTTCCCAGACTTCACCTCCTCTGATGACCGCACTGAAAAGAACACGTCGCCACCAATGGTGACATTGATCCAACTCTGGCCTGTGTGGAAAGTCAAACCCGACGACTCACATGAGGGAGCAAAACTTGGCGTTAAGTGAAAAGGCGAGACCGCTTCATCGGATGAACTCGGTTGCTACTTGTGAGCTGCACCATGGCTCCATAGCTGCTGGATCTACATAAACCGAGAGCGACCTTCACTCCAGCATATGAATGAACAAGTGGCGATTACGGTGAGCAGAAGCACTGCCAACCCTGAGAGAGGGAGGCAGCGAGGCGGAGAGGGGGCGGCGAGGCGGAGAGGGGGCGGCGAGGCGGAGAGGGGGCGGCGAGGCGGAGAGGGGGCGGCGAGGCGGAGAGGGGGCGGCGAGGCGGAGAGGGGGCGGCGAGGGGGAGAGGGGGCGGCGAGGGGGAGAGGGGGCGGCGAGGGGGAGAGGGGGCGGCGCGGGGGAGAGGGGACGGCGCGGGGGAGAGGGGGCGGCGCGGGGGAGAGGGGGCGGCGTGGGGGAGAGGGGGCGGCGCGGGGGAGAGGGGGCGGCGCGGGGGAGAGGGGGCGGCGCGGGGGAGAGGGGGCGGCGCGGGGGAGAGGGGGCGGCGCGGGGGAGAGGGGGCGGCGCGGGGGAGAGGGGGCGGCGCGGGGGAGAGGGGGCGGCGCGGGGGAGAGGGGGCGGCGCGGGGGAGAGGGGGCGGCGCGGGAGAGGGGGGGAGTGAGGGAGAGGTGGGGAGTGAGGGAGAGGGGGGGAGTGTGGGAGAGGGGGGAGTGAGGGAGAGGGGGGGAGTGTGGGAGAGGGGGGAGTGTGGGAGAGGGGGGGAGTGAGGGAGAGGGGGGGAGTGAGGGAGAGGGGGGGAGTGTGGGAGAGGGGGGAGTGAGGGAGAGGGGGGGAGTGTGGGAGAGGGGGGAGTGTGGGAGAGGGGGGGAGTGAGGGAGAGGCACCACCATCTGGTCTCTGTTCACACTCGGACACTGCGTCACTCTTCCTGCTCTCCAGGCCCGACGCAATGTAGTCAACTTTCTTAAAATCGTCAGATTTCCCCTTTTGAAGTTCCCCAATTTTCTCCCTTCCTCTTTTCTAATGTTGAAATTGCCTTCCATTCCATTCGGTCACACCCTTGGTCAGGTGTGTGTGTGTGACACCCGTGTCATTTCTCTCCATGGGAAACCTCTTCAAAGCCACTGATCTTTGCTTGATAAAGGACAATGTTGGATACTGTATTGTAATTTTATTATTTTATTCTTAATTTTTTTAAAATGTAATCCTATATGTTATTCATGTTATAAAATCTTAAATAAAGTTTAAAAAAAAAAGGAAGCAGAGGAGATGATCCCCATGAGACCGTGATCAGTGAGATCAGGCTGCAGACCAGTGAGGGACTCAGTGGCTTAAGGACCCACGCACATGGTGGTGATGGCAGGACTCACACCAGGCTGTGGACTCCTGGAGACTAGCTTGAAACTGGCAGAATGGGGGGGTGGGAATGGTGTGGTTACCAGCATTTCAGAATCGGGATGCGAGAGGGTGCTGAAGGGTTCCTGATGGTATTGGAGGTTTGGTTTTGGAGCCTGTGTTGTTGATAGTTTAGACTGGACTCTGGGCAGCAGCGGAGGCTTCAGGAGCTCTGGAGGCGAATCCACCAACCCTTAGTGAAAAAGGCTAAACTAATTCTCCTCTGTCTAAACATTTCATCATTTTAAATACCTCCATCAAATCTCCCCTCGTTCTTCTACACTCCAGGGAATAAATCCCCAACCTGTTTTACCTTTCCCTATATCTCAGTTCCTCAAGTACTGGCAATATACTTGTCCATCTTTTCTGCACTCTCAATTTTATTATAATTGCTCTGGGTTGATTACCAAAACTGTACACAATACTCTAAAGTAAAAACAATGTTGGAGAAACTCATCGGGTCAAACAGTGTCATTTACATGCAAAGTTAAAGCCACAGAACTAACATTTTGGACGATGTATCATTATTTTTGCGATATAAAAAAAAACGCAGTTTGACCTGCTGAGTTTCTCCAGCGCCGTGATTTTACTTCAACCACGATGTCTGTAGTCTTTTGTGTTTTACTTTTCATAATGTTCCAAATTTGGCCTCACCAATGTCTCATACAACTTTACCATAACATCCCAGCTCCTGTACTCAATGAAGGCCAATGTTCCAAAACTCTCTGTATGACCCTGTCTACCGGTGACGCCACTTTCAGGGAATTATGTATCTGTATTCCCAGATCCCTCTGTTCTACCGCACCCCTCAGTTCCCCACTGTTTCACTGTGTACGTCCTCTCTTGGGTTTGTCTTTCCAAAATGCAACACCTCACACTTGTGCGCATTAACTTCCATCTGCCAATTTTCACCCCACTTTTACAGCTGGTCTGAATTCTCTGCAGACATTGAATGCCATCTTCACTGTCCATGTCTATCTGTCATCTGCTCTCGAACTACCTCAATACTTACAGTTAACTTTCACGATGGTCTCTGCACTGCTTTTGCTAAGGTCATATCCATTTTATTTATTTTCTTTTCTGTGTTGTTTATTCTTCTTCTTAAATCATTGAATTCCTGTGTTTGCCATTCTTTAAATGACTCCATGTATTCTTTAATAAGAGAAAGTATATCCTTTACCTTGCCTTTCCCTTCTTCTATTTCACTGTATTCTTCCTCTTCTTCTTCCTCTGGGTTGGCCATCTGTTGTTTCTTTGGTGCCCTTTCCTCCTCTTCTTTCTTGTTTCTATTGTCTTCTGTGGTCTCTTCTTGCTGCAGGTGTTCTGCAGCTGTCGTTGCCGGCTGTGGAGATCGACTCCCCAGCTGGTCCCCCCTCCCGTCGGTGTGTTTTTTTTCATGCGCGGTTGCGCACTTTTACTCGGCTCTGTGAGCCATTGTTGTAGTTCTTTTTCTACCGACCTGAGGTAGTGGGCTCCTCTCTCCACAGCGGGCCTCTTCGGACAGGTAAGGCCTTCACCTTTTTCCTCCGTTGTCTTCTCTTCCTCTCTTCTTTCCGTTGATTTTGATTTTTCTCCTTTTGTCTCCATCTTCTTTCCACCTTTATACTCACTTTTCTTTAACTTGTATTTCTGTGCCTTTGTATTTTCTCTTGTTTTTCCCGACTTTTCTGGAGAGGGCTGGAGTTCACCGTCCGGCCACTACTCCATCACGTGACTCCTTGCACTGCTTTTGCTGACGTCATTGCCTACGGTGCATTTATAGGTTCCTGTGTCATTTCTATTAACGTGGCTTATTGTCAGATGACGAGATACTGGAGATATTAATATCCTGTCATTTGCCTGGATGGGCTGGTCATTTTTGAACCACATCTGTGTCTGCACAGTGCCCTGAGCATCACAAGTGAGAAGTATTGTATCCTTGTCTTCCACTGGATTTGAATTGTTGAGTGTTACAGTGACATTAGGCACAGGCTCTGAAAGTATAACGGGAAAGTGAAATGAGACACAGCTGGGACTTTGTCCATAAAGTCCAGACTCATCAGCGACACTTTGCTCTTTATTGCAGAGTGGTTGAGTCCTCGAATTGAGAGGTTTTGTCAGTGCCGCGGCAGGGTGGTGATTTCTCACCGTGGGAACTGCACACAGTGTTGGCCCCTCTTCCACGGAGAAGACACTTACAGCAGGCTACAGGTGGCACCTCGATCAAGTTCCGAGGATATGAGGGCTGTCCCCTCATGAGAGTGTGGACAGTTTGGCTTTGCAAACCTTGGAGATTCCAAAGCAATAATCCTTTACTCCACAGCATGTCCAATGAATACCTACTTGTGAAGTCCTTATAGGTATCCAACTAAGTTTTTGCAAAGGCACCTGGAGCCTGAACTGTTTGGCTTGAACAGAGCTCTGACATTGTAAATGAGATCCGTTCTGAAGTGTTTGTGTGTGACCTACTCTAAAAAAAACCTGCCACAATTTATCTCCTTTAAAACAATATAAAATATAACATTATCAGTCACAGACCTAGTTCACATCGCGTGAATTGTTACAAGCCCGCAAGACCCCAAAACATAGCAGCAACAGATATTCACCACGACAAGCAGTTACTTAAACAAAAGTTGTTTTTAATTATCTTTAAACATGAAAACAGAATCAAACTTTAACTTATCACTATTAACTTAACTACCAAACATAACCCCCTTCTAATTCTAAGCGCACTTGTAAGTAATGTGTGTGTACAATTAAGAAAAGTTATTTGGTTCACAGTTCAATTCACTTCTCAATCTTCCATGTTCATTGGTTGCTGGAAATTCTTGTACTGTGTACAGAATTTAACATGTATAACGTTCACCAGGTTTGGTGCTCAAAAGGTCATTGTTTACCACTCAGGAAGGTTCTTGTAGCGTTTGCAGAGAGAGATGTGTTGTTCCAGGATTGCGACACTAAGGTACTACCATTAGTTACCTCAATGTCTCACTGATGAAACTTGCCCCATCAGGGTTCTCCAGATGGTAACCCCTTTCTTTCAGGCTAGCACAGAGCTCCTTCCTGTTGCACCTTTTCCAAGAGAAACATCAGTCAGATAGCACTTCCAGCCATCTGCCACTCTGGAACTTCTGTTTCAGTTCCAACAAGCTTCTCCTGGCTGACAGTGTTCATTCTCTCCCTCTCTCTGTGATTTCAAATGCCAGCCACGTGTCCTTCTCTCTCTCATTTGCAAAAACCCCTCTTTCTCCAGCAAACAATAGGAGTTAGTCATCTGCTCCCATCTGTTGTTTTAGGTAAACAAGAACCCAGAAGTGACCTTTCTGTGCTCTCTGTCAAAACCCTTACAAAGAGCTATCAACAGACACTGTGTCTCCTTCTTGTTGCTTTAAAGACCACTCCATTCAATCATGACATCATTTCAATTAGCATCTACTTGTGAAATGTGCATAGCATTCTCCATAGTTTCTGTAAAGTCACTGAATATGAATTCTTCAGTATTTCAAATAAGATCTGTTTTAAGGTGTGCATGACCAACTCGAATTTTTCCAATTTATCTCCTAAAAATATCTCCAAATATTCCATCACAGAATTCAGAGAAATAGCTGCAGAATATGGGTTCACCATCACCACATCATCACCATATCATCCCAGGAGGCCATGAATTCATGGAGAGGAGGGTACAGAAAATTCAATACACTCTCACTAAGTGCCAAGAGTCAACAGAACACCCTGACCTTGCTCTTCTGTCAGTGCAAGCAACAGCCTTGAGGGCCGACATGAAAGCCCCAGCAGACCTTCTGAATGGTAGAAAGTACAACACAACCCTGCCAAGCAAAATCTATTCACCAGACGACCAAGAGGAAATAAGAAGAAAGTTGAGGAACATACAAGAGGGAAGTTGTCAACATTCTAACAAACTTGCACAATCATTTACCAGAAAGCATCACAGAGAAGCATGTGCATGTTCAAGAGCCAGTGATATAAAACCTGGAGTCAAGCAAAGATTGTGAGAATAGCTGTGAGGCCAAGGTCATACATCGTTGAGACAGAATCTGGCAGGAACAGGACTGTGAGAGATGGGAAAATTGATCTAAAATTATGAACATGGAAGAAACTAAAGTTCATCAGTAAAATGGCTGTAACCAGTTCAAACAGGATAAGCTTGGGGCTTAGGATGCAGGAAAGCAGAGTCAGCACGATTAACATAAGAATCTTCTAGTCTTTGTGACAAGACCATAGGACTAAGATAAGGAATGGTAAGGTACAATAGAATGTAGGAAGTTGATGTAGTCTGGATCAGATAAGGGTCTCCTAGCCCTGGACAGAAGTACCAAGTCATACATTTCTAATTAGCTAACCATACACAGATTTATACATATGAAATTAGCCAACCCTAGATAGAATGAGTCAACTCTGCATATCAAGAGACTGTAGCCCAGAGAATCAGGAAGGTGTGAATAAGGACAATGACATGAAGGGACACCGACAGGATACCCCCCCTGGTTCTCCAAGTATACTGAAATTGCACGTAGGCAGGCAGGATTGCCTAATGCCAAACCTCTCCAGCTGGAGGCAGAAGAATGTAAGGGGGAGGGTATTCCTACACTGAAATCAACTGTATAAAAGTTGGGTGAGCGCCAGTGTCTGTGTGTATTCCCAGGGTAAGGGGAAGCACCCAACTTTGCATTGTTGTAGTAATAAATGTTCTTTGTTCTCAATTTTTGTCTCGAGCAATTTCTTTAAAGGTACTTTAATTCCTAACAAATGGGGGCTCGTCCGGGATCACACTCCCTCCACTGACAGAGTACCCCGACGACGAGAGTAGGTGCACCCCGGCTGATTCAGCTGGACTCACGGGCGACGGGTGGCTGGTCAGTGGAAGAAGCGAGTGATATCCGAGAAGAGGCATTGAGAACAAACGGCGGAAGGACGCGCGCTAGAGCAGTACTGCCAGAACTCGGTAAGAGTATTTTACTTGTTCCTAAGCATGGGAATGGCGGGCAGTAAAGATGAGAGTCCTGACACAGGACGTGACCACCAGATAGCTACGTACAGCCCGCTTGGGTTGATGTTATCTGAGTGGGGCACAGGAAAGACCCGCGGTAAAGACAAACTGACGATGGTCAGGTATTGTTGTAATGAATGGGTTAAATACCCGGTTAAAGGGAGCTCCGTGTACTGGCCAAAATTCGGATCCGAGGATGAATGGATGTGTAAAGCTTTGAACCTATGGCTCTATCAAAACCAGAAAGACAATGTTGAGAGCAGGGAATATGCAGCCTGCTTGCTCAAGGGATCCATTGAACAGCTGGTTTTGAATGAGAAAGAATCCAGGGATAAGAGAGAGGAGGAACCTCTTGTCCCTGAATCACAGGGTTGGGATGTGTTACATTCCCTCCCTCCACCCTATGTTCCTCCTATGCCAGCTCCTATCTTTCCTTCCCCTCCTATGACCTACCCTTCTGCACCTTCCCCACCTCCCCCACCACTAGAGAAGAGAGAAGAGAGCAGGAGTGGTATGATAACTTGCTCACAAAGCACTCGATTACCACCTCTGTTGGCAGGAGAGAGAGGTAACTTTAATTCAGAACAGCGTGAGACTCTTCAGGAAGAAAGGGCAGAACCCTTTGATTCATTTCCCAGGGAGCAGGAACCCAGACCTAATAAGCCAGAAACCAATTGGATGAGACCACTGCGGGAAGTTCCCATGGGAGAGGGTCTCGGTTTCGTAAATGTGCCCCTGACCAGTACTGAAGTGTGTAACTTTAAGAAAGAACTGACCTCCCTGATAGAAGATCCCCAGGGATGTGCTGAACAGTTAGACCAATTTTTGGGACCATATATATATATACAATATGGGGGTCTCGACATAGAATCCCCAGCAGGGGAACAATTGGTACTAACCGGTTTTGTTACCAACTCAGCCCCAGACATTAAGAGAAAATTACAAAAGACAGAAAATTGGCATGAGCAGGGAATAACCCAGCTTCTACAGATCACACAAAAAGCATTTGTCCAGACATCTGAGGATAAGCAGAAAGCAAAGGCTAACATTTTGATGCAAGCAGTTAAAGGAATAGTAGATGAGTTACATGAAAAAAGGCAGGGACTGTGTGCCAGCTCCTGAATGTTGGGAGAAGTGCAGGGAGTGGGAGAGTAGAGACCAGAGATAATTTCATAAATCACGACTTCCCACTTCAGTCACTGACCAATATTGATTAAAATTCATGCTAAAAATTAAATGTCATAAATGATCGTTTTTCAATACTGTAGAATTAGCGAATTTAACTACCAGTTAATTCCAATTTATGAAATAAATTGTATTTAAATGTGATTTTGCACAGGGAGTACCTGAGAGTTGAGTGATGTTATAACATTTGCAGGGAGAAATGTTTGCGCAAATAGGGTGAGTTCTATACATCTTAACTTTAAGTGTATGTGAGATAAAGAAAGGATCTGATGTGTAAAGTGGCTGGATCAGCCAGTTGAAGGGGGAGTGTGCATGTCCCTTTAAGTGCACTGTGGCACTTGAAATTGAGGCTTCAGGCTCTTGTCTTGCAGTTAGAGGTATGGAGCCCTATCAACACATTTAATACATTTCTTCTACACATTCAGCAGTCAAGGTCCGTGAGTTTAAAGATCACCCACCTCTGGAGAATAAAGATACCTCTGGGGATTCCTATGGGGATTCCTATAAGTTTAATCATTCATTTCTCTGGTGCATTTTCCTCTGGAGTGAAATTAATGCCTCAGCACAATTTCTCTGTATTGCCGCTGTTATTTAATTCATGATAACTTTCCCCCATTCATCAGGTTTATATTTAAATCCGGTAGTGCGGAAGTTACATTGTAAATAATCACGGAGGTAAACCCTGCGCAACTGGATTCAGCTTAATGGAGAAATAAACCTGCGAACTGGTCTATGGTGCTGTGTGAGTACTGCAATAGGTGGAATATGATTTAAATTGGTGGCATAGTTCAGAACAATTGGGTGCATAAGAATAATAATATCATTAATAACTCACAAATCTTGTACCAGATGCTATTCAGTACATCTTGACTTAAGGACTGGAGAAATTGGCATGTTAGAATGAGATTGGCATGGTACCAATATTTCTTGATTCAATAATGACTCCACAAGCTCCAGGATTCATGCAGCAGAACTTTAAGTGGAATATAATAGAAACTAGCCTGTACTTAAATTATTGTGTGTGCAATCTTCATAAGAACATCTTTTAACTTTTTTTTGGTGCCTGTTTTACAGACTGTTTTAAATAAGGCCAGCTCCTGTGAGCTGTGGCACAAGGCATTTTACTTAAGGCAGAACTAAAGGTTGAATATGTTTCAAGTTCTCTTGCAGGGGCTCTTGTGCTGCAATGTCTGTTATGTACTCACTCTAACAAATTGGAGGGTTGTGCCCCATACAGACAAGCAGCTCCAACTGCATTTTAATAAGGTCTAACATATTCAAAACCCATGCAAATATGGTTTGTGTTTCATTTTACAATTTTTACACTAACACAAAGGAAAGTCAGATTGTTACAAAGTGCCGTAATGTTACATTTTTTTCGTTTTTTTAATGGTTTATAGTTATTGTTGTATTCTTTATTGCCGTATTTTTATGGGTTTTACATTTATTTTCGTGCTTTAATGGTTTATTCAGTTATTGTTGTATTTTATTGCTGTTTTCAATGAGCTTTACATTTTTTGTGGTTTATTCAGTTATTGTTGTATTTTATTGCTGTTTTCAATGGGTTTTACTTTCATTGTTGTTTACTCATTTTTTGGAATATTGTTCGTTAATGTTTTAAGTCCCCCTGGAATAGGGGCAGCAGAGGTTACAATTGTGCTCCTTTAGAATGTAGACAGGGCATAGATTTAATGTATAGTCATAGTGGAATATGGGTTAACAAGGGATTCCAATACGGACCAGGGGAACTGAACAGCTTTAGTGGAGTACATCTAATTTGTATCTTAGCCTACACAGGTATTAAAGACAGGAGTTTTGAAGCGATAGCACAAAGGACATGGTGGGACAAAGACAGACAGGTAGTCAGGATTGTACATGTAGCAGAGAGAGAGAGAGAGTTAATACATATGCTAATGTACACAGACAGGCTGCAACTCACAAGTTCAATGATACATATGCTAATGTTAGCAGACAAGCTGCAACACACAGTTAAATCACAAGAAACAATCCCCCCCCAGCTTGGTCTCTTTTCATCACCCCGTGAAGGGGAGCACCAGTTTCCAACAACGTGAGCTGCTTGACACTTTAATATCAGGCTCCAAACAGCCTTCGGAGATCGGTGACCCTAGGGTTCGGGGCTGAAGAGGACATCAGATACTAGCCACAATTCAACGGAACCGCCTGACTACTCGTTCGCTGCTGAAGGCAGCGTTTCTCAGAGACTGCTACTTGTTCGCTGCTGAAGGCAGCGTCTCTCACAGACTTCGTCAGGACAATGCTTACAAAAGTCGGGTGGTTAAAAGACACTGCTTCAATGTTTCAACGTGAATCTGCCCATGCCCATGTTCAGACGTGGCAACTTCGGACTGATGTGGGATGGACTAGACTCTTTACTGAGAACTGGAGCCTGATACTCACAACCCTAATAAGCAGCTGGACTCGCTACTCTGACCTTCATGGTGCTCCCCTACCTAAAGACTTTACACAGAGATTACAATTCGGTTATTGACCAGCTGGGTAAAACAACACCTTACACTTGAAAGATCAGTATTACTGATCTAAAAGAAAAGTGAGGATTGTGAGAGATGGGAAAATTGATCTAAAATTATGAACATGGAAGAAACTAAAGTTCATCAGTAAAATGGCTGTAACCAGTTCAAACAGGATAAGCTTGGGGCTTAGGATGCAGGAAAGCAGAGTCAGCACGATTAACATAAGAATCTTCTAGTCTTTGTGACAAGACCATAGGACTAAGATAAGGAATGGTAAGGTACAATAGAATGTAGGAAGTTGAGGTAGTCTGGATCAGATAAGGGTCTCCTAGCCCTGGACAGAAGTACCAAGTCATACATTTCTAATTAGCTAACCATACACAGATTTATACATATGAAATTAGCCAACCCTAGATAGAATGAGTCAACTCTGCATATCAAGAGACTGTAGCCCAGAGAATCAGGAAGGTGTGAATAAGGACAATGACATGAAGGGACACCGACAGGATACCCCCCCTGGTTCTCCAAGTATACTGAAATTGCACGTAGGCAGGCAGGATTGCCTAATGCCAAACCTCTCCAGCAGGAGGCAGAAGAATGTAAGGGGGAGGGTATTCCTACACTGAAATCAACTGTATAAAAGTTGGGTGAGCGCCAGTGTCTGTGTGTATTCCCAGGGTAAGGGGAAGCACCCAACTTTGCACTGTCGTACAATAAATGTTCTTTGTTCTCAATTTTTGTCTCGAGTGAAATCTGTGAAGGTACTTCTGTTTCTCACAGAGTAGAGAGTGTGGAAGAGTGAGAAACGGGTGTAGAAATGGAAGTGAATGACTTAAGAGAAAAATTGGAAGAAAGTGACAAAAAATTAATGAGAAGCACGAGTTGTTATCTCAGAAAACTGATATGTTGGAAAATTATAGTAGGCGAAACAACATAAAAATAGTGGGCCTGAAGGAGGGTGAAGAAGACCCAGACATGAAGGAATTTATAAAAGGATGGATCCTAAAGGTCCCGGGAATGAAAGAAATATAGGAAGAAATGGAAATAGAAAGGTCTCACAGAGTATTTGCTCCGAAACCACAGTGTCGGACTCTGGCTTTACCTTACTCTTAATTTAGTCTATGTGTGGTCTGAGTCCAGCGTGTTCTTTGAATGAAGTGATAGGAGAAGGTATTTGGTTCAACAGTCAATTTATTACACAGCACAATGTTAGAAATTGAAGTACCTTTAAAGAAATTGCTCGAGACAAAAATTGAGAACAAAGAACATTTATTTTACAACAATGCAAAGTTGGGTGCTTCCCCTTACCCTGGGAATACACACACATACTGGGGCTCACCCAACTTTTATACAGTCAATTTCAGTATCAGAGTGCCCTCCCCCTTACATTCTTCTGCCCCCTGGATAGGTTTGGCATAGGCAATCCTTCCTGCCTACGTGCAGTTTCAGTACACTTGGAGGACCAGGGGGTATCCTGTGGGTGTCCCATCATGTCATTGTCCTTATTCATACCTTCCTGATTCTCGGGGCTACAATCTTTTGGTATGCAGAATTGACTCATCCTATCTAGGGTTGGCTAATTTCATATGTATAAATCTGTGTAAGGTTAGCTAATTAGATATGTAGGACTTGGTACTTCTATCTAGGGCTAGGAGACCTTTATCTGATCCAGACTACCTCAACTTCCTACATTCTATTGTACCTTACCATTCCTTTTCTTAGTCTTATGGTGGCTCTTGTCACACAGAAGATTCTTATGTTAATCGTGTTGACTCTGCTTTCCTGCATCCCCAAGCTCATCCTGTTTGTACTGGTTACAGCCATTAACTGATGAATTTTAGTTTCTTCCATGTTCATAATTTTAGATCAATTTTCCCATCTCTCACAATCCTCACTTTTCTTTTAGATCAGTAACACTGATCTTTCACCATGATCAGTGTTACTGATCTTTGGTTACTGGTGTCAGTGTGACTGATTTCCCCCCCACCCCCCCCCCCCCGCCCCTCATTTTTCTTTTAGATCAGTAATACTGATCTTTCAAGTGTAAGGTGTTGTTTTACCCAGCTGGTCAATAATCGAATTGTAATACCTGTGTAAAGTGTTTAGGTAGGGGAGCACCATGAAGGTCAGAGTAGCGAGTCCAGCTGCTTATTAGGGTTGCGAGTATCAGGCTCCAGTTCTCAGTAAAGAGTCTAGTCCATCCACATCAGTCCGAAGTTGCCACGTCTGAACATGGGCATGGGCACGTTGAAATCTTGAAGCAGTGTCTTTAACCGCCCGACTTTTGTAAGCTTTGTCCTGACGAAGTATGTGAGAAACGCTGCCTTCAGCAGCGAACGAGTAGCAGTAGTCAGGCGGTTCCGTTGAATTATGGCTAGTATCTGATGTCCTCTTCAGCCCCGAACCCTAGGGCCACCGATCTCCGAAGGCTGTCTGGAGTCTGATATTGAGGTGCCAAGCAGCTCACGTTGTTGGTAACTGGTGCTCCCCTTCACGGGGTGATGAAAAGAGACCAAGCTGGGGTGGGGGGGGGGATTGTTTCTCGTGATTTAATTGTGTTTTGCAGCTTGCCTGTGAGTCTCTCCCTGTGTGTGAAATGTACATTGATTAATCACTATGTAGGCTGTTAACTGACTATCGCTACTGTGTTCCCCCTGGTCCGTATTGAAAATGCCCTAAATCTATGCCCTGTCTACACTGTAAAGTAGCACAATTGTAACCTCTGCTGCCCCTATTCCAGGAGGACTTAAAACATAGCGAGTACTGAAGTGACATATACAGTTAACAAACAATACCCCAATAAATTAATAAACAGTTAAAAAAATAAACAGTTAAAAATACAACAATAAATGTAACATTACGGCACTTTGTCACGGCGCAGTGTAAGTTTCAGGTCTGAAGGATGAGGAACTGCACGCCAGGTTGAGGGTTGAGTCTGTGTGTCGTGATGTTGTGGTTCGGAAGCTGGTTTGCTTTTTTGAATGTGGGTCCAGCCTTTCTCTCTTGTTCTTACTGCGGTGTCTGTAATTAAAAGTACACAGTAGGGACCATCCCAGGCAGGTTTTAGTTGATCCTCTTGCCATGCTTTTACATATAACCAATCACTAGATTTTAATAAAATGAATAACAATCTGACTTTCCTTTGTGTTAGTGTAAAAATTGTAAAATGAAACACAAACCATATTTGCATGGGTTTTGAATATGTTAGACCTTATTAAAATGCAGTTGGAGCTGCTTGTCTGTATGGGGCACAACCCTCCAATTTGTTAGAGTGAGTACATAACAGACATTGCAGTACAAGAGCCCCTGCAAGAGAACTTGAAACATATTCAACCTTTAGTTCTGCCTTAAGAACACAATTATCCATAATGATTCAGCGAGTGATATTAACTGTATTGTAACTGAATTTATTTTAAAATAGCCGAGTGGGAATAAGACATGTCTTTTTTACTGCCGACGGCAATGAATTTGACGATTATTTAACATCGCTATTGTAATTGTAAAATTAAATGCCTTGTGCCACAGCTCACAACGATATTCCATATAATAACCATATAACAATAACAGTACGGAAACAGGCCATATTGGCCCTTCTAGACCGCACCGATTTACATGATACTCCAACTAGTTCAACCTACCTACTCCCTGCCCATAACCCTCCAACCCCCTCACATCGATGTACTCATCAGTGCCACTGTAATATAGTTGAACTAACCGCGACACTACCCAAAGTGAGACAAGAGCCCATGCATTTTCTGACTAAAGGTCACAAGTGCAGCCAACAGATTACTTCAAGGCACTTTCAGCCTTGCTCCTCTGTGCAGCCATGTAATCTTTGAGAAGAGGCAAACATAACCAAGGGCATTAAGAGGGTAAAAATCTGGCAATTTTCTCTCCACAGAGAGCATTGGGGAGCTTGGAACCGATTGTTGATTTTGTAAAATGAAGTTGAACAGGCTTGTACACATTTTCAGACTGCTTGTGCAGTGAGTGCCATTCACCATGGTCTTCTGATTCATTGGTGAGGAGGTGATCAGTAAGATGCAGCAGTGGAAGCGCTTGCTCAAAGGCTGGAGGAAAATTAGACTTAGACCTAGATTTGTCAGAATGATAAGAGTTTATCTAAAGCTGGCTTTAGATAGAAGAACATCACAGGTGCTCCTCAATTTACGATAGGGTTGCGTTCCAGCAGACCCAGCCTAAGTTGAAAAAAAATCTTAATTGGAGACGTACCTTGTCTAACATTGACAGCACTGTATCAGTCCTCATACTGATCCCGCTGCCCCACTCTCTAACGACAGCGCTGTATCAGTCCCCATACGGATCCCACTACCCTGCTCTCTCCCAACAGTCCCTGTAAGCTTTCCGAAAATGTGATTAACCAACGAGGCTACAAAAAATTCACCTTACAGGAATTATCAAAGTTTATTGGAAAAATCAACGATGCTTGTGATAACCTTTAACACATTATATGAAAGTAAATGACAGTCATGCTATTGTGTCATCGTAAAATCTTAAGTAGGGGAGCACCTGTATTACCTTTCATATTTTTCCAATGTTGATTGCACACACAATCATTTAAGTACCGGCTAGTTTCTATAATATTGTACTTAAAGTTTTGCTGCATGAATCCTGGAGCTTGTGGAGTCATTAGTGAATCAAGAAATATTGGTGCCATGCCAATTTTCTGTACCATGCCAATTTCTCAGTCCTGAAGCCAGGACGTAGTGAATAGTATCAGGTACAAGATCTGTGAGTAATTAATGCTATTATTATTCCTATGCACCTAATTGTTCTGAACGATGCCACCAATTTAAATCATATTCCACCTATTGCAGTACTCACACACCACCATAGACCAGTTCGCAGGTTTATTTCTCCATTAAGCTGAATCCAGTCGCGCAGGGTTTACCTCCGTGATTATTTACAATGTAACTTCGGCACTACCGGATTTAAATATAAACCTGATGAATGGGGGAAAGTTATCATAAATTAAATTACAGCGGCAATACAGAGAAATTGTGCTGAGGCATGAATTTCACTCCAGAGGAAAATGCACCAGAGAAATGAATGATTAAACTTATAGGAATCCCCAGAGGTATCTTTATTCTCCAGAGGTGGGTGATCTTTAAACTCACGGACCTTGACTGCTGAATGTGTAGAAGAAATGTACTAAATCTATTGATAGGGCTCCATACCGCTAACTGCAAGACAAGAGCCTGAAGCCTCAGTTTCAAGTGCCACAGTGCACTTAAAGGGACATGCACACTCCCCCTTCAACTGGCTGATCCAGCCACTTTACACATCAGATCCTTTCTTTATCTTACATACACTTAAAATAAGACGTGTAGAACTCACCCTATTTGCGCAAACATTTCTCCCTGCAAATGTTATAACATCACTCAACTCTCAGGTACTCCCTGTGCAAAATCACATTTGAATACAATTTATTTCATAAATTGGAATTAACTGGTAGTTAAATTCGCTAATTCTACAGTATTGAAAAACGATCATTTATGACATTTAATTTTTAGCATGAATTTTAATCAATATTGGTCAGTGACTGAAGTGGGAAGTCGTGATTTATGAAATTACCTCTGGTCTCTACTCTCCCACTCCCGACGCTTCTCCCAACATTCAGGAGCTGGCACACAGTCCCTGCCTTTTTCATGTTACTCATCTACTATTCCTTTAACTGCTTGCATCAAAATGTTAGCCTTTGCTTTCTGCTTATCCTCAGATGTCTGGACAAATGCTTTTTGTGTGATCTGTAGAAGCTGGGTTATTCCCTGCTCATGCCAATTTTCTGTCTTTTGTAATTTTCTCCTAATGTCTGGGGCTGAGTTGGTAACAAAACCTGTTAGTACCAATTGTTCCCCTGCTGGGGATTCTATGTCGAGACCCCCATATTGTATATATATTTGGTCCCAAAAATTGGTTTAACTGTTCGGCACATCCCTGGGGATCTTCTATCAGGGAGGTCAGTTCTTTCTTAAAGTTACGCACTTCAGTCACATTTACAAAACCGAGACCCCCTCCCACGGGAACCTCCCGCAGGGGTCTCATCCAGCTAACTTCTAGCTTATTATTTCTGACCCTGCCCTTTCTTCCAGTAGGTTACGTACCTCCGTACTGGTCAAGGGCACATTTACCTTCGTACTGGTCAAGGGCACATTTACCTGCCCTTTCTTCCAGTAGGTTCTCACTCTGTTCTAAATTACAACAATCTCTCTCTCCTGTCAACGGAGATGGTAATCGAGCGCTTTGTGAGCGAGTTACCATACCACTCCTATTCTCTTCTCTTTTCTCTAACTGTGGGGGAGGAGGGGAAGGTGCAGAAGGGTAGGTCATAGGAGGGGAAGGAAAGATAGGAGCCGGCATAGGAGGAACATAAGGTAGAGGGAGGGAATGTAACACATCCCACCCCTGTGATTCAGGGACAAAAGGTTCCTCCTCTCTCTTATCCCTGAGTTCTTTCTCATTCAAAACCAGCTGTTCAATGGGTCCCTTGAGCCAGCAGGCTGCATATTCCCTGCTCTCAACATTGTCTCTCTGGTTTTGATAGAGCCAGATGTTCAATGCTTGACACATCCATTCATCCTCGGATCCGAACTTTGGCCAGTAAACGGAGCTCCCTTTAACCGGCCATTTAACCCATTCAATACAACAATACCTGACCATTGTCAGTTTGTCTTTCCCACGGGTCTTTCCCGTGCCCCACTCAGATAACATCAACCCAAGCGGGCTGTACGTAGCTATCTGGTGTTCTCATCCTGAACCAGGACTCTCTTCCTTGCTACTCATAATACCCATACTTATAGGCAAGTAAAATTTCTCTTACCGAGTTCCAGTAGCAATGCTCTAGCGCGCTTCCTCCCGTCGTTTGTTCTCAATGCCTCTTCTCGGATATCACTCGCTTCTTCCACTGACCAGCCACCCGTCGTCCGTGAGTCCAGCTGAATCAGCCGGGGTGCACCTACTCTCGTCGTCGGGGTACTCTGTCAGTGGAGGGAGTGTGATCCCGGACGAGCCCCCATTTGTTAGAAATTGAAGTACCTTTAAAGAAATGGCTCGAGACAAAAATTGAGAACAAAGAACATTTATTTTACAACAATGCAACGTTGGGTGCTTCCCCTTACCCTGGGAATACACACACATACACTGGGGATCACCCAACTTTTATACAGTCAATTTCAGTATCAGAGTGCCCTCCCCCTTACATTCTTCTTCCCCCTGGATGGGTTTGGTATAGGCAATCCTTCCTGCCTACATGCAGTTTCAGTACACTTGGAGGACCAGGGGGTATCCTGTGGGTGTCCCATCATGTCATTGTCCTTATTCACACCTTCCTGATTCTCGGGGCTACAGTCTCTTGGTATGCAGAGTTGACTCATCCTATCTAGGGTTGGCTAATTTCATATGTATAAATCTGTGTAAGGTTAGCTAATTAGATATGTAGGATCTAGGGCGAGGAGACCTTTATCTGATCCAGACTACCTCAACTTCCTACATTCTATTGTACCTTACCATTCCTTTTCTTAGTCTTATGGTGGCTCTTGTCACAAAGAAGATTCTTATGTTAATCGTGCTGACTCTGGTTTCCTGCATCCTAATCGCCAAGCTCATCCTGTTTGTACTGGTTACAGCCATTAACTGATGAATTTTAGTTTCTTCCATGTTCATAATTTTAGATCAATTTTAAGACTAAAACTTAACAGAGCTCTGGGTCAGTCGTTAGTTCATAGGTCACCTGCACAGTGAGCTATTCCCCAAGACTGACCCCTATTGTCCAGTTGGCTCAGTTTATATAGATCAACCTGATCATACAGAAGAAAAGTTGGCTTCCTTTGCTAGATTTCATTATCATACAGAACAAAAGTTGGCTTCCTTTGCTAGATCTTTTTGCATAAGGGTTATCACAAGTCATCGCCTGTTTTGCACATATCTGGGGTGTAGCACTCCCATCTTAATCCTCCAAGCCAGACTATCCTGTTGATTGGATCAGAAAGTAATTCATCCCCAGATATTTCTAATCACCATTCTGTCCCTGTCTGGCCAATTTCTGCTGTTCTCTTTAACACCTCCTCATGCCTTAATCTTCCTCCTAGACTGGTTATCCATTCCCTTTGTTTCTTGCAGGCCATTCTTTGTTCTGGTCTGGCCTGTGTCTCCTGTGCTACTCACCACCTCCTTCAGTTTGAGCATTCCTCCTAACTCGTTTTATGCATTTCCTTCCCCTGTATTTGGGAACAGACAATTTTGCTCAGCCAACTTTGCTCCATGCTGTGATTGCCACTTAATCACATTCCTCTTTTTCCCTGAACCATGCAGTACATATAAACTTATTAATTAATCATTTCTTTCATAATATTTTAACCCCTAGATTCCAACAGTCCCCCTTTTGGTCTCATGAAAATGAGACCAACCACCAGTTAATTTATGGGACCAAGACCTCAGGAGTTTTTGCAAGGACCGGCATCTCCAACCCCTTGTTAAACTTAACCTCACAAACCATTATGAACACACTTCAGTTCAGTGGGGGCCCCAACACAGTGCTCAGGAACGTCAGTCCAATCCGCAAAGTACTGTTTCGGTTCGTTATGGGCCTCCCAGGCTGACCACAAACACTTTGTACAGTTGTTTCCTTCTCCAGATGCTTCAAGGGCTAGGAACAACATCACCCATAGTCCCCACATAGTGTCCATCACAGCCCCCTAAATTCTGTTGACTTCAATATAGAAATATCACTTCGAATACTGAAATACAGTCACCGTAATCCAATAGTCTCTTTAAAAATGGACGTGTTAAATATTCTTAGTCCGTGGTTTCTTCACAGAGTCCCAATCATCTCCGTTCGAATCTGTTCCAGTGTCCGTGTTGGTGGGTCCGTTGCTGTTCACTGACTCCAATGAAACCACGTCTCGCCTTTTCCCAGTGGTCGAACCGCGTGGGACGTCCTCTCCACCACTCTGTAGGGTTCTGTCCACCTGGGCTCCGACCACTTTCTCTTGATGACCTTTAGCAGAACCCACTCCGCGACTGATGGTATCGGTGTTTCCTCTTTTCTGGTGGGACTTGTGACCTGTTGTGAAAAATCTGACACCAGAGCCGTTAGTTTATCACAATAAAGCTTGCATCCCATTGAACTTACCTCATTCTTCGTAGTCTGAATTCCGGCTCCTGGTCCTGGAAACTGGTGCCCCGTTTGTAGTTCATATGGAGTAAATCCTGTCACAGAACTTACCGAACTCCTTATTGACATTAATGCCAGGGGCAACGCATCCACCCAATTTAGTTTGGTCCGTGCCCATACTTCCCCGATCTTAACTTTTATTGTTTGGTTCATCCTCTCCACTTTCCCTTGGGATTGTGGATGGTACACCGTTCCAAAGGCATGTTTCAATCCCAACATCGCTTCTACCTCCTGTAGATCGTTATTCTTAAAATGACTTCCATTATCGGACCTAATTTTTCTAGGAAATCCGTGTCTCGGAATATACTGGTTGATCAGGAATTTACATACCGTCCTTGCATCTTCTCTTTTGGCAGGGATTGCCTCCGGCCACCCTGTGAACACATCTACTGCTACTAAGAGGTATCGGTAGCCACTTACCCTCTCAATCATGTCCGTATAATCAAGTACGATTTCCTGCCCTGGTAACTGAGGTAACGGGAACTGTCCTTCATGTGGCTTTACCGTCGCCTTGACATTGAAAGTTATACATACCTCACACTCTCTAATATGGTTCTCCACCATCGCCGGCAGGAAGGGGTGCCACCAATGTATCCTTATCATCTGCTTCTTTCCACAGTGTGTTAGCCCATGCGCCTCCTCGAGGAGGGGTTTCATGAGTCCAGATGGTAAATCTGGCCTCCCGTCTATCGATCTGCATAGTCCTTGATCCTCGGTTGCCCCCCTTTCCTCCCATACCATCCTTTCCTGAGGTGATGCCTTTGCTTGTTCCTGTATTATTACTTCTACCCTACACGGTGGTAATAAGTCATGTGCTGTTCTGTCTGCCTGTATCATAATAAACTGAGGGCCGTATCCTGCTGCCCTTTTAGCGGCCATGTCCGCTTCCTGATTTCCCCGCGCCACCATCGTATCTGTTCTATCATGTCCTTTACATTTAAGAACTGCTAATGCCCTTGGTTTCAGGAGGGCCTCAGCCAGTTTCCTAACGTCCTTCTCGTGTTTAATTGGGGTCATTGCTGCTGTTAAAAACCCACTTCTAATCCATTGACTAAGTTCAACCTGTATTGTCCCTACCACATATGCCGAGTCTGTATATATATTGACCTCCTTCCCTTCTGCCCATTCTAATGCTGCTATCATTCCCTGTAGTTCTGCGAGTTGTGCTGACTCCTTTCCTCTCACTGTCCCTGTAATGATTTCTTCAAATCCTCCTGTAGTTTTTCGTACCACCACATAGGCAGCTTTCAATCCATCCGTGGGGTGTCTGTAACAACACCCATCTGTAAACAAGGTTTCATCTGGTTCTCTTAAGGGTGTAGCCTGTAAGTCAGGTCTTATTTTAATATCCTTTACTACCCTCTTCTCACAACAGTGTGGTTCTCCCTCTCCCATATTGTCTGCCATGTTAATGCCTTCATGGGTAAACGTAACATTTGGAGCATTCAGGATCTTTTCTAGTCTTGTCTGCCTTAGCGAAGTCATTGTAAATGCTGTCGAGCTCACAAATGCTACAATACTCTGTGTTGTTAATACTGTCAGGCCATGTCCCATTACTATGTGTGCCACCTTTTGTAGAATCTTTGCTACTCCCGCTGCATGTCTCGTACGTGGTGGGTGTCTGTCTTCCGTCGGGTCTAGTGTGATACTCACATACATGAGCACACATCTTCCACCCCCTTTTTTCTGAAAAAGAACACCATCAATTGTGTGTGCTTTTTCAGAAACATCCAAAAAGAAAGGTAGTTTATAATTTGGAATCACCAAATCTATAGCTGTTGTAAGTGCTTGCTTCAATAGAATAAAACTCATCTCAGCCTGTGTAGTCCAATCAAGTGTAGCTCCCAGATTCCTCATCCCCTGCTCATTCACCAAAGTTCGCAGTGGATGTGTCAACTCACCATACGATGGGATAAACTGCCTACTATAACCTGACAAACCCAAAAACGAAAACATTTCCTTAACTGTCTTTGGTTTTGGATGATGTAGTATCGCTGTTCGATATGCAGGGGAAATCCCTGTGCCTTTCGCTGAGACCATTCTACCTAAAAAGGTGACCACCTGCCTGCAGCATTGCAGCTTTGAGCGAGAGAATTTAAAGCCTGCCTTGAACAGCTACACTAGCAGGAGACAGGTGGCCTCCAAACAGGAAGTATGATCAGGTGCTGCTAATAGGATGTCATCTACATACTGGATCAGAACTACCCCACCTGGCAGTGCTAGCCCCCCCAGCTGTTCTTTCAACACCTGATTGAAAATCCCTGGAGATAAGATAAAGCTCTGCGGAAGCCTAGTATACCGCAACTTTCTACCTCTATACGTGAACGAAAACACATCTCTTAATGGTTCTGCCAGCGGCAAGCAAAAGAAAGCATTCGCTAAATCTATGCAAGAGAACCACTTGTGGTTAGGGGTTAAAGCAGTCATGGCAGTATATGGGTTTGGTACTGAAACTGGGTGTTCTCACAATACCATTGATGCGCCTTAAGTCATGGGCCATCCGATATTTGCCCGTGTCTTGTTTAGGAACAGTAAGATGGGTGTATTCCAACTAGAACACGAATGTTCCAACACCCCTGAATACATAAGGCCATCAATGGTATCTGCCAAACCTTCCTCAGCTTCAGGTTTTTGGGGATACTGCATCTGCCAAATAGGGGTGTAATCTGACAGTTCGAAGATTATGGGATCAACCTGCTGACAAAAACCCACATCTGCTGATCCTACTGACCACAGGTTCTCAGGGAGAGAATCTAGCATAGGGGCCGAGTCGGGGTGATCCATCTTCTCTCTACCATGAAAGCGTTCAATCTGTCTATGCTCAAGGAGGACTTGATCATATGTCGGAGACAAAATTCTGTATGCCTGACCAGATGAGGAGAACTGCACTGTCGGTATTTGGGTGTCAGACCAGTCACTAAGGGACATCAAGTTCCGACACATCGGTCCCAAATCTTTTGCCTGGTGAGTAGTGCCAATTGTAAGGATGACATGAGGAATGGCCTCACCTGCCATCTCATACCATTCCAGCTGTTCAGATGTCAGTGCCACCGTAACGGCCAATCCCTCCTTTCCTACCACTATGTAGTCCGAATTAATCTCCCATTGCATGCCCTCAACCTCTTCATAAAAGGCCTGTTGATACATTTCATCCCCATCCCTATCGTAAAAGAGGGTCATATGGGGGGGGGTCCGAGGGAGGGGTATACAGGTGTAACGTCTGGATCCACGGCTTCCATTGATTATAAAGCTTTAGCAGCCCTCCCTTCTGTGGGTCCTCTGGTTGCAACAGCCCCCAGTAAATGTCAGCCCATTGTCCCTCAGACGCGGATCCTCCAGCTGCCGCCAACAACATCTGAGAACCGGAATGAAGTGTAGTTACTGAACAGTTCATAGAATATCGATTTGGAAAGGTGACCTCTATTCCGCTGGGTCCACAAAGGATCGATGCTCCGCACCTGACCAACAGGTCTCTCCCCAAAAGATTGGTAGGGCACCTGACTGACAAAATGTATTGATGTGTAAAAGTCTGTCCCGCCACAGAAGTGACTAGTGGTGTAGAAAACGGCAGATTTTCTGGTGTACCCGAGAACCCTATCAGCTGGACGCTAGAGGATGATGTTTTATCTTGAAAGTCAGCGGCAGTGAGTATTGAAAATCTGGCTCCCGTATCCACTAAAAAGGATACTTCCATGTCCATTACTTTAATCTCCAGGAAAGGGTCTGCCAACCTAGCCTGCTCGTGGGTGCTCAGGCTCCATCACTGTGGGCAATATTGCTCCTCCTCTGTCAGCAAAGGGAATTGTCTCTTCGGAGTTAGAGTCGCATGGGGTGCCTGATGTACCGGGGGTGGCACTGACGATCCCTGGGGCTGGACCCAATGCTCATTTTGTTGTGGTCCATATCCCCTTCCCCCATTGTCCTGAGGACCCCAAACTAGGGGGCAGTCTCTCTTCCAGTGTCCTGGCTGACCGCATACAAAACATACGGCTGGTTGCATTCGTGGAGCACCCCGACCTCTCCCTCTTACTCGGAATCCCCCCATTGGACCTCCCGTTCTGCCCACATAGGTGGGACCCGGAGCCCAATATGGGGCCGGGTGCCAACTCATATTATTCCCTTGTGGTGGCTGCGTTGGCTGCTGAATCATCTGGTTCGCACCCTTTGAGGAATTCTTTTTTGCCTCGTTTGCCTTTTTCCTAGCCTCTTCCAATTGAAGCTTAAGGAGTTGCACTTGTGCCAACTCCGTAGTATGTTTGTCCTCCTTTTGCTTAGCCCTGTAACGTTTCATGTGATGGGTCAAATGTTTTTCCCATTGCTCATTCGAGCAGCCAGGAATATCAGGGTTATTCTCTAATGCCTCCCTAACTACAGCTGGCAGTCCGCTCGTTACTGCAGCCCTAAAGAGTGTCGTCTGCAAGGGATCTGTGGCTGGGTGTACTCCTGCTTTATCCGTCCAACTCTCCTTACACTGACTCCAAAAGGTCAAGATCTCCTCATCCTCTGACTCCTTTTGTCTATTGTGAGGAGTGGGGGTGGTGTGATCCTCTGACATTCCTACCGAGAAGGCATTCTCAAGTGTCTGTTCTTGCACTCTCTCATTTGTTTCCAGTCGCATACTAGTTTCCCGCACTTTACATACATCATTCTGTATTTCCTTTGTTAACTCCTTCATTTCCTCCACCCTTTCCTGCATAACTCTCTTTAGTCTCTCCTTCGCCTCCTGGAGTTCGTGACCTGCTAATTCAGTGACATTCACTATTCCCTCATTTATCTGCATTGCTGGCATTTGGGGAATAGGATAAGGTGGTGGCAATGTCTCTGGTGACTTTGGATATAGCGGGGCTGACGGCTTAACCTCCCCCGTATTCTCCTTAGCGATATGGGATCCCTTTTTAATATCATGTTGAAGGTTCGCTTCCACAGCCATGCAAGCCAATGTCATATTGTGTAAATCTGCCCTTCTCTGTTCCTTCACTTCTTTCTGTTGTTTAAGCCTTCTCTATTCCATATAGATCCTTGTCCCTTTGCCTCATGTTCCTGTACCTCCTTGGCTGCTTCCCTCTCTGCTTCTCCTAAGTACAGTACCAGCCGGATTTTTTCAAACCCTCGTGGTACCTTCCCCTGACTCTGCAGCTCTTTCCATATCTGTTCGTACCGTGCCATAGCCTGTACCTCCTCTCCCTTCGGTAATCCTCCCAGTAATTGATTCATTGTTTTTTCCCACTGTTGGTTTACAGATGGGGTAACCCATCTGTCTTCCCCAAACTCTTGCCCTACATCCCTAATTACTCCTTCCATCTTATGTTCCGATTTTTAACCCTTTAGACTTCGTACTTCACTGGGTCTCTCCCCTGGTAGGATTTTGACACCCTGCAATCTACTTCGACCCTTCCCACGTTATTATAAACACCAGCGGCACACTGTACACAATCCTTAAACAAATACTTATTATAAACTATTATGATACACTACACGATTCTTAAACAGATACTTATACACTATAGAAACAAATAACTATAACACAATACACCTTAAACAAATACTTATTATACACTACTGTGGTACACGATCGTTAATCAAATACTTATTACACACTATAGAAACAAATAACTATCACAATACACCTTATTCTAATTGGCCAAGTGTCTAAACCTATCTCTCGAGATCGCTACTAGGGGGACTCCAACCCTGTTCTACTAGGGGGACTCTAACCTCCTTTTTTTATACAGGGGACTCCAACCCCCTTTTTTCTACAGGGGACTCCAACCCCGTTCTACTAGGGGGACTCCAACCCTCTTTTGTTTTATTCTTTGGCTTTAACTAGGGCTTTTGCAGAGTAGTGACAACACACAATTTTATCGTTGCCAATAGCAGAACTTCGTTAAAACAGGCGTCTGCTTTCCTCCCTTTGTAGAATGGTCACTTGTTGTTATCACCACACCACAATCGACCGGTGTTTCGTATCTTTTTCTTCCGTCACTTCTCCATCTTCATCACGTCGGGGTCACCAAATTGTCGGACTCTGGCTTTACCTTACTCTTAATTTTGTCTATGTGTGGTCTGAGTCCAGCGTGTTCTTTGAATGAAGTGATAGGAGAAGGTATTCGGTTCAACAGTCAGTTTATTACACAGCACAAGAATAAAACTTAACAGAGCTCTGGGTCAATCGTTAATTCATAGGTCACCTGCACAGTGAGCTATTCCCCAAGACTGACCCCTATTGTCCAGTTGGCTCAGTTTATATAGATCAACCTTATCATACAGAACAAAAGTTGGCTTCCTTTGCTAGATTTCATTATCAAATGGAAGTGGCCATATCAGAATTGGCAAAAAGAGTGGAAAATATGGAAAAATGAGAAACACTTGTTGATATGGAAGTAAAAGACTTAAAAGAGAAATTAGAAGAATCTAATAAAAAAGCTAAAGAAACACAGGAGCTGTTAGCTCAGAAGATAGATATAATAGAAAACAATAATAGAAGAAATAATATAAAGATAGTGGGCCTTAAGGAAGATGAAGAAGGCAAGAATATGAGAGAATTTATATAAGATTGGATCCCCAGGGTCCTGGGAAGACCAGAATTACAGGAAGAAATGGAAATAGAGAGGGCACACAGAACTTTAGCCCTGAAACCACAACCGCAGCAAAAACCAAGATCCATTTTAGTAAAATTCTTAAGATATACAACAAGAGAAAATATATTGGAGAAAGCAATGAAGAAAGTAAGAGAAGACAAAAAGCCACTGGAATATAAAGGTCAAAAAAATTTTTTCTATCCAGACATAAGTTTTGAACTCCCGAAGAAGAACTCCTGAAAACGATCTAATGGAAAAAAGGATTTAAGTTTATGTTAAGGTACCCAGCGGTACTTAAAATACTTATTCCAGGGCAAGAAAACAGACTATTCTCGGATCCAGAGGAAGCAAGGAAATTTGCAGAACAACTACCAAACAAGCAGAGAGATGAAGACATGTAATAAGAGTAAAAATGACCACGAACTATATGTATGTGTGTAAAGGGGTATATGTGTGTATATATATAGTGTGCATACATGAATGTATCCGTATTTAGAGGAAAATATATAGAGTATAGACAAGAATTAATAAGGGAGGGAAATGGAATAGAGGGAATAAGGAGGGAATTAAAAGAGTGACCTTTGTTACATATGAAAATTGAAATCTTTTCTGGGAGGGGCTGGGTGGGGAGGAGTTACGGTCACTGCAAAATCAGCTGACGTTTGCGAGTGAATTCACAAATCCAAATGGAGAGGGGAGATGTGGTTGTCCGACAAGGGATAAAGGACAACTCAGGAGGGGGAGGGGAGAATGGGGTTAAAGAAGTTTTAAATAGGAGAATAGGGAAAATGTTTGATGTTTTAGAAATGTTGTCTTATAAAGTGTTCAAAACAAGAAAGCAGAAATGGATAAGAAGGAAACGTAATGATGGAGAAACGGAAAGGGAAGATAAACAAAGTATAAAATGGCTACGCTGAACTATATGACTTTAAATATTAACGAAATACATAACCAAATTAAAAGGAAGAAACTGCTAAATTTACTGAAAAAAGAAAAAATTGATATAGCATTTGTGCAAGAAACACATTTAACTGAATTGGAGCACAGGAAATTAAAGAGAGTTGGGTAGGACACGTAACAGCAGCATCGTATAATTCAAAAGCAAGAGGAGTAGCTATATTAATTAGTAAAAATGTGCCAATTAAAATAGAAGAGGAAATAATAGATCCAGCAGGGAGATATGTAACGATAAAATGTCAGATATATTCGGAGTTTTGGAATCTACTCAAAGTATATTCACCTAACGAAGAAGATCAAAAGTTTATGCAAGATATTTTTTTGAAGATAGCAGATACGCAAGGAAACATATTAATAGGAGGGGATTTCAACCTGAATTTGGATTCAAATATGGACAAAACTGGGAAAAAAATTAACAGAAAGAACAAAGTAACCAAATTTATAATTAAATCGATGGAAGAAATGCAACTTTTGGATATATGGAGGAAACAACACCCAAAGGAAAAGGAATATTCATATTACTCGGCTAGACATAAAACATACTCAAGAATAGACCTATTTTTGTTATCAGCTCGTATGCAAGATAGAGGAAGAAAAACAGAATATAAAGCTAGAATATTATCGGACCATTCACCCTTAATATTGACAATAAAGTTAGAGGACATCCCTCCAAGAATGTATAGATGGAGATTAAACTCCATGTTACTCAAAAGGCAGGATTTTAGAGAATTAATTGAAAGACAAATTAAAATGTATTTTGAAATAAACACGGAATCAGTGAAAGAGAAGTTTATACTATGGGATGCAATGAAAGCGTTCATTAGAGGGCAAATAATAAGTTATGTAACCAAGATGAAGAAGGACTATAATCAGGAAACAGAGCAGTTGGAAAGGGAAATAGTAAATATAGAAAAAGAATTAGCAATGAAGGAAGATACAACTAAAAGAAGAGAATTGGCGGATAAAAAAATAAAATATGAAACACTACAAACATATAAGGTGGAGAAGAATATAATGAAGACAAAACAGAAATATTATGAACTAGGGGAAAAAACGAACAAAATTCTAGCATGGCAGCTTAAGACAGAACAAGCTAAGAAAATGCTATTGGCATCAAGGAAAAAAGACAAACAAATCACATATAATCCAAAGGAGATCAAGGAAAACTTTAGAGAATTCTATGAACAATTATACCAAACTGAAAACGAAGGGAAAGAAGGGAAAATAGATGAATTTCTAACTAAAATTGAACTACCAAAACTACAAATAGAGGAACAAAATAAATTAACAGAACCATTTGGAATAGTAGAAATACAAGAGATAATAAAAAAATTACCAAATAATAAAACACCAGGAGAGGATGGATTCCCAATAGAATTCTATAAAACATTTAAAGATTTATTAATTCCTCCCCTCCTGGAAGTAATCAACCAGATTAATAAAACACAAAGCTTTCCAGATTCAGGTAAAACAGCAATAATTACAGTAATACCAAAGCAAGGGAAAGATCCACTCGCACCAGCGTCATATAGACCAATATCTTTACTTAACACAGATTATAAGATAATAGCTAAACTATTAGCAAACAGATTAGCAGAGTATGTACCGAAAATGGTAAATCTAGACCAAACTGGATTTATTAAAAAAAGACACACAACAGACAATATTTGTAAATTTATTAACTTAATTCATGCAGTAGAAGGGAGTAAAGCGCCAACAGTAGCAGTTGCTTTAGACGCAGAGAAGGCCTTTGACAGAGTAGAATGGAATTATTTATTCAAAGTATTGCAAATATTCAGTTTACCAGAGAAGTATATTAATTGGATTAAAGCATTATATAAGGGACCATTGGCGAAAGTGACAGTAAATGGATATATATCAAAGCAATTTAACTTAAGCAGGTCAACACGGCAGGGATGCCCACTATCACCTTTATTGTTCGCGTTAGCTATAGAACCACTAGCAGAATTGATAAGAACAGAAAATAATATAAAAGGGATAAGAATAAAAGACAAGGAATATAAAATCAGTTTATTTGCAGATGATGTTATAGTATACTTAACAGAACCAGAACTATCAATAAAAGAATTATATAAGAAATTGAAGGAATATGGAGAAGTGTCGGGTTACAAGATTAACGTAAATAAGAGTGAAGCAATGCCTATGAATAATGCGGATTTCTCAAAATTTAGGAAGGAATCACCATTCAGATGGCAAATGCAAGCAAGAAGATACTTAGGTATACAAATAAATAAAAATCTCGGCCAACTATATAAACTCAATTATTATCCACTAATGAAAAAATTACAGGACGACTTAGAGCATTGGAAAGACTTACCACTAACAGTAATAGGAAGGATAAACTGTATTAAAATGAACATTTTCCCAAGGATACAATACCTATTTCAGGCATTGCCAATGCACCTGACAGAGAAATTCTTCAAGGAGTTAAAGAAAATAATAAGGAAATTTTTATGGAAAGGGGGGAAACCGAGGATAGCACTAGATAAATTAACAGAATGGTATAAACAAGGAGGCTTACAACTGCCAAACTATCAGATTTTTATCAAACAAGCGAAAAGCCAGATTGGACTAGATTAGAATTAGATAAAATAGGGGAAAAGATACCTGAACACATATTATATAAATGGGATGAAAAATTGGTACAACATAGAAGTTCTCCAGTATTACATCATCTACTCAATATTTGGAAGAAGATTCATGTAGAAAGAAATAAAACAAATTATCAATTACCAAAACTAATATTGACGCAAAATAAGTTACTCCCTTTTACAATAGGTAACCTTTCCTTTAGAGAATGGGAGAAAAAAGGGATCAAAAGAATAGAAAATTGTTTTTCAGGAAATAGATTATTATCCTTTGAACAAATGAAAGATAAATACAATATAACTCAAGATACAGTGCTGGCATATTACCAATTGAGATCCTACTTGAAGGACAAATTAGGAAGCAGTCTGAGGTTACCAGAGGGAAGTAACTTTGAATATGTGATTACAGATACAATGATAATCAAAAGATTTATAACAAATATGTATATTAAACTGCAAGAAAAGGAGAATGAGGAAACAAATGGTAAAACTAAACAAAAATGGGAACAAGATTTAAATATAAAGATAAAATAGGAAACATGGGAGAAGTTATGTTCTGGAACGATGAGAAATACAATAAATACGGGTTATGTATGATACAATATAACTGGATACACAGGCTATACATTACACCTCAAAAGTTAAATAAATGGGACCCAACAGTATCTGATAGATGTTTTCAATGTAAAAAAGAAATGGGAACAACAATTCATGCAATCTGGACATGTGAGAAAGTAGAAAAATTTTGGGAAGATCTAAACCAAATATTAAATAAAATTACAGAAAACAATATACCAAAGAATCCAGAGATCTTCCTCCTAAGTAACATAAAAAACAAAGAATTTGGACTTGATTTGGATGGTGCACAAAAAAGATTTGTTAAGATAGCTCTAGCCGTAGCAAAAAAATGTATTATGTCAACCTGGAAATCGGAAGATAATTTGAAAATACAACAATGGTATATAGAAATGAATAACTGTATTGCATTAGAAAAAATAACATATAGTTTAAGAAATAATATTGAAATATTTGAACAAATATGGGAGCCTTACATGAAACATAATAGCGAAAACATACCGGGGACATTCACTATCTAAATTAACGAAAGGAGAAGGAAATGAAAAGAATTGAATCAGTGGAATTTTTTGTTTATTTTTATTGTATGACAACATTGTTTGACTGGTTTAATGTATCCTAGATTTTGTACTTTAAATGGACGGGAGGGGGGATGTAGGGAGGGTGGGATGGGAGGGGGGGTGAGAAAATGGCACTGTATAGATTTGAAAAGGAAAAAGTATGTATCATGGTTAATGTGGTTTATGGTGTGAAAAATAAAAAATTTAAAAAAAAAGCTGCAAGAGAAAGAGAACGATGACATAAGCTGTAAACCCAAACAAAAGTGGGAACAAGATCTAAAAATAAGGATTAAAAATTAAAAATGGGAAAACATTTGCGCTTGAACTACGAGAAATTCAATAAACACGAGGTTACACATGATACAATATAATTGGATACACAGGCTATACGTCACGCCCCAAATGTTAAAAAAATGGGACCCAACAGTATCAGATAGATGTTTTCGCTGTAAGAAGGAAACGGGAACAACAGTACATGCAATTTGGGCATGTGAGAAAGTGGAAAAGTTTTGGGAAGATCTAAATCAGGTATTAAATAAAATCACAAAAAGCAATATACCAAAAAATCCAGAGATCTTTCTTCTAAGTAATATAAGAAGTAAGGAATTAGGCCTCAAACTGGATGAAGCGCAAAAAAGATTTATTAAGATAGCCTTAGCTGTAGCAAAAAAATGTATAATGTCAACCTGGAAATCAGAAGAGAGCCTGAGAGTACAGCAATGGTGCATAGAAATGAATAAATGTATTCCATTGGAAAAAATAACATATAATTTAAAAAAGAACGTCACAGTATTCAAACAAATTTGGGAACCGTACATGGAACACAACAGAGAAGTCCTACCGCGGACCTCCACCACCTAAAATGACAGAATGAGAAGATGAAATGAAATGACCCAGTGTGTAAAAGTAGATGACACAATTTTCTTGTTTATTTGCATTACGTGATGACATTGTTTAATGGATTTATTGTATTGTGTATGTTGAAGGTTTAGTGGGTTGGGAGGGGGGTGGGAAGGAGGGGAAAATATGAAACTGTGTATATTCAAGAGGGAAATGTTTTTGTGTATTTTGGTTAATCTGGTTCATAGTGTGAAAAATAAAAAAAATAAAAGAAAAGAAACATGGAGCCATCGTGGAGAAAAGAGCCCGCTCCACAAGGTTGGTGATGACCCCGCAGAGTCGCGACCTCCCAACCGTTGGACTGCAAAAATGGCTCTTGGAGGGAAACAGAAGTGCGCAACTGCGCATGCGCACACTAAAGAAAGAGAAAACACCGATGGGAGGTGGGCCCAGCTGAGGAGTGAACTAACACAACGCAACCAGCTGAGGTCTCCCCAACATCAGGGCTCTCAGCTGGAAGAAGTGGAAATCCACAGGAAAGGGAGTGATAGGAAAGAAGAACAGCAACTGGAGGCCCAACAGATGAGTAGCCCAGAAGAAGAGGACCAACAGCAAGAAGCCAAGCAAGAAGAAGCCCAGCAAAGTGAGACAAGCAGCTCATCAGGAAAGTCAGAAGAGACACAGATACACGGTAGAGAAGTAGAAGAGACAAACACAGGAGCAGACATAGAAGAAGAGGAAGAAGACCAGGCTCTGAACAGAGAAATAGAATCTTAACTAGATGGACAGTATATAGATTTTAAAAAATTCAAGAACAAATGAGAGCATTAAAATAATGTTTGACATTACAATTTAGTGAAATGAAAAGCAAAATGAAAAGTACAGAAGAAAAAGTGAGTAGAATAGAGCTGATCATGAGAGATGTAGGGAAAGGATTAGAAAATGTGGAAGAACGAGAAACGGCTGTAGAAATGGAAGTGAAGGACAAAAAGAAAATTGGAAGAAAGTGACAAAAAAGTTCACGAGTCACAAGAATTGTTAGCTCAGAAGATGAATATAATGGAAAACTAGTAGGTGAAACAAGGTAAAGATAGTGGGCCTCAAGGAAGATGAAGAAGGCACAAACATGAAGGAATTTATGAAAGGATCGATCCCAAAGGTCCTGGGAATGCCAGAAATACCTTCGCCAAGGCGCAGATCTTCCCTTCCCCTGCGAGTGCCGGCGGAGTGGAAGGGAACGACCCCTTCCCTCAACGCCCCCCTCTCTCTGCCCGGAGGGAAAGTGTGCGGCGTCATCTCTCTCGCTGGGATTCAGTGGGTGCGCGACGTTCACAAATCAACGAACACCTTCCTTTCACCAGTCCTGTGGGAGTGGAAAAAAAATAAAGATCATATTGGGTTAAATGGGAAACTGGATGGAAGGAGTAGAGACAGAGAAATGCTGCAGGAACTCAGCAGGTCCCGCACCGTCCACGAGAGGTAAAGTAGTAGCAACGTTTCGGGTCGGAGCCCTTCATAAAGTAGGAGTCAAAAGCACGGCAGGCGCCTGTATCAAAAGGCTGGGGGAGGAGGGAAGAAGGGGCAAGTGGAGGAGCGCAGGCCAACGGGTAGAGGGAGGCCGGTGGACATGGGTAGGAGGGAGGAGATGGGAAGGCGATAATTGATCTGAGCAGGGAGGAGGCTCCGTGAATGCGGAGCTGAGGGAAAGGAGGCGGAGGGAACGGGAAATAGGGACAAGAGGCAGGAAGCCGGAGGAATAGAGGGAGAGGGGATGAGGGAAGATACCGGGCTGTTAACGGTTAACGGAGAGCGGGGAAGTCGATGTTAACGCCATCCGGTTGGAGGGAGCCCAGATGGAAGATGAGGTGTGCCTCCTCCAATTTGCGGCTGGTCTCCTCCGGGCAGGGCACGAGACCGTGGACAGACACGGCAGCGAGGGAATTGAAATGGGCGGCCCTTGGGAGACCCGCGCTGCTGCGGCGGACAGAGCCGAGGTGCCCAACAAAGCGTCTCTCTGGCGTAGAGGAGACCACAGCAGGAGCATCGGATGCCAGAGACGGGCCCTGCAGATTCACAGGTGAAACGTTGCTTCACTTGGAAGGAGGGCTTAGGGTCCCGAATGGGAGGGAGGGAGGAGGAGTGGGGGGCAAGTGAAGTCTTTCTTGCGGTCACAGATGCGACGGGCCGAGGAGGGAATGGGATCCTTACAGGGGACAGGGTGTGAAGAGGTGTAGTCGAGGTGACTGGATACGAGGAAAGTTGATCGAGGAGAAACGCCAACAATTTCCACCGGAACTCAGACCCTCTTGAAGTGCGTGTTACCAGCCACGTTATCCCGTCTGCTGGGCTCTGGTTTTAATAAAGAGACACCTCTGCAGTCGACTAACTTCCCGTGTGTCTACGCCGCTCCCCAATGCCACATTCACTACCTGTCTGGCATCTCGTAATCGCAGTGGGACTCGGAAGCGGACGACGGTGCATTCAACACGAGCAGGACTGGGACAAGGTTGCAAATATTTCTTCGGGAAATAACATTTGTCAAAACGTTCTGCCTCGTTACCTCTTCAGGTCTCTGTAAACTGATCGATCTTCCAAATTCAGTCCCTGTTGAAGATGATAAGGTCGTTACGATGCACAAAACATATCGTTAGAGGCAGGCAATGGCGAAAGGGGATTGTTCGGGGCAATAGAATTGGAAGGAAATTGTGGGGCGGCCGTTACGGAGATTTGGCTGGGAGAGGGACAGGGCTGGAGGCCGAATGGTCGTGGCTTTTCGTGGGTGATGGAGGGGCAAGGGGAAATAGGTGACTGGGATGGGTTACAAAGCACAGCTACTGAAAGGGAGCACATGCGCTGGGGCAATACGGGAGAGTAGAGAGGAATTCACTCTGATGGAGTGACACTACCGGCCTCTGAATAGGCACCGGGAGATTGAGGGAGACCGATCCAGACAGATAATGGAAAACTATAAGATTGAGTGAATGCGTGATATAATCTCTCTTATATTGACCGAGACGTGCTCGAAGCGACAGGATTAGATGGGAAATAATATCGTCAGGGCAACCAAGAGGGTTTCTTGTAACTGTTAGGAATTAAAGTACCTTTAAAGAAATTGCTCGAGACAAAAATTGAGAACAAAGAACATTTATTACTACAACAATGCAAAGTTGGGTGCTTCCCCTTACCCTGGGAATACACACACATACTGGGGCTCACCCAACTTTTATACAGTCAATTTCAGTATCAGAATGCCCTCCCCCTTACATTCTTCTGCCCCCTGAATGGGTTTGGCATAGGTAATTCTTCCTGCCTACGTGCAGTTTCAGTACACTTGGAGGACCAGGGGGGTATCCTGTCGGTGTCCCTTCATGTCATTGTCCTTATTCACACCTTCCTGATTCTCTGGGCTACAGTCTCTTGATATGCAGAGTTGACTCATTCTATCTAGGGTTGGCTAATTTCATATGTATAAATCTGTGTATGGTTAGCTAATTAGAAATGTATGACTTGGTACTTCTGTCCAGGGCTAGGAGACCCTTATCTGATCCAGACTACCTCAACTTCCTACATTCTATTGTACCTTACCATTCCTTATCTTAGTCCTATGGTCTTGTCACAAAGGATAGAAGATTCTTATGTTAATCGTGCTGACTCTGCTTTCCTGCATCCTAAGCCCCAAACTTATCCTGTTTGAACTGGTTTCAGCCATTTTACTGATGAACTTTAGTTTCTTCCATGTTCATAATTTTAGGTCAATTTTCCCATCTCTCACAATCCTCACTTTTCTTTTAGATCAGTAATACTGATCTTTCACCATGATCAGTGTTACTGATCTTTGGTTACTAGTGTCAGTGTGACTGATCCCCCCCCCCACTTTCCTCACTTTTCTTTTAGATCAGTAACACTGATCTTTCAAGTGTAAGGTGTAGTTTTACCCAGCTGGTCAATAACCGAATTGTAATGTCTGTGTAAAGTCTTTAGGTAGGGGAGCACCATGAAGGTCAGGGGAGTGAGTCCAGCTGCTTATTAGGGTTTGGAGTATCAGGCTCCAGTTCTCAGTAAAGAGTCTAGTCCATCCCATACGTTGAAATATGGAAGCAGTGTCTTTGAAGCACACGACCTTTGTTAAGTGTTGTCCCGACGAAGTCTGTGAGAGGCGCTGCCTTCAGCAGCGAACGAGTCGCAGTCTGTGAGAGGCGCTGCCTTCAGCAGCGAACGAGTCGCAGTCTATGAGAAGCGCTGCCTTCAGCAGCGAACGAGTCGCAGTCTATGAGAAGCGCTGCCTTCAGCAGCGAACGAGTCGCAGTAGTCAGGCGGTTCCGTTTGATTGTGGCTCGTATCTGATGTCCTCTTCAGCCCCGAACCCTAGGGCCACCGATCTCCGAAGGCTGTTTGGAGCCTGATATTAAAGTGTCAAGCAGCTCACGTTGTTGGAAACTGGTGCTCCCTTTCATGGGGTGATGAAAAGAGACCAAGCTGGGGGGGGGATTGTTTCTTGTGATTTAACTGTGTGTTGCAGCTTGTCTGCTAACATTCATTGAACTTGTGAGTTGCAGCCTGTCTGTGTACATTAGCATATGTGTCAACTCTCTCTCTCTCTGCTACATGTACAATCCAATGTCCTTTGTGAGGATTTTGACACCCTGCACTCTACTTCGCTCCTTTCCACGTTATATAAGCACCAGATGAGCAGCAGCTCCCTGAAAACAGGTGTTCCCCTTCAGGGATGATCAGAGAGAGAGAGCCAGGTGGGGGATTATGTGTCTCGTGGTTGTGTGAAGTGTCTGTTTGTTTTGCGGTTAGCTTGTTAGTTTCCCCCTTTGTGTGAAATGTACATTGTTTGTTTTGCGGTTAGTCTGTGTACACAGGTGCCTCACTGTGTGACTGCCTATCCCCACTGTGTTTCCCTGATCCGTATTCTAAATACCTTGCCTCTATGCCCTCTCTAGCCTGTAAAACAGTACAATCTGTAACCTCTGCTACCCCTTCTCCAGAAGTACTTAAAACATCGAGAGTACTCCACTAAAGCTGTTTAATTCCCCTGGTCCGTATTGGGATCCCTTATATCCCATTATGACTATACATTAAATCTATGCCCTGTCTACATTCTAAAGGAGCTGAATTGTAACCTCTGCTGCCCCTATTCCAGGGGGGCTTAAAACATTAACGAACAATATTCCAAAGAAATTAGTAAACAACAATGAAGAATACATGTAAGCTCATTAAAATACAATAAGAACTTAATAAAACACAAAAAATGTAAAGCTCATTGAAAACTGCAATAAAATGCAAGAAGAACTGAATAAAACCACAATAAATGTAAAGCTCATTGAAAACAGCAATCAAATGCAAGAAGAACTGAATAAAACCACAATAAATGTAAAGCTCATTGAAAACAGCAATCAAATGCAAGAAGAACTGAATAAAACCACAATAAATGTAAAGCTCATTGAAAACAGCAATAAAATACACAAAACTGAATAAACCATTAAAAAAAACGAATAAAATTGTAACATTATGGCACTTTGTCATTAATTCTTTGAATGTGGGTCCAGCCTTTCTCTCTTGTTCTTACTGCTGTGTCTGTAATTAAAAGTACACAGAAGGGACCATCCCAGGCAGGTTTTAGTTGATCCTCTTGCCATGCTTTTACATATAACCAATCACTAGATTTTAATAAAATGAATAACAATCTGACTTTCCTTTGTGTTAGTGTAAAAATTGTAAAATGAAACACAAACCATATTTGCATGGGTTTTGAATATGTTAGACCTTATTAAAATGCAGTTGGAGCTGCTTGTCTGTATGGGGCACAACCCTCCAATTTGTTAGAGTGAGTACATAACAGACATTGCAGCACAAGAGCCCCTGCAAGAGAACTTGAAACATATTCAACCTTTAGTTCTGCCTTAAGTAAAATGCCTTGTGCCACAGCTCACAGGAGCTGGCCTTATTTAAAACAGTCTGTAAAACAGGCACCAAAAAAAAGTTAAAAGATGTTCTTCTGAGGATTGCACACACAATAATTTAAGTACAGGCTAGTTTCTATTATATTCCACTTAAAAGTTCTGCTGCATGAATCCTGGAGCTTGTGGAGTCATTATTGAATCAAGAAATATTGGTACCATGCCAATCTCATTCTAACATGCCAATTTCTCCAGTCCTTAAGTCAAGATGTACTGAATAGCATCTGGTACAAGATCTGTGAGTTCTTAATGATATTATTATTCTTATGCACCCAATTGTTCTGAACTATGCCACCAATTTAAATCATATTCCACCTATTGCAGTACTCACACAGCACCATAGACCAGTTCGCAGGTTTATTTCTCCATTAAGCTGAATCCAGTTGCGCAGGGTTTACCTCCGTGATTATTTACAATGTAACTTCCGCACTACCGGATTTAAATATAAACCTGATGAATGGGGGAAAGTTATCATGAATTAAATAACAGCGGCAATACAGAGAAATTGTGCTGAGGCATTAATTTCACTCCAGAGGAAAATGCACCAGAGAAATGAATGATTAAACTTATAGGAATCCCCATAGGAATCCCCAGAGGTATCTTTATTCTCCAGAGGTGGGTGATCTTTAAACTCACGGACCTTGACTGCTGAATGTGTAGAAGAAATGTATTAAATGTGTTGATAGGGCTCCATACCTCTAACTGCAAGACAAGAGCCTGAAGCCTCAATTTCAAGTGCCACAGTGTACTTAAAGGGACATGCACACTCCCCCTTCAACTGGCTGATCCAGCCACTTTACACATCAGATCCTTTCTTTATCTCACATACACTTAAAGTTAAGATGTATAGAACTCACCCTATTTGCGCAAACATTTCTCCCTGCAAATGTTATAACATCACTCAACTCTCAGGTACTCCCTGTGCAAAATCACATTTAAATACAATTTATTTCATAAATTGGAATTAACTGGTAGTTAAATTCGCTAATTCTACAGTATTGAAAAACGATCATTTATGACATTTAATTTTTAGCATGAATTTTAATCAATATTGGTCAGTGACTGAAGTGGGAAGTCGTGATTTATGAAATTATCTCTGGTCTCTACTCTCCCACTCCCTGCACTTCTCCCAACATTCAGGAGCTGGCACACAGTCCCTGCCTTTTTTTTTTTTTGTTACTCATCTACTATTCCTTTAACTGCTTGCATCAAAATGTTAGCCTTTGCTTTCTGCTTATCCTCAGATGTCTGGACAAATGCTTTTTGTGTGATCTGTAGAAGCTGGGTTATTCCCTGCTCATGCCAATTTTCTGTCTTTTGTAATTTTCTCTTAATGTCTGGGGCTGAGTTGGTAACAAAACCTGTTAGTACCAATTGTTCCCCTGCTGGGGATTCTATGTCGAGACCCCCATATTGTATATATATTTGGTCCCAAAAATTGGTCTAACTGTTCGGCACATCCCTGGGGATCTTCTATCAGGGAGGTCAGTTCTTTCTTAAAGTTACACACTTCAGTACTGGTCAGGGGCACATTTACGAAACCGAGACCCTCTCTCATGGGAACTTCCCGCAGTGGTCTCATCCAATTGGTTTCTGGCTTATTAGGTCTGGGTTCCTGCTCCCTGGGAAATGAATCAAAGGGTTCTGCCCTTTCTTCCTGAAGAGTCTCACGCTGTTCTGAATTAAAGTTACCTCTCTCTCCTGCCAACAGAGGTGGTAATCGAGTGCTTTGTGAGCAAGTTATCATACCACTCCTGCTCTCTTCTCTAGTGGTGGGGGAGGTGGGGAAGGTGCAGAAGGGTAGGTCATAGGAGGGGAAGGAAAGATAGGAGCCGGCATAGGAGGAACATAGGATGGAGGGAGGGAATGTAACACATCCCAACCCTGTGGTTCAGGGACAAGAGGTTCCTCCTCTCTCTTATCCCTGGATTCTTTCTCATTCAAAACCAGCTGTTCAATGGATCCCTTGAGCCAGCAGGCTGCATATTCCCTGCTCTCAACATTGTCTGGCTGGTTTTGATAGAGCCATAAGTTCAAAGCTTCACACATCCATTCATCCTCGGATCCGAATTTTGGCCAGTACACGGAGCTCCCTTTAACCGGGTATCCCACCCATTCATTACAACAATATCTGACCGTCGTCAGTTTGTCTTTACCGCGGGTCTTTCCTGTGCCCCACTCAGATAACATCATCCCAAGCGGGCTGTACGTAGCTATCTGGTGGTCACGTCCTGTGTCAGGACTCTCATCTCTACTGCCCGCTAGTCTGTCTTTACCGCGGGTCTTTCCTGTGCCCCACTCAGATAACATCATCCCAAGCTGGCTGTACGTAGCTATCTGGTGGTCACGTCCTGTGTCAGGACTCTCATCTCTACTGCCCGCTATTCCCATACTTAGGAACAAGTAAAATACTCTTACCGAGTTCTGGCAGTACTGCTCTAGCGCGCGTCCTTCCGCCGTTTGTTCTCAATGCCTCTTCTCGGATATCACTCGCTTCTTCCACTGACCAGCCACCCGTCGCCCGTGAGTCCAGCTGAATCAGCCGGGGTGCACCTACTCTCGTCGTCGGGGTACTCTGTCAGTGGAGGGAGTGTGATCCCGGACGAGCCCCCATTTGTTAGGAATTAAAGTACCTTTAAAGAAATTGCTCGAGACAAAAATTGAGAACAAAGAACATTTATTACTACAACAATGCAAAGTTGGGTGCTTCCCCTTACCCTGGGAATACACACACATACTGGGGCTCACCCAACTTTTATACAGTCAATTTCAGTATCAGAATGCCCTCCCCCTTACATTCTTCTGCCCCCTGAATGGGTTTGGCATAGGTAATTCTTCCTGCCTACGTGCAGTTTCAGTACACTTGGAGGACCAGGGGGGTATCCTGTCGGTGTCCCTTCATGTCATTGTCCTTATTCACACCTTCCTGATTCTCTGGGCTACAGTCTCTTGATATGCAGAGTTGACTCATTCTATCTAGGGTTGGCTAATTTCATATGTATAAATCTGTGTATGGTTAGCTAATTAGAAATGTATGACTTGGTACTTCTGTCCAGGGCTAGGAGACCCTTATCTGATCCAGACTACCTCAACTTCCTACATTCTATTGTACCTTACCATTCCTTATCTTAGTCCTATGGTCTTGTCACAAAGGATAGAAGATTCTTATGTTAATCGTGCTGACTCTGCTTTCCTGCATCCTAAGCCCCAAACTTATCCTGTTTGAACTGGTTTCAGCCATTTTACTGATGAACTTTAGTTTCTTCCATGTTCATAATTTTAGGTCAATTTTCCCATCTCTCACATAACCATCTGTAGATGGTCCAAGTAGACACCCTGTTCTCGGTAATGAACCTGACAGGGGAACCGGCCTCTCCGTTTCAGAGCATCGTGGAAACATTGATCACAACAATTTGGATATTAAGATGGTGATGAACAAGGATAAGACTGGATCTCGTGGAACCACGCTGAATTGGGGAGGAGGAAAAGTGACATTATTAGCCAGGATCTATTGGGGGGGGGGGGGGGGGTTTAATTAGGGCACCTGTTATTGGACAAGTTGCCAACTCGAACGTGGGATTTGTTGAAAGATCAGCCGATCCAAGATCTGCTCCGGAATGATCCAATCAGGTCAAGGATGACCAGGTGAGGGTAATGGGGATGACAAGGGGGTGGGAGGCGGTGCATTTGATCAAAAATACAGTATCAAGTCTATGTGAGGTTTTGGACAAATATCCAGGGAACTGGGGATACAGATGATCAGGTGTCAGAAAGGGTTTCGCTTAAATGATAGTGTTCGGCACAGACATCGTGGGCCGGATGATCTGCCCCCGTGTCGCACTGTTTGATGTTACAACGTCTTTACTCCATTCCACGTTGAGCTCGATAGACCTTTGGGCGTTGAGCGGATTTGGGAACATCGGGATCCGGGGCAAACTGAACTCGGGAGATGCAATCTTTCTTAATTGTTGGAGAAGTTTCCAGTGGTTGAGCGGGTTACTCCGGGTTTTATTTCTACACGCCGGAACGGAATGAACAAAGTGCTTCTCTTACCATATACGTGGAGCTTTCATCAGGAGACGGTGTGTGTTTCTGTGGATGGAGCAGCAGAAAATGAACCAAGGGTACAAGGAACACATTTATCCGGGTTACACCCGATTCCTGAGGTCTGGCGCTTCCTCACGAGGTTGAAGAGGGCAAGGTTACATCCATCACCACCCCTCCCCTATCACGACTAAATTTTACAGGAGTACAATGGAGAGCGTCCTGTCCACCTGCCTCGTTGCGCGACGGTAGTTGCGAAGCACCAGACCGGGTCAATACAGAGGGTTATTGAAACAGCCGGTAAATCATATTAACGGGGAGCGTCACTTCACTGGGGCTCAAAGAATTATCAGAAGACCTTTGGTCACCTCTTAGACACATGGCCACATCGGAACGTCCTTGTTATTATAAATACAATTGTTGGCACCAAAGCAGCTGTTAAGCCAGTTCAGCAGGAGCGTAAAACGGAGAACCTGACACATGTCACTCACGATACCGTAAGCATTCAGTGTTTAAACAGACTAAATCATCCTGTCCCTCAATAGCTACCCACCGACTGTTACCCTGGGCAGTGTTGGAATCTAGGGGTTAAAACATTATGGAAGAAATGATTAATTAATGTTTATATGTACTGCATGGGTCAGGGAAAAGAGGAATGTGATTAAGTGGCAATCACAGCATGGAGCAAAGTTGGCCGAGCAAAGTTGTCTGGTCCCAAAATACAGGGAGAGGAAATGCATAAAACGAGTTAGGAGGAATGCTCAAACTGAAGGAGGTGGTGAGTAGCACAGGAGACACAGGCCAGACCAGAACAAAGAATGGCCTGCAAGAAACAAAGGGAATGGAAAACCAGTCTAGGAGGAAGATTAAGGCATGAGGAGGTGTTAAAGAGAACAACAGAAATTGGCCAGACAGGGACAGAATGGTGATTAGAAATATCTGGGGATGAATTAATTTCTGATCCAATCAACAGGATAGTCTGGCTTGGAGGATTAAGATGGGAGTGCTACACCCCAGATATCTGCAAAACAGGAGATGACTTGTGATAACCCTTATGCAAAAAGATCTAGCAAAGGAAGCCAACTTTTGTTCTGTATGACAATGAAATCTAGCAAAGGAAGCCAACTTTTCTTCTGTATGATCAGGTTGATCTATATAAACTGAGCCAACTGGACAATAGGGGTCAGTCTTGGGGAATAGCTCACTGTGCAGGTGACCTATGAACTAACGACTGACCCAGAGCTCTGTTAAGTTTTATTCTTGTGCTGTGTAATAAACTGACTGTTGAACCGAATACCTTCTCCTATCACTTCATTCAAAAAACATGCTGGACTCAGACTACACATAGACTAAATTAAGAGTAAGGTAAAGCCAGAGTCCGACAATTTGGTGACCCCGACGTGATGAAGATGAAGAAGTGACGGAAGAAAAAGATACGAAACACCGGTCGATTGTGGTGTGGTGATAACAACAAGTGACCATCCTAGAAAGGGAGGTAAGCAGACGCCTGTTTTAACGAAGTTCTGCTATTGGCAACGATAAAATTGTGTGTTGTCACTACTCTGCAAAAGCCCTAGTTAAAGCCAAAGAATAAAACAAAAGGGGGTTGGAGTCCCCCTAGTAGAACAGGGTTGGAGTCCCCTGTAGAAAAAAGGCGGTTGGAGTCCCCCTAGTAGAACGGGGTTGGAGTCCCCTGTAGAAAAAAAGGGGGTTGGAGTCCCCTAGTAGAACGGGGTTGGAGTCCCCTCGTAGCGATCTCGAGAGATAGGTTTAGACACTTGGCCAATTAGAATAAGGTGTATTGTGATAGTTATTTGTTTCTATAGTGTGTAATAAGTATTTGATTAAGGATCGTGTACCATAGTAGTGTATAATAAGTATTTGTATAAGGTGTAAGGAGGAAAAACCCAACACCCAACCCCAACCAACCAATTTTCCCCTGCAACCGCTGCAATGGTGTCTGCCTGTCTCGCATCGGACTTGTCAGCCACAAACGAGCCTGCAGCTGACGTGGACTTTTTGCCCCCTCCATGAATCTTCATCCGCGAAGCCAAGCCAAAGAAAAAGAATTGTGTTACAGTTATTTGTTTCTATAGTGTATAAGTATCTGTTTAAGAATCGTATAGTGAAAGGGGGGGGGGGGGAGAAAAAGTCACTGTATATGTGTGAAAAAGAAACAGTGTATATCATGGCTAATGTGATTTATGGTGTGAAAAATAAAAAATTTAAAATAATTAAAAAAAAATCGTATAGTATATCGTAATAGTTTATAATAAGTGTTTGTTTAAGGATTGTGTACAGTGTGCCGCTGGTGTTTATAATAACGTGGGAAGGGTCGAAATAGATTGCAGGGTGGCAAAATCCTACCAGGGGAGAGACCCAGTGAAGTACGAAGTCTAAAGGGTTAAAAATCGGAACATAAGATGGAAGGAGTAATTAGGGATGTAGGGCAAGAGTTCGGGGAAGACAGATGGGTTCCCCCATCTGTAAACCGACAGTGGGAAAAAACAAGGAATCAATTACTGGGAGGATTACCGAAGGGAGAGGAGGTACAGGCTATGGCACGGTACAAACAGATATGGAAAGAGCTGCAGAGTCAGGGGAAGGTACCACGAGGGTTTGAAAAAATCCGGCTGGTACTGTACTTAGGAGAAGCAGAGAGGGAAGCAGCCAAGGAGGTACAGGAACATGAGGGAGGCACTAGGATCTATATGGAATAGAAGAAGGCTTAAACAACAGAAAGAAGTGAAGGAACAGAGAAGGGCAGATTTACACAATATGACATTGGCTTGCATGGCTGTGGAAGCGAACCTTCAACATGATATTAAAAAGGGATCCCATATCACAAAGGAGAATACAGGGGAGGTTAAGCCGTCAGCCCCGCTATATCCAAAGTTACCGGAGACATTGCCACCACCTTATCCTATTCCCCAAATGCCAGCGATGCAGATAAATGAGGGAATAGTGAATGTCACTGAATTAGCAGGTCACGAACTCCAGGAGGCGAAGGAGAGACTTAAGAGAGTTATGCAGGAAAGGGTGGAGGAAATGAAGGAGTTAACAAAGGAAATACAGAATGATGTATGTAAAGTGCGGGAAACTAGTATGCGACTGGAAACAAATGAGAGAGTGCAAGAACAGACACTTGAGAATGCCTTCTCGGTAGGAATGTCAGAGGATCACACCACCCCCACTCCTCACAATAGACAAAAGGAGTCAGAGGATGAGGAGATCTTGACCTTTTGGAGTCAGTGTAAGGAGAGTTGGACGGATAGAGCAGGAGTACACCCAGCCACAGATCCCTTGCAGACGACACTCTTTAGGGCTGCAGTAACGAGCGGACTGCCAGCTGTAGTTAGGGAGGCATTAGAGAATAACCCTGATATTCCTGGCTGCTCGAATGAGCAATGGGAAAAACATTTGACCCATCACATGAAACGTTACAGGGCTAAGCAAAAGGAGGACAAACAAACTACGGAGTCGGCACAAGTGCAAATCCTTAAGCTTCAATTGGAAGAGGCTAGGAAAAAGGCAAACGAGGCAAAAAAGAATTCCTCAAAGGGTGCGAACCAGATGATTCAGCAGCCACCGCAGCCACCACAAGGGAATAATATGAGTTGGCACCCGGCCCCATATTGGGCTCCGGGTCCCACCTATGTGGGCAGAACGGGAGGTCCAATGGGGGGATTCCGAGTAAGAGGGAGAGGTCGGGGTGCTCCACGAATGCAACCAGCCGTATGTTTTGTATGCGGTCAGCCAGGACACTGGAAGAGAGACTGCCCCCGAGTTTGGGGTCCTCAGGACACTGGGGGAAGGGGATATGGATCACCACAAAATGAGCATTGGGTCCAGCCCCAGAGATCGTCAGTGCCACCCCCGGTATATCAGGCACCCTATGTGGCTCTAGCTCCGAAGAGACAATTCCCTTTGCTGACAGAGGAGGAGCAATATTGCCCACAGTGACGGAGCCCGAGCACCCATGAGCAGGCTAGGTTGGCAGACCCTTTCCTGCAGATTAAAGTAATGGACATGGAAGTATCCTTTTCAGTGGATACGGGAGCCAGATTTTCAACACTCACTGCGCTGAGTTTCAAGATAAAACATCATCCTCTAGCGTCCAGCTGATAGGGTTCTCGGTACACCAGAAAATCTGCCGTTTTCTACACCACTAGTCACTTCTGTGGCGGGACAGACTTTTACACATCAATACATTTTGTCAGTCAGGTGCCCTACCAATCTTTTGGGCAGAGACCTGTTGGTCAGGTGCAGAGCATCGATCCTTTGTGGACCCAGCGGAATAGAGGTCACCTTTCCAAATGGATATTCTATGAACTGTTCAGTAACTACACTTCATTCCGGTTCTCAGATGTTGGCGGCAGCTGGAGGATCCGCGTCTGAGGGACAATGGGCTGACATTTACTGGGGGCTGTTGCAACCAGAGGACCCACAGAAGGGAGGGCTGCTAAAGCTTTATAATCAATGGAAGCCGTGGATCCAGACTTTACACCCGTATACCCCTCCCTCGGACCCCCCCCCCCCCCATATGACCCTCTTTTACGATAGGGATGGGGGTGAAATGTATCAGCTTGCCTTTATGAAGAGGTAGAGGGCATGCTATGGGAAATTAATTCGGACTACATAGTGGTAGGAAAGGAGGGAGTGGCCGCTACGGTGGCACTGACATCTGAACAGCTGGAATGGTATGAGATGGCAGGTGAGGCCATTCCTCATGTCACCCTTGCAATTGGCACTACTCACCAACCAAAAGATTTGGGACCGATGTGTCAGAACTTGATGTCCCTTAGTGACTGGTCCGATACCCAAATACCGACAGTGCAGTTCTCCTCATCTGGTCAGGCATACAGGATTTTGTCCCCGACATATGATCGAGTCCTCCTTGAGCATAGACAGATTGAACGCTTTCATGGTAGAGAAAATGGATCACCCCGACTCGGCCCCTATGCTAGATTCTCTCCCTGAGAACCTGTGGTCAGTGGGATCAGCAGATGTGGGTTTTTGTCAGCAGGTTGATCCCATAACCTTTGAACTGTCAGATTATACCCCTATTTGGCAGATGCAGTATCCCCACAAACCTGAAGCTGAGGAAGGTTTGGCAGATACCATTGATGGCCTTATGTATTCAGGGGTGTTGGAACATTCGTGTTCTAGTTGGAATACACCCATCTTACCTGTTCCGAAACAGGAGACGGGCAAATATCGGATGGCCCATGACTTAAGTTGCATCAATGGTATTGTGCGAACACCCACAGTTCCAGTACGAAACCCATATACTGCCATGACTGCTTTAACCCCTAACCACAAGTGGTTCTCTTGCATAGATTTAGCGAATGCTTTCTTTTGCTTGCCGCTGGCAGAACCATTAAGAGATGTGTTTTCGTTCACGTATAGAGGTAGAAAGTTGCGGTATACTAGGCTTCCGCAGGGCTTTATCTTATCTCCAGGGATTTTCAATCAGGTGTTGAAAGAACAGCTGGGGGGGCTAGCACTGCCAGGTGGGGTAGTTCTGATCCAGTATGTAGATGACATCCTATTAGCAGCACCTGATCATACTTCCTGTTTGGAGGCCACCTGTCTCCTGCTAGTGCAGCTGTTCAAGGCAGGCTTTAAAGTGTCTCGCTCAAAGCTGCAATGCTGCAGACAGGTGGTCACCTTTTTAGGTAGAATGGTCTCAGCGAAAGGCACAGGGATTTCCCCTGCACATCGAACAGCGATACTACATCATCCAAAACCAAAGACAGTTAAGGAAATGTTTTCGTTTTTGGGTTTGTCAGGTTATAGTAGGCAGTTTATCCCATCGTATGGTGAGTTGACACATCCACTGCGAACTTTGGTGAATGAGCAGGGGATGAGGAATCTGGGAGCTACACTTGATTGGACTGCACAGGCTGAGATGAGTTTTATTCTATTGAAGCAAGCTCTTACAACAGCTATAGATTTGGTGATTCCAAATTATAAACTACCTTTCTTTTTGGATGTTTCTGAAAAAGCACACACAATTGATGGTGTTCTTTTTCAGAAAAAAGGGGGTGGAAGATGTGTGCTCATGTATGTGAGTATCACACTAGACCCGACGGAAGACAGACACCCACCATGTACGAGACATACAGCGGGAGTAGCAAAGATTTTACAAAAGGTGGCACACATAGTAATGGGACATGGCCTGACGGTATTAACAACACATAGTATTGTAGCATTTGTGAGCTCGACAGCATTTACAATGACTTCGCTAAGGCAGACGAGACTAGAAAAGATCCTGAATGCTCCAAATGTTACGTTTACCCATGAAGGCATTAACATGGCAGACAATATGGGAGAGGGGGAACCACACTGTTGTGAGAAGAGGGTAGTAAAGGATATTAAAATAAGACCTGACTTACAGGCTACACCCTTGAGAGAACCAGATGAAACCTTGTTTACAGATGGGTGTTGTTACAGACACCCCACAGATGGATTGAAAGCCGCCTAAGTGGTGGTACGAAAAACTACAGGAGGATTTGAAGAAATCATTACAGGGACAGTGAGAGGAAAGGAGTCAGCACAACTCGCAGAACTACAGGGAATGATAGCAGCATTAGAATGGGCAGAAGGGAAGGAGGTCAATATATATACAGACTCGGCATATGTGGTAGGGACAATACAGGTTGAACTTAGTCAATGGATTAGAAGTGGGTTTTTAACAGCAGCAATGACCCCAATTAAACACGAGAAGGACGTTAGGAAACTGGCTGAGGCCCTCCTGAAACCAAGGGCATTAGCAGTTCTTAAATGTAAAGCACATGATAGAACAGATACGATGGTGGCTCGGGGAAATCAGGAAGCGGACATGGCCGCTAAAAGGGCAGCAGGATACGGCCCTCAGTTTATTATGACACAGGCAGACAGAACAGCACATGAGATTACCACCGTGTAGGGTAGAAGTGATAATACAGGAACAAGCAAAGGCATCTCCTCTGGAAAGGATGGTATGGGAGGAAAGGGGGGGCAACTGAGGATCAAGGACTATGGAGATCGATAGACGGGAGGCCAGTTTTACCATCTGGACTCATGAAACCCCCCCCTCAAGGAGGCGCATGGGCTAACACACTGTGGAAAGAAGCAGATGATAAGGTACTTGATACATTGGTGGCACCCCTTCCTGCCGCCGATGGTGGAAAACCATATTAGAGAGTGTGAGGTATGTATAACTTTTAATGTCAAGGCGACTGTAAAGCCACATAAAGGACAGTTTCCGTTACCTAAGTTACCAGGGCAGGAAATCGTACTTGATTATACGGACATGATTGAGAGGGTAAGTGGCTATCGATACCTCTTAGTAGCAGTAGATGTGTTCACAGGGTGGCCGGAGGCAATCCCTGCCAAAAGAGAAGATGCAAGGACGGTATGTAAATTTCTGATCAACCAGTATATTCCGAGACACGGATTTCCTAGAAAAATTAGGTCCGATAATGGAAGTCATTTTAAGAATAACGATCTACAGGAGGCAGAAGCGATGTTGGGTTTGAAACATGCCTTTGGAACGGTGTACCATCCACAATCCCAAGGGAAAGTGGAGAGGATGAACCAAACAATAAAAGGTAAGATCGGGAAAGTACAGGCACGGACCAAACTAAATTGGGTGGATGCGTTGCCCCTGGCATTAATGTCAATAAGGAGTTCAGTAAGTTCTGTGACAGGATTTACTCCATGTGAACTACAAACGGGGCACCAGTTTCCGGGACCAGGAGCCGGAATTCAGACTACGAAGAATGAGGTAAGTTCAATGGGATGCAAGCTTTATTGTGATAAACTAACGGCTCTGGTGTCAGATTTTTCACAACAGGTCATAAGTCCCAACAGAAAAGAGGAAACACCGATACCATCAGTCACAGAGTGGGTTCTGCTAAAGTTCATCAAGAGAAAGTGGTCGGAGCCCAGGTGGACAGGACCCTACAGAGCGGTGGAGAGAACGTCCCACGCGGTTCGACTTCAGGGAAAAGGCGAGATGTGGTATCATTGGAGTCAGTGAACAGCAACGGACCCACCTACACGGACACTGGAACAGATTCGAACGGAGATGACTGGGACTCTGTGAAGAAACCACGGACTAAGAACACTTAACACGTCCCTTTTTAAAGAGACTATTGGACTACGGTGACTGTATACCAGTGGTTGACGGTATAATCCATTTATTGGCATCAAAACAATGAAGGGAGCTGGGATGAATACTATGTGGGGACTATGGGTGATGTTGTTCCAAGCCCTTGAAGCATCTGGAGAAGGAAACAACTGTACAAAGTGTTTGTGGTCAGCCTGGGAGGCCCATAACGAACCGAAACAGTACTTTGCGAATTGGACTGACGTTCCTGAACACAGTGTAGTGGCCCCCACTGGACTGAAGTGTGTTCATAATGGCCAAGTTTGTGAGGTTAAGTTTAACAAGGGGTCGGAGATGCCGGTCCTTGCAAAAGCTCCTGAGGTCTTGGTCCCATAAGTTAACTGGTGGTTGGTCTCATTTTCATGAGACCAAAAGGGGGACTGTTGGAATCTAGAGGTTAAAACATTATGAAAGAAATGATTAATTAATAAGTTTATATGTACTGCATGGTTCAGGGGAAAAGAGGAATGTGATTAAGTGGCAATCACAGCATGGAGCAAAGTTGGCTGAGCAAAATTGTCTGCTCCCAAATACAGGGAGAGGAGATGCATAAAACGATTTAGGAGGAATGCTCAAACTGAAGGAGGTGGTGAGTAGCACAGGAGACACAGGCCAGACCAGAACAAAGAATGGCCTGCAAGAAACAAAGGGAATGGAAAACCAGTCTAGGAGGAAGATTAAGGCATGAGGAGGTGTAAAAGAGAACAGCAGAAATTGGCCAGACAGGGACAGAATGGTGATTAGAAATTTCTGGGGATGAATTAATTTCTGATCCAATCAACAGGATAGTCTGGCCTGGAGGATTAAGATGGGAGTGCTACACCCCAGATATCTGCAAAACAGGAGATGACTTGTGATAACCCTTATGAAAAAAGATCTAGCCAAGGAAGCCAACTTTTGTTCTATATGATAATGAAATCTAGCAAAGGAAGCCAACTTTTGTTCTGTATGATAAGATTGATCTATATAAACTGAGCCAACTGGACAATAGGGGTCAGTCTTGGGGAATAGCTCACTGTGCAGGTGACCTATGAACTAACGACTGACCCAGAGCTCTGTTAAGTTTTATTCTTGTGCCGTGTAATAAACTGACTGTTGAACCGAATACCTTCTCCTATCACTTCATTCAAAGAACATGCTGGACTCAGACTACACATAGACTAAATTAAGAGTAAGGTAAAGCCAGAGTCCGACAGCAGGTGTCACTATTTCCCCTTTTACAGGAGGGCCACTATCTGGTGGTGTCACACATACCATTTGTCCGGCATTCTCTAGTTCGGGAGTGGGGGGCAATGGCTTTTTCTCCTCTGGAATAGGCTGTAATTCAGAAGGGTGAAGAAGTCGGTGGAAAGGTGTACCTCCTTTTAAAGGGCGATGATTCAAATTGTCGACTGCCTGCTGCAACACATGACACCACCCCTTCAGGGTCCCCAGTGGTGTTAACAAACGAATTTGTTACTTCAGTAAGCCGTTCATTCGTTCAACTATCCCAGCAGCCTGCGGGTAATAAGGAATATGGTGAACCCATAAGGTACCGTTGTCATTTGCCCAATCACAGATTGCCTTCCTGGAGAAGTGCGTGCCATTGTCAGACTGAATCTCCTATGGAACATCATAACGAGAAATTAAATGGCTTAGTCCTTGGATAGTGCTAGCTTGGTCAGCCGTCTTGGTGGGAAAAGCAAAAACCAGGCCCGAAAAGGTGTCAACCATTACTAGGACATAACATTTACCCATACAGTCTGGCATGGGGCCTATGTAATCAATTTGCCAAACCGCAGCTGGGTCAGCACCCTGTTTTATTGGGCCATGTGGACCAGGAGGAACAGTACGGGACTTCACATGCTGATATTCTTGGCATGTACGCACGACCATGTGGACATCATCCTGATGGACAGGTAAAGCATGTGTATTGGCCCACATAGCTGATCCCTTCTCCCCCAAATGGCCACTCTGTTCATGTGCCCATCGAGCCAGGGGGACAGTATCAGCGCGGCTGATAGTGGCAAGCTGATCTGCTACTGCATTATGTTGTGCCATGTTAGTCGCCACATTGGCATGTGCATCAACGTGTAAAACAGTTATCTCACGGTGGTGGGAAGCATCCCACAACAGCTGCCACAACTGTTTGCCCCTCACTGGGCGGTCATGTATCAGCCAGTCGTTCTTTTGCCAATCAAGCATCCATAACACAAGTCCATTAGCCACAGCCCAGGAATCAGTAAACAGGTGAAGAGGGTGATCATGGGGATCTAGTGGTAAAGTGACTGCCTTCAACTCAGCATACTGACTGGAGCCACTATCCCCCTCCTCCGATAAGTGAGTTCCTGACCTGGGATGGTAAGCCACTGCCATCCACTTTTGCTTTCCTTGCACCCACCGGCTGCTACTGTCAGTCAACCAGGCATCCACTTCTTCTGCTGGAGTGAGCGAATCATATGGTTTACCCCACTGAACTGGTGAAGGGGGTAAAGGAGGGGCGAAAGGTGGGTTCAACGTCCTCATGACGAGACGGAAGATCAGCCACCTGTTCGTGTATGCGGCCCACCCCTTCAGGCCCTCTGGTCGCACGACTCTGAATATACCACTTCCATTTAACAATAGAAGACTGCTGAGCCCGCCCGATCTTTAGATTACCGTCATTAGCCAGGACCCAGTTCATTAATGGAAGTACAGGTCACAGATGAACATCTGCATCGCCTGTTATTCGTTCAGTCTCCAGCAGGACCCAGTAACAGGGTAGTAACTGTTGTTCAAAATCAGAATAACGTATGGCAGCCTCGCGCATGGTGCGTGACCAGAATCCCAGTGGGACTCGGCGGCCCTCTTGTTTCTGCCAGAGGCTCCAGGATGCCACATCATCAGTAAGAGAGACCTGTAGTTCGTCAGGGGTATCTGGGATGCGGGGAGCAATGGGCAGGGCCTGAAGAATAGCCTGCTTGGCAGACTGGAACATCCTTTCCTGATCGTCACCCCATACAAAATCTGTTTTCTTTTGGGTAACCTTATATAGAGGACATAAAAGCAATGCCAAGTGTGGAATATGGCGTTGCCAGTATCCCAATAATCCCAGGAAACGCTGGGTCTCTTTTTTGAAAGTAGGAGTGGCCCAGTCTGCGATTTTATTGCGAACTTTATCGAAAACCACTTGTTCTCCAGCATGCCACTGAATTCCAAGGAATATAACCGTCTGGGACGGGCCCTGTATCTTGGCCGGGTTAATGGCCCACCCTCTTTGCATCTTGTACACTCTTCAAACCTTCCTGTACCATCTCTTCTGTGGCCCCTTGGATCATCATATCATCAATATAGTGTTGAATTGAGAGGGAAAGCGATACTGGCACAGTCTCCAAATTACGGGCAATTAGGCTGTGGCAAATAGTGGGAGAGTGTACATAACCCTGAGGGAGGTGGGTGAAGGTATACTGGCGCCCCTTCCAGGTAAAGGCGAACTGATCCTGTGAGTCCTCAGCTACAAGAATATTGAAGAAGGTGTTAGCAAGATCAATGACAACATACCATATTCCTGAGTTCCCAGTAGCAATGTTTTCAATAAGGGTAACAATGTCCGGAACTGCCGAAGCAAGTGGTGGGGCATGTTTGTTCCAAAAATGAATATCAACCGGCTTCTGGACTGGCCAAACAGGGATATTAAAGGGCGACGTTGCAGGCTTCACTACCCCTTCTTCTTGCAAAACATCGATGGTGGCACTAATCTCTTCTTGCCCTCCAGGGAGGTGATATTGTGGAATGCACACTGGTTTCATGGGGGGTGGCACCATCACAGGATCCCACTTAGCCCGACCCACCACTAGTCTTTTTGTAATAGTACAAATTCCAAATGCAAATCCCCCTTGACTAGTATTAAGGGCCGTACCGGCCAACATATTGATGCCCAGGATACACTCGTCAGTAGCAGCCACCAGGGCATGTAACCAGACAGGGGAAGGGCTATCACCCACCGTGGCATGGACTTCATTTCCTTTGCCAGGGTGACCGCTCCTCCCAACCCCTCCATTTGAAAAGTCGGTCCAGTCCAGAGGTCGGGGTTACCCGGAATCACCGAGTGCTCTGCACCGGTATTGACCAAGGCCAAATATTGGCGGTCATTACCCCCACCCCAATGGATTGTTAACAGTATGTAAGGCCGTGGGTCCCTGTGTATCCGCCGTATCTCAATGGAGTAGACACGGGAGCCCTGCCCACACCTTCAAGCTTTAGTAGGGTTCGGGGGCTTCCAGGCCCACATGCCACTGTTATCCATAAGAGCCTTGTTAACCATTTGTTGTACATCATCAGGGGTAACTGGAGCAGGAGAAGCTGTCTTGATAGAAGCAGCAGTGGGAGCGGAAGGCACAGCTGGGCCAGGAGGACAGCAGCTGGGGATGATGTTCCCCTGCTTTTCTCTTATAAAGGGCATAAAGGACTGCAGTAGGTTTCCCATCAATATCACTTTTAGGTTACGCCTAACTTTAACAAGGTTAGAAAAGGGTCCTTTCTTGTCGGTCCGTTATTAGCCGCAGCCCCTCTCTTTTCATCCTGCTTGTCTGATTTAACCTGGGTTGTACGTGAGTGGATTTTACCTCCCACCTCTAATTCTTGAAGCCCAGATAAGGCGTGCACCGCCTCAGACACAGGGTGCCCAATTTGCGGACTAGTTACGGACAGAACCAGTCCCTGTACAGTGGGTTGGGCGGAACGAACCAATCTGACATGCATTCCGGCCGTGAATATCTCTTCATCAGGGCTCCCCCCATGTGCCCACAGCCTCAAATGCCCTGCATACAAGGCAGAGGCCAGTTGACAAATTACTGCTCTACCTTCCTCTGTGGTGCCCCAATTGTTCTGCAAATGTAAATCCCAATCTACTGGTGATTGGATTACCCGTAGCAGGGCATCCCCCAGAGTGGCAAGTAAGTAATCCACCTCTCTTCCTCTACCCCGCAGCTCAGCAGTGACCCGGATATCAGTAGTCAATGTTCCTAATCCCAACAATTCCTCAGGGGTTAAAAATACATTACCCCCTCCTTGTTCCCAGACACGCAGGAGCCAGGCTGCCAGAGTTTCTCCTTCCTTTTGCCTAAATCGATCTCCAATGGCAGCCAGCTCTTTTACCGACCCCTGTTCCCACTTTGGCCCACAGGACCCTCCACCCAGTCTAGGGGAGGAGTTCGGGGCCATCCCGTAGAGGGAGTAGGCCATAGAGCATAAGCAGGGGTTTGGGTATTTTCGCCTGGGTCCACGTGAGAGACCGGGGTATCTATCCCTTCCATCTCTACCCTTACATCATCCCCCATTCCATCTGTTTGGGAAGTCTGCTGCCTTATGGGGCGGTCGTGAACAGCAGGTGGAGAGGGTAGTATGTTAGGCACATGCTGAGGAGTATCTGCATCGTTACCATGGTCATCATTCCAGATATTCCCATCCCAATCCTCAATTACATCAGGATCGTCACCATTCCTTATCATGGCACGAATACGATATGGATTGGGTTCTACTCCATGCCTTTCCTTATCTGCACAGAACTGCTGCCGGAGTTTAATATTACAGCAGATCGTTTGGACATGCTCATCTTCCCATTCTTTGGCTCTGTCCTGACTGGTGCGAACAATCTCGCTCATCATGGAACAGCGTTGTCGCATGGCTTCTACCTCCTCCTATAATTGCTTTCTCTTGTGCTGAGATTCAACTTCTCTTTGAACTGATTCTGCTTCACGTTGAACGGAGTGGCGTAAGGCTGTGGCCACCAGCCAAAAACCGTCTGTTAGTGTCCCCTTTTTAATCAGGAAATTTACTTTCTCGAAGGAGAGTGGCAACCCGCTCTCCCAGAGGCGCACTTGATTAATCTAACTTCTCATCCCAACTAATGGGTGGTCCCAACAAAGACAGGGTATTGGCCAACATGCCAAACCCATCGTCTTTGGAAGTCCATCCTGGAATCAAGAAGTGCTCAGGGCTCACCTCTTTCTTTCGGCGAAACATCTTGAGACCAACCCTGCTCGCAGCACCAATTGTCTTGGGTAAACTTGTACCTCTCACTTTGTTCGTTTTAGATTGGTCATAGTGTTTGAGCTACCGAAAGAAAATAGACACACACACCGAGAGCAGTTCAGATTATACAAATGTTTATTACAAATTCAAAAGCTGATTTCACACTACAATATGCTAGCCCTTCCCAACCTTTCATCAGGTAACTGCATCGCTGGCCCCTCGGTGGAATTTAGCTTATGTCTGCTGATTCTAAAACACAAGCATCTTGTCAGCCTTGCAGGAGCAAGAGCTGAAAAGTTAAAAACAAAAACACGGTTAGAATCTTCCATTACAGTCCCCCCAAATGAGGTGATGCGTCCCCCCAAATGAGCTGCAGTCCCTCTCTCCCCCCCACCCCCCCTTTACAGTCACGGCCACCCCTTGATAACGGGCTCGGGCCGAGAAATTAGTTACACCTTTACTCCCAGGATACGCTGAATGACCTGTTGAATTTCCCTCGGGCTTTTGCATATGGTGCTCTGACCGTTCTGACCCGTGGCGTATGGAAGGAAAATGGGAAACATGGATACCAAACCATATCAGTTCAACAGTACGAACATTCATCCGTGGGATATTTTCATATGTCCGCGATGTGCTTTCAGCATCTGTGGTCAAGGCATCTGTGGGAATACAAAACACTCAGTCACTCCAGTTACAATATTAGAATAAGTTTCCAACGCAGAGGAGAAGGACCGGCCCCTTGGATCCATACATAAAATTAAAATGGTTCAAACTCCCCTCCACTTCGCACCCACACTGTACATTTCACCCCTTGTAACCCCCATCACCCCCCCCACACACAGGATCTTCTAGTGGTTCCCGTCATGGAAGAGATACGGGGGTCTCAGAGCCGGCACCACGAGGCTGAGGAACAATTTCTTCCCACGGGAGGTGAGAATGCTGAACGCCCAAAGGAACAGCTCACAATGACCTCCCGAAACTCTTGTATGTACGAAACTATATTTCTCATGCGTGTACAGCAGACATTGGTCTAAATATGTGCCATGTCCGTATGTGTGTCTGCGTGTTTTTGCACCGAGGACCAGAGAATGCTGTTTCGTCAGGTTGTACTTGTACTAACAGAAGACTTGATGAGCTTTTCCTGTTCTGCTGCTTGTCGTTTGCGGATTTATATAGGGCAGCAAAGTCCCCAGTTGTTGGTGAGAAATGAGGTGCGATACAGTTCAACAGGCCCCAGGTCGAGCGACGCAGAGCAAGGAATAGCTACACTTTGAAAGCGCAACAGTGCCCACACGTCCTCAGGAGGCTGAGGTGGGCGAGTCCAACGGTCCCCATCTGGACAACCTCTTACAGGGGCACGAAAGGGGGTGTCCTGTTTGGATGCATCGCTGTGGGGGACGGTAACTACAAAGTATCCACCCAAATGTCGAACCCAGTGATTCTCAACCTTTTTCTTTCCACTCACATCCCACTTTCAGTAATCCCTAGGCCACTGGGGCTCTGATTAGTGGGGGATTGCTGAAGGTGGGATGTGAGTGGGAAGGGAAGGTTGAGAATCACCACTCTAGATCTGATTGTTAATGAAATATTTTGCTGGAGTAAAATGGTCATTGGCCCCTTTCCTTTGGAGTTCAGAACCTGTGCAGAAAATGAGTCAGTTAGGGACGATTAAAAGAGCGGTTTTTAAACCTTTTCTTTCCACCCACATCCCACCTGAAGCAATCCCTCACTAATCATGAAGCACTGATGGCCTAGGGATGACTAAAATGGATTGTGAGTGGAAAGAAAAATATTGAGAACCACTGGTCCAGACAGCCGAGGATCACTGGGGTCTGTCTCCCTTTCCTCTATCAACACAATTAATGTGAGAGCTGCGTCAATAGGGCTCAAAGAGTTATTGAAGTCCCTCTCCGTCCAGCGCACTGAATATTCAACCCACTACCGTCAGCATGAAGGTACGAGCATCAAAATCAGGAATGCCAGGTTGGAGAACTGTGGTCAAATGACCCACACAGGTTGCTGAAAACTGGCTCATGGGAGTCAGGAATCGGAACCAGGACGTGAGGGCAAGAAGGGGCTGCCGAAGGGGATCTTATGGAAACATATTAAATGATCAAAATCAGATAGCGCGAGGTAAGTTGTTCCCATTGGTGGAGGAGACCAGAATGAGGGGACATAGCTTCAAGATACCGGGGAGTAGATTTTGGTCGGTGAGGAGGAGGAACTGCTTTTACCAGAGGGTGGGAATCGGTGGAATTCGCTGCCCGTTAAAGCAGTGGAAGTGACACCTCAGGAAATAGATTTCAGACCAGATTGGGTAGATTTTTACATAGAGGGGAATGAAGGGATATGGGGAAAAGGCAGGTCAGTGGAGATGATCATCAGATCAGCCTTGGTCTCATTGAATGGTGGAGAAGGCCCAACAGGCTAGGGGGCTGACTCCTGCTCCCATGCTCCTGTCTTCTTAATAAATGGAGACTCGAACCTTAATCGCCAAAACCAACAAGCCAAGATGTGGGGTTATTGCCCCTTCATGAGACTCCAACTGCCCTCCCTCGTGTGATAAAGTTTCCCAAATCAATTCCCAGTGCGGTGGCAGCTGGTGGTATTTCTAAGGGAGGAGTAACATGGGGATGGGAAAAGGATTTCTCTCACTGTTTCTTCCCGCAGTGATTTCTGCCGCACGCCTCCCTGGAGGCGCCCTCCTGATGGAAAAGAATCCAAAAATCGGAATCAGAAGTTATTGTTCTGGACAAGTGGTGAAATTCAGCCACATCTTGCAAACATTCATATTATAACCATCTTACAACATGACTGGAAAAAAGTAACAATGGTAACAAATGACCATTGTCGCCTGAGGACAACAACCCTTGTCGTGTTTAATGAAAATGCAGGAAACATTTGAATGAAGTGCATTTACCTGTTCATATTATTCCTGACAAACCACACGACCAACCCGCAGACCATCGCAGCTCCAGCAATAACGCCAATCGCGATGCCAGCTTTCGCCCCAGCCGACAAACCACCAGGAGAGAGTCGTTCTGAAAATGTGCACAAGGGAGCCATGTCACATCATGGGATGGAAGCAGAAGGGGAAGTGGGTTTGTTTCTGGGGAGGAGGAGGGTGAACAAGTTCACAGGGCGGCATTGTGTATTGAGACATAACCAAGTGAAGGAGATTTTCCAAGCATCACCCCCACCACACCCCTCCCCCGCCTCTGTTCCCCACTTTTTTTCACCTCCCCCACCTGAGTAGGACCAAGGGTTTCAGCTCAGTGGGTACCTGTCCCCTCCCCCTCTGTTCCTGTCTGAGTGGGATTCACGGGTTAAAACCACCCGGCCATCAATCCCATCCCCCTCCGTTCCTCATCTGGATCCACCAGATCTGCCTTTCTTATCCATCTTCCTTCACCTACACTACATAAACCCCTCCATCTTCCATCCCACCCTCCTTCCACCCTTCTCTCGTCACCTTCCTCCATTCATAGATCACAGCAGTTGAGCAACAGGCCCTTTGACCCTTCTGTGCCAAACTGTTATTCCCTTAAATCCACTGATCGGCAGTCAGTCCATATCCCTCCATACCCCTGCCACCCAGATAACTGACCAAATTTTCACAAATGTCAAAATTGAGCCAGCATTCACCTCTCGAGTTTATTCCTCACCCAAGTCCTGATGCAGGCTTCAGACCCCAAACGTTTTCCATTTTGTTGCCTTCCCGTAGTCCAGTGGTTCTCAACCTTTTTCTTTCTATTCACATCCCACTTTAAGTATTCCCTCTGCCATCGGTGCTCTGTGATTAGTAAGGGATTGCTTATGGTGGGATGCGAGTGGGAAGGGAAAGTTGGGAACCAATGCTCTAGACCTTTGGAGTTTGGAAACAGTGCACATAACGAGTCAATGAGGGACAATTAAAACAGTGGTTTTCAAACTTTTTTTCCCCCACCCACATCCCTCTTTAAGTAATCCCTTTGCAATCACAAAGCACTGATGACATGGGGAATATTTAAAGTGGGATGTGAGTGGGAAGAACCAGTGCCGTAGGCTGTCTGAACCCTGGACTTTGTCCACCGGTTCAGTTTATTTTGCCCGCCAACTCTTCCATGTTCATTGTTTTTGGGACTGACAGGTTGACTGTTAAATCATGCGGAATAAAGGAAAGTTGCTCCAAAAAGAACATTTGAACTTTAAAAGCAATCAATAGAATATCGGGAACCACACTGAATTTTCACCAGCCCTTCAGGTGAGTTAACAAGGATCTGCAAGGTTACGAGAGGCACAGACCACATGGACAGCCAGCACCTTTTTTCCCATGGCAGGTCGAGCAAACGCCAGGGGATGTCTGTACAAAGTGAGGGGTAGGTTTTCTTTTAACACAGAGTATGGCGGGTGGCTGGAATGCGTTGCCAGGGGTGGTGGTGGAGGCTGGTTCAACAGGGTGATTAAAAAGAGATGGAACAGAGATGAAAGGGAAGGAGTGAGCCAATACTTAACTTCGTTTTGGGTATGTTTATATAGGTCAGCACCACATTGTGGGCCAAAGGGCCTGTGCTGTGGTGTAATATTCTATGTTCTATGACCAACAGGTGAGAACACAACATCTGTCAGTTCTCATTATTGTCGGCATGTTGTGCCCTCTCTACTCTTACCCTCGTGGACCAGCAGGGATGTCGCTAGGATAGGTAATTGTTCTGCAAATTTTCGTGCTTCTTCTGGATCCGAGAACAGTCTGTTTTGTTGTCCTGGAATAAATATTTTCAATACCGCAGGATGCTTCAGTGTAAATTTATATCCTTTCTTCCATAAAATCGCTTTTGCTGTATTGAACTCTTTTCTCTTCTTTAGGAGTTCAAAGCTTATATCTGGATAAATGAAGATTTTTTGCCCTTTATACTCCAGTGGTTTGTTGCCCTCTCTTACTTTTTCCATTGTCTTCTCCAGTACCTTTTCTCTTGTAGTATATCTTAGGAATTTTACTACAATAGATCTTGGTTTTTGTTGTGGTTGTGGTTTAGGGGCCAATGCTCTATGTGCCCTTTCTATTTCCATTTCTTGCTGTAGTTCTGGACATCCTAGGGCCTTAGGGATCCATTCTTTTATAAACTCCCTCATATTCTTGCCTTCTTCATCTTCCTTAAGGCCCACTATCTTTATGTTATTTCTTCTGTTATAATTTTCCATTATATCTATTTTTTGGGCTAGTAATTCTTGTGTCTCTTTAGTTTTTTTATTAGATTCCTCCAATTTCTTTTTTAAGTCTTCTACCTCCATTTCTGCTGCTATTGCCCGTTCTTCCATCTTGTCCATTTTTTTCCCCATTTCTGTTAAGGTCATATCCATTTTATTTATTTTCTTTTCTGTGTTGTTTATTCTTTTTCTTAAATCATTGAATTCATGTGTTTGCCATTCTTTAAATGACTCCATGTATCCTCTAACAAGAGCAAGTATATCCTTTACCTTGCCTTTCCCTTTATCTATTTCACTGTGTTCTTCCTCTTCTTCTTCCTCTGGGTTGGCCATCTGTTGTTTCTTTGATGCCCTTTCCTCCTCTTCTTTCTTGTTTCCATTGTCTTCTGTGGTCTCTTCTTGCTGCAGGTGTTCTGCAGCTGTCGTTGCCAGCTGTGGAGATCGACTCCCCAGCTGGTCCCCCCTCCCGTCGGTGTGTTTTTTTTCATGCGCATCGCGCATGCGCGAGGAGTCGCGCATGCGCGGTTGCGCACTTTTACTCGGCTCTGTGAGCCATTGTTGTAGTTCTTTTTCTACCGACCTGAGGTAGTGGGCTCCTCTCTCCACAGCGGGCCTCTTCGGACAGGTAAGGCCTTCACCTTTTTCCTCCGTTGTCTTCTCTTCCTCTCTTCTTTCCGTTGATTTTGATTTTTCTCCTTTTGTCTCCATCTTCTTTCCACCTTTATACTCACTTTTCTTTAACTTGTATTTCTGTGCCTTTGTATTTTCTCTTGTTTTTCCCGACTTTTCTGGAGAGGGCTGGAGTTCACCGTCCGGCCACTACTCCATCACGTGACTCCTCTCGTCACTAGGATAGGTGATGACTTGGACGGTCCATGGCCACCTAGAGAACTTTAAACCAGGTTGGGTAAATTTTTATATTGTCGGAGAATAAAGAGATGTGGGGAAAAGGCAGGTTGGCTGAGATGAGCCTTTCCTCGGATCAGCCACGAACGGCAGAGAAGGCTCGACGGGCCGGATGGCCGCCTCCTTCTCCTGTTTGTGATGTTCTTATGCCCTGATGTAGGCTGCAGACCTCTATCTGTATTTTCCTCCCTGTAATGCACTATCAGTTTGTTTACATTCCTTTTTTGTGTACGGATTTTGTTATTGAACTGAGATCTTGTGAACCATTGGAAAAAGTAACATATAATTTACAAGATAATTATTTAGCTATCGGAACATTTGGAACCTTATTTGGAGCCTCTATGGGTTTAAAATGTTGAATACTTCTGCCTTGTTGTGGTTCACTGTCTCAATGCACAATATTTATCTGGTATTATAGTTCACTTCTCCTTTCTTTCCTTTTAAAAAGGGTAGTTAGGGGTGAGCATAGGGGTGATTTTAGGTAATGGGGTATACAAAGGGGGAGGGCTTTCTGGGTAAGGGGGGGGTTAGAGGGGTTTCCATTATAGTTATTAATATTTTGTATTGTTTAGTAATTTTATGTACCATGTTTTTAAAATTTAAATAAAGTGCCGACAAATGTTCCTCACATGCAAACCCATTTATTCCTCGTCTCATTCCAGTGAATACTCTCTGAACCCTCTCCTTTCTAAAACCAGATGCCCAAAACTGTACCCAATACTCCACGTGAGGCCTCACCTGTGCCTGGAAAGCCTTAACATCACACCCCTGCTGTTACATGCTCAAAATGAACACCAACATTCTATTCGCCTTTTTCACCAACCCGGTGGTTCACCTTCAGGGTATCCTGCACGAAGTCTCCCAAGACCCTTTCCATCTTGGGATTTTGAATTTTCCTCCCATCTAATTAATTCTGCCTGTCTATTTCTTCTACCGAAGTGCAAGACCGTCCACTTCCCAACATTGTCCTCTTTGGCTGTTACCTTATTTGTGTCCTCAGCATCACCCATTTTGGTATCATCTTTAAACATAGTCACAAAAAACCGTCTTCTCCATAATCCAAATCATTTATATACGACGAGGAGAAACAACAGCCCTGACATCGACCCTGCAGATCTAGTACCAGTCCACCAGCACTAGCCAAGATTGTGGGTGTCGAGAACCATCCCCGACTTCTTGAAGCTCCCAGTGATGCCATCAACAAACTGAAAGCGCTGTCAAACGAATCTGCATTTGACTAGGACTGACCTTGCTTTCAGACATGGACTCTTCGATCTCATGCATTGAAGCCGGGAAATGGACTCAACCCCCCCTCACCCATCCCATTAACATCACCGAGCACCTTAACTCATTCTTGAGTTAACAAAGCATAAGCAAAAACTGAAAGGGCACCGTGCCCCCGAGAGATCGAAGTGAGGGTATTACCTGGCACTTGGCTCCTCAGTAAATCCCTTTGCACCGTCTCTCACCCCTGTTCAGCTCCACGTTCAGCCCTGTATTACTATTCTCTGATTAGCATACCAGGCTGAAGAGGGGCGCAGGAGGCATGCAAAACAATTGTAAGGAACTTTTACAGTCAATCCAAGTGGAATGCAGAGAAAAACATTGACGTAACCTGTGCAGTTATGAAAATAGATAGACCCCTTTATCTCCTGCTTACGTTATGAACGTGATCCACGGAGAACGCAGAGGGAAATGTTTACTCATCTCGCGGTGTTATTTCAACAATTTGATTAATACTCTTCTTGGTTCTGGAGTTTTTGACCTGACAAGTGTAATTCCCACAGTCAACCGCTTGTCATGACCTGATGGCAAATGCCTGACCTGACTGCAGTTTACTTGTCCCAAGGAACCAGAAAAATTCACCAATGGGAACTGAGAGTGCAGAGCAAGTTAATGTGACCGTCGAACGAATATTGGCCACAACTGGACCCTGCGGTTCAATTCGAACGTTCTCTGGTCCATCTACAAACAGAAATCGAGATGGTCTGTTGATTCTGTAAGTACCAACATGGTGTGCAAACCATGGAATATTACACCAGAGAGAAAAAAACCCTTCAGCCACGGTCATCTGGGCCAAACTATTATTCTCCCATGTTCCACAGACCTGCACCCAGCCCATTCGCTTCCCATCCAGCTACGCATCCAAATCCTTCTTCAATGTAATAATACAGCCCACATTTGCAACTTCAGCTGGCAGCTTGTTCCACATTGTCACCACTCTCCCTCTCAACAGATGCACCTCATCTTCCCCTATACTTTCCCCCTTAACCCAAGTCCTCAGGTTTGTATCTCACCCACCCTGAGTGGAAAGAACCGAACTCCATTTATTCTGTCAGTCCCCCACATCATTTTAAATACCTCATCAAATCTTCCTCATTGTTCTACGCTCCAGGGAATAAAGTCTCAACCTGTTTACCCTTTCCTTGCATCTTAGTTCCTCAAGTCCTGGAAATATTCTTGAAAATCTTTTCTGCACTCCAAATTTTATTGATATAATTGCTGTGGTTAGATTAACAAAACTGTACACAATACTCCAAATTAAAAACATAATGTTGGAGAAACTCAGCAGGTCAAACAGTGTCATTTACATGCAATGTTAAAGATAGAGGACTAACATTTTGGGCTTGATGTATCTTTATCCTTGCAATATAAAGGACGCTGTTTGACCTGTTGAGTTTCTCCAGCGCCGTGATTTTACTTCAACCATGATGTCTGTAGTCTTTTGTGTTTTACTTTTCATAATGTTTCAGATTTGACCTCACCAATGTCTCATACAACTTTACCATAAAAACCCAACTCCTGTACTCAATGAAGGCCAATGTTCCAATACTCTTTGTATGACCTTGTCTACCAGTGACGCCACTTTCTGGGAATTATGTATCTGTATTCCTAGATCCCTCAGTTCTACCGCACCCCTCAGTTCCCCACTGTTTCACTGTGTACGTCCTTTTGTGGGTTTGTCCTTCCAAAATGCAACACCTCACACTTGTGCACATTAATTTCCATCTGCCATTTTACACCCCACTTTTACAGCTGGTCCAGAATTCTCTGCAGACATTGAATGCCATCTTCACTGTCCATGTCTATGTGTCATCTGCTCTCGAACTACCTCAATACTTACAGTTAACTTTCACGATGGTCTCTGCACTGCTTTTGTTGAAGTCATTGCCTACGGTGCATTTATAGGTTCCTGTGTCATTTCTATTAACGTGGCTTATTGTCAGATGACGAGACGCTGGAGATATTAATATCCTATCATTTGCCTGGATGGGCTGGTCGTTTTTGAACCACATCCGTGTCTGCACAGTGCCCTGAGCATCACAAGTGAGAAGTATTGTATCCTTGACTTCAACTGGATTTGAATTGTTGAGTGTTACAGTGACATTAGACACAGGCTCTGAAAATATAACGGGAAAGTGAAATGAGACACAGCGGGACTTTGTCCATAAAGTCCAGACTCGTCACCGACACGTTGCTCTTTATTGCAGAGTGGTTGAGTCCTCGAATTGAGAGGTTTTGTCAGTGCCGCGGCAGGCTGGTGATTTCTCACCGTGGGTACCGCACACAGTGTTGGCCCCTCTTCCACAGAGAAGACACTTACACCAGGCGACAGGAGGAACCTTGAGCAAATTCTGAGGATATGAGGGCTGTCCTCTCATGAGAGTGTGGACAGTTTGGCTTTGCAAACCCTGGAGATTCCAAAACAATAATCCTTTACTCCACAGAATGTCCAATGAACACCTACTTCTGAAGTCCTTATAGGTATCCAACTAAGTTTTTGCAAAGGCACCTGGAGCCTGAACTGTTTGGCATGAACAGAGCTCTGGCATTTTAAATGATATCCATTTTGAAGTGTCTGAGTGTGAGTGTGACCTAAACTAAAAAAACTGCCAAGATTTATCTCCTGTAAAACATATCTACACACAATATAAAATAGAACATAATCTGTCACAGACCCAGTTCACATTATATGAATTGTTACAAGCCCCTGAGGACCCCAAAACACAGCAGTAATAGATATTCACCACGGCAAGTAGTTACTTAAACAAAAGTTGTTTTTAATTATCTTTAAACATGAAAACAGAATCAAACTTTAACTTATCACTATTGACTTTACTACCCAACTTAACCCCCTTCCAAATCTAAGCGCACGTGTATATAATGTGCATGCACATTTAAAAAAAGTTCTTTGGTTCACAGTTCAATCTCACTTCTCATTCTTCCGCGTTCACTGGTTGCAGGCAATTCTTATACTGTGTACAGAATTTTACATGGAGCAGAAAGATCTGGGAATAAAAGAGCATTGTTCCCTGAAGGTAGGAGTGCATGTGGATTGGGTGGTGAAGAAGGCCTTTAGTATGTTTTCCTATATATATCAGTGCATAGAACATAGGAGTTGGGAAGTAATGATGAAACTGTTCAAGGCATTAATGAGGCCATATTTAGAGTACGGTGTCCAGTTCCGGTCACCGATATATAGAAAAGATATTATTAACAAGATTGAGAGAGTGCAGAGAAGATTTACAAAAATGTTGCCTGTGTTTCAGCATCTGGAATACAAGGAAAGATTGAGCAAATTAGGTTTTTATTCCTTGGAACATAGAAGGCTGAGAGGGGATTTGATAGAGATATTTAAGATAATGAGAGGGATAGATAGAGTTGATGTGGAAAGGATTTTCCCATTGAGAGTAGGAGAGATGGATACAAGAGGTCATGGGTTGAGAGTTGACGGGCAAAGGTTAGGAGTAACACGAGGGGAACTTCTTTACTCAGAGAGTGGTTATTGTGTGGGTTGGGCTTCCAGGAAAGGTGGTGGAGGCAGGGTCAATTTTGTCATTTAAAAAAGAGTGGATAGAGGGATATGGGCAGAGTGCTGGTAAGTGGGATTAGTGGAGGGTACTTGGATCAGTGCAGACTAGAAGGGCCAAATTGGCCTGTTTCCATGCTGTAATTGTTCTATAAAGTTCACCAGGCTTTGGTGCTCGAAAGGTAAATGTTTACCGCTCAAGAAGGTTCCTGTAGGGTTTGCAGAGAAAGTGTGTTGTTCCAGGATTTCCACAACTGAGGTCCCACAACTATTCACCTCAATGTCTTGCTGATGAAGGATGCCCCATCAGGGTTCTCCAGATGATAACCTTGGTCTTGCAGGCTGCCACAGAATTACTTTCTGTTCCATTTATTCCAAGAGAAACATCAGTCAGATAGCATTTCCAGCCATCCGCCACTCTGGAGCTTTTGATTCCGTTCCAACAAGCTTCTCCTGGCTGACACTGTTCACTCTCTCCCTCTCTCAGTGATTTCAACTGCCAGCCACATGTCCTTCTCTCTCTCATTTGCAAAACCCTCATTCTCCAGCACACAATAGGATTCAGTCATCTGCTCCCATCTGTTGTTTTAGGTAAACAAGAACCCAGAAGTGACCCTTCTGTGCACACGGTCAAAGCCCTTGCAAAGAACAACCAAGAGACAGTGTGTCTCCTGCTCGTTGCTTTAAAGATCACTCCATTAATTCATGATGTCATTTCAATTAGCACCTACTTGTGAAATGTGCATAGCATTCTCCATAGTTTCAGTAAAGTCACTGATTATGAATTCTTCAGCATTACAAATAAGATCCGATTTAAAACTGTGTGTATGTCTGTAACCTACTCAAATTTTCCCAATTTATCTCCTAAAACTATCTCCAAATATTCCATCACAGAATTCAGAGAAATAGCCATATGACCCCAAGGGGCCAGGATTCATGGAGAGGCGGGTACAGAATATTCAATGCACTCTCACTAAGTGCCAAGAGTCAACGAAAGGCCCTGACCTTGCTCTTCTGTCACTGCCAGTAACACCCTTGAGGGCCGACATGAAAGCCCCGGCAGACCTTCTGAATGGTAGAAAGTACAACACAACCCTGCCAAGCAAAATCTATTCACCAGATGACCAAGAGGAAATAAAGAAGAAAGTTGATCAACATACAAGAGGGAAGTTGTCAACATTCTAACAAACAGGCACAATCATTTACCAGAACTCTTCACAGGGCAGCATGTGCATGTTCAAGAGCCAGTGATATAAAACCTGGAGTCCAGCAAAGATTGTGAGAATAGCCGTGAGGCCAAGGTCATACGTCATTGAGACAGAATCTGGCAGGAACAGGACCCACATTCCCCCAACACCAGATCTGACACAAAAAGCCCCTGAAGCATCAGCAGCTTCTGTCATTCCGACAACTTGTGAGGGGACACGACGCGAAACCCCGACCAGCAACACCACAACGACTGCACAGCGAGCAGCAGGAGCACAGGCTAATTGATGAAACAGTTGAGGAACAGTGGAAGATTTTCAAAGAAATATTTTGTAATGCTCAACAAAAATATATTCTGGTCAGGAAAATGGGCAGCAAGGGAGGGAAAAATCAACAGTGGTTAACAAAGGAAATAAGGGAGAGTATAAAATTGAAGGCACAGGTGCACAAAGCTGCAAAGAGCAGTGGGAAACTGGAAGATTCGGAAAACTTTGAGACAACAAGGGGTTACAAAGCAGGTAATAAGAAATGGGAAAAAGGATTATGAAAGTAAATTGGCACAAAATATAAAAACAGAAAGCAAAAAGTTTTATAAATATATAAAACGGAAGAGGGTGGCCAGAGTTAACATAGGACCCTTGGAGGATGAGAAAGGAAAACTGGTAGCAAAAAATGAGGAAATGGTCGAGGCATTGAACAAATATTTTGTGTCAGTCTTCACAGTAGAAGACACGTCCAGCATGCCCAAGTGCAGAGTTAAGGATGCGAATGTTGGGGAGGGCCTTGATAAAATAGTTGTTACAAAGGAAGTAGTAATGGAGAAACTAATGGGACTAAAGCCAGACAAATCACCTGGTCCTGATGATATGCATCCAAGAGTTCTGAAGGAAATGGCAGAAATTATAGTTGATACATTGGTGCTCATATACCAAAATTCCTTGGATTCTGGGCAGGTCCTGGCAGACTGGAAGACAGCAAATGTCACACCACTTTTTAAGAAGGGATGTAGGCAGAAGAATGGAAATTATCGGCCAATTAGCTTGACTTCTGTAGTTGGAAAAGTCCTTGAAGCCGTCATTAAAGATGAAATAGTGAAACTTTTGGAACGTAAGGGTTCAATCAGGCAGGTTTTAGAAAGGGAAGATCTTGTTTGACAGACTTGTTCAGATTCTTTGAGGATGTAATGGGTGCGGTGGATAGAGGGGAACAGGTTGATGTTGTATATTTGGATTTCCAGAAAGCATTTGATAAGGTGCCGCACAAGAGACTTATCAGTAAATTACAGGAAAGAGTCCGGGGAAGTATATTGGCCTGGATTTAAAATTGGTTGTCTGACAGGAGGCAAAGTTTTTCAGGTTGGCAGAGAGTGGTAAGTGGAGTGCCGCAGGCATCGGTGTTAGGCTCACAACTGTTCATCATTTACATTGATGACTTGGAGGAGGGGACAAAATGTGGTGTAGCCAAGTTTGCGGATGACACCAAATTGAGTGGAAGAGCAAATTGTAATGAGGATGTGGAGAGTCTGCAGAGGGATATAGTTAAGCTGGATGAGTGGGCAAAGATCTGGCAGATGGAGTATAATGTTATTAAGTGTGAGGTTATCTACTTTGGCAAGAAAAAGAAAAGAGCTGAATATTATTTAAAGGGTGAAAAACTACAGCATGCTGTTGTGCAGAGGGACTTGGGAGTGCTTGTGCATGAATCGCAAAAAGTTAGGTTGCAGGTGTAGCTGGTTATTAAGAAGGCAAATGGAATGTTGGCCTTAATTGCTAGAGGAATTGAATTCAGGAGTAGGGAGGTAATGTTGCAACTGTATAAGGTACTGGTGAGACTGCACCTGGAGTACTGTGTCCAGTTCTGGTCTCCATATTTGAGGAAGGATATACTGGCTTTGGAGACGGTCCAGAGGAGGTTTACTAGGTTGATCCCTGGGATGAAGGGGTTGACTTATGATGAAAGATTAAATTGTCTAGGATTGTATTCGCTCGAGTTCAGAAGAATGAGAGGAGATCTTATAGAAACATATAGGATTATGAAGGGTATGGATAGGATAGATGTAGGAAGGTTTTTTTGAGCTGGCTGGGGAAACTAAAACGAGAGGACACAGTCTCAAGATTCGGGGGAGTAGATTTAGGACAGAGATGAGGAAAAATAGTTTTTCCCAGAGTAGTGAATGTTTGGAATTCTCTAACCAGGGAAGTGGTTGAGGCTGCCTCATTAAACATACTTAAAATTCAGTTAGATAAATTTTTACATGATAGAGGAATTAGGGGATATGGGGAGAAGGCAGGTAGGTGGAGTTAGGTCATAAATTAGATCAGCCATGATCATATTGAATGGTGGAGCAGGCTCCATGGGCCATTTTTGGCCTACTCCTGTTCCTACTTCCTATGTTCCTATTAGAACCACTGAACCAAACAGTTGCAACAAGGTCTAAAGTAACATCCTACCACCAGCGCGATTCCACTGAACAGGATATAGATCCGCAAATGTGGAAATAGAAGAGTTCATTCTTAACTGCAACTGCAGATAAAGAAGCAGGAACGATTTATTTTATAAAAACCTAAAGTTGTAATAAATTTTGTAAATATAAATAATTGTTTTAAGAAAGAGGGATGTTATATACTGAAGAAACCTGGGACCATTTTATGCTGGAGCATGTCCACTGATACACTAAGAGCCACATCACAACTGAGAGAGGTGGATGCCTGGTGAGGAACATTGTATCAATATGCGACCCAGTAGCCTGAGGTGAGTAAAGAAATGTGCTGTTAAACTTACAAACCTTTGTAGTTTTTATCAAGAATTCAGATGGTAAAACCTGGACACAGCACCAAGGATCACCAAACTGTATGTGTGAGAGAGAGAGAGTGTGCGGGTGTTGGTGAGTGTGTGCTGGTGAGTATGTGTGTGGGAAACAGTCGCCGCAAAATAAATCATTCAGCCAGATCGACGTCTCACTCACCAATGACCAGCAGAGCGATGGTCGCTGTTTGCTGATCCCCGACCTCTGGAGTCATGGTCACGGTGTAATCCCCGCTGTCTGATGTGGTCACCGACTTCAGCAGGAGTGACCCGATGGGGAGCAATAACTCAGCCCGTGAAGTGAACGCATTATCCACATCTACAGATGAACCGATCCACGTAACAATGGTTGTGTCCTTGAAACCCCAGTTCCCAGACCTCACCTTCACTGACGGTCGCACCGAAAAGGTCGCGTCGCCGCCGGCGGTGACATTGAACCGACTCCGGTCTGTGTGGATGGTCAAACCCTGCGACTCACCTGAGGGAGAGAAACTCGGCGTTAAGGGAGAAGGCGACACCGCTTCGCCGGACGAGCCCGGTCGCCCCTTGCGAGCTGCACCGCGGCTCCGCGCAAACCGAGAGCGACTCTCACCCCAGAGGATGAAGAAACAAGCGGCGAGCGCGGTGAACGGCAACCCCGCCATCCCCGAGAGAGAGAGAGAGAGAGAGAGAGAGAGAGAGAGAGAGGAGGTGGGGTGGGGGGCGGAGAGAGAAGCGCCTGGTCCCTGTTCACACTCCGACACTGAGCTGCTCTTCCTGGTCTCCGGGCCAGATGCAGCCGAGTCAACTTCCTTCATATCGTCAGGTTTCCTCTCTTGAAGTTCCGCGAGGTTGAAAGGCACGTGATTGGGGTCGTGGCCGCTCGGGGAAACCAACCCTCTCCTGGAAAATAGGAGAAAGCAAAGCAGAACAAAAATAGAATAGAAGAGAAAGATACAGAGAAGAGAAAGAAGATGGCCCCAAGAAGGAGAAAGTAAAAAGAACTGGAGAAAAGTGGCCGAGAAGAAAGAGAAGGACTTTCCTGCACGAAGGAACAGGACGCTGTGCTGGAGAGGAGCGTCCCATCCCCGAGGTTCGTGCCGGCCCTGCGGAGTCGCGACCCACCAGCCGCTGCACCACAAACACGGCTCTCGGAGCCACACAAATGTCCGGAACTGACCAATCAAAGGAGCAAGAGGACACCGACGGGAGGGGGGCTCAGCAGAGGAGCGGGCAGCCCAGCGCGACCAGCTGAGGGACGCCTGATCCCAGGGGAGGGAGCGAGGAAACAGACGAGGGAGATGGACGGAGGGGTGATCGACAAGAGGGTCAACGGCAGGAAGCACAACAGAAGGGCAGCCCAGGAGGGGAGGATCCACAGCAAGAGGAGGCCTGACAAAGACATACAAGCAGCTCATCAGCAAAAAGCAGAAGGGACGCGCAGACCCAAAAAAGAGAAGAAGATACAGACACAGAAGAAGAGGGAGAAGAAGACAAAGATCTTCACAGAGAGATAGAAGGTAAAACTGATGGACAAAAAGAAATAAAAGGTCAAATTGATGAACAGAATCTAGATAAAGCCTCTTTTGAAGAGCAAATGAGATCATTAAAAGAATGGTTATCTTTCGAGTTTAATGCAATTAAAAGGAAAATGAAAAGAACAGAAGATAAAATGCAAAGGTTCGAAATGGTAATAGGGATAAGAGTAGAGACTGTGGAAGAGTGAGAAATGGCTGTAGAAATGGAAGTGAACGACTTAAGAGAAAAATTGGAAGAAAGTGACAAAAAAATGAAAGAGACACACGAGTTGTTATCTCAGAAAACTGTTACGTTGGAAAATTATAGTAGGCGAAACAACATAAAAATAGTGGGCCTGAAGGAGGGTTAAGAAGGCCCAGACGTGAAGGAATTTATAAAAGGATGGATCCCAAAGGTCCTGGAATTAAACAGAAATACAGGAAGAAATGGAAATAGAGAGGTCTTACAGAGGATTAGCTCCAAAACCACAGACACATCAAAAACCAAGATCCATCTTAGTAAAATTGTTGAGATACACAACAAGAGCAAATATACCAGAGAGGGCAAGGAATAAAGTTAGAAAAGATAAAAACCATTGGAATACAAGGGTCAAGAGATATTTTTTAACCGAGACATAAGTTTTGAACTCTTGAAGAGGAGGAAGGAGTTTAATACAGCAAAATCGATCCTATGGAAAAAAGGTTACAAATTCATATTAAGACATTCAGCCATGCTTAAAATATTTATCCCCGGGGAGCAAAACAGACTGTTCTCGGATCCAGAGAAAGCGCAAGAATTCGCAGAACATTTGCAGGACAGGAGAAGAGATGAAGAGATGTAACAAGAATGAAGAACGGCGATAAAGTATATGTAAAGATTTTAAAACAATGTATATGTAAAGAACTAAAGAGGGAGAAGGGAAAAAAAGGGAGTAGGGGGGTGGAGAAAAGGAAGAGAAAGAGCTTTGCTATATGTGATTTTAAAAAAAGTTTTTTCTGGAGATGGCTGGGTAGAGGGGGAATAACCATCACTGAAAAATCAGTTGACGTTGCAAACAAGATCGCAATCCAAATGAAAAGGGGAGTTGTGGTTGCCTGGCAAGGAATTTGGGACAACTCGGAGAGGGGGTGGAACTTTTGGGTTTAAGGTATTAGTGGATGTGGGAACTGCGGGGGTACTTTATGTCTTAAATGGGTTGTCGTACAGTAAGTGTAATAAGAGAAAACTAAGAGATGAAAATGGTGAAAAGGGGGATGGAGGTGGCAAAGAGATGGAAAAGAGGTGTATGCAAGATATCAGATGGCCATGTTGAACTATATGACTAAACATTAATGGAATACATAACCAAATTAAAAGGAAGAGGAGACTAAATTTATGGAAGAAGGAAAAAATAGATGTAGCATTTGTGCAGGAAATGCATCTAACTGAAATGGATCATAAACGAAAGAGAGACTGCGTAGGCACATAACAGCAGCATCCTATAATTCAAAAGCTAGAGGTGGAACCATACCAGTTAATAAAAATGTACCAATCAAAATAGAGGAGGAAATAATAGATCCGACAGGGAAGTATGCAATGATAAAGTATCAGATATACTCAGAATTTTAGAATTTGGTCAATATATATGTGCCTGATGAGGAGGATCAAAAATTTATGCAGGATATTTTTTTGAAGATTGCAGACACACAAGAAAATATATTGATAGGAGGGCATTTTAACCTTAATTTGGACACAATGTTGGATAAAACTGAACAAAAGACAAGCAAAAATAATAAAGTAGCCAAATTTATGGTTAAATCAATGCAGGAAATGAAACTTATAGATATATGGAGCAGGCAACACCCAAGAGAGAAGGAATTTTCATTTTATTCAAGTAGGCACAAAATTTACTCAAGGATTGATATGTTTTTGATGTCAGCCCATATTCAAGGGAGAGTGAAGAAAACTCAGTATAAAGGTAGACTACTATCAGGTCATTCACCCCTGTTATTAGCAATAGAACTGGAGGACACTCCAACAAGAACATATAGATGGAGCTTAAACCCCATGCTACTTAAAAGACAGGAATTTAGGGAGTTTATTGAACACCAAATTAAAACATTTTGAAATAAACACAGGATCAGTGAAAGACAAATTTATATTATGGGACCCAATGAAAGCCTTCATGAGAGGGCAGATAATAAATTATGTGACAAAGATGAAAAAGGATTACAATCGGGAAATAGAGCACTTGGAAAGGGAGATAGTAAGTACAGAAAAGGAATTAGTAAAATGGGATGATATAATGAAAAGGAGAGAATTGGCGGTCAAAAAATTCAAATACGAAACATTACAAACGTACAAGGTGGAAAAGAACATAATGAAAACAAGGCAAAAGTATTACAAACTGGGAGAAAAAAAACACATCAAATATTAGCCTGCCAACTTAAAACAGAACAAGCTAAAAGAACAATACTGGCATGAAGGAAAAAGGACAAACAAATTACATATAATCCAACAGAGATTAATGAAAATTTTAAGGAATTTTATGAACAATTGTATCAAACTGAGAACGAGGGGAAAGATGATAAAATAGAGGAATTTTTAGCTGAAATTGAACTGCCGAAATTGCAAAAAGTGGAACAAAAGAAGCTAATAAAACCATTTGAAATAGAGGAAGTACAGGATATATTAAAAAAGCTGCCGAACAATAAAACACCAGGAGAGGATAGATTATTAAATAGAATTTTATAAAACATTTAAAGAGTTATTAATTCCTCCTCTCCTGGAAGTAATGAACCAGATAGAAGAAACACAAAACTTGCCAGATTCATGTAAGACAGCAATAATTACAGTAATACCAAAGACGGTGAAGGATCCATTAACACCAGCATCATATAGACCAAAATCTCGACTTAACTCAGACCATAAGAGGGGAGTCACGTGATGGAGTAGTGGCCGGTAGGAGAATAACATCCCTCTCCAGAAAAGAAGAAATAAAGTGAAGAAAATACGAAATTCAAGAAACACAAAACATAACAAATAAAAGATAAAGTTGTGGAGAAAAGAAAGTGGTAACCGAGAAGGAAAAAGTAAAAACAAAAGGGGGAAAAAAAAGAAGACAAGACGCCGGAAGAAAAATGAGAAGGCCTTACCTGCATGAAGAAACAGGGAGCCGTTAATTTATCTAGCGCTAACCTTGGATTCCCCCCGTTTCATATGAATTTCCTTACTATTTTCTATTAGCTCATTGAAGAATTTCTCTGTTAAGGGAATTGGTAACGATTGAAATAGGTATTGTATCCTTGGGAAGATATTCATTTTAATGCAATTTACCCTTCCTATCAGTGTTAGTGGTAAATCTTTCCAATGTTCTAAGTCATCTTGTAATTTCTTCATTAATGGCTGATAATTTAATTTGTATAGATGGCCTAAATTATTATCGAGTCTAATACCTTGTTATCAGATTGCTTGTGTTTGCCATTTAAATGGTGATTCTTTCTTAACTTTGTGAAATCCGCATTATTGATTGGCATCACTTCACTTTTATTTGCATTGATCTTGTACCCCAATACTTCTCCATATTCCTTCAATTTCTTATGAAATTCTTTCATTGATAATTCTGGTTCTGTTAAGTATGCTATGATGTCATCTGCAAATAGACTGATTTTATATTCCTTCTCTTTTATTTTTATCCCTTTTATTTTATTTACTGTTCTTATCAGTTCTGCCAAGGGTTCTTTAGCTAAAGCGAACAGTTAGGGAGATAGTGGACATCCCTGCCTAGTTGACCTGCTTGATTTAAATTGGTTCGATATACATCCATTAACTGTCACCTTCGCCAATGGTACAAACAAGGGGACTTACAGATACCAAACTTCTTCTTCTTCTTTGGCTTGGCTTCGTAGATGAAGATTAATGGAGGAATAATGTCCACGTCAGCTGCAGGCTCGTTTGTGGCTGACAAGTCCGATGCGGGACAGGCAGACACGGTTGCAGCAGTTGCAAGGGAAAATTGGTTGGTTGGGGTTGGGTGTTGGGTTTTTCCTCCTTTGTCTTTTGTCAGTGAGGTGGGCTCTGCGGTCTTCTTCAAAGGAGGTTGCTGCCCGCCGAAATGTGAGGCACCAAGATGCACGGTTTGAGGCGATATCAGCCCACTGGCGGTGGTCAGTGTGGCAGGCACTAAGAGATTTCTTTACGCAGTCCTTGTACCAAACTGTAAGAATTATTATAGAGCAGCACAATTAATATATCTATCAGATTTTTATCAAACAAGGGAAAAACCAGATTGGACCAGGTTAGAGCTAGAATAAATAGGGGAGAAGGTACCAGAACATACACTTTATAAATGGGATGAAAAACTGGTGCAATATACAAGTTCAGCAGTACTGAACCATCTGCTCAACATTTGGAAGAAGATTCACGTAGAAAGGAAAGAAAACAAATTACCAACTACCAACATTATTATTGACGCAAAATCAACTAATCCCTTTCACAATAGATAAACCTTTCCTCTAGAGAATGGGAGAGAAAAGGGATCTTTGGAAATTAATTTATTATCTTTTGAACAAATGAAGTACAAAAATGGTATAACTCACGGTACAATGTTTGCATACCACCAACTTAAAACCTACTTAAAGGGCAAATTGGGAAACAGGCTGATGTCACCAGAAGGAAGCAGCTTTGAATATGTGATTACAGACACAATGATAATTAAAAGATTTATAACAAACATGTACATCAAGCTGAAAGAGAAAGAGAACGATGACATAAGCTGTAAACCCAAACAAAAGTGGGAACAAGATCTAAAAATAAAGATGAAAAATGGGAAAAACTATGCTCTGGAACTATGAGAAATACAATAAACATGAGGTTACACATGATACAATATAATTAGATACACAGGGTATACATCACGCCCCAAATGTTAAATAACTGTAAGAAGGAAACGGGGACAACAGTACATGCAATTTGGGCATGTGAGAAAATGGAAAAGTTTTTGGAAGATCTAAATCAGGTATTAAATAAAGTCACAAAAATCAACATACCAAAACATCCAGAGATCTTTCTTCTAAGTAATATAAGAAGTAAGGAATTAGGCCTCAAACTGGATGAAGCGCAAAAAAGATTTACTATGATAGCCTTAACTATAGCAAAAAATGTATAATGTCAACCTGGAAATCAGAAGAGAGCCTGAGGGTATAGCAATGGTAAATAGAAAGCACAAGAATTTGCAGAATGCCTGCAGGACAGAAGGAGAGATGAAGAGATGTAACAAGAATGAAGAATGACGACAAACGACATATAAAGATGTAAAAATAATTATAAGTAAGAACTAAAGAAGGGAGAGAAAGGGGAAGAAAGGAAGTAAGGGGGAAATAAAGAAGATGAGCTTTGTTATATGTGAAGATAAATGTTTTCTGGAGGGGGTTGGATGGGAGATAATAACACTCACTGCAAAATCAGTTGACACTTGCGAATGGGTTCGCAATCCAAATGGAGAGGGGAGTTGTGGCTGCTCAGCAAGGGACAAGGGGCAACTAAGAGAGGGGGGGGGACATTTGGGGTTAAGGGAATTTTAGATATGGGAGTTGTTGAAGTATTTTAGGTTTTAAAAGTGTTGTCATACATTGAGTTCAAAAAGAGAAAACTCACAGATGAAAATGGGGAAAAGGTGGTAAGGAAGTGGAAATGAGCTGTAAACAGAATACAAGATGGCCATGTTGAACTATATGACTATAAATATTAATGGAATACATAACCAAATTAAATGAAAAAGGCTATAAAATTTCCTGAATAAAGAAAAAATAGATATAGCATTAGTGCAGGAAATGCATCTAACTGAAGTGGAACATAATAAATTAAGGAGAGACTGGATAGGGCATGTAGTAGCAGCATTATATAATTCAAAAACTAGAGGTGTAACTATATTAATAAATAAAAATGTACCAAATCAAAATAGAGGAGGAAATGTTAGATCCAGCAGGGAGATATGTTATGATAAAGTGTCAGATATCTTCAGAACTCTGGAATTTGGTCAATATATATGCACCTAATGAAGAGGATCAAAAGTTTATGCAAGATATTTTTTGGAAGTTTGTTGATACGCAGGGGAATATATTGATAGGAGGGGATTTTAACTTTGATTTGGATCCAATGTTGGATAAAACTGCACAAAAGACTAGCAAAAAGAATAAAGTAGCCAAATTTATGGTTCAATCAATGCAGGAAATGAAACTTAGGGATTTATGGAGGAGGCAGCACCCAAGGGAGAAGGAATACTCATATTATTGGAGTAGGCATAAAACATACTCAAGGATTTATATGTTTTTGTTTCGGCCATATTCAAGGGAGAGTTAGGAAAACTGAATATTTGCTATCTGATCACTCACCCCTGATATTCGCAATGGAACTGGAGGACATCCAACCAAAAACATATAGATGGAGATTAAACTTCATGCTATGTAAAAGACAGGAATTTAGAGAATTTATTGAATGCTGAATTAAAATGTACATTGAAATAAACACAGAATCAGTGAAAGACAAATTTATATTATGGGATGCAATTAAAGCCTTCATTAGAGGGCAGATAATCAGTTATGTAACTAAGATAAAAAAGGACTACAATCGGGAAATAGAGCAGTTGGAAAGGGAGATAGTAAGTACAGAAAAGGAACTAGCAACAAGGGATGGTATAACAAAAAGAAGAGAATTGGCTGACAAAACAATTAAATATGAAACATTAACAACGTATAAGGTGAAGAAGAACATCATGAAAATAAAGCAAAAGTATTATGAGCTATGAGAAAAAACGCACAAGATATTACCCTGGCAACTTAAAACAGAACAAGCTAAACTAATTGTATTGGCATCAAGGAAAAAGGAAAAAAAAACATATAATCCAATGGATATTAAAGAGAACTTTGAGGAATTTTATGAACAATTATACCAAACTGAGAACGAGGGGAAAGAAGACAAAATAGAAGAGTTTTGAGCTAAAATTGAACTGCCGAAATTGCAAGAACAGGAGCAATACAAGCTGATAAAACCATTTGAAATAGAGGAAATACATGATATATTAAAAAAGCTGCCGAACAATAAAATGCCTGGAGAGGAAGGATTCCCAATAGAATTGTGTAAAATATTTAAGGAGTTATTAATTCCTCCTCTCCTGGAAGTAATGAACCAGATTGAAGAAACACAAAACTTTCCAGATTCATGTGAGACAGCAATAATTACAGTAATACCAAAGACGGGGAAGGATCCACTAACACCAGCATCATATAGACCAAATTCTCTACTTAATTCAGGTTATAAGATAATGGCAAAATTATTAGCAAACAGATTGGCCGACTGTGTAGAAAAAAATAGTAAAACAAGATCAAACTGGATTTATTAAGAAAAGACAAACAGCAGATAATATCTGTACATTTATTAATTTAATTCATGCATTTCAAGGAAATAAGATGCCAACAGTGGTTGTTGCTTTAGATGCAGAAATAGCCTTTGACAGGGTAGAATGGAATTATTTATTCAAAGTATTACAGAGGTTCAATCTACCAGAAAAATATATTAATTGGATTAAATCATTATATAAGGGACCATTGGCGAAGGTGACAGTAAATGGATATGCTATCGAACCAATTTAAATTAAGTAGGTCAACTAGGCAGTGATGTCCACTATCTCCCTCACTGTTTGCTTTAGCAATAGAAACATTGGCAGAACTGATAAGAACAGAAAATAAAATAAAAGGGATAAAAATAAAGGAGAAGGAGTATAAAAGCAGCTTATTTGCAGATGACATCATAGTATACCTAACAGAACCAGAATTATCAAAAAAAGAATTACATAAGAAATTGAAGGAATATGGAGAAATATCGGGGTACAAGATCAACACAAATAAAAGTGGTGATGCCAATGAAGAACACGGACTATACAGGATTTAAAAAAGAATCACCATTTAAATGGCAAACACAAACAATCCGATACCTAGGGATCAGGTTAGATAATAACTTAAGCCACTTGTACAAACTAAATTATCAGCCACTAATAAAGAAATTGCAGGAAGACTTAAAACATTGGAAAGAATTACCGCTAACGTTGATAGGAAGGGTAAACTGCATTAAAATGAACTTGTTCCCAAGGATACAATACTTATTTCAAACATTACCAATTCCTTTAACAGAAAAATTCTTTCAGGAACTAAAGAAACTAAAAAAGGAAATTCTTGTGGAAAGGGAGGAAACGGAGGGTAGCGTTAGATAAATGTGCAGAGAGGTATAATCAAGGTGGTTTACAGTTACCAAATTTTAGAAATTATTATAGAACTGCACATTTAAGGTATTTATCAGATTTTTAACAGACAAGAGAAAAACCAGACTGGACTAAGATAGAACTAGATAAAATAGGGGAGAAGGTACCAGAACAGAAACTTTATAAGTGGGATGAAAAGCTGGTGCAATATAAAAACTCACCAGTACTGCATCATTTACTTAATATATGGAAGAAGATCCACTTAGAAAGGAAAAAAATGAATTATCAAATACCTCTGATAATACAGTTTCCATCGCCAACATGTATATGTACAGCTTGTAGTGTAGGATGACTGTGATTGGCTGAGAGTGTAGCCACACCTACTGGCAAGTCCTAAAGGTTTGCTCCATGCCAGACCAGGTCATTCTGGACTGGTCAACTTTCATGTGATATGCACCAGTCTTCTAGATAATAAAAGCCTTGGTTTGGATCAACGAGCCTTTGATTCTTTCGACGCACTCTACAATACCAAAATTGTTATTGACGCAAAATCCGCTAATCCCTGTTACAGTAGACAACCTTTCCTTTAGAAAATGGGAGAGAAAGGAATCAAAAGAATAGAAAACTTTTTTTTTGGGAAATAATTTATTAACATTTGAACAGTTGAAGTATAAATATGGAATAACTCATGGTTCAATGTTTGCATATCATCAATTGAAAGCTTATTTAAAGGATAAATTGGGAAACAGTCTTAGATGACCTGAAGGAAGCAGCTTTGAATACATGATTACAGACACAATGATAATTGAAAGATTTATAACCAACATGTACATTAAGCTGCAAGATAAGGAAAATGAAATAAACTACAAACCTAAGCAGAAGTTGGAAAAGGATCTTAACAGAAAGATAAAAGATGAAATATGGGAAAAGTCATGTTCTGGAGCTATGAAGAATACAATAAACACAAGGTTACACATGATACAGCATAATTGGTTACACAGGGTATATATAACTCCTCAGAAATTAAAAAAAATGAGATTCAACATCATCGGATAGATGTTTTCACTGTAAGAAGGAAATGGGAACAACATTACATACAACTTGGGCATGTACAAAAGTAAATATGTTTTGGGAAGAATTAAATCAGATACTAAATGAAATCACAAAAAATAACATACCAAAAAAACACAAGGTCCTTACGGGCAGCGCTAGATACAAACCCGAGACACGGACGGGCCACGAAATCCATGGCTACCCTTCCCTCTGCATTCAATGAATCTTCACCCACAACTCGATCAGGCGCTCCTTTCGATGTGACCCAACCATTCACCTCCTGGTTTGTCAATGATCCATGGACAGCAGGTCACGTCGCGTCCAGGGGGAGTGAAGAGTCATGGAGGTTTCGGGCCTGAGTCCTTCGTCGGTTTTCGACGGAACCCCATTCAAGGCCAGAAGAGAACCTCTTTCAAGGTAGGCATCCCTACATGAATAGAGTTGAAGAAGAAAGTCTGCAGGTGTTGAGGTCAAATTGGCTTAGGGTTAGCCTCGCACTCAAAGTCACCTAAACCAAGGAGCTGATTGTTGACTTCAGGAAGGGAAAGTCAGAGGAGTCCAATCTTGTGATCAATGGGGGAGCAGAGGTGGAGAGGGTCAGCACATTTAAGTTCTTGGGAGTCCATATCTCGTAAGATCTTTCCTGGAACCAACACACGAATCGTGAAGACAGAATGTCAGCCCTTTACTTCCTCAGGAGTTGGCAGAGGTTCAGCAGGACATCGCAACCCCCTGGCAAATATCTACAGAGGTGTGGTGGAATGTGTGCTGACCGGCTGCATCACCGTCTGGTATGGGACACTAACACCTCCAGCATAAACCCTGCAAAAGGTCATTGCCATAGCCCAAGCAAAACACTCCTCACTGTGGAGAACATCTATGGGGAATGCTGCCGTGGGAGAGCAGCAGCGATGATCAAGGGACCACCACACCCAGCACGTGGTCTGTTCTCGCTGCTGTCATCAGGAAAGAGATCTCGGTGCCACAAGACTCGCCTCCACCAGGTACAGGAACAGCTGCTTCCCCTCCACCATCAGACTCCTCAACGACCAACTCAATCAGGGACTCGTTGAAGGACTCTTGTATTTTATTGATTTTCCTCTCTGTACGGCACAGTCAGTTTGTTCACATTTATTTGTTTACACGTGTACAGTTATTTTAACTACCAGGAAGTGGCAATAATGCCAGGAAAAGGAATTTCAGGGTTGTATGTGATATCATTTATGTCCTCTGAAAATAAATCTGATCCAAATCGAAAGTCTGAAATGGCAAACGGTCTTTCGAAGCCCATACCGAAGGCTCCCTGAGCCTTCTGCCTTCCGGGGACGTTTCAGAACCACGGCGCCCACGTCTCCTGTCACCTTCCTGCCGGCGGAGGAGAAAGGCAGGAGTTCTGCCTCTCACGTGTCGAGGTGGATGCCCCAAAGATGGTAACGGAGAGGTTTTCCGCATCGATGCGCGGTGGATAAAAACCGCTCTTGCGAACGGGCAGAGAAAGAGGGAAGCGTTGAGGAATGGGGTCGTTCCCTTCCACTCCGCCGGCACTCGCAGGGCAAGGGAAGATCTGCGCCTTGGCGAAGGCCATTAAAGCGAGGCGTCAGGGGCCACGGGAGCGAGAGGACCCAGAAGGACACAGAAACAAGAATTACTTCGCCCAACAACGCAACACATTTGGGCATGGAACTGGGTTGGGTGCGGAGAGGGAAGGGGATGGGGGGACGTGTTCGCCGCGTCGTAATGCTACAGACACCAGGATGTGACCGGCAGAGACTGAGGAATCACTGGGGGCGACGTGGACAATAATTGTCACGGACAACTGAGAGGGAAGGTGTGCGGCGTCATCTCCCTCGCTGGGATGCAGTTGGTGGGCGACATTCACAATTCAACCAACACCTTCGTTTCACCAGTCGCGTTACTTGTGGGAGTGGAAAAAAAAATAAAGATCATATTGGGTTAAATGGGAAACTGGATGGAAGGAGTAGAGACACAGAAATGCTGCAGGAACTTAGCAGGTCCCGCACCATCCACGGGAGGTAGTGTAGAAGCAACGTTTCGGGTCGGAGCCCTTCATAAAGTAGGAGTGAAAAGCACGGCAGACGCCTGTATTCAAAGGCTGGGGGAGGAGGGAAGAAGGGGCAGGTGGAGGAGCGCAGGCCAACGGGTAGGGGGGCGGCCGTTGGACATGGGTAGGAGGGTGGAGAGAGTAGGCGAGGATTGATCTCCGCACGGAGGGGGCTCCGTGAATGTGGAGCTGGGGGAAAGGAGGCGGAGGGACGGGGAAAGAGGGACAAGAGGCGAGAAGCTGGATGAATAGAGGGAGAGGGGATGAGGGAAGAGACCGGGCGGTTAACGCCATCCATTTGGAGGGAGCCCAGATGGAAGATGAGGTGTGCCTCCTCCAATTTGCGGCTGGTCTCCTCCGGGCAGGGCACGAGACCGTGGACAGACACGGCAGCGAGGGAATTGAAATGGACGGCCCCTGGGAGACCCGCGCTGCTGCGGCGGACAGAGCCGAGGTGCCCAACAAAGCGTCTTTCTGGCGTAGAGGAGACCACAACAGCAGCATTGGATGCCAGAGACGGGCCCTGCAGATTCACAGGTGAAATGTTGCTTCACTTGGAAGGAGGGCTTAGGGCCCCGAATGTGAGGGAGGGAGGAGGAGTGGGGGGCAAGTGAAGTCTTTCTTGCGGTCACAGATGCGACGGGCCGAGGAGGGAATGGGATCCTTACAGGGGACAGGGTGTGAAGAGGTGTAGTCGAGGTGACTGGATGCGAGGAAAGTTGATCGAGGAGAAACGCCAGGTCTCTGTAAACTGATCGATCTTCCAAATTCAGTCCCTGTTGAAGATGATAAGGTCGTTTCGATGCACAAAACATATCGTCAGAGGCAGGCAATGGCGAAAGGGGATTGTTCGGGGCAATAGAATTGGAAGGGAATTGTGAGGCGGCCGTTACGGAGATTTGGCTGGGAGAGGGACAGGGCTGGAGGCCGAATGTTCCTGGGCTTGGATGTTTTAGTGGTGATGGAGGGGGGCAGGTAAAATAGGTGACCGAGATGGGAGAGATCACAGCTCCACTCAAAGGGAAAGCGTTCGCTGCTGCAATCCGGGCAGAGTTAAACGTATGGAAAGGTGTATTCACAACAGGTCGCTGAATCGCCACCGGGAGATCGGGGGACGGATATCTCGACGGGTCATGGCAAAATAAATGGGTGTGGTGTTCGGCACAGACATCGTGGGCCGGAGTATCTGCCCCTGTGTCGATTTGTTCGATGTTACAAGGTCTTTACTCCATTACACCTTGAGGTCGATAGATCCTTGGGCGTTGACCGGATTTGGGAACACGGGAGATGGAATCCTTCTTGATTGCTGGAGAAGTCTCCAGCGGTTGAACGGGTTACTCCGGGTTTTATTTCTACACGCCGGAACGGAATGAACAAAGTACTTCTCTTACCATATCCGTGGAGCTTTCATCAGGAGGCGGTGTGGGTTTCTGTGCATGGAGCAGCAGAAAATGAACCGAGGGCACAAAGAACGCCTTTAACCGGGTTACAATCGATTTCCCCGAGGGCCTACACTTCCTCAGGAGGTTGAGGGGGGCAAGGCTACCAATTCTGCCCCTCCCCCATCTGGACCACATTTTACAGGAGCACGATGGAGAGTGTCCTGTCCGCCTGCCTCGTGGTGCGGGACGGTAGCTGCAAAGCACCGGACCGGTTCAATACAGAGGGTCATCGAAACGGCCGAGAGGACGACTGGCGTCTCCCGTTCCTCCATTAATGATACTTTTTAAAAACAATATTTTATTTTTGGTTTTTAGACACATGTCACTTATACATTCTTTACATCGCTATACCAGAATAATCTATCTTTGGCTTGGCTTCGCGGACGAAGATTCATGGAGGGGTAAATATCCACGTCAGCTGCAGGCTCCTTTGTGGCTGACAAGTCCGATGCCGAACTGTGAGGCGCCAAGATACACGGTTTGAGGCGATATCAGCCCACTGGCGGTGGTCAATGTGGTCAAGAGATTTCTTTGGGCAGTCCTTGTTCCTCTTCTTTGGTGCACCTCTGACACGATGGCCAGTGGAGAGCTCACCATATAACACGATCTTGGTGAGACGATGGTCCTCCATTCTGGAGACGTGACCTACCCAGCGCAATTGGATCTTCAAGTGCGTGGAATCGATGCTGTCGAGTAATTCAATGTTAGGGATGAAGTCGCTCCAATGAATGTTGAGGATGGAGCGGAGACAAAGCTGGTGGAAGCGTTCTTGGAGCCGTAGGTGATGCCAGTAGAGGACCCATGATTCGGAGCCAAACAGGAGTGTGGGTATGACAACGGCTCTGAATACGCTTATCTTTGTGCGGTTTTTCAGTTGGTTGTTTTTCCAGACTCTTTTGTGTAGTCTTCCAAAGGCGCTATTTGCCTTGGCGAGTCTGTTGTCTATCTCGTTGTCCATGCTTGCATCCGATGAAAAGGTGCAGCTGAGGTAGGTAAACTGGTTGACTGTTTTGAGTTTTGTGTGCCCGATGGAGATGTGGGGGTGGGGTTGGTAGTCATGGTGGGGAGCTGGCTGATGGAGGACCTCAGTTTTCTTCAGGCTGACTTCCAGTCCAAACATTTTGGCAGTTTCCACAAAACAGGACGTCAAGCGCTGAAGAGCTGGCTCTGAATGGGCAACTAAAGCGGCATCATCTGCAAAGAGTAGTTCATGGACAAGTTGCTCTTGTGTCTTAAGATAGACCTTCTTCTCTTACCTTTTCTTATAAAAATACAAAATTACAATTTACATACATAACAAACCAATATCAAAATTCCAAAAGAAAAACATATCAGCCTCCCCCCCTCCCCGTTACCCCCTTCCCCTTAACTTAAACAAGATGAACAGATACAGAGTATTTATGCCTCCCACGAGGCTCACAGTCTATTTTACTGGTAAAAAGAATAATAGCAGATGATTGAGGACAGATCACGTATAGAAAAGCACCAAGAAAGTGCTTTTGCACCAATAAAGTTCAAATACGGTTGCCAGGTCTTTAGACATGTATCATGTTTGTTTCTTAAATTAGAAGTAATCTTTTCCATCGGATTACAACTGTCCATTTCTGATATCCATCAGAAATCGGCGGGTCTGATTTCCACGGGATGGCAGCACATTTCTCAGCTCTCAACAATGGAATCATAGTAAATCAAATTAAATGAACTCAAGTTAAATGATGTCTATAAAATTCCCCAACACATCTCATTCTGGATTGCCGGGGAAGTCGGCTCCTGCAGTCTTAGATAAAACTTCTGACCCCTTTCTGTCAGAAAACATCCACTTTGCACACAGGACCAAACGGAGAAATGTTCCTCCTTCTATTTCGCAACGGAAACATCTGTAGGATATTTCGGACTTTCATTTGTGCCATCTTTGCGGAGTCAAAGACAACTGATGAAGAAAATTGTGTTGCACCAAACCGTAGCTCGCATGTCACCCCTTCGTTCAGCGCAGGAATATTCTGATCTGTTCACTGCTAAATCTGCTTCCCATCTTTCCCTGGAGTTATGAATCGGAGCTCCCCCCCCCCCACCCCATCTGTCTGGAGGACAAAATAAATTAAAGTCATAAACTTGGGTATATTACCCACCCATAAAGTGCGTTCCAATTGACTTGACCCCGGAGGAGTCGTATTGTTTCCCCAAAATTCTCTTTAAAAAATGCTCTTAATTGCAAATAGCAAAGAAAGACGCCATTCGGGACATCATACATTTGCTTCATTTGTTCGAATGACATTAAAAGTCCATCCTTATAACAATCTGCAATGTACCCAATTCCCCTCTTGGACCAAATATTTAAAATCCTATTCCCCATTATCAGATTCAGCCACGGATTGTTCCATCACGGAGTCCTTATGGAAATTCCCGTTTTCCTTTCTATTCTGTCGTTGGTGTCTTGCCACATTTTAATCAAATGAATCCCTATAGGATTTCTTAATTAGTTTCAAGTTCCGCCTGTAAATAACATCTTTGAGTGATGCTACCTCCAACCCATGTAGCCGATGCGGTGATTTCGAATTTTAAAAAAGAGAGAATGCCACGAACCTCCGCTGTGAAACCAGATGATATTTCTGCAAATCCGTAAGACTCAAATCCCCCCACCCCCACCCCCGATATGTGGTCCCACCTTAATTTGTCCAGTGCTATTCTTGGCACTTAATTGTTCCATAAAAAATTGCCGAAGTGTACCATTTATTAATTAAAAAAGCTTACTTGGTCAATATATTGGTATTGATTGGAACAAATCTTTGACATGATCTTCATTTTAATACAGTTCCGACTAAGGTCAGGACAGGTCCTTCCACTTCTGCCAATCTTTCTCTATTTTTGCCCATAAGGGAGAGTAATTGATATCAATCGTTCAAATTATTATGATGGCTAAATATTTAATCCCATCGTTTTTCCATTTAAGCCCACTGTTGACTTGAAAGAAAGCGCTCATCATTTTGGCTTGTCATTGGTAACATTTCACTTCTTTCCATATATATTTTATATCCCGATATTCTCCCACATTTCATTAAAATTTCCTGTAATTTCTCCATGGAACCTTTGGGTTCAGAAATATACAGCAAACAAACTAATCTTGTGTTGAATATGTCCGGCTTCGAAGCCTTGAAGTTTAGCATCGTCCCTGATAATTTCCGGTCACCATAACAAATAGAGGCGGAGAAAGGGGTCAGTCCTGCCTGCTCGATTGGCTTAATGGGAACATTCCTGCTATCTGGTTATTACTCTTGCCTGTGGATTTGGTATAGAGTCTTAAGCCCATTTATAAATCCTCATCCAGTACTTAACTTTTAACCATAAAAGGCCGCTCAAGTCTGGTGAATGCCCTTTCTGCATCTAAAGATACTACTATATTGGGTTCTTCCACGACTGAGCTAAGTTTATTATGTTAAATAGTCGCACCAAGTTATTTGACGCTCGCCTCCCTTTAATAAATCCTACTTGATCGATGTGAATTAATTCGATAAAAATTAGCTTGCTCATGCTTTTGCTATTATTTTGTAATCTACATTCAGAAGAGATCGGTCGATAAGATGAAGTTTTCATTGGATCCTCTGCTCTTTTCGGGCAACACAGACATTGTTGCTGTTGAGAAGGAGTCCGGTAATTTCTGGGTTTTCACTGCTTGTTCTATCGCATCCATAAACAGGGGCATTAATGGCTCATTAAATTCTTTATAAACAAGGGGCATTAATGGCTCATTACATTCTTCATAAAACTCCATTGGAAATCCATTCTCGCCCATGGCTTTGTTGGCTCAACGTGTCCCCAGTGTTTTTTCAATTTCTTCCCTGGTAAAATGTAAATCTAATTCCTGTCTGTCCTCATCTTTTGACTCCAAGAGTTCCACTTCATCAAAGAACTTAAATGTTTTGGCCTCATCCCCCGGCGAGTCAGTTGATCTTTTATTTGTGTGTGTGAGAGTCTGTGATATTTCACCCAAATTACCTTACAATCCCCGGTAAGTTTTGGAGGGCGGGGGAAAATTGGGAGGAAACCCGCGCAAACATGGGGAAGACCTACAAACTCCTGGCGGGCAGCGCGGGGGTTCGGATCCGCACTCCAGTCTCGTCAATACCGTCCCCGCGACGCTCACCGCCGCGCCCCCAGGTTTGCGCCCTGACAGACCACCCTGATGGGTGTCATTAACCCTGACGTGAAATGATAGAGTGGCGCAGGAGTAAAATGAACTGAGCAGTAATGTGCTCGCACATATCCCGTGGGGTATGACTTCGAACCCAATCACTGGAATTAAGAAAGGAATTATTTCATGTAAAACCCCTCTCTGTAACGGCATCCGAGGAGGAGGGTGGGGATTGGGGGTGTGGAGGTAGTGGCCAGGAGGGAAAAATGTGTGGATGATCGTGGAGGTTATTTCTCTTCTCCCACCTACGTGTCATCCTGCCTCCACTCCCTGCCCCTTCCTCCCTCCTCTCCTCCACCTCCTGCTCCTTCCTCCCTCCCCTCCCCCACACCTTGCCCCTTCTTCCCTCCTCTGCTCTACCCCCTGCCCCTTCCTCCCTCCTCTCCTCTACCCCCTGTCCCTTCTTCCCTCCTCTCTCCTCCCCCTGCCCCATCCTCCCTCCTCTCCCTGCCCCTTCCTCCCTCCTCTCCTCCTCACCTGCCCCTTCCTCCCTCCTTTCCCTGCCTCTTCCTCCATCCTCTCCCTGCCCCTTCCTCCATCCTCTCCTCCTCCCCCTGCCCCTTCCTCCCTCCTCTCCTCCACCTCCTGCTCCTTCCTCCCTCCCCTCCCCCACACCTTGCCCCTTCTTCCCTCCTCTGCTCTACCCCCTGCCCCTTCCTCCCTCCTCTCCTCTACCCCCTGTCCCTTCTTCCCTCCTCTCTCCTCCCCTGCCCCATCCTCCCTCCTCTCCCTGCCCCTTCCTCCCTCCTCTCCTCCTCACCTGCCCCTTCCTCCCTCCTTTCCCTGCCTCTTCCTCCATCCTCTCCCTGCCCCTTCCTCCATCCTCAACCCCTCCCCTTTACTTTGTTTTTCGCCCTTGACTTCCCGGAGACCGTAAGTGACCTGCTGAGTTTCTCCAGCATTTCTGCGCATTGCGCTCTAACCCATTGGATATAAAACAATATACGGGAACAGGAATATCAAACAATATCAGTGCAACGGTACGAACATCCGGGGGATATTTTCATACGTCCGCGATGTGCTTTTTAGCATATGTGGCCACGGCATCTGTGGGAATACAAAACACTCAGTCACTCCAGAAACAATATCAGAATAAGTTCTCTCATGCAGAGGGGAAGAACTGGCCCCTTGGATCCATATATTCAAACTCCCCTCCTCTCCCCACCCACCCTGTACATTTCACCCCTTATCACCCCCATCACCCCCGCACACAGGATCTTCCAGTAGGTCCCGTCATGGAAGAGATACGGGGGTCTCAGAGCCGGCACCACCAGGCTGAGGAACAGGTTCTTCTCACGGGCAGTGGGAACGCTGAACGCCCAAAGGAACGGCTCACACTGACCACCCGAGACGTACAATTTAGTCAACAATATTTATTTAACTTTACATACGTATGTGTATCTATTATCTGAATGTGTGTTAAGTCTGGGTGTGTTTCTGGAGGTTTTGCACAGAGGACCGGAGAACGCTGTTTCATCCGGATGAACTTGAAAATAGACTGGACTTGATGAGCTTCTCCTTTTCTGCTGCTTGTTGTGTGCGAATTTATACAGGGCAGCAAAGACCTCGGGCGTGGGTGAGAAATGAAGGGCGATACAATTCAATGGGCCGCAGGTCGGCCAAGGCGGATCCTGGACCCGCAACACCTTGAAGGTGCCTACACGTCCTCAGGAGGCTGAGGTAGGCAAGTCTACCGGCCTCCATCTGGATAACCTCTTACACGGGCATCATAGGGAGAGTTCTATCTGGCCGCATCGTTGTGTGGGATTGTAGCTGCAAAACATCGGTAGCGACGTCAATACAAAGGATCATGTAAACAGCCAAGAGGATCAGTGGGGTCTGCCTTTCCTCTATTGAAGACATTTACTGCGAGAGCTGTGTAAATCGGGCTCAAGGAATAATAGACGTCCATTTTCATCCAGCGCCCTAGATCTTCAACCCTCTACCATCGCGAAGAAGGGACAGGAGCATCAAAATCAGAAACGGAGCTGATGAATTGCGGAGGAAGGACCCACACAGGGCTGCGGGCTGCTGGAGACTTGCTCATGGCAACCAGGAGCCCAGGTCCATTCGGGAGGTCTCTTGCCACCCCTTATGAAATTGAAGATTTCAACTGCTCTCCCCTTTGTGATGAAGTTTGCTAACCCAATTCCAAGAGCTGTGGGAGGTGTTAGTATTTTTAATGGAGGAGTAACGTGGGGATGGCAGAAGGATTTCACTCACCGTTTTCTCTCGCGGTGGTTTTCGCGTCACCTCTCCCCGGACTCTTCCCCCTGAGTGAAGAGAGATTGGCCTCAATCACCGTTCTGTCCAAGGTCTGATTCCACGCACACAGTTGCACGCAGAAACCCCACCTGGGGAAGGTTCAGCCATTCCTGGAAGGTATTTCAGTATCTGAGTGTAGTTTTGGATGCCCACGGGAGGGCTGTGTTCCTTGGAGCGCAGGAGGACGAGGTGTGGTCTCAGAGTGGTGGATTAAATCAGAGAAAGAATAGATCGGGTGAACAGAGAACCTGTAGCCGGCCACAGAGGAATCAGTGACCAGAGGTCAAGGGTTTAAAGTGCAGGTAAACAGGAATCTGAGGGGCGTTGTTTAAGCAGAAGTTGGTTGGTATATGGAACGGGGCTGCTGGGGGAGGGAGATGGGGCACGGAATATTGCAATGTTTATGAACAAAATGGACACAGAACTATCTATGGATAGGATGGGTTTAGAGGGGGAAAACGTAGGCAGGTGGGGCCAGTGTGAGTGGGGTACATTGGTTGGGTGGGCAACATCAGGCGTAAGTCTTATTTACATGGATAGGATGGGTTCATTTGTCGGGGACACCAGAACTAAGGGACACAACCTCAAGATTAAGGGCAGTAGATCTAGGACGGAGATGAGGAGGAACTGCTTTCCGCAGAGGGTGGGGAATCTGTGGAATCCGCTTCCCGTTGAAGCAGTGGAGGCGACCTCAGTAAAGACGAGGTTTTTATATAACTGGGGAATTAAGGGATACGGGGAAAAGGCATGTCGGTGGAGATGAGCCCATCATCAGATCAGCCACTAAATGGCGGTGCGGGACGACGGGCTGAATGGCCGACTCCTGCTCCTATTTCTTTTGTCCTGATGCAGACCCCAAACGTCGAGCATTAACCGAAGGCTGTCTGACCCGTGGACACCAACCGGCGATTCGGTTCAGTTTGTCCAAGATCTGTTCCGTGTTGATTATTTCTGGTTGATTTTTTTCTGAGTTTCGAAAAGCGCAGAACAAAGACAAGTTGCTCTAACTGGAACATTATTAGTTGCAATGACACTAATGAAACGCAGGGATGCGACGATAGTCCCGCTTGATTTCCAGGCATCGTTCACATGACACCAAGAAGGTCAGGCGCCTCTCCAGAAGGCGAGCGGTGGCCAGCGACCACCCATTCGCTTGTAGTCGGGTCGCGGAGTTTCGGGGCCGCGGGGGCTTAAAATGGGTCGGGAAGTAAAAGGCGTGGAGAATGACCAGCAGCGAGTGGAGGTAGGCGCACTATCCCGCTTGTGCCCCGGCCAATGAGATGGGCAGGTTGGACACAACCTGTCTGGCCTTGTTCCCTGCACCTCGACTCCCGGTGCGACGCCACCTCACAATGCCCGAGTCTTTACGCACAGGTACATCGTGGCCCTTCTCTCGGTCAATTTGTCTGGAGAAGGGTCCATTTTGTATTCAGGACTTTGATGAACGTCAAAATCTAAACAGTAGATGCTGTAAATCTGAAATGCAAAGCGGGAAATGGTCGTAAGAAGCGCCAGGTCGACCAACATCTGAAGAGCGCCCAGCAGTTCAGTGTTAGCTCCAGGACCCTCCGTCATTGAACCAGTAAATAGAGATTCTGTAATTACCCACATGATGTGCATTCTTACAGAATCATGGAATATTACAGACTGTGCTCAATCATTATGCGGCCTCTTCCCACAGATGTACACCCAGTCCATATCCCTCCACCCCAACCCATCCAAGCACCTGTCCAGATTTTTAAAATAAATATTATAATTCAGCCCGCGTTCGCCACTTCAGCTCGTTCCACACTCCCACCGCTCTCTGTGTGAAGAGGTTCCTCCTAAACTTCTCCCCGTTCACTCACGTCCTCTGGTTTGTATCTCACCCCCCCCCCCCTTAGTGGGAAAAGCCGACCTACATTTTCTCTGTCTCTCTCCCTCATCATTTTAAATATCAAATCACCCCTCGTTCTTCTCGGCTCCAGGGAATAAAGTCCAAACCTGTTGAGCCTTTCCTTGTAACTCGGTCCTGAAGTCCGGGCAACATCCCAGTAAATCTTCTCTGCCCTCCTTCTATTGATACCTTTCCTGTAGTTAAGTGACCAAAATTGCACAAGATACTCCAAATTTGGCTTTATATACAAATGCACCATGACATCCCAACTCCTGGACTCAATACTTTGATTTATGAAGGCCAAGGTGCCAAATGCGCTCTGGATAACCCTGTCCACCCTATTACACCACCTTCCGGGAATTATGTACAGCAGCTGTATTCTCAGATCCCTCTGTTCTACCGCCCTCCTCAGTGCCCGATCATTCACCTTCCAAAATGCAGCACCTCACATCTGTCTGCATTAAATTCCATCTACCACATTTCCCCTGCAAGCATTTAAATCAGTGGTTCTCATCGCACTTTCAGTATTCCCAATGCCACCGGTGCACAGTCCAAGAATTGCCTGCAACCAGTGAGATTGGAATGTGAACCAAAGAGATTTTCTAAACTTACATACACATTACACACACCTGCGCTTAAAATTAGAGGGGGGTCAAGTAGGTTAAACGAGTCAATAGAGTGTGGCTTTCACGCAAACAGAGGAACTACTGACATGGTCTTTGCCCTCAGACAGCTCCAAGAAAAGTGCAGAGAACAAAACAAAGGACTCTAGATCACCTTTGTTGATCTCACCAAAGCCTTTGACACCGTGAGCAGGAAAGGGCTTTGGCAAATACTAGAGCACCTCTGATGCCCCCCCAAGTTCCTCAACATGGTTATCCAACTGCACGAAAATCAACAAGGTCGGGTCAGATACAGCAATGAGCTCTCCGAACCCTTCTCCACTGACAACGGTGTGAACAAGGCTGCGTCCTCGCACCCACCCTCTTTACTATATTCTTCAGCATGATGCTGAAACAAGCCATGAAAGACCTCAACAATGAAGACGGTGTTTACATCGGGTACCACTCGGATGGTAGTCTCTTCAATCTGAGGCGCCTGCAAGCTCACACCAATACACAAGACCAACTTGTCCGTGAACTACTCTTTGCAGACGATGCCGCTTTAGTTGCCCATTCGGAGCCAGCTCTCCAGTGCCTGACGTCCTGTTTTGCAGAAACTGCCAAAATGTTTGGCCTGGAAGTCAGCCTGAAGAAAAGTGAGGCCCTCCATCAGCCAGCTCCCCACCATGACCACCATCCCCGCCACATCTCCATTGGGCACACAGAACTCAAAACGGTCAGCCAGTTTACCTACCTTAGCTGCACCATTTCATCTGATGCAAGGATCGACAAAAAGATAGGCAACAGACTCGCCAAGGCAAATAGCGGCTTTGGAAGACTACACAAAAGTGTCTGGAAAAACAACCACCTGAAGAAGCACACAAAGATCAGCGTGTACAGAGCTGTTGTCATATTCACGCTCCTGATCAGCTTCGAATCATGGGTCCTCTACCGGCATCACCTACGGCTCCTAGAACACTTCCATCAGCGCTCAATCCTCAACATTCATTGGAATGACTTCATCACCCACATCGAAGTACTTGAGCTGGCAGAGTCCGCAAGCATCGAATCCATGCTGCTTAAGACCCAACTGCGCTGGGTGGGTCATGTCTCCAAAATGGAGGACCATCGCCTTCCCAAGATCGTGTTCTATGGTGAGCTCTCCACTGGTCACCGAGACAGAGGTGCACCAAAGAAGATTTACAAGGACTGCTTAAAGAAATTTCTTGGTGTCTGCCACATTGACCACCGCCAGTGGGCTGATAGCGCCTCAAACCGTGCATCTTGGCACCTCACAGTTCGGCGGGCAGCAACGTCCTTTGAAGAAGACGGTAGAACCCACCTCACTGACAAAAGACAAAGGAGGAAAAACCCAACACCCAACCCCTACCAACCAATTTTCCCTTGCAACCGCTGCAACTGTGCCTGCCTTGCCCGCAATGGACTTGTCAGTCACCAACGAGCCTGCAGCAGACGTGGACATACCCCTCCATAAATCTTCGTCTGTGAAGAGAGAGAGAGAGAGAGAGAAGTTAAAGTTTGATGCTGTTTTCATGTTTAAAGATAATTAAAAGCAACTTTTATTTAAAGTAACCCTTTGTATTGATGCATATCTATTGCTGCTGGGTTTTGGGGTTCTCTGGACTCGTAACAGTGTTAACATTGTGGAAGAATACCGTCTAAATCCATACATCTTTCAAGGTTGCCGCGCCTGCTGGTGGGGTATTAAAAAGGCTTATGGGACGCTGGCCCTGGTGTGAATCCAGGGGTGGCGTTGCCGCTCTACACATCTCTGGTGAGAAGTGCTCATTACAGGAAGTGGGTGGGTGGAAGCTGTGGAGAGGGGGCAGAGGAGATTCACCAGGATACTGCCTGGATTGCAAAATAAGGGTTAATGAAGCAAGATTAGCAGGGCTGAGTGCTTTTCCCTTTGGAATGAAGGAGAGAGGACTTAATAGAGGTCTTCAAGATTTAGGTGGACGGCCAGCGCCGAGTGTAGCAATCACCAGAGCACGTCTGTGCAAGGGGAGGAACGTTTAGGGAAGACGTCAGGGGTACGGTTTTTAAAAAAAAACACGGAGAGCAGTGGGTACCTGGAAGGCTCTGTCAAGGGGAGGTGGTGGAAGCTGGAACGATATGTTTCAGTACAGAAAAATATTTAGTTCCTTCACTATTCCATTTCTACAAAATTAATTCCCCTTCAGTTTAAATCTTTGTCCTCCGTCTACTGATTCCCGACCTCTGGAGTCATGGTCACGGTGTAATTCCCGCTGTCTGATCTGGTCACCGACTTCAGCAGGAGTGACCCGTTGGGGAGGAATAACTCAGCCCGTGAAGTGAACGCATTATCCAGATCTACAGATGAACCGATCCACGAAACAATGGTTTTGTCCTTGAACCCCCAGTTCCCAGACCTCACCTTCACTGACGGCCGCACCGAAAAGGACGCGTCGCCGCCGGCGGGGACATTGAACCGACTCCGGTCTGTGTGGATGGTCAAACCCTGCGACTCATCTGAGGGAGAGAAACTCGGCGTTAAGGGAGAAGGCGACACCGCTTCGCCGGACGAGCCCGGTCGCCCCTTGCGAGCTGTACCGCGGCTCCGCGCAAATCGAGAGAGCGACCCTCACCCCAGAGGATGAAGAAACAAGCCCGCCATCCCCGAGAGAGAGGGTGGGGGGGCCCCTGGTCTCTGCTCACACTCGGACACTGAGCCGCTCTTCCTGGTCTCCGCGCCAGATGCAGCGGAGTCATCGCTGATTGGTCCGGGAGCTGCCGGCGGTGCGAAGTCCATTCGGTCCTTCGCCACACTTCCGTCCCTCAATGCCGTTCGCTTCGGCACCATGTTCCGTTGATTCTTTAATATTCAAACACGTCTAGTGACTGGTTATCCGCGGTTACCTCGGGGAGAGAATTGCCCTCTGTGTCCGATCTCCACTTGCCCAACAAGTGACCCTGAATTCATCGCCTTCGGTTTTGATCTTTAAACAATTTATTCAGCCTCCACTTCAATGCAGAGTTCCATTTTCCCATCGTATTGTTCTGGGTAACACCTCATCGAAATATTCCGGAAATCCAGACCCTCTGGTCCTGCCGGTTGCAATTGACAAACTGTCAGAGTTGTCAAACATAAGAACCCTGTTGTTTCCTGGAAGCTTTGCCCAGACTCTTGCAATTTCCTGAACATCAGGCCAGATTTCCGCTCTTCAGTTCTCCACTTTCCTCTCTTCCTTCTTTCTAAAGTAGAACCCGACCTTCTCTCCACTCCAGTCAGTGTTTGAACAGTCCTGCGGCCACTCTCTCCGTGACACATCTCCTCGTCCTGGCTATTTGTCCGCTGACGTGCAATCTGCTCCCGCATTCTCTTTCAAACGTCGTTCTCAGCCGCCGCTGCGCGGTTTCTCTCTCCTCTGAAAACCCACAACGTTATGCGTTTACCTCCTCCACAATCTGCATGTTTACCGAATACACTTCCCTGCAAGAGCCCGGTCACAACCTCTTTTCCATTTGACCCTGTGTGAAGACTCTTTTTCTTAAATGTTATTTAATTGTTTGCATTATTACAGAAAAAGATGAATGAAACATTAATGAAATATCCATAGCCAAATAATACAAACAAAATACTTTTTGGACTTGCTTAGACGAGTGGGCTGAAAGGTGGCAGATGGAGTTTAATACCCATAAGTGTGAGGTGATTCATTTTGGGACGGCATTGAGCGACAGAGGGATCTTGGAATAACGGTTCATTGATCTTTGAAAATGGATTCCCATGTAGTGAAGAAGGTTTTTGGTATGCTGGCCTTTATAAATCAAAGCATAGAATATAGGAGCAGGGGGTGATGTTGAGACTGTTCAAGGCATTGGTGAGGCCAAGTATGGAGTATTGTGTGCAGTTCTAGTCTCTAAATTATAGGAAGGATATCAATAAGGTACAGAGGGTGCAGAGAAGATTTACTAAAATGTTGCCTGGATTGCAGCTCGGAGAAAGACTGAGTAGACTGGGTCTTTATTCATTGGAGTGTAGAAAGTTCAGGGAGAATTTGATAGAGGGATGTAAAATTATGAGGGGAATAGATAGAGTGGATATGAATAGGTTCTTCCCCTTGAGGGTAGTAGAGATTGGAACGAAGGGGCCATAAGTAAAGGGTTAGGGGGGAAAACTTTAGAAGTAACATAAGAGGAAGCTTCTTCACTCAGAGCGGTGGCTGAGTGGAATGACCTTCCAGAAGAGGTGATTACAGCAGGGTCAATTCTCTTTTGAGGAGGTTGGATATGTGCATTGATGAGAGAGGACTGGAGGGTTATGGGCAGGGAGCTGGTAGGTGGGATTATGGGAGATCACTTAAATCAGTGTGGACAAGAGGGGCTGAGATGGCCTGTTTCTGCACTGTAATTTGTTATATGGTTATATATTTTTCTCCCCATTCTCCCCTCCCACCCACAAGCAAGAAAAGAAACAACTGCCATTTAATATTACCAGATACAATCATTACTTGTTATTAAAATTACTAATTAAGAGGAGGGGATAAGAGAGAAGAGGTGGACACAAAATTATCCATAAAATCCATAGATGGTTTCCAAATACTATAAAAAATTTCAACTTGATTCCTTAAACTATACGTCATTTTTTCCCAAAGGTTTACAACTTTGCATCTCATTATACCATCTACTTACTAACACATCTCTATCATCTTTCCCCGACATCACGATACATTTCTTCGCATTTCCTATTGCAATACTATTGCAAGAAATGTTCCCCAGGATCCTGAGAGAATTTAGTGAGGAAATAGCAGATGCTCTGGCAGTGATTTTTCAAATGTCATTGGAGACCAGTACAGTGCCAGAGGATTGGCGTGTTGCTTATGTGGTTCCTTTGTTTAAAAAGTGTTCTAGCAATTATCGGCCTGTAAGTTTGAATTCTGTTGTAGGTAAATTGATGGAAAGCATTCTTAGAGATAGTATATTTAAATATATGGAGGGACGGGGTCCGATCAGGGACATTCAACATGGATTTGTGCGTGGAAGGTTGTGTTTGACCAATCTTGTTGAATTTTGTGAAGAGGTGACTAGGAATGTTGATGAGGGTAGAGCGGTGGATGTTGTCTATATGGACTTCAGTAAGGCATTTGATAAGTTTCCGCATGGGAAGTTAGTTAGGAAGGCTAAGTTCTTGGGTATTAATTTGGAGATAGTCAAATGGATTCAACAGTGGCTGGAAGGAAGGTGCCAGAGAGTAGTAGTAGATAATTGTTTGTCAGGATGGAGGCCGGTGACAAGCGGTGTGCCTCAGGGTACAGTATTGGGACCGTTGCTGTTTGTCATATATATTAATGATCTGGAGGATGGGGCGGTAAATTGAATGAGTAAATATGCAGATGATACTTAAACAGGGGGAATTGTGGATGATGAAGAGGGTTTTCAACGATTGCAGAGGGATTTAAACTGCTTAGAGGAGAGGGCAGAAAGATGGCAGATGGAGTTTAATGCTGATAAGTGTGAGGTGCTTCATTTTGGACAGAATAATCAAAGCAATACATATGTGGTAAATGGGAGAGCATTGAAGAATGCAGTGGAGCAGAAAGATCTAGGAATAATGGTGGATTGTTCCCTGAAGGTAGGAGTGCATGTGGATAGGGTGGTGAAGAAGGCCTTTAGTATGCTTGCCTATATAAATCAGTGCAAAGAATATAAGAGTTGGGAAGTAATGATGAAACTGTACAAGGCATTGATGAGGCCAAATTTAAAGTACTGTATCCAGTTCTGGTCACCGATTTATAGGGAGGATATTAACAAGATAGAGAGAGGGCAGAGAAGATTTACAAAAACGATGCCTGTGTTTCAGCATCTGGAATACAAGGAAAGATCAAGCAAATTAGGTCTTTATTCCTTGGAATGTAGAAGGCTGAGAGGGGATTTGATAGAGGTGTTTAAGATTATTTCCCATTGAGAATAGGAGAGATGGATACAAGAAATCATAGGTTGAGAGTTGACGGGCAAAGATTTAGGAGTAACATGAGGGGAACTTCTTTACTCAGAGAGTGGTTACTGTGTGGAATGGACTTCCAGGAAAGTGGTGGAGGCAGGGTAAATTTTGTCATTTAAGAAAGAGTGGATATGTATATGGATGGGAGGGGGATGGAGGGATATGGGCAGAGTGCTGGTAAGTGGGATTAGAGGAGGGTACTTGGATCAGTGCGAACTAGAAGGGCCAAATTGGCTTGTTTCCGTGCCATAATTGTGATATGATTATATGGTTAAAAAATTTCTTGATATTTGTCCACTTTCACTTTTGTATCCTTTTCATAAATATCTCCAAGTAAATATATTCTTGGATCCTTTGATATATTTATCTTCTTAATTGGCCCTAATAGTAAACTCAGTTCATTCCAAAACCTTTTCACAAGTCCACACGGAATACAAGAATGTCCCTATTTCTTTGGCACGTCGAAATCACTTATTGGAATAATTAGGATTTATAATTATTTATAAGTCCATTTAACTTATGTGGAGTATAAAATTGATGAAGAAAATTATATTGAACCATTTGATAATGAACATTTACTGTATATGTAACACTTTCATAACATAATTTTGAGCAACTCTCCTCCTGAATTTTAAATCTTTCTCCCATTGCATTTTTAATATAAATCTTATCTTCTTTAGTCATTTGTAGCTTATATATATATTTTAGTAATAATTTCCTTAAAAACAAACGTATGTTATTATATTATCAATTTGACTTTGTTTAGCGAGTCTCAAATTTGCTGCCAGTCTCTTTTTCAAATACATTTTAATTGATAATATGCAAACATTGTATATCGTATTTATTTTTTCGTTAATGAAAAGTTAAGTAAAAAAGATCCTGAGAAACAATCTTTTATCCTCTGTATACCTTTACCACACCAATGATCAAATAAAGAATTATTCAAAATAAAAGGAAGTTGATTTTGTTTTAACCACATTTTTTTGTTAATTGATCATTTTTAATTCCTCTCTCATTATGAATTCTATTCCATATGTTTAAAATATGTTTCAGTACAGAAAAGTCTTAAGTTCCTTTAAACGACTCAGTATTCCATTTCTACAAAATTAATTCCCCTTCCATTTAAATCTTTGTCCTCTGTCTACTGATCCTCCCCACCCACCCCCCAACTCTGGGCCAGAGACTCTGATAGCTCAGTGGTTAGAGCACTGGTCTTGTCAAGTGAAGTCAATTTTATTTATTGCTCATACCCTGCTCACTGGTAAAGGCATTTCTCCAGGACCACAGAGAATATTTACATAGATATCAGTTAGGAAAGCAGTTCATGCATTAAAATATTAAGACATATACACTGAAAGTACACAACGCACTATCCACATCTGTACTGGGAGCTCAGGAACCTGTTAACTTGGGGGGGAGGGGATGTGGGAAGCTGTTTCCCCCTCAGGATATAAGGGCCAGAGTGCTACGGTCCTGCCAGATGGCAGAAAAGAGAAGTTTACATGTAGGATGTGTGGATCCTTTCACAATGTTTTCAGCCCATGTTCTTCATGCAAGCGTGAGGTTTCCCAATGATAACTGCTGCTGACTTCACTATTCTCTGCAGGGTCTTGCGGTCCAAGGAGGGACAGCTACCAAACGATGCAGTTTCATAGGATGCCCTCAATACATCTTCTATAGATGTGGAAGGGGGTGGGACTTTCCTCAGGCTTCTCAGGAAGTAGAGGTGCTGCTGGGCTTTCTTGGAGATAGAGCTGATGTTAAGGGACCAGGTGAGATTCTCCGTCAGGTGAACTCCATGGAACTTGATACTCTTGATGACCTCAGCAGTGGAGCCATCGATTTGATATAAGTGGTTATTCTATATTTGTGTATTATCAGTTAAGATCTTTTGTAAAACAAGTGTGTGGTCGTCAAATGAATTTACTGTCTGAAACTGATTTTGAGAAATATGTGCTCTCATTTCCAAAAAAAGGGTTATATATCAGGTTTGTATCGTATTTTGTTGGAAAGTGAAAGTAAAATAGATTTGGATAAAGATAAAATTAAATGGGAAAAAGATTTAAGTTTAACAATAACTGAAGAAGATTGGTCTGAAATCTGCCGTAATAGTGTTTGAAAATTGATTAATGCTAGATTGGCGACGATTAATTATTGTTTTATACATCAATTATATTTAACACCCGAAAAATTAAAAAAATTTGGTTTTAGTAAGTCAGATCTTTGTTTTCGTTGTGATCAGGTTTCTGGTACTTTTTTACATACTGTTTGGTTGTGTGATCGGTTACAACAATTTTGGAAAGGTATTCAATCTGTATTTAATAGTCTATATAATCTTCATATTGTATTAGACCCTGATATATTTTTATTAGGGAATATGCAACCGTTGATTGATTTAGAATTAGATAATTACCAGATCTCTTTTATTTACTTAGCGCTGGCAGTGGCCAAGAAATGTATAGTGATTACTTGGAAGAATAGAAATGTATTGTCTTTAGATAGGTGGTATTCAGAGATGAAGTTTTGTTTGGTTATGGAAAGAATATCTTTTTCTATACAAGATAAGATGTCTTTTCATGAGTTAAAGTGGACCCCATTTATTGATTATATACAATTTAAATAAGTTTGAATTAATCATGTTTTTCTTTAAAAAAACTTTTTTTATTATATATTTTTTCCATATTTATGTTTTCTTTTTTTTTCATTCTTTTTAAAAAATTTTTAAAAATAATTAGTTGTTTTTTTTTGTTTAAATTCTTTTTGTTTTTTCATATATATTCTAAAAATAAGATTTTTTTTGGATTAATAATTAAAACTTAATTAATTTTTTTGTTTTTTTATGTATATCGATCTTTTTTTAAAGATATATATTTTTTATTTTTTTTATTATACCAATAGTATTAATTCTTCACTCTTTATCGTGGGGGTGGGTTTAGGGGTTAAAAATATTTCTTTTTAGTCTTAGTTTTTAGTTGTTAGGGGGAGATGCCGAGATTGGTATTCTATTAACTATGTTACTTTGTACTTGTGTTACTTTATTTTGTATTTTTTCTGTACGTGAATTACTTACTTTCTTCATATGTTAAAATTAATAAATAAAATTTCAAAAAAAAACAATTAAAAAAAAGCAGTGGAGCCATCAATGGTCAGTGGGGGGGTGGGGGGCAGTGTTCAGTGTGATGGTCTTGGGTTTCCGACCCAGACTGCCTGAGGTCTCCCCATCAGGAAGTCAAGAATCCAAGTGCAGACGGAGGTGTTTAGACCCAGCAGGCCCAACTTCCCTATCAGGTATGTTAAATGCTGAGCTGGTCAATAAATAGGATTTGGACTACTAGTCCCTATTTTCCAGGTGGGTGCTAGATGGAGGGAGGTGCCCATTGCATCGTCCATGGAGCGGTTGGATCTATATGCAGAGGGGAAAACAGCTTCCCACATCCCCTCCCCCCCCAAGTCAACATATTCCTGAGCTCCCAGTACAGATGTGGATAGTGCGTCGTGGACTTTCAGTGTATATGTCTTAATATTTTAATGCATGAACTGCTTTCCTAACTGATATCTATGTAAATATTCTCTGTGGTCCTGGAGAAACGCCTTTACCAGTGAGCAGGGTATGAACAATAAATAAAATTGACTTCACTTGACAAGACCAGTGCTCTAACCACTGAGCTCTAACTCTGGCCCAGAGTTGGGGGGAGGGTGGGATCAGTAGACAGAGGACAAAGATTTAAACTGAAGGGGAATTAATTTTGTAGAAATGGAATAGTGAGTCGTTTAAAGGAACTAAAGATTTTTCTGTACTGAAACATATTTTAAACAGGTGCTTGGTGTACCCCACAATGACCCTCTCAAAGCATTTCATGATGATGGACACGAGGCAGGACACAGGCAACTTGTTTGGCACAGGGACAATGGTTGCGCCTTTGAAACACTTAGGGACCACATCGCTACTCAGGCAGATGTTCAGTATGTCAGTGGAGACATCCACTGGCTGGGGCACACAACCCCCAATCACCCTGCTGGGAATGTTATCCTTGCGAACCAGGAGTCGAGCGTTCATTCCTCGTTGGGGCCTCATTTCTGTGAGGGGGGCTCTGGACTTTGTCTTTGACAAATTTAAAGAATTTCATGCAGGTTCAATTCTAAATGTAGTTTAACATGGACAATAATAGAACCTTTAATGATTCGGGACAATATGCTCCACAGCACAGCAGGTAAATGGAGAGAGCGCCCCCTATCGATGACATAGAGAACAGAGGATAGTGATCTGTAAATTAGGTGCAGGAAGAAATTTTAATATGTTCTTTATCACATTTTAAAAAATGTAAATGTGCATATTTTAAAAATATTGAATAGTTTTGAATTTTTTGTTTCCTCAGTAACTCGTTTACATTTCCTAGACCACGTATTGAAACTAAGGTATGACATCGGAAAGTGTGGCACATTCCCACAGAGGCATGGTGGTAAGTGCGCTGACCGGCTGCATCACGGGGTCACCAATAGCCACGGAGCACGAAGCCCTGCAAAAGGTAATGGACACAGCCCAGGAGATCAAAACCCTCCCCACTGTCAAGGTTCCATTATTGTCATGTAATACTACATTTAGAATGCAAGGTACCTGAAATTCGTTAACTTTGTCTACCGTAAGGCAAAGAGTCGCCCCTTTGTCCAGCGACCCTCACAGAAACCGACAGCACCTGGTGTTCCCAGGCGGTCTCCCATAGGAACATAGGAAGTAGGAACAGGAGTAGGCCAAAAATGGCCCATGGAGCCTGCTCCGCCATTCAATACGATCCTGGCTGATCTAATTTATGACCTAACTCCACCTACCTGCCTTCTCCCCATATCCCCTAATTCCTCTATCATTCCCCTCTGAGTCCTGAGCCTGCTTCGCTTCCAAGATCAGACGATCCCAGGCATATGTGGCTCATTAGGTGTTACGGGGGAGGGAACGATACCGTCGGGAGGGCAGACGCGATTATCAATGACCCCCACCCTGCCCGGCACACGCTTTGTTCTCGCTGCTGCCATCAGGAAAAAGGTGCAAGTGCCACAGGACTCGCCCCCACCAGGTTCAGGAACAGCCGCTCCAACCCCCCTCCAGTCAGTTTGTTCACATTTATGTATTTGCTTGTGTACTTTGGGTACAGTTTTTTTTTTGCACTTCCAGAAAGCGGTAATTCACCCGGGCCCACAAGAAAACAAATCTCAGGGTTGTATGTGAGGTCATGTACGTACTCTGACAACAAATCTGAAATCGAAATCAAAAATGTATTCGGCACTCGGCGTCACGAAGCACATTCGAACTCTCTCTAAATCCTTTGGTCGCTGTGTCTTACAAACACGTGTCTTCCGGGCCGTTCCAGAACCACGGCGTCCATGTCTCCTGACGGCACTGGATAAAGGTAGAGGTTCTGCCCCTCACGGGTCGAGTTGGATGCCCCAACACCGATAACGGAGACGTTTTCAGGATCCGTGCGTTGTGGAGTCAACCCCGAGGTTGTGCTTGCTCTCGTGAATGGGCTCGACTCGCCGGGCAGGGGGTGGGGGGTGGGTGAGGGTTGGTGCTGCTTGACACCTGGATGACACTTTATCAGCTGCCGAATCCCGGATGGCGTAGGAAGTTGCATCTCCTGCCAATCAAGATTGGACTCCACCCACCCATCGGTGCATACCTGACCATTGGCCTCTTTAAACATCTAGTGATAACCTGGGCTGGACTCCCCACCCCCACCCCTGCTCGCTGCAAGGTCCACCATGCGGAGCAGCTCTTTCTCTTCTGCCTCTCAGCGAACCCTGCTCCACTCCTGGTCGCGAACTGTGGAAACGCTGGAGAGGCTTGGTCAGGTGCGCTCGACCAATGGATTGGGGTTGTTGCGCATTGTGGAGCTATTCCAGATAACGTGTGGGCAGTGGCGTTGGTTGTGATGAGTCTGACAAACACTTGCTAAATCGGTAATTGGATCTGATGTGACTGGGTTGTCATATCCTTGTGTAAGCAGTTCCTGCTATCGGTAAGTGCAAAGTTCGATGTGACTGGGTTGGACTGTGCGGTGTAATTGAAATTACTGGTGTGTGTTAACCCTGTCATTATCCCATTACATGTGTTTCAATGAAGACCCTTCCTGTATCCAGACCTGTTGCTCTTTGAACCCATCAAACTTGTTTACATTCCCACATAGCAGACCGGCAGCGAAAGCGAAGATACATGCCTTGGTGAATGAAATATTGGGGTATTAACACACCTCTTCAGGGGCTACGGGATAGGATGACCCGCGGCGAGAGGGCGCAGACCGACAGAGAAACAAGAATTACTTAACCCAACAACGAGAAACGTTTGCAAGTTCTCCGGCGGGCATGGAACGGGGTTGAGTGTGGAGAGGGAAGAGGGGTGGAGAGGGAAGAGGGGTGAGGGTGGGGGTTGTGTTCACGGTGTCATAATGTCACAGACACCAGGATGTGACCAGCAGAGAACGGGAATCACTGGGGGCGACGTGGACAATAATTGTCACGGACATATGAGAGGGAAGGTGTGCGTCGTCATCTCCCTCGATGGGATGCAGTTGGTGGTCGACGTTCACAAATCAACGACCACCTTCGATTCACCAGTCGCGTTACCTGTGGGAGCGGAAAAATAAAAGATCATATCGAGTTAAATAGGAAACTGGATGGATCGAGTGGACACAGAAATGCTACAAGAACGTTCTGCCTCGTTACCTTTTCAGGTCACTGTAAACGGATCGATCTTCCAAATTCAGTCCCTGTTGAAGATGACGAGGTCGTAACGATGCACAAAACATATCGTCAGAGGCGAAAGGGGATTGTTCGGGGCAATCGAATTGGAAGGGAATTGTGAGGCGGCCGTTACGGAGATTTGGCTGGGAGAGGAACAGGGCTGGAGGCCGAATGGTCATGGCTTTTAGTGGATGATGGAGGGGCAAGGGGAAATAGGTGACTGGGATGGGTTACAAAGCGCAGCTACTGAAAGGGAGCACATGCGCTGGGGCAATACGGGAGAGTAGAGAGGAATTCACTCTGATGGAGCGACACTACCGGCTTCTGAATAGGCACCGGGAGATTGAGGGAAACCTATCCAGACAGATAATGGAAAACTATAAGATTGAGTGAGTGCGTGATATAATCTCTCTTATATTGACCGAGACGTGCTCGAAGCGACAGGATTAGATGGGAAATAATATCTTCAGGGCAACCAAGAGGGCTTCTTGTAACCGTCCGTAGATGTTCCAAGTAGACACCCTGTTCTCGTAATGAACCTGACAGGGGAACCGGCCTCTCCATATCAGATCATCGTGTGAACATTGATCACAACGACTTGGATGTCAAGTTGGTGATGAACCAGGATAAGACTGGATCTCGTGGAACCACGCTGAATTGGGGAGGGGGAAAAGTGACATTATTAGGCAGGATCTATTGGGGGGGGGGGTTTAATTAGGGCACCTGTTATTGGACAATTCCCCAACTCCAACGTGGGATTTGTGAAAGATCAGCCGATCCGAGATCTGCTCCGGAATGATCCAATCAGGTCAAGGATGGCCAGGTGAGGGTAATGGGGATGACAAGGGGGTGGGAGGCGGTGCATTTGATCAATAATACAGTATCAAGTCTATGTGAGGTTTTGGACGAATATCCAGGGAACAGGGAATACAGATGATCAGGTGTCAGAAAGGGTTTTGCTTAAATCTGGATAGTGTTCGGCACAGACATCGTGGGCCGGATGATCTGCCCCCATGTCGCACTGTTCGATGTTACAACGTCTTTACTCCATTCCATGTTGAGCTCGATAGACGTTTGGGCGTTGAGCGGATTTGGGAACATCGGGATCCAGGGCAAAGTGAACACGGGAGATGGAATCCTTCTTAATTGATGGAGAAGTCTCCAGTAGCTGAGCGGGTTACTCCGGGTATTATTTCTACACGCCGGAACGGAATGAACAAAGTACTTCTCTTACCATATACGTGGAGCTATCATCAGGAGGCGGTTTGGGTTTCTGTGGATGGAGTAGCAGAAAATGAACCAAGGGTACAAGGAACACATTTATCCGGGTTACACCCGATTCCTGAGGTCTGGCGCTTCCTCAGGAGGTTGAAGAGGGCAAGGTTACATCCATCACCACCCCTCCCCCATCATGACCACATTTTACAGGAGTACAATGGAGAGCGTCCTGTCCACCTGCCTCGTTGCGCGACGGTAGCTGCGAAGCACCAGACCGGGTCAATACAGAGGGTTATTGAAACGGCCGGTAAATCATATTAACCGGGAGCGTCATTTCAATGGGGCTCAAAGAATTATCAGACGACCTTTGGTCACCTCTTAGACACATGGCCAAGCTGCAAAATAGCTTCTTCCCACAGGCCATGAGACTGATGAACAGCATCCTTTGACCCAGATAATTACCCCAATTTCATCGTTAATATTCAGCAGAAATTTTATCTTGACCTGATTATGAGGTGCTATGTCTTGTGTGTTTAAGTGTACTCCATGGACCAGAGAAATGCTCTTTCCTCTGGTTCCACATGTAGGGTCAGGGAAGAATAAACATGAACTCGAAAAATGTTCACGCTCATTGCCGTCTGGGACAATGCACATGGGCGTGTTTGACTTCAGGGATAGAACCACTGAACATTGCGGCACAGGAACTGGCCCTTCTGATCTGGGCCGAACTATAATTCCCCCTCGCCCCACTGACCTTCCCCCACTCTATGGACCTCCATACCCCTCCCAACCTTGTAACTGTCTGAAGTTTTCTTACGTGCTAAAATTGAGCTCGCATTCACCAACTCAGCTGGCAGCTCTTTCCACATTCCCACCACACTCTGTCTGAAGAAGTTCCCCCTAAACCTTTTCCTTTTTACCCTTAACCCATGTCCTCTGGTTTGGACCTCACTGACCCTCAGTGGAAAAAGTCTGTCTTCATTTACTCTGTCCATCCCCCTCATCATTTTAAATATAAAATCTCCCCTCATACTTCTACGCTCCAGGGAATAAAATCTGAACCTGCTTAACTTTTCCGTGGAATTCAGTTCCAGATATTGGATAATAGACACTGGACCATAGTTATTTGACCATTGACACTGTGGCCTCTGCAGATTGTGATCGACCATGGGTACAGCACCTCTGCCACAGTTGCTGCATGCAGGGCCGGCGCCAAGGGGGGGGGGCATTGACCCCCAGACGAGGTGCTGTGTGCCCCCAAACAAGGTGATGCGTCCCCCCCAAACGAGGTGCTGCGTCCCCCCCAAATGAGGCACTGCGCCTCCCCAAACATGGTGCTCCCTTGACAATGGGCTCGGGCCGAGAAATTGGTTACGCCTTTACTTCCCGGATACGCTGAATGACCTGTCGAATTTCCCTCGGGCTTTTGCATATGGTGCTCTGACCGTTCTGACCCGTGGCGTATGGAACGAAAATGGGAAACATGGATACCAAACCATACAAGTTCAACAGTACGAACATTCATCCGTGGGATATTTTCATACGTCTGCGATGTGCTTTCAGCATCTGTGGTCAAGGCATCTGTGGGAATACAAAACACTCAGTCACTCCAGTTACATATCAGAGTAAGTTCTGCAATGCAGAGGAGAAGGACCGGCCCCTTGGATCCATGCATTAAATTAAAATGGTTCAAACACCCCACCCATCCTGTACATTTCACCCCTTGTAACCTCCATCATCCCCAACACACAGGAGGTCCAGTCATGGAAGTGATACGGGGGTCTCAGAGCAGGCACCACCAGGCTGAGGAACAGTTTCTTCCTACGTGAGGTGAGAATGCTGAACGCCCAAAGGAACAGCTCACAATGACCTCCCGAAACTCTTGTATGTATGAAACAATATTTATCATATGTGTACAGCAGAGATTGGTCTAAATATGTGCTATGTCCATATGTGTGTCTGCATGTTTTTACACCGAGGAACGGAGAACGCTGTTTCGTTGGGTTGTACTTGTACTATCAGAGGACTTGATGAGCTTCTCCTGTTCTGCTGCTTGTAGCGTGCGGATTTATACAGGGCTGCAAAGTTCCCAGTTGTTGGTGAGAAACAAGGGGCGATGTACTGTATATAATTGATTCTGTGAAAATGTAAGTGGGCTGATTAGGAAGTTCACAAACATCATAAATTGGTGCAGTTGTGGATAGACTCAAAAGGCTGAAAGATATAAATCAGTTTGAAATGTGGGTGAAGAAATAATAGATGGAGGTTAATCTGGACAGTTGAGATGTGCTATCTTCTTTCTTTGGCTTGGCTTCGCGGACGAAGATTTATGGAAGGGGTAAAAAAGTCCACGTCAGCTGCAGGCTCGTTTGTGGCTGACCAGTCCGATGCGGGACAGGCAGACACGATTGCAGCGGTTGCAAGGGAAAATTGGTTGGTTGGGGTTGGGTGTTGGGTTTTTCCTCCTTTGCCTTTTGTCAGTGAGGTGGGCTCTGCGGTCTTCTTCAAAGGAGGCTGCTGCCCGCCAAACTGTGAGGCGCCAAGATGCACGGTTTGAGGTGTTATCAGCCCACTGGCGGTGGTCAATGTGGCAGGCACCAAGAGATTTCTTTAGGCAGTCCTTGTACCTTTTCTTTGGTGCACCTCTGTCACGGTGGCCAGTGGAGAGCTCGCCATATAATACGATCTTGGGAAGGCGATGGTCCTCCATTCTGGAGACGTGACCCATCCAGCGCAGCTGGATCTTCAGCAGCGTGGACTCGATGCTGTCGACCTCTGCCATCTCGAGTACCTCGACGTTAGGGGTGTGAGCGCTCCAATGGATGTTGAGGATGGAGCGGAGACAACGCTGGTGGAAGCGTTCTAGGAGCCGTAGGTGGTGCCGGTAGAGGACCCATGATTCGGAGCCGAACAGGAGTGTGGGTATGACAACGGCTCTGTATACGCTTATCTTTGTGAGGTTTTTCAGTTGGTTGTTTTTCCAGACTCTTTTGTGTAGTCTTCCAAAGGCGCTATTTGCCTTGGCGAGTCTGTTGTCTATCTCATTGTCGATCCTTGCATCTGATGAAATGGTGCAGCCGAGATAGGTAAACTGGTTGACCGTTTTGAGTTTTGTGTGCCCGATGGAGATGTGGGGGGGCTGGTAGTCATGGTGGGGAGCTGGCTGATGGAGGACCTCAGTTTTCTTCAGGCTGACTTCCAGGCCAAATATTTTGGCAGTTTCCGCAAAGCAGGACGTCAAGCGCTGAAGAGCTGGCTCTGAATGGGCAACTAAAGCGGCATCATCTGCAAAGAGTAGTGCTATACTTGAGGTCTAATAGTATGGGAACATAAATGACAGGACCTTTGATGTGGAGAGCATCTCGGGATGCATGTGAAAGTTGACAAGGTAGTAAAGAAGGCATGCTTGCCTTCATCGATTTGGATATGCAGAATAAAAGCCAGGGAGTCGTGTTTGAGCTACAGTAAAAACCCCTTTATTTGGAATTCAAGTAAGTGGCAGCCTCAAGCAGCCAGCTAAAATTTGGCGGAAAATAAATAGGTAAAAAAAAACACGAAACTTCAAAATTGGGCCCCTTCTGGCGGTTAGTTTGCCAATCACACAATCTCAAGCAAGGAAAAATGCACTTATCAGGCATCTACCAATCCCCGTAGGTGCCGAATACTAGGTTAGGTAACATTTGGAGTATTGTGTGCATTTCTGGTCTCCACGTTACAGGACAGATATGGAGATTTTGGAGAGAGTGCTGAAGAGATTTGCCAGGATTAGTGACAAACTTGGATTTTTTTCTCTGCATGGCCTAATAAAAGTTTATAAAATTGATGAGGGATATAGATAGGGCAGATCATGTTGATAAAAGGGCAGCGGTCCATTTTATTAGAAAGATTAGTAGCGTTGTAAAGTTAACAAAATAGTGATTCAGTACACACTTTCTATATCATCTTATAGTCAATGGAACTATTCAAAAAAATAGTTCAGCACAGACTAGAAGGGCCAATGGGCCTGTTTCTGTGCTGCAATGTGCTATGTTCAAATATAGTTCAATGGGCCACAGGTCAAGCGACGCAGAGCCTGGAATAGCAACACTTTGAAAGCGCAGCAGTGCTCACACGTCCTCAGGAAGCTGAGGTGGGCGAGTCCAACGGCCCCCATCTGAACAACCTCTTACAGGGGCACGAAAGGGGTGTCCTGTCTGGAGGCATTACTGTGGGGGACGATAACTGCAAAGTATCGACCCAAAGGTCTAACTCAGTGATTCTCAACCTTTTTCTTTCCACTCACATCCCACTTTCAGTAATCCCTAGGCCACTGGGGCTCTGATTAGTGGGGGATTGCTGAAGGTGGGATGTGAGTGGGAAGGGAAGGTTGAGAATCACCACTCTAGATCTGATTGTTAATGAAATATTTTGCTGGAATAAAATGGTCATTGGACCCTTTCCTTTGGAGTTCAGAACCTGTGCATTAAACGAGACAATTAGGGTCAGTAAACCTTTTCTTTCCACCCACATCCCACCTGAAGCAATCCTTCACTAATCATAAATCACCGATGGCCTAGGAATGACTTAAATGGATTTTGAATGGAAAAAGAAAAATATTTAGAACCACTGGTCCAGACAGCCGAGGATCACTGGGGTCTGTCTCCCTTTCCTCTATGAACACAATTAATGTGAGAGCTGCGTCAATAGGGCTCAAGGAATTATTGAAGTCCCTCTCCGTCCAGCGCACTGAATATTCAACCCACTACCGTCAGCATGAAGGTACGAGTATCAAAATCAGGAATGCCAGGTTGGAGAACTGTGGTCAAATAACCCACACTGGTTGCTGGAAACTGGCTCATGGGAGTCAGGTATCGGAAGCAGGAAGTGAGGGCAAGAAGGTGCTGCCAAAGGGGATCTTATGGAAACGTATTAAATGATGAAAATCAGCTAATGCGAGGTAAGTTGTTCCCATTGGTGGGGGAGACCAGAATGAGGGGACATGGATTCAAGATACCGGGGAGTAGATTTAGGCCGGAGAGGAGGAGGAACTGCTTTTCCCAGAGGCTGGGGAATCAGTGGAATTCACTGCCCGTTAAAGCAGTGGAGGCGACCTCAGTAAATAGATTTCAGACCAGGTTGGGTAGATTTTTACATAGAGGGGGAATGAAGGGATATGGGGAAAAGGCAGGTCAGTGGAGATGATCTTCAGATCAGCCTTGGTCTCATTGAATGGTGGAGAAGGCCGGCGGGCTGTCTCCTGCTCCCATGTTCCTGTCTTCTTAATAAATGGAGACTCGAACCTTAATCGCCAAAACCAACAAGCCAAAATGCGGGGTTATTGCCCCGTCATGACACTCCAACTGCCCTCCCTCATGTGATAAAGTTTCCCAAATCAATTCCCAGCACGGTGGCAGCTGGTGGTATTTCTAAGGGAAGAGTATCGTGGGGATGGGAAAAGGATTTCTCTCACTGTTTCTTCCCGCAGTGATTTCTGCTGCACGTCTCCCCGGAGGCGCCCTCCTGATGGAAAAGGATCCAAAATCGGAATCAGAAGTTATTGTTCTGGACAAGTGGTGAAATTCAGCCACATCGTGAAAACATTCATTTTATAACCATCTTACAACATGACTGGAAAAAAGTAACAAAAATAGAGCACTAAAAGTGAGGCCGTGTCTGGGGTTCAGGAATTTGATGGTGGTGGGGGGGTGAAAGAAGCTGTCCTTGTGACTCTGGGAACCCGTCTTCAGGCTCCTGGACCTCCTTCTCGATGGGAGCAGAGTGCAAATGGAATGGTCTGGGAGGTGGGGGTCCCGGGGGATAGTGGCTGCTTTAATAAAGTCATTTCCCCCTAGTGGATGTCATCAATGGAGTGAAATCAACCTCAAACCCCAGTCTCTCCGAGGACTGATTCCACAGGTGCGAATTTCACTCGAACCCTCTCCGGCTTTCAGTCGTTCCTGGAAGCTTTTCTGTATCTAGTCGAGATCTTGCACACCGATGGGAGGGCTGTGTTCCTTGAGCAAATGCAATGAGGCTTTTTCCACTGAGGGTGTGTGAGATACAAACTGGAGAACATGGGTTCAGGCTGAAAGAGGAAACGTTGAGGCAGATTTGAGGGAAAATAGCTGGACACTGAGAGGTGGGAGTGTGGAATGAGCAAAAGTGGTGAACGTGGGCTCATTTTTAAAACTGAAGAACTTGGACAGGTTCATGGATGGGAGGGACATGGAGGCCTACGGACTGGGTACAGGTCAGTGGGTCTAGGCAGAATAATAGGCAGCACAGACTAGAAGGGCAGAAGGGCTGTTTCTTGGGCTTTAATGTTGTTAGCATGAAAGATGTCTCCCTGTTGTTTGGTCATCTCCCCCTTTCCCTTTTTGATTGGACATCTCGCATGTTCCCCCACACCTTGATGAAGGGCTCAGGCCCGAAACGTTGGTGATGTATCTTTACCTTTACTATATAAAGGCACTGTTTGACCTGCCGAGTTTTTCAAACACCTGTCCTGCATATCTATTATTTGTCTGCGTTTGTGCTATGTCTGGTTGTGTTTATACACCGAGGACCGGAGAAGGCGGTTTCGCCGGGTTGCACTTGTGCAATCAGATGACAACAAATGTGACCTGACTTTGAACAACGTCCTGTATTGCAGAAACAGCGACCGATTAGCTGACAAAAGGTATGAAATACAAATTGAGCTGCAAATTACAATTGTCGCCTGAGGACAACACCCTTGTCGTGTTTAATCAAAATGCAGGAAACATTTGAATGAAGTGCATTTACCTGTTCATATTACTCCTGACAAACCACACGACCAACCCGCAGACCATTGCAGCTCCAGCAATAACGCCAATCGCGACGCCAGCTTTCGCCCCAGCCGACAAACCACCAGGAGAGAGTCGTTCTGAAAATGTGCATAAGGGAGCCATGTCACAGGAGCCATGTCACATCATGGGATGGAAGCTAACAGGAAGGAAGCAGAAGGGGAAGTGGGTTTGTTTCTGGGGAGGGGGAGGAGGGGTGAACAAGTTCACAAGGTTACATCGTGTATTGAGACATAACCAAGTGAAGGAGATTTTCCGAGCATCTCCCCCCCCCCCCCCCCACACCCCACTTTCTTTCTCCTCGCCCACATGAGTAGGACTAAGTGTTTCAACTCAGTGGGTACCTGCCCCCTCCCCCTCTGATCTTGCCTGAGTGGGACTCATGGGTTAAAACCACCCAGCCATCAATCAATCCCCTCCCCCTCCGTTCCTCTCTGCCCACCACCCATTCCTTATCTGGATCCACCCATCATCTGCCTTTCTTATCAATTTTCCTTCACCTACACCACATAAACCCCTCCATCTTCCATCCCACCCTCCTTCCACCCTTCCCTCCGTCACCTTCCTCCATTCATAGATCACAGCAGTGGAGAAACTGCCCTTTGACCCTTCTGTGCAGAACTGTTATTCCCTGAGATCCACTGAACGACAGTCAGTCCATATCCCTCCATACCTCTGCCACCCAGATAACTGAACAAATTTTCACAAATGTCAAAATTGAGCTAGCATTCACCTCTTGAGCTCATTCCTCACCCGAGTCCTGATGCAGGCTTCAGATCCCAAACGTTGTCCATTTCGTTGCCTTCCCATAGTCCAGTGGTTCTCAACCTTTTTCTATTCACATCCCACTTTAAGTATTCCCTCTGCCATCGGTGTTCTGTGATTAGTAAGGGATTGCTTACACTGGGATGTGAGTGGGAAGGGAAAGTTGGGAACCACTGCTCTAGACCCAATTGTGACTGAAATATTCTGCTTGAGAAAAATGGTCATTGGCCCATTTCCTTTGGAGTTTGGAAACAGTGCACATAACGAGTCAATGAGGTACAATTAAAATAGTGGTTTTCAAACTTTTTTTCCCCACTCACATCTCTCTTTAAGTAATCCCTTTGCAATCACAAAGCACTGATGACATGGGGAATATTTAAAGTGGGTTGTGAGTGGGAAGAACCAGTGCCGTAGGCTGTCTGAACCCTGGACTTTGTCCACCAGTTCAGTTTATTTTGCCCGCAAACTCTTCCATGTTCATTGTTTTTGGGACCGACAGGTTGACTACTAAATCATGTGGAGTAAAGGAAAGTTGCTCCAAAAAGAACATTAGAACTTTAAAAGCAATCAATAGAATGTAGGGAACAAACACTGAATTTTCACTAGCCCTTCAGGTGAGTTAACAAGGTTCCACAAGGTTACGAGAGGCACAGACCATGTGGACGGCCAGCGCCTTTTTCCCAGGGAAGGTCGAGCAAACACCAGGGGATGTCTGTACAAAGTGAGGGTTAGGTTTTCTTTTAACACAGAGGGTGCCGGGTGGTTGGAATGCGTTGCCAGGGGTGGTGGCGGAGGCTGGTTCAACAGGGTGATTAAAAAGAGATGGAACAGGGATGAAAGGGAAAGAGTGAGCGAATACTTAACTTCGTTTTGGGTATTTTTATATCGGTCGGCACAACATTGTGGGCCGTAGGGCCTGTGCTGTGGTGTAATATTCTATGTTTTATGACCAACAGGTGAGAACACAACGTCTGTCAGTTCTCATTAAACTCGCATGTTGTGTCCGCTCTACTCTTACTCTCATGGACCAGCAGGAATGTCGCTACGATAGTTGATGACTTGGAAGGTCCATGGCCACCTAGAGAACTTTAAACCAAGTTGGGTAAATTTTTATATTGTCGGAGAATAAAGAGAAGTGGGGAAAAGGCAGGTCGGCTGAGATGAGCCTTTCCTCGGATCAGCCACGAACGGCGGAGAAGGCTCGACGGACAAATGGCCGCCTCCTTCTCCTGTTTGTGATGTTCTTATGTCCTGATGCAGGCTGCAGACCTCTATCTGTATTTTCCTCTATGTAATGCACTATCAGTTTGTTAACATTCCTTTTTTGTGCACATTGAGTACAGATTTTGTTGTTGAACTGAGATCTCGTGAACCATTGGAAAAAGTAACATATAATTTACGAGATAATTATTTAGCTATCGGAAAGATTGGAGCCTTATTTGGAGCCTCTATAGGTTTAAAACATTGAATATTTCTGCCTTGTTGTGGTTCAATGTCTCAATCCACAATATTTATCTGATATTATAGTTCACTTCTCCTTTCTTTCCTTTTAAAAAAGGTAGTTAGGGGTGAGTATAGGGGTGATTTTAGGTAATGGGGTATACAAAGGGGGAGGGCTTTCTGGGTAAGGGGGGGTTAGAGGGGTTTCCGTTATAGTTATTAATATTTTGTATTGTTTAGTAATTTTATGTACCATGTTTTTAAAACTTAAATAAAGTGCCGATAAATTTTCCTCACATGAAAACCCATTTATTCCTGGTCTCATTCCAGTGAATACTCTCTGAACCCTCTCCTTTCCAAAACCAGATGCCCAAAACTGTACCCAATACTCCAGGTGAGGTCTCACCTGTGCCTGTAAAGCCTTAACATCACACCCCTGCTGTTACATGCTCAAAATGAACGCCAACATTCTATTCGCCTTTTTCACCTACCCGGTGGTTCACCTTCAGGGTATCCTGCACGACGTCTCCCAAGTCCCTTTACACCTTGGGATTTTGAATTTTCCTCCCATCTAATTAAGTCTGCTTGTTTATTTCTTCTACCGAAGAGCACGACCATCCACTTCCCGAAATAGTCCTCTTTGGCCGTTCGCCTCATCTCTGTCCTATTTTGGTATCATCTTTAAACATAGTCACAAAAAGCCGTCTTCTCCATAATCCAAATCATTTATATATGACGTGGAGAAACACCAGCCCTGACATCGACCCAGTAGATCTAGTACCAGTCCACCAGCACTAGCCAAGATTGTGGGTGTTAAGAACCATTCCAGACGACTTGAAGCTCCCAGCGATGCCATCAACAAACTGAAGGCGCTGTCAAACGAATCTGCATTTGACTATGACTGGCACCGCTTTCAGACACGGAACTCTTCGATCTCATGTATTGAAGCCGGGAAACTGACTCAACCCCCCCCTCACCCATCCTATTAACATCACTGAGCACCTTATCTCATTCTTGAGTTAAGAAAGCATTAGCAAAAACTGAAAGGGCACCTTGCCCCCGAGAGATTGAAGTGAGGGCATGACCTGGCACTTGGCTCCTCAGTAAATCCCTTTGCACCGCCTCTCACCCCTGTTCAACTCCACGTTCAGCCCTTCGTTACGTTTCTCTGATTAGCATTACAGGCTGAAGAGGTGCGCAGGTGGCAGGCAAAACAATTCAATCCAAGTGGAATGCAGAGAGAAACATTGACGTAACCTGTGCAGTTATGCCAATAGTTAGGTCGCTTCATCTCCTGCTTATGTTATGAACGTGATCCACGTGGAACACAGAGGGAAATGTTTACTCACCTCGCAGTGTTATTTCGACAATTTGATTCATACTCTTCTTGGTTCTGGAGTTCTTGACCTGACACGTGTAATTTCCACGGTTAACCGCTTGTAATGACCTGATGGCAAATGCCTGACCTGACTGCAGTTTACTTGTCCCAAGGAACCAGAAAAATTCACCAATGGGAACTGAGAGCACAGAGCAAGTTAATGTGACTGTAGAACTAATATTGGCCTCAACTGGACCCCGTGGTTCAATTTGGACGTTCTCTGGTCCATCTACAAACTGAAATCGAGATTGTCTGTCGATTCTGTAACTACTAACATGGTGTGCAAACCATGGAATATTACACCAGAGAGAACAAACCCTTCAGCCACGGTCATCTGGGCCAAACTATTATTCTCCCATGTTCCACAGACCTGCACCCAGCCCATTCGCTTCCTATCCGGCTTGGCATCCAAATCCTTCTTCAATTTAATAATACAGCCCACATTTGCAACTTCAGCTGGCAGCTTGTTCCACATTGTCACCACTCTCCCTCTCAACAGATGCACCTCATCTTCCCCTATACTTTCCCCCTTAACCCAAGTCCTCAGGTTTGTATCTCACCCACCCTGAGTGGAAAGAGCCGAACTCCATTTATTCTGTCAGTCCCCCTCATCATTTTAAATACCTCATCAAATCTTCCTCATTGTTCTACACTCCAGGGAATAAAGTCTCAACCTGTTTACCCTTTCCCTATATCTCAGTTCCTCAAGTACTGGAAATATTCTAGTAAATCTTTTCTGCACTCTCAATTTTATTGATATAATGGCTGTGGTTAGATTAACAAAACTGTACACAATACTCCAAATTAAAAACATAATGTTGGAAAAACTCAGCAGGTCAAACAGTGTCCTTTACATGCAATATTAAAGATACAGGACTAACATTTTGGGCTTGATGTATCTTTATCCTTGCAATGTAAAGGACGCTGTTTGACCTGCTGAGTTTCTCCAGCGCCGTGATTTTACTTCAACCACGACGTCTGTAGTCTTTTGTGTTTTACTTTTCATAATGTTCCAAATTTGACCTCACCAATGTCTCATACAACTTTACCATAACATCCCAACTCCTGTCCTCAATGAAGGCCAATGTTCCAAAACTCTCTGTATGAACCTGTCTACTGGTGACGCCACTTTCATGGAATTATGTATCTGTATTCCCAGATCCCTCTGTTCTACTACACCCCTCAGTTCCCCACTGTTTCACTGTGTACGACCTTTCTTGGTTTGTCCTTCCAAAATGCAACACCTCACATTTGTGTGCATTAACTTCCATCTGCCAATTTTCACCCCACTTTGACAGCTGGTCCAGAATTCTCTGCAGACATTGAATGCCATCTTCACTGACCATGTCTATGTGTCATCTGCTCTCGAACTACCTCAATACTTAGTTAACTTTCACGATGGTCTCTGCACTGCTTTTGCTGAAGTCATTGCCTACGGTGCATTTATAGGTTCCCGTGTCATTTCTATTAACGTGGCTTATTGTCAGATGACGAGACGCTGGAGATATTAATACCCTGTCATTTGCATGGATGGCCTGGTCATTTTTGCACCACACCCATGTTTGCACAGTGCCCTGAGCATCACAAGTGAGAAGTATTGTATCCTTGTCTTCCACTGGATTTGAATTGTTGAGTGTTACAGTGACATTAGAGACAGGCTCTGAAAATATAACGGGAAAGTGAAATGAGTCACAGCTGGGACTTTGTCCATAAAGTCCAGACTCATCAGTGACATTTTGCTCTTTATTGCAGAGTGGTTGAGTCCTCGAATTGAGAGGTTTTGTCAGTGCCGCGGCAGGGTGGTGATTTCTCACCGTGGGAACCGCTCACAGTGTTGGCCCCTCTTCCACAGAGAAGACATTTACAGCAGGCGACAGGAGGAACCTTGAGCAAATTCTGAGGATATGAGGGCTGTCCCCTCATGAGAGTGTGGACAGTTTGGCTTTGCAAACCTTGGAGATTCCAAAACAATAATCCTTTACTCCACAGCATGTCCAATTAACACCTACTTGTGAAGTCCTTATTGGTCTCCAACAATGTTTTTGCAAAGGCACCTGGAGCCTGAACTGTTTGGCTTGAACAGAGCTCTGGCATTTTAAATGATATCCATTTTGAAGTTTTTGAGTGTGACCTAAACTAAAAAAAAACTGCCACGATTCATCTGCTGTAAAACAATACAAAATAGAACATAATCTGTCACAGACCCAGTTCACATCGTTTGAATTGTTACAAGCCCCGAGGACCCCAAAACACAGCAGCAATAGATATTCACCACGACAAGCAGTTTTTTAAATAAAAGTTGTTTTTAATTATCTTTAAACATGAAAACAGAATCAAACTTTAACTTATCACTATTGACTTTACTATCCAACTTAACCCCCTTCCAATTCTAAGCGCACATGTATGTAATGTGTGTGCACATTTAAGAAAAGTTCTTTGGTTCACAGTTCAATCTCATTTCTCATTCTTCCACGTTCACTGGTTGCAGGCAAGTCTTATACTGTGTACAGAATTTTACATGGAGCAGAAAGATCTGGGAATAAAACAGAATTGTTCCCTGAAGGTAGGAGTGCATGTGGATAGGGTGGTGAAGAAGGCCTTTAGTATGCTTGCCTATATAAATCAGTCCATAGAACATAGGAGTTGTGAAGTAATGATGAAACTGTACAAGGAATTGATGAGGTCATATTTAGAGTACTGTGTCCAGTTCTGGTCACCGATATATAGAAAAGATAGAGAGAGTTCAGAGAAGATTTACAAACATGTTGCCTGTGTTTCAGCATCTGGAATACAAGGAAAGATTGAGCAAATTAAGTCTTTATTCCTTGGAACGTAGAAGGCTGAGAGGGGATTTGATAGAGGTGTTTAAGATAATGAGAGGGATAGATAGAGTTGATGTGGAAAGTCTTTTCCCATTGAGAGTAGGAGAGATGGATACAAGAGGTCATAGGTTGAAAGTTGACGGGCAAATGTTTAGGAGTAACATGAGGGGAACTTCTTTACTCAGAGAGTGGTTATTGTGTGGAATGGGCTTCCGGGAAAGGTGGTGGAGGCAGGGTCAATTTTGTCATTTAAGAAAGAGTGGATAAGTATATGAATGAGAGGGGGTTGGATGGAGGGATATGGGCAGAGTGCTGGTAAGTGGGATTAGAGGAGGATACTTGGAGGGCCAAATTGGCCTGTTTCGGTGCTGTAATTGTTATTTAAACTTCACCAGGCTTTGGTGCTCAAAGGGTAAATGTTTACTGCTCAGGAAGGTCCTTGTAGGGTTTGCAGAGAGAGTGTGTTGTTCCAGGATTTCCACAACTGAGGTACCACCACTATTCACCTCAATGTCTTGCTGATGAAGGATGCCCCATCAGGGTTCTCCAGATGATAACCTTCGTCTTGCAGGATGCCACAGAATTACTTTCTGTTCCACTTATTCCAAGAGAAACATCAGTCAGATTGCACTTCCAGCCATCCGCCACTCTGTAGTTTTTGTTTCCCTTCCAACAAGCTTCTCCCTCTCTCTGAGATTTTAACTGCCAACCACATGTCCTTCTCTCTCTCATTTGCAAAGCCCCCTCATTCTCCAGCAAAAAATAGGAGTTAGTCATCTGCTCCCATCTGTTGTTTTAGGTAAACAAGAACCCAGCAGTGACTTTTCTGTGCACACGTCAAAGCCCTTGCAAAGAACTATCAACAGTGTGTCTCCTGCTAGTTGCTTTAAAGTCCTCTCCATTCATTCATGACGTCATTTCAATTAGCATCTACTTGTGAAATGTGCATAGCATTCTCCAGAGTTTCTGTAAAGTCACTGATTATGAATTCTTCAATAGTACAAATAAGACCTTTTTTAAAAGTGTGTGTATGTATGTAACCTACTCGAATTTTCCCAATTTATCTCCTAAAAATATCTCCAAATATTCCATCACAGAATTCAGAGAAGTAGCCATATGACCCCAAGGGGCCAGGATTCATGGAGAGGTGAGTACAGAAAATTCAATGACTCTCACTAAGTGCTGAGAGTCAACTTAAGGCCCTGACCTTGCTCTTCTGTCACTGCCAGCAACACCCTTGACGGCCGACATGAAAGCCCCGGCAGACCTTCTGAATGGTAGAAAGTACAACACAACCCTGCCAAGCAAAATCTATTCACCAGACGACCAAGAGGTAATAACAAGAAAGTTGACGAACATACAAGAGGGAAGTTGTCAACATTCTAACAAACTTGCACAATCATTTAACAGAACTCTTCTCAGGCAGCATGTGCATGTTCAAGAGCCAGTGATATAAAACCTGGAGTCCAGCAAAGATTGTTAGAATAGCTGTGAGGCCAAGGTCATACATCGTTGAGACAGAATCTTGTGAGGGGACACGACGCGAAACCCCGACCAGCAACACCACAACGACTGCACAGCGAGCGGCAGGAGAACCAATGAACCAAACAGTGGCAACAAGGTCCAAAGCAACATCCTACCACCAGCACGATTCCACTGAACAGGATATAGATCCGCAAATGTGGAAATAGAAGAGTTCATTCTTAACTGCAACTGCAGATAAAGAAGCAGGAACGATTTATTTTATAAAAACCTAAAGTTGTAATAAATTTTGTAAATATTAATAATTGTTTTAAGAAAGAGGGATGTGATATACTGAGGAAACCTGGGACCATTTTACACTGGAGCATGTCCACTAATACACTAAGAGCCACATCATATCTGAGAGAGGTGGATGCCTGGTGAGAGACATTGTATCAATATGCGACCCAGTAGCCTGAGGTGAGTAAAGAAATGTGTTGTTAAACTTACAAACCTCTGTAGTGTTTATCAAGAAATCAGGGTTTAAAACCTGGACACAACACCAAGGATCACCACACTGTATGTGTGTGAGAGAGAGAGAGAGAGTTTGTGTGTGTTTGTGGGGGTGTGTGTGTGTTCACCTCGGGAACGGAAACAGTCGCCGCAAAATAAATCATTCAGCCAGATCGACGTCTCACTCACCAATGACCAGCAGAGCGATGGTCGCTGTTTGCTGATCCCCGACATCTGGAATCATGTTCACGGTGTAATCCCCGCTGTCTGATCTGGTCACCGACTTCAGCAGGAGTGACCCGTTGGGGAGGAATAACTCAGCCCGTGAAGTGACCGCATTATCCACATCTACAGATGAACCGACCCACGTAACAATGGTTTTGTCCATGAAACCCCAGTTCCCAGACCTCACCTTCACTGACGGTCGCACCGAAAAGGTCGCGTCGCCGCCGGCGGGGACATTGAACCGACTCCGGTCTGTGTGGATGGTCAAACCCTGCGACTCACCTGAGGGAGAGAAACTCGGCGTTAAGGGAGAAGGCGACACCGCTTCGCCGGACGAGCCCGGTCGCCCCTTGCGAGCTGCACCGCGGCTCGGCGCAAACAAGCGGCGAGCGCGGTGAACGGCAGCCCCGCCGTCCCCGAGAGAGAGAGGGAGGGAGAGAAGCGCCTGGTCCCTGTTCACACACGGACACTGAGCCGCTCTTCCTGGTCTTCGGGCCAGATGCAGCCGAGTCAACTTTCTTCACATCGTCAGGTTTCCGATGAGGAGTCACGTGATGGAGTAGTGGCCGGTCGGGGAACTCCAGCCCTCTCCGGAAAAGTTTTTAAAAAACACAGAAAACACAAAAATTAAAATAAAGTGAAAGTAAAGGTGGGAAGAAAATGGCAGCGAAGAAAGAAAAGTCGAAAGTGTTAGAAACAGAAGTACCTTTAAAGAAATTGCTCGAGACAAAAATTGAGAACAAAGAACATTTATTACAACAACAATGCAAAGTTGGGTGCTTCCCCTTACCCTGGGAATACACACATACACTGGGGCTCACCCAACTTTTATACAGTGAATTTCAGTATCAGAATACCCTCCCCCTTACATTCTTCTGCCACCTGGATGGGTTTGGCATAGGCAATCCTTCCTGCCTACGTGCAGTTTCAGTACTTGGAGGGCCAGGGGGTATCCTGTCGATGTCTTCATGCCATTATCCCCATTGTCCTTATTCACAACCTTGCCCTTTTCTCCATTCACACCTTTCCAACTCTCAGGGTTACAGTCCCTTCATATGCAGGGTTCGCTAATCTTGTCTAGGGTTTTCTAATTATTTATGCAAGCCTTGCTAATTCTATCTGGGGCTTGGCGACCCTTATCTCGTTCCGACTAACTCTACTTCTATTCTCAATTGTCTGTCCTTCTCTCCTTCATTCAGTGAACTTGCTGGTGTAGGAGATTCTTATCTTACTCAGACAGTGTCAGCTTCCTGCCTTCTAATATCCATGTCTCATGTTGTTTGTACTGGCTTCATTCATTTACTTATGTATCAATTTTATTTTCTTCATTTCTTCATGTTCATATTGCAATGTCAGTTTTTCTCATCTCTCACAATCCTCCGTTTTCTTTTAGATCAGTATTACTGATGAGGTAAAGTGGAACGTGGTGGTTTTCCCAGCTGGTCAATAAACGGATAGCAGTCTCCGTGTCCTCAGAAAGATGTTGGGAACCGTACATCCTTTGGGTGAAAGTGTTCTGACGAAGGGGTTGATGATGTGCACAAGTCTATATGTAGGGAAGCAGTAAGATGGTGAGGATAATGAGTCCAGCTGCTAAAAGGGTTGCGAGTATCAGACTCCAGTAACCGGTTAAAAGTCCAGTCCATCCCACAGAGGACCGAGGTTACAAAGTCTGTACCTGGGCATGGGAAGTTTTTTGAAGTCCTGAAGAAGTGTTCTTAACCGCCTGCCCGTTGTGAGTAGTGTCTTTAAGGGGTCTTTCACAAGCACTGCCTTCAGCAGCGAAGCTGTAATCGAGAGGCAGGCGGTGTTGTTGAAGTGTGGCTGGTAAACGTTGTTTGTCTTCAGCCCGTAACCTCAGGGCCATTGTGTTCTGTTGGATGATGATGCCCAAGGCTGCATGGAGTCTGATTTGATGTTTCAGATGGCAAGGAGCGTTAGCGATCTGTAGCCGCTTTTGCTGTTTATAACTGGAACTCCCCTTAACGATGCAGTGGTAAGGATTCTGAATGCCGGAGGAACCCAAAGGATGTTTGAGAAAAGCCCAGTCTGGGGAGGATTGTGCATTACGATTAGAGATGTGTGTTACAGTATGAGTATAATTGAAGTTGTGAGTCGAAGCCTGTCTCTGTACATTAGCAAACGTCTTCACTCTCTCTCTCTGACAGGTGCATTGGTTACTAACATTCAGTGTGTCTTTGTCATATCGCTCTCTTTGTGCTACAGGTTTAGAACTCATACCTTTAATATCTATGTGGGAAGTTAAGTGAAGCTCGCTATAGCTGTTCTGGTCCCCTGGTCCGTATTGGAATCCCTTATTAAAGCATATCTCACTATGGCTAAAAATTAAATCTACACCTTGTCTAAAATCTAAAGGAAAAAAATTGTGACCTCTGCTGCCCCTATTCCAGGAGGACTTAATACATTGCGAGTAATTAAGTGATGTCCCAGAAATGGAGAAGCAACAATTAAACAATACAATAAAGAATAAAAACAACATTACGGCACTTTTTCACGGCGTAGTGTAAGTTTCAGGTCAGAAGGATGAGGCACTGCACGCCAGGTGGAGGGTTGAGTTTGACTGTCGTGATCCTGTGGTTCGGTAGCTGGTTTGATTCATTGGATGTGGGTCCAGCCTTTTTCTCTTGTTCGCACGGCGGTGTCTGAAATCAAAAGTACACAGTAGGGACCATCCCAGGCAGGTTTCAGTTGGTTATCTTGCCATGCTTTGACATAAACCCAATCCCCAGGCTTAATAGAATGGATAGGAAACTCCAGGGGTGGAGTTTGGGCTAATAATTCTGTTTCAGGTCGTGTATAGAAGTAGAAAGACCCTGTAGAAATTTTGAAATGTATTGTTCATTAGCCTCAGGGATAGGGGTATCAGTGTGGAATCCCATAAATGGAAGTCCAAACATCATTTCGTATGGTGAGACTGCAAGATCTTTACGAGGGGCTGTGCAAATTCTAAGCAGGGCTAATGGTAAAGATTTAATCCAGGAGAGGCCAGTCTCTTCATGAAGTCGAGTGAGTTGATTTTTCAAAGTTTGCTTCATTCGTTCAACTCGACCTGAAATTTGGGGGTGCCATGGGGTATGTAGTTGCCAGTCTATTCCCAGTTTCTTGCAGACACCCTGGAGAACCTGAGAGGTAAAATGTGTACCTCGGTCTGAATCAATGGATTGAATCAGACCATATCTGGGAATCACAGATTCAATAAGTATTCTGATCACAGTGATAGCTCGATCATTCGGGGTGGGGAAAGCTTCAACCCATCGTGTAAAATGATCTACCATCACCAGAAGGTATTTGTAAATACCAATTTTAGGAAGTTCTGTAAAGTCAACTTGTATGCGTTGAAACGGGCGAACTGCGATGTCGCGACCGCCAGGCAGTGCAGGGCGCATAGATTTCTTATTGATTCTCTGACAGATCGGACAGCTGCGAGTAGTGAGTTTAGCAATTGTATATATACCGGAGCAGTATAAAGATCGTTGAAAGGTATCAACAAGCGCCTGGGTTCCCCAATGTGTCTGTTGGTGTAGCTGATCTACCACTTGGCGGGCTAATGCTTTGTTAAGGACTTGACGTCTGTCAGCCGTCCACCACAACCCGTCGGCAGTTTGGCGAAATCCCTGATCTTTCATTGAGACCTCCTCTTCCCGTGAAAAGATGGTTTTTTTTTAATTTCTAGTGGTGTGGGCAGTAATAGGTGGATGTGAATCTTTTCCGCAAGTGCAGCCTGTTTGGCAGCTGCATCAGCCTGTCTGTTGCCGTGAGCTTCAGGACTGTCACCACTTTGATGTCCTCAGACATGTAGTATGGCTATTTCAGTCGGGAGTGTCAGAGCATCTAGGGATTGGACAATTAAGTGTTCATGGGCTAACTTCTGTCCTTTACCAGTTATCATTCCTCGTTCTTTCCAGATCTTCCCAAAGGTGTGGACTACACCAAAAGCGTACTTAGAGTCAGTGTAGATAGTGTCTATTTTGCTCTCTAAGCCGTGGAGTGCTCGACATAGGGCGTATAATTCACAGGATTGCGCTGACCAATGACCAGGGAGGCGACCGGCTTCAATCACTAGTCCTTGCTTCCCATCCACTACACTATACCCACTATAGTGAGTTCCTGCAATGCATCGTGAAGAGCCGTCAATAAACCATCTTTCACCTTCTTTTAAAGGGACATCAGTTAGATCTTCTCTAATTTTGGTTTGTAGATCTATAACTTCTAAGGACCCATGTTCTAATTCATTTGTGGAATTGTCCAAATTTGGAGCAATGAGGAAGGCTGCTGGGTGAAGGGTTTTAGTCGTGAGCAAGGTCAAATCATCCCTATCCATTAGGATCGTTTCATATTTTAAAATTCTAGAGTCCGTGAGCCATCTCCCAGCACGCTGTAAGAGAATATTGCGGACTGTGTGAGGGGTGTGAACTATCATAGGGGCGCCGAAAGTAATTTTTCGTCCTTCCTCAACTAAAACAGCAGTGGCTGCGATGGCTTGTACACATTCTGGCCAGCCACGACAAATGGGATCTAAAACCTTTGATAGGAAAGCCACTGGTTGTCTATAGCCTGCCCTGTCTTGGGTTAGTACTCCGGTGGCTACACCTCCTTTTGCATTAGTATATAAGTCAAAAGGCTTATTTAAGTCGGGTAGTGCCAAGACTGGGGCACGCATATGGCTATGTTTAATGAAGTTAAAATCTTTAATCTCATCGTCTGTCCAGACAAGAGCTCCGGTCCCTATTATCGTGAGTTTATCATAAAGAAATTTGACCAGGCTAGAATAATTTTCCATCCAGATTCTACAGAATCCCACTAAGCCAAGGAATTTCCTAAGTTCCTTGGCATTTTTGGGAGGGGGAATCTCTCTGGACTAATTTTCCTGGTTTCCTGACTCACTAGATGTCCTAAGTATTTAACTTCCGATTGTATAAATTGTAATTTGGATTCGCTCACTCTAAGACCTTTTTTCTCTAAAAAATTTAAAAGTGCAACAGTAAATTCTTTAGCCAATTCGTAGGTTCTTCCAGTAATTAACAAGTCGTCAACGTATTGTATTAGCTGACAATTTTCTCTCCGAGGAGCCTCATCTAGTATCTGTTCTAAGACCTGACCGAATAAATTTGGAGATTCTGTAAAGCCCTGAGGAAGGACAGTCCACCGGTATTGATTTTTACGTCCAATAAAAGGGTTTTCTCATTCAAAGGCAAACATGTCTCTGCTCTCTGTTGCCAATGGACAGGTCCAGAATGCGTCTTTGAGATCAATGACACTGAACCATGCATTATGGGGATCGATTTTACTCATGATTGTATAGGGATTAGGTACAACAGGGTGACGGGTGAGAATTATTTTGTTCAACTCCCTTAAGTCCTGCACTAATCGATAGGTACCGTCTGGTTTCTGGACAGGTAAAATTGGGGTATTAAAGGGTGACATACAAGGTTCGAGTATACCATCCTTAAGCAACTGGTCAATTATGGGCTGCAGACCTTTTCGGCCAGCCATAGGAATTGGGTACTGTTTTCTTCTAATAGTTTGTTGCGAGTCTTTTAAAGTTACTTGTAGGGGAGGAATGTCTAGAACTCCTCTATTGCCTTTTTCTGCCCATACTCTTGGATTTATAAGTTCTCGATCTTCCTCGCTTAAAACATAAAATTGAACCCCGATGCCTGATTCTAGTGGTCTGGTACCGATAGCCAATTGGTCCTGTAAGTCTCGTCCTAATAAGCATACTCCAGCTTGGGGAAGTAGTAGAAGATCCTCTACCATTACCTTATTTCCCATTTGGATTCTGGCCTCTCTTAATACAGGGACTGTGAAGTCTCTTCCTCCCACCCCCAAAACTATCATTGTCCCTTCTGTTCTAACCCCCTTTGGTTGGTGTAAAATACTAGATCGGGCTGCCCCAGAATCAACTAAAAATATCATGTTGTCACTGTGGGGTCCTATGCATAAATTTACTAATGGTTCTCCGTGCAGCCCCACGGTGTGTATTGACTGAGAACCGTGACCCCCCTATTCATAATCTGCTTCCATCAGGGCATAGGATTGCGTGTCCCTGGCTCGGAGTGGGCAATCCTTTTTAAAGTGTCCTTCCTTTTTACAATGGAAACAGACAAATGCTCCTGTTTCCCAATCTCTACCTGGGTTTCTAAGGTGCCCCGGGAAGGGTCATCGTTCCCAGAATCCTCCTCTACTTCTCCATCTACTGGGGTCCCCACTTCCCCACCCGTGGCTCCCCTCGCCGCATACAGGAGCTGGTATACAGTCCCTACTTTTTTCATGTCGCTCATCTACTACCTCTCTGACTTCTTGGATTAAAATTTTTGCCTTCCCTTTCTGCTTATCTTCAGACCTCTGGACAAATGCTTTCTGTGCAATCTGTAGTAGCTGGGTAATTCCTTGCTCATGCCAATTTTCCATTTTTTGTAATTTTCTTCTAATGTCTGGGGCTGAGTTGGTAACAAAACCCGTTAGTACCAATTGTTCCCCTGCTGGGGATTCTATGTCGAGACCCCCATATTGCTGTATTGCCATGCGCAATCTATTCAGAAATGCGGAGGGGGTCTCCTCGGGACCTTGGGGAACCTCAAAGGCTTTCTTGAAATTCTGTCCCAATGGGACAGATTCCTTGATTCCTCTTATCAAATTAACCTTGTATTCTTCCATCAATACCCGACCATCATTGGTATTTTTATCCCAATTAGGTCTTGCCAAGGGGAATTTAGTTTCTCCTGGTACCGCATCTGGTCCCCCTTGGTGATCCCTATCCCAGACTCTAATCCCTGCCTGGCGGATCATTCCACGCTCATCCAAAGTAAACAGAGTCTTAAAGATAGATGTTAACTCCTCCCAAGTATATAGATTTGGTCCCAAAAATTGGTCTAACTGTTTGGCACATCCCTGGGGATCTTCTATCAGGGAGGTCAGTTCTTTCTTAAAGTTACGCACTTCAGTACTGGTCAGGGGCACATTTACGAAACCGAGATCCTCTCCCACGGGAACTTCCCACAGGGGTCGCATCCAGTTGGTTTCTGGCTTATTAGGTCTGGGTTCCTGCTCCCTGGGAGATGGATTGGGGGGGTTCTGCCCTTTCTTCCTGAAGAGTCTCACACTGTTCTAAATTTAAGTTTCCTCTCTCTCCTGTCAACGGAGGTGGTAATCGAGTGCTTTGCGAGCGAGTCATCATACCACTCCTGCTCTCTTCTCTCTTCTCTAGTGGTGAGGGAGGTGCAGAAGGGTAGGTTATAGGAGGGGGAGGAAAGATAGGAGCCGGCATAGGAGGAACATAAGGTGGAGGGAGGGAATGTAGCACATCCCACCCTTGTGGTTCAGGGACAAAAGTTTCCTCCTCTCTTTTGTCCTTGTACTCTTTTTCTTTCAAAACCAATTGATCACACGATCCCCTAAGCCAGCAGGCTGCATATTCCCTGCTCTCTAGGATATCTCTCTGGTTTTGATAGAGCCAGATGTTCAAAGCTTGACACATCCAGTCATCCTCGGATCCGAGCTTTGGTCAGTACATGGAGCTCCCTTTAATCGGGCATTTAACCCATTCTATACAACAATACCTGACCATGGTCAGTTTGTCCTTTCCACGGGTCCTTCCCGTGCCCCACTCAGATAACATCAACCCAAGTGAGCTGTACGTAGTTATCTGATTCTCACATCCTTTACCAGGACTCTCTTCCTTGCTACCCATACTTCCCATACAGATAGGCAAGTAAAATTCCTCTTACCGGGTTCCAATAGCAATGCTCTAGCGCGCTTCCTTAACGTTCTTCCGTCGTTTGTTCTCAATGCCTCTTCTTGGATATCACTCGCTTCTTCCACTGACCAGCCACCCGTCGTCTGTGAGTCCAGCTGAACCAGCTGGGGTGCACCTACTCTCGTCGTCGGGCACTCTGTCAGTGGAGGGAGTGTGATCCCGGACGAGCCCCCATTTGTTAGAAACAGAAGTACCTTTAAAGAAATTGCTCGAGACAAAAATTGAGAACAAAAAACACTTATTACAACAACAATGCAAAGTTGGGTGCTTCCCCTTACCCTGGGAATACACACATACACTGGGGCTCACTCAACTTTTATACAGTAAATTTCAGTATCATAATACCCTCCCCCTTACATTCTTCTGCCCCCTGGATGGGTTTGGCATAGGCAATCCTTCCTGCCTACGTGCAGTTTCAGTATACTTGGAGGATCAGGGGGTATCCTGTCGGTGTCTTCTCATGCCATTATCCCCATTGTCCTTATTCACAACCTTGCCCTTGTCCCCATTCACACCTTTCCAACTCTCAGGGCTACAGTCCCTTCATATGCAGGGTTCGCTAATCTTGTCTAGGGTTTTCTAATTATTTATGCAAGCCTTGCTAATTCTATCTGGGGCTTGGCGACCCTTATCTCGTTAAGACTAACTCTACTTCTATTTTCAATTGTCTGTCCTTATCTCCTTCATTCAGTGAACTTGCTGCTTCTTTCTGAAGGGCTAGGAGATTCTTATCTTACTCAGACAGTGTCAGCTTCCTGCCTTCTAATATCCATGTCTCATGTTGGTTGTACTGGCTTCATTCATTTACTTACGTATCTATTTTATTTTCTTCATGTCCATATTGCAATATCAGTTTTTCTCATCTCTCACAAAAGCAACGGGAAGAAGAGAAGAAGAAAAGACATGGGAAGAGGAAGGTGAAGGGCTTACCTGTCTGAGGAGGCCTGCCGCGGAGAGAGAAGCCCGCTCACTAAGGTCAGTTGAAGTCCCGAGCTCGGGACTACAAAAATGGCTCGCGGAGCCAAGTAAAGGTGCGCAACCACGCATGGCAAAAAAAACACTGACGGGAGGGGGGACCAGCTGAGGAGTAGATCTCCACAGCTGAGAATGACAGCCACAGCACAGCAGCAAGAAGAGAACATAGAAAACAATGAGAACAAGAAAGAAGAGAGTAAAAAGAAATCAAGGAAACAACAGATGGCCAACCCAGAGGAAGAAGAAGAAGAAGAACACAGAGAAATGGAAGAAGAAGAGAAAGGGAAGACAATGGAAATATTTTTTTTAAAAGAATATATGGAATCAGTAAAAGAATGGCAATCACAAGAATTTAGTGAAATAAAAAGAAGAATTAAAAGTACAGAAGAAAAAATAAATAGATTAGAGATGGTCATGTCAGATATAGGAAAAAGAGTGGACAAGGTGGAAGAACGAGAAACAGCTGTAGAAATGGAAGTAGAGGACTTAAAAGAGAAATTAGAAGAATCTAATAAAAAAGTTAAAGAGACACAAGAGCTGTTAGCTCAGAAGATAGATATAATGGAAAATTATAATAGAAGAAATAATATGAAGATAGTGGGCCTTAAGGAAGATGAAGAAGGCAAGAATATGAGAGAATTTATAAAAGATTGGATCCCCAGGGTCCTAGGAAGACCAGAATTACAGGAAGAAATGGGAATATAAAGGACACATAGAACATTAGCCCCTAAACCACAACCACAACAAAAACCAAGATCCATTTTAGTAAAATTCCTAACATTTACAACAAGAGAAAATATATTGGAGAAAGCAATGTAGAAAATAAGAGGAGACAAAAAGCCACTGGAATGCAAAGGTCAAAAATTTTTTTTCTATCCAGACATAAATTTTGAACTCCTGAAGAAGAGAAAGGAGTTTAATACAGCAAAAGTGAATCTATGGAAAAAAGGATATAAATTTATGCTAAAGTACTCAGCAGTACTTAAAATAGTTATTCCAGGGCAGCAAAACAGACTATTCTTGGATCCGAAGGAAGCACGAAAATTTGCAGAACAACTACAAGACAGACAGAGAGATGAAGACATGCAACGAGAGCAAAAATGACCACGAATTATATGTATGTGTGTGTATGGGTATATATATATATTTATATATATATTTATATGTGCACATGAGTGCATCCGTATTTAAAGGAAAATATATAAAGTATAGATAAGAATTAATAAGGGAAAGAAAGGGAAGAGAGGAAGAAAGGAAGGAATTAAGAGAGTGATCTTTGTTATATATGAAAATTAAAATCTTTTCTGGGGGGTGCTGGGTGGGGAGGAGGAATGGTCACCATGAAATCAGTTGACGCTTGCGAGTGAATTCGCAAATCCAAATGGAGAGGGGAAATGTGGTTGCCCGACAAGGGATAAAGGGCAACTCAGGAAGGGGAGGGGATAGTGGGGTTAAAGGAATTTTAGATAGGAGAATAAGGGAAATGTTTGATGTTTTAGAAATGTTGTCTTATAAAGTGTTCAAAACAAGAAAGCAGAAATGGATAAGAAGGAAAGGTGATGATGAGGAAACGGAAAGGGAAGATAAACAAAGTATGAAATGGCCACTTGGAACTATATGACTTTAAATATTAATGGAATACATAACCAAATCAAAAGGAAGAAACTGCAAAATTTACTGAAAAAAGAAAAAATTGATATAGCATTCGTGCAAGAAACACATTTAACTGAAATGGAGCACAAGAAATTAAAGAGAGATTGGGTAGGACATGTAACAGCAGCATCATATAATTCAAAAGCTAGAGGAGTAGCTATATTAATCAGTAAAAATGTACCAATTAAAATAGAAGAGGAAATAATAGATCCAGCAGGGAGATATGTAATGATAAAATGTCAGATATATTCAGAGTTTTGGAATTTACTCAATGTATATTCACCTAACGAAGAAGATCAAAAATTTATACAAGATTTTTTTTGAAGATAGCAGACACGCAAGGGAACATACTAATAGGAGGGGATTTCAACCTTAATTTGGATTCAAACATGGATAAAACTGGGAAAAAAATTAACAGAAAGAACAAAGTAACCAAATTTATAATTAAATCGATGCAAGAAATGCAACTTTTGGATATATGGAGGAAACAACACCCAAAGGAAAAGGAATATTCATATTATTCGGGTAGACATAAAACATATTCAAGAATAGACCTATTCCTGTTATCAGCTCGTATGCAAGAGAGAGTAAGAAAAACAGAATATAAAGCTAGAATATTATCGGACCACTCACCCCTGATATTGACAATAGAGTTAGAGGACATCCCTCCAAGAATGTATAGATGGAGATTAAACTCCATGCTACTTAAAATGCAGGATTTTAGAGAATTAATTGAAAGACAAATTAAAATGTACTTTGAAATAAATACGGAATCAGTGAAAGATAAGTTTATACTATGGGACGCAATGAAAGCATTCATCAGAGGGCAAATAATAAGTTATGTAACCAAGATGAAGAAGGACTACAATCAGGAAACAGAGCAGTTGTAAAGGGAAATAGTAAATATAGAAAAAGAATTAGCAATGAAGGAAGACACAACTAAAAGAAGAGAATTGGCAGATAAAAAAATAAAATATGAAACACTACAAACATATAAGGTGGAGAAGAACATAATGAAGACAAAACAGAAATATTATGAACTAGGAGAAAAAACGCACAAAATTCTAGCATGGCAGCGTAAGACAGAACAAACTAAGAGAATGGTATTGGCATCAAGGAAAAAAGACAAACAAATCACATATAATTCAACGGAGATTAATGAAAACTTCAGAGAATTCTACGAACAATTATACCAAACTGAAAACGAAGGGAAAGAAGACAAAATAGATGAATTTTTAACTAAAATTGAACTACCAAAATTACAAATAGAGAAACAAAATAAATTAACAGAACCATTTGAAATAGTAGAAATACAAGAGATAATAAAAAAACTACCGAATAATAAAACACCAGGAGAGGATGGATTCCCAATAGAATTGATTTAAAGATTTATTAATTCCTCCCCTCCTGATTTTATCAATCAACCAGATTGATAAAACACAAAACTTACCAGATTCATGTAAAACAGCAATAATTACAGTAATACCAAAGACAGGGAAAGATCCACTCGCACCAGCATCATATAGACCAATATCTTTACTTAACACAGATTATAAGATAATAGCTAAACTATGAGCAAACAGATTAGCCGACTATGTACCAAAAATAGTAAATCTAGACCAAACTGGATTTATTAAAAAAAGACAAACAACAGACAATATTTGTAAATTTATTAACTTAATTCATTCAGTAGAAGGGAGTAAAGCGCCAACAGTAGCAGTGGCTTTAGATGCAGAGAAGGCCTTTGACAGAGTAGAATGGAATTATTTATTCAAAGTACTACAAAAATTCAGTTTACCAGAGAAATATATTAATTGGATTAAAGCATTATATAAGGGGCCATTGGCGAAAATGACAGTAAATGGATATATATCAAAGCAATTTAACTTAAGCAGATCAACAAGGCAGGGATGCCCACTATCGCCCTTATTGTTCGCGTCAGCTATAGAACCACTAGCAGAATTGATAAGAACAGAAAATAAAATAAAAGTGATAAAAATAAAAGACAAGGAATGTAAAATCAGTTTATTTGCAGATGACGTTATAGTATACTTAACAGAACCAGAAATATCAATAAAAGAATTACATAAGAAATTGAAGGAATATGGAGAAGCGTCGGGATACACGATTAACGCAAATAAGAGTGAAGCAATGCCAATGAATAATGCGGATTTCTCAAAATTTAAGAATGAATCACCATTTAGATGGCAAATGCAAGCAATACGATACAAATAAATAAAAACCTTGTCCATCTATATAAACTCAATTATTATCCACTAATGAAAAAATTACAGGATGACTTAGAGCATGGGAAAGACTTACCACTAACACTAATAGGAAGGATAAACTGTATTAAAATGAACATTTTCCCAAGGATACAATACCTATTTCAGGCATTGCCAGTACACTTGACAGAGAAATTCTTCAAGGAGTTAAAGAAAATAATAAGGATATTTTTATGGAAAGGGGTGAAACTGAGAATAGCACTAGATAAATTAACAGAATGGTATAAACAAGGAGGCTTACAACTTGCAAACTTTAAAAATTTAAAAAGTGTTTGGAAAACTACACAAAAGAGTCTGGAAAAACAACCAACTGAAAAACCTCACAAAGATAAGCGTATACAGAGCCATTGTTCGGCTCTGAATCATGGGTCCTCTATCGGCATCACCTACGGCTCCTAGAATGCTTCCACCAGCGTTGTCTCCGCTCCATCCTCAACATTCATTGGAGCGACTTCATCCCTAACATCGAAGTACTCGAGATGGCAGAGGCCAACAGCATCGAATCCACGCTGCTGAAGATCCAACTGCGCTGGGTAGGTCACGTCTCCAGAATGGAGGACCATCGCCTTCCCAAGATCGTGTTATATGGCGAGCTCTCCACTGGCCACCATGACAGAGGTGCACCAAAAAAGAGGTACAAGGACTGCTTAAAGAAATCTCTTGGTGCCTGCCACATTGACCACCGCCAATGGGCTGATATCGCCTCAAACCGTGCACCTTGGCGCCTCACATTTCGGCGGGCAGCAAACTCATCTCTCACAGTGCGACCGACTGGAATCAAGTAAAGGTCATTTTAACATTAGAAAAGAGGATGGAAAATATTGGGGAACTTCAAAAGGGGAAACCTGACTGTATTTTTTTAAATTTTTTATTTTTCACACTATAAACCAACTTGATCAAGATACATACATTTTTCTTTTCAAATATATACAGTGTTGTTTTCTCCCCCCCACCTCTTCCCATCCCACCCTCCCTACCTCCCCTCCCATTCATTTAAAGTTCAGAATCTAAGATACATTAAACCAGTCAAACAATTTTGTCACTCAATAAAAATAAACAAGAAATTCCACTGAGTCAATTCTTTTCATTTCCTTCTCCTTCTGTCATTTTAGATGGTAGATGTCCCCGGTAGGTTTTCTCTTTTGTGTTTCATGTATGGCTCCCATATTTGTTCAAATATTGTAATATTATTTCTTAAATTATATGTTATTTTTTCTAATGGAATACATTTATTCATTTCTATATACCACTGTTGTATTCTCAAGTTATCTTCTAATTTCCAGGCTGACATAATACATTTTTTTGCTACAGCTAGGGCTATCCTAACAAATCTTTTTTGTGCACCATCCAAATCAAGTCCAAATTCTTTGTTTTTTATGTTACTTAGGAGGCAGATCTCTGGGTTTTTTGGTATATTGCTTTTTGTGATTTTATTTAATATCTGGTTTACATCTTCCCAAAATTTTTTCACTTTCTCACATGTCCAGATTGCATGAATTGTTCTTCCCATTTCCTTTTTACAGCGAAAACATCTGTCAGATACTGTTGGGTCCCATTTATTTAACTTTTGAGGTGTAATGTATAGCCTGTGTATCCAGTTATATTGTATCATACGTAACCTCGTGTTTATTGTATTTCTCATCGTTCCAGAGCATAACTTCTCCCATGTTTCCTTCTTTATCTTTATATTTAAATCTTGTTCCCATTTTTGTTTAGTTTTACCATTTGTTTCCTCATTCTCCTTTTCTTGCAGTTTAATATACATATTTGTTATAAATCTTTTGATTATCATTGTGTCTGTAATCACATATTCAAAATTACTTCCCTCTGATAATCTCAGACTGCTTCCCAATTTGTCCTTCAAGTAGGATTTCAGTTGGTAGTATGCCAACACTGTATCATGAGTTATATTATATTTATCCTTCATTTGTTCAAAGGATAATAATTTATTTCCTGAAAAGCAATTTTCTATACTTTTGATCCCTTTTTTCTCCCATTCTCTAAAGGAAAGGTTATCTATTGTAAAAGGGATTAGCTGATTTTGCATCAGTATTAGTTTTGGTAATTGGTAATTTGTTTTATTCCTTTCTACATGAATCTTCTTCCAGATATTGCGCAGATGATGTAATATTGGAGAATTCCTACGTTGTACCAATTTTTCATCCCATTTATATAATATATGTTCAGGTATCTTCTCCCCTATTTTAACTAGTTCTAATCTAGTCCAATCTGGCTTTTCCCTTGTTTGATAAAAATCTGATAGATATCTTAATTGTGCAGCTCTATAATCTTTTCTTTCTTTGGCTTGGCTTCGCAGACGAAGATTTATGGAGGGGTAAAATGTCCACGTCAGTTGCAGGCTCGTTTGTGGCTGACAAGTCCGATGCGGGACAGGCAGACACAGTTGCAGCGGTTGCAGGGGAAAATTGGTTGGTTGGGGTTGGGAGTTGGGTTTTTCCTCCTTTGTCTTTTGTCAGTGAGGTGGGCTCTGCGGTCTTCTTCAAAGGTGGTTGCTGCCCATCGAACTGTGAGGCGCCAAGATGCACGGTTTGAGGCGATATCAGCCCACTGGCGGTGGTCAATGTGGCAGGCACCAAGAGATTTCTTTAGGCAGTCCTTGTACCTCTTCTTTGGTGCACCTCTGTCTCGGTGGCCAGTGGAGAGCTCGCCATATAACATGATCTTGGGAAGGCGATGATCCTCCATTCTGGAGATGTGACCTACCCAGCGCAGTTGGATCCTCAGCAGCGTGGATTCGATGCTGTTGGCCTCTGCCATCTCGAGTACTTCGATGTTAGGGATGAAGTCGCTCCAATGAATGTTGAGGATGGAGCGGAGACAACGCTGGTGGAAGCGTTCTAGGAGCTGTAGGTGATGCCGGTAGAGGACCCATGATTCGGAGCCGAACAGGAGTGTGGGTATGACAACGGCTCTGTATACACTAATCTTTGTGCGGTTTTTCAGTTAGTTGTTTTTCCAGACTCTTTTGTGTAGTCTTCCAAAGGCGCTATTTGCCTTGGCGAGTCTGTTCTCTATCTCGTTGTCGATCCTTGCATCCGATGAAATGGTGCAGCCGAGATAGGTTGACCGTTTTGAGTTCTGTGTGCCCGATGGAGATGTGGGGGGGCTGGTGGTCATGGTGGGGAGTTGGCTGATGGAGGACCTCAGTTTTCTTCAGGCTGACTTCCAGGCCAAACATTTTGGCAGTTTCCGCAAAACAGGACGTCAAACGCTGAAGAGCTGGATCTGAATGGGCAACTAAAGTGGCATCGTCTGCAAAGAGTAGTTCAGAGACAAGTTGCTCTTGTGTCTTGGTGTGAGCTTTCAGGCGCCTCAGATTGAAGAGACTGCCATCCGTGCGGTACCGGATGTAGACAGCGTCTTCATTGTTGAGGTCTTTCATGGCTTGGTTCAGCATCATGCTGAAGAAGATTGAAAAGAGGGTTGGTGCGAGAACGCAGCCTTGCTTCACGCCATTGTTAATGGAGAAGGGTTCAGAGAGCTCATTGCTGTATCTGACCCGACCTTGTTGGTTTCGTGCAGTTGGATAACCATGTTGAGGAACTTCGGGGGGCATCCGAGGTGCTCTAGTATTTGCCAAAGCCCTTTCCTGCTCACGGTGTCGAAGGCTTTGGTGAGGTCAACAAAGGTGATGTAGAGTCCTTTGTTTTGTTCTCTGCACTTTTCTTGGAGCTGTCTGAGGGCAAAGACCATGTCAGTAGTTCCTCTGTTTGCGCGATAGCCGCACTGTGATTCTGGGAGAACATTCTCGGCGACACTAGGTATTATTCTATTTAGGAGAATCCTAGCGAAGATTTTGCCTGCAATGGAGAGCAGCGTGATTCCACTGTAGTTTGAGCAGTCTGATTTCTCACCTTTGTTTTTGTACAGGGAGATGATGATGGCATCACGAAGGTCCTGAGGCAGCATTCCTTGGTCATATATGAAAATATGAGAGATGAATAAAGCCAGTATGAAAGGATAGATAATAGAATGTAGGAAGTAAAGTTAGTCTGAATAAGATAAGGAAAGGTCTTCTAGCTTTTTAGACAGAATTAGCAAGTTCTGCATATTAGTAAGCCCTGAGGGTCGGGAAGGTGTGAATAAGGACAAGCAGGTTTGTCAATAAGGACAATGACATGATGGGACACCGACAGGATACCCCCTGGTCCTCCAAGATCACAGAAACAGCACAGAGGCAGACAGGATTGCCTAATGCCAAACTCATCCAGGAGGCAGAAGAATGTAAGGGGGAGGGTTCTTCTATACTGAAATAAACTGTATAAAAGTTGGGTGAGCCCCAGTGTATGTGTGTATTCCCAGGGTAAGGGGAAAGCACCCAACTTTGCATTGTTGTATAATAAATGTTCTTTGTTCTCCATTTTTGTCTCGAGCAATTTCTGTGAAGGTACTTCTGTTTTTCACAAATGAGGGCTCGTCCGGGATCCCCTCCCTCCACTGACAGAGTGCCCGACGATGAGGGTAGGTGCACCCCGGCTGATTCAGCTGGACTCACGGACGGCAGATGACTGGTCAGTGGATGAAGCGAGTGATATCCAAGAAGAGGCATTGAGAACAAATGATGGGAGGACGTTAAGGAAGCGCGCTAGGAATAGCTACTGGATCCCGGTAAGAGGAATTTTACTTACCTATTAGTATGAGAGGTGTGAATAGCAGGGGAGATAGTCCTAAGGAAGGATGGGACGATCAGATAAGTAAGCAAAGTCCATTAGGATTAATGCTATCTGATTGGGGTGCGGGGAGAACCCGCGGGAAAGACAAACAGACCATGGTCAGGTATTGCTGTCTGGAATGGGTTAAAAACCCGATAAAAGGGAATTCGGTATATTGGCCAAAGTTCAGATCCGATGAGGACTGGATGTGTCAGCGATTGAACATCTGGCTCTATCAAAACCAAAGAGATAATATTGAGAGCAGAAAATATGCAGCCTGCTGGCTTAGTGGATCGGTTGATCAACTGGTTTTGAATGAAAAGGAATGTAAGGACAAGAAGGATGAGGAACCTTTTGTCCCTGAAACACAAGGATGGGATGTGTTACATTCTCTTCCTCCACCTTATGCTCCTCCTATGCCGGCTCCTATCTTTCCCCTCTCTCCTATGCTCTACCCTTCTTCACCTTCCCCTCCTCCCCCACAGCTAAAGAAAGGATAAGAAAGTAGGGGTGGTATGATGACCTGTTCACAAAGTACTAGATTATCACCTCAATTGACAAGAGAGGGAGGAGACTTGGATTCAGAACAGTGTGAGACCCTCTGGGAGGAAAGATAAGAATCTTTTGATTCATTTCCTGGAGAGCAGGAACCTAGACATTATAAAGGAGAGGATAAGCCAGAAATTAACTGGATGAGGCCTTTACGGGAAGTTCCCGTGGGAGGGGGTCTCGGGTTCGTAAATGTGCCCCTGACTAGTACGGAGGTGCGTAACTTTAAGAGAGAAATGACCTCCCTGATAGAGGATCCTCAGGGATGTGCCGAACAATTCGATCAATTTTTGGGACCAAATATATTTACATGGGATGAGTTAACATCTATCTTTAGGGCTCTGTTCACTTTGGATGAACGTGGAATGATTCGCCAGGCAGGGATTAGAGTCTGGGATAGGGAACACCAAGGGGGACCAGAGGCGATACCTGGGGAACTTAAATTCCCCCTGGCAAAACCAAATTGGGATAAGAATACTAATGACGGTCGCACATTAATGGAGGAATATAGGGTTAATCTGATAAAAGGAATCAGGGAATCTGTTCCAAAGGGACAGAATTTTAAGAAAGCATTTGAGGTTCCCCAAGGTCCCGAGGAGACCCCCTCTGCATTTCTGAATAGATTGCGTTCGGCCATACAGCAATATGGGAGTCTGGATATAGAATCCCCAGCGGGTGAACAATTGGTATTAACTGGCTTCGTTACAAACTCAGCCCCAGACATTAGAAGGAAATTGCAGAAGACTGAGAATTGGCATGAACAGGGAATAACACACCTTTTACAAATCGCACAAAGGGCATACGTCCAGAGGTCTGAGGATAAACAGAAAGGAAAGGCTAAGATTTTGATGCAGGCAGTCAAGGAAGTCATAGAGGGACAGCAAGGAAAGGGTAGGGGCTGTGTGCCAGTTCCTGGACATTGGGAGGAGCGCCGGGAGTGGGAGAGTAGAGACCAGAGTAGGGGCAAGGGTAGAGGGGAATTCTGGGGACGACGACCGTTCCCGGGACCTCGTGGTAATCCCGGTAGGAATTGGGAAACAGGAGCGTTTGTTTGCTACCATTGTAAAAAGGAGGGACATTTTAAGAGAGAATGCCCAATGCAAGCCAGGGAGACGCGATCTTACGCCCTGATGGAAGCAGATTATGAATAGGGGGGGGTCACAGTTCTCAGTCAATACACACCGTGGGGCTGCACGGAGAACCATTGGTAAATTTAAACATAGGACCCCACAGTGACAAGATGACCTTTTTAGTAGATTCTGGGGCAGCCCGGTCTAGTATTTTACAACCACCCGAGGGTGTTAAAATAGAAGGGACAGTGATGATTTCGGGAGTAGGAGGAAGAGATTTTACGGTCCCTGTATTAAGGGGTGGAAGAATACAAATGGGAGAAAAGATAATAACAGAGGATATTTTACTAGTTCACCTAGCTGGAGTTTGTTTGTTAGGACGAGATTTACAGGACCAATTGGCTATCGGCACCAGGCCACTGGAATCAGGTATCGGGGTTCAATTGTATGTATTATCCGAGGAGGATCAGGAACTAATAAATCCTGGAGTATGGGCAAAAAGAGGCAATAGAGGAGTGTTAGATATTCCTCCCCTGCAAGTTACTTTAAAAGATCCTGAGCAAGTAATTAGACGAAAATGGTATCCAATGCCATGCCTGCAAAAAAAATGTCAGAGTCGTAGCTGATGTCCATGTGTATACTCCGGCAATAAATCTGAAGGATTTACTTGAGGAAAGATGTACTGGCTTTGTTAAAATGGCATCTATCCTTCTACTGCACGTTCCCGTGCTTAAAGAACCAAATTTCGCGGTGTAACACGAGGTTTGTGGAAAATCACATGACCTCCCAGTCTGGAACATATCGCATCATTGCCAATCAAGTTGGACTCCGGCCACCCATTCATTGGTGGACACATGACCATTGGCTCATGGAAATCATCCAGCATCACCAACCAGTCCAGCCCCAACTCGGAACAGTGCAAGCCCCAACACGAAATGACAGTTCACCCCCTCTGCCTCTTGGCCCAAGCCCTGGGCATTGCTCCAGGCCAGGTCGCAACTGTGGACATCGCTGGAGGAGTTGGGGGGGGGGGGGGTAAGGTCTGCACTGCACTTCAACTGAGCCGCAGTGCTGCGACAGATCAGTGCTGGCAGAGAACCGCACCCCCGTTGGTACAGGGAATTGGGAGTGTGTGTGAAAGTCCCTCTCTGTATGTGTGCATGCATGTGGGAGGATGTGGTTGGGTAAGCAGCCACTAGCATCGAGCACCCTTGTGCCCAATTAAACCGATACAGTTTATGTCTCGTACCACGTAGAAGATAGGTGGCCACTGGAATTGGAGACCAAACTGTGTCCAATGTGAATGTATATATTAAGCTATACAATGACTCAAATGATGTTTATTAACTTCAGCATTCAACACAATCAAACCTCAGTACCTGATAATAGGGAAGTTGAACCTGCTGGTCTAAACATCTCTCTCTACAAATGGATTTTCAACTTCCTGTGACCTCAGGCAGTCCAGATCAGTAAAAGCACCTCCGAAACCATCACACTGAGCATGGGGGTGGGAGTGGGGGCCCAGGGCTGTGTGCAGAGTCCACTGCTGTTCACTCTGCTGACCCGCAACCATGCAGCTAAACACAACTCGTACCACATCATCAGGCTCACTGATGACAAGACCATGGTGGGGCTTATCAGCAAGAATGACGAGTCAGCACACAGAGATGAGATGCAGTCGCTAATGGACCGGTGCAGAGCCAACGACCTGTATCCGAATGGTAAAAAACATGGGATGTCGACTTCAGGAGGGCCCGGGTGGTGGGGGGGGGGGGGTGGTCCACGCTCCGCTGACCACTGATAGCTCGACTGTTGAGGTTGTCAAGAGTATCAAGTTCCTTGGAGTGCACTTGGTGGAGAACCTCACCTGGTCCCTTAACATCAGCTCCATAGTCAAGAAAGCCCAGCAGCGCCTCTAATTCCTGCGAGGAAAAGTCCATCTCCCACCTCCCCCACCACCCAAGTAAAGGTCATTTTAACATTAGAAAAGAGGATGGAAAATATTGGGGAACTTCAAAAGGGAAAACCTGACTGTATTTTTTAAATTTTTTTATTTTTCACACTATAAACCAACTTGATCAAGATACATACATTTTTCTTTTCAAATATATACAGTGTCGTTTTCTCCCCCCCCCTCCCTCTTCCCATCCCACCCTCCCAACCTCCCCTCCCATTCATTTAAAGTTCAGAATCTAAGATGCATTAAACCCGTCAAACAATGTTGTCACTCAATAAAAATAAACAAGAAATTCCACTGAGTCAATTCTTTTCATTTCCTTCTCCTTCTGTCATTTTAGGTGGTAGATGTCCCCGGTAGGTTTTCTCTTTTGTGTTTCATGTATGGCTCCCATATTTGTTCAAATATTGTAATATTATTTCTTAAATTATATGTTATTTTTTCTAATGGAATACATTTATTCATTTCTATATACCATTGTTGTATTCTCAAGTTGTCTTCTAATTTCCAGGCTGACATAATACAATTTTTTGCTACAGCTAGGGCTATCCTAACAAATCTTTTTTGTGCACCATCCAAATCAAGTCCAAATTCTTTGTTTTTTATGTTACTTAGGAGGCAGATCTCTGGGTTTTTTGGTATATTGCTTTTTGTGATTTTATTTAATATCTGGTTGACATCTTCCCAAAATTTTTTCACTTTCTCACATGTCCAGATTGCATGAATTGTTCTTCCCATTTCCTTTTTACAGTGAAAACATCTGTCAGATACTGTTGGGTCCCATTTATTTAACTTTTGAGGTGTAATGTATAGCCTGTGTATCCAGTTATATTGTATCATACGTAACCTCGTGTTTATTGTATTTCTCATCGTTCCAGAGCATAACTTCTCCCATGTTTCCTTCTTTATCTTTATATTTAAATCTTGTTCCCATTTTTGTTTAGTTTTACCATTTGTTTCCTCATTCTCCTTTTCTTGCAGTTTGATGTACATGTTTGTTATAAATTTTTTGATTATCATTGTGTCTGTAATCACATATTCAAAATTACTTCCCTCTGGTAACCTCAGACTGATTCCCAATTTGTCCTTCAAGTAGGATTTCAGTTGGTAGTATGCCAACACTGTATCATGAGTTATATTATATTTATCCTTCATTTGATCAAAGGATAATAATTTATTTCCTGAAAAGCAATTTTCTATTCTTTTGATCCCTTTTTTCTCCCATTTTCTAAAGGAAAGGTTATCTATTGTAAAAGGGATTAGCTGATTTTGCGTCAGTATTAGTTTTGATAATTGGTAATTTGTTTTATTCCTTTCTACATGAATCTTCTTCCAAATATTGAGCAGATGATGTAATACTGGAGAATTCCTATGTTGTACCAATTTTTCATCCCATTTATATAATATGTGTTCAGGTATCTTTTCCCCTATTTTATCTAATTCTAATCTAGTCCAATCTGGCTTTTCCCTTGTTTGATAAAAATCTGATAGGTATCTTAATTGTGCGGCTCTATAATAATTTTTATAGTTTGGCAGTTGTAAGCCTCCTTGTTTATACCATTGTTAATTTATCTACTGCTATCCTCGGTTTCCCCCCTTTCCATAAAAATTTCCTTATTATTTTCTTTAACTCCTTGAAGAATTTCTCTGTCAAGTGTATTGGCAATGCCTGAAATAGGTATTGTATCCTTGGGAAAATGTTCATTTTAAAACAGTTTATCCTTCCTATTAGATGCCGCTTTAGTTGCCCATTCAGAGCCAGCTCTTCAGTGCTTGACGTCCTGCTTTGCGGAAACTGCCAAAATGTTTGGCCTGGAAGTCAGCCTGAAGAAAACTGAGGTCCTCCATCAGCCAGCTCCCCACCATGACTACCAGCCCCCCCACATCTCCATCGGGCACACAAAACTCAAAACGGTCAACCAGTTTACCTATCTTGGCTGCACCATTTCATCAGATGCAAGGATCGACAATGAGATAGACAACAGACTCGCCAAGGCAAATAGCGCCTTTGGAAGACTACACAAAAGAGTCTGGAAAAACAACCAACTGAAAAACCTCACAAAGATAAGCGTATACAGAGCCGTTGTCATACCCACACTCCTGTTCGGCTCCGAATCATGGGTCATCTACCGGCACCACCTACGGCTCCTAGAATGCTTCCACCAGCGTTGTCTCCGCTCCATCCTCAACATCCATTGGAGCGCTTACACCCCTAACGTTGAAGTACTCGAGATGGCAGAGGTCGACAGCATCGAGTCCACGCTGCTGAAGATCCAGCTGCGCTGGATGGGTCACGTCTCCAGAATGGAGGACCATCGCCTTCCCAAGATCGTGTTATATGGCGAGCTCTCCACTGGCCACCGTGACAGAGGTGCACCAAAGAAAAGGTACAAGGACTGCCTAAAGAAATCTCTTGGTGCCTGCCACATTGACCACCGCCAGTGGGCTGATAACGCCTCAAACCGTGCATCTTGGCGCCTCACAGTTTGGCGGGCAGCAACCTCCTTTGAAGAAGACCGCAGAGCCCACCTCACTGACAAAAGGCAAAGGAGGAAAAACCCAACACCCAACCCCAACCAACCAATTTTCCCTTGCAACCGCTGCAATCGTGTCTGCCTGTCCCGCATCGGACTTGTCAGCCACAAACGAGCCTGCAGCTGACGTGGACTTTTTACCCCCTCCATAAATCTTCGTCCGCGAAGCCAAGCCAAAGAAAAGGAGTGTTAGTGGTAAGTCTTTCCCATGCTCTAAGTCATCCTGTAATTTTTTCATTAGTGGATAATAATTGAGTTTATATAGATGGCCGAGGTTTTTATTTATTTGTATACCTAGGTATCGTATTGCTTGCATTTGCCATCTAAATGGTGATTCATTATTAAATTTTGAGAAATCCGCATTATTCATTGGCATTGCTTCACTTTTATTTGCATTAATCGTGTATCCCGACGCTTCTCCATATCCCTTCAATTTCTTATGTAATTCTTTTATTGATATTTCTGGTTCTGTTAAGTATACTATATCGTCATCTGGAAATAAACTGATTTTATATTCCTTGTCTTTTATTTTTATCCCTTTTATTTTATTTTTGGTTCTTATCAATTCTGCTAGTGGTTCTATAGCTAACACGAACAATAAGGGCGATAGTGGGCATCCCTGCCTTGTTGATCTGCTTGTTAAATTGCTTTGATATATATCCATTTACTGTCACTTTCGCCAATGGCCCCTTATATAATGCTTTAATCCAATTAATATATTTCTCTAGTAAACTGAATTTTTGTAGTACTTTGAATAAATAATTCCATTCTACTCTGTCAAAGGCCTTCTCTGCATCTAAAGCCACCGCTACTGTTGGAGCTTTATTACCTTCTACTGCATGAATTAAGTTAATAAATTTACAAATATTGTCTGTTGTTCGTCTTTTTTTAATAAATCCAGTTGGTCTAGATTTACTATTTTTGGTACATAGTCAGCTAATCTGTTTGCTAATAGTTTAGCTATTATCTTATAATCTGTGTAAGTAAAGATATTGGTATATATGACGCTGGTGTGAGTGGATCTTTCCCTGTCTTTGGTATTACTGTAATTATTGCTGTTTTGCATGAATCTGGTAAGCTTTGTGTTTTATCAATCTGGTTGATTGATAAAATCAGGAGGGGAGGAATTAATAAATCTTTAAATCAATTCTATTGGGAATCCATCCTCTCCTGGTGTTTTATTATTCGGTATTTTTTTAATTATCTCTTGTATTTCTACTATTTTAAATGTTTCTGTTAATTTATTTTGTTTCTCTATTTGTAATTTTGGTAGTTAAATTTTAGTTAAAAATTCATCTATTTTGTCTTCTTTCCCTTCATTTTCAGTTTGGTATAATTGTTCATAGAATTCTCTAAAGTTTTCATTAATCTCCGTTGGATTATATGTGATTTGTTTGTCTTTTTTCCTTGAATCCAATACCATTCTCTTAGTTTGTTCTGTCTTAAGCTGCCATGCTAGAATTTTGTGCGTTTTTTCTCCTAGTTCATAATATTTCTGTTTTGTCTTCATTATGTTCTTCTCCACCTTATATGTTTGTAGTGTTTCATATTTTATTTTTTTATCTGCCAATTCTCTTCTTTTAGTTGTGTCTTCCTTCATTGCTAATTATTTTTATATATTTGCTATTTCCCTTTCCAACTGCTCTGTTTCGTGATTGTAGTCCTTCTTCATCTTGGTTACATAACTTATTATTTGCCCTCTAATGAACGCTTTCATTGCATCCCATAGTATAAACTTATCTTTCACTGATTCCATATTTATTTCAAAGTACATTTTAATTTGTCTTTCAATTAATTCTCTAAAATCCTGCCTTTTAAGTAGCATGGAGTTTAATCTCCATCTATACATTCTTGGAGGGATGTCCTCTAACTCTATTGTCAATATTAGGGGTGAGTGGTCCGATAATATTCTAGCTTTATATTCTGTTTTTCTTACTCTCTCTTGCATACGAGCTGATAACAGGAATAGGTCTATTCTTGAGTTTGTTTTATGTCTACCCGAATAATATGAATATTCCTTTTCCTTTGGGTGTTGTTTCCTCCATATATCCAAAATTTGCATTTCTTGCATCGATTTAATTATAAATTTGGTTACTTTGTTCTTTCTGTTAATTTTTTTCCCAGTTTTATCCATGTTTGAATCCAAATTAAGGTTGAAATCCCCTCCTATTAGTATGTTCCCTTGTGTGTCTGCTATCTTCAAAAAAATATCTTGCACAAATTTTTGATCTTCTTCGTTAGGTGAATATACATTGAGTAAATTCGAAAATTCCGAATATATCTGACATTTTATCATTACATATCTCCCTGCTGGATCTATTATTTCCTCTTCTATTTTAATTGGTACATTTTTACTGATTAATATAGCTACTCCTCTAGCTTTTGAATTATATGACACTGCTATTACATGTCCTATCCAATCTCTCTTTAATTTCTTGTGCTCCATTTCAGTTAAATGTGTTTCTTGCACGAATGCTATATCAATTTTTTCTTTTTTCAGTAAATTTTGCAGTTTCTTCCTTTTGATTTGGTTATGTATTCCGTTAATATTTAAAATCATATAGTTCCACGTGGCCATTTCATACTTTGTTTATCTTTCCTTTCCGTTTCCTCATCATCACCTTTCCTTCTTATCCATTTCTGCTTTCTTGTTTTGAACACTTTATAAGACAACATTTCTAAAACATCAAACATTTCCCTTATTCTCCTATCTAAAATTTCTTTAACCCCACTATCCCCTCCCCTTCCTGACTTGCCCTTTATCCCTTGTCGGGCAACCACATCTCCCCTCTCCATTTGGATTTGCGAATTCACTCACAAGCGTCAACTGATTTCGCAGTGACCGTTACTCCTCCCCACCCAGCACCCCCCAGAAAAGATTTTAATTTTCATATATAACAGAGATCACTCTCTTAATTCCCTCCTTACTTCCTCTCTTCCCTTTCTTTCCCTTATTAATTCTTATCTATACTCTATATATTTTCCTTGAAATACGGATGCACTCATGTACACACATATATACATACACACACACACACACATATATATATATATATATATATATACCCATGCACACACATACATATAGTTCGTGGTCATTTTTGCTCTCGTTACATGTCTTCATCTCTCTGTCTGTTTTGTAGTTGTTCTGCAAATTTTCGTGCTTCCTCCGGATCCGAGAATAGTCTGTTTTGCTGCCCTGGAATAACTATTTTCAGTACCGCTGGGTACTTCAACATAAATTTATATCCTTTTTTCCATAGGATCGCTTTTGCTGTATTAAACTCCTTTCTCTTCTTCAGGAGTTCAAAACTTATGTCTGGTTAGAAAAAAAATTTTTGACCTTTGTATTCCAGTGGCTTTTTGTCTTCTCTTATTTTCTTCATTGCTTTCTCCAATATATTTTCTCTTGTTGTAAATCTTAGGAATTTTACTAAAATGGATCTTGGTTTTTGTTGTGGTTGTGGTTTAGGGGCTAATGTTCTATGTGCCCTTTCTATTCCCATTTCTTCCTGTAATTCTGGTCTTCCTAGGACCCTGGGGATCCAATCTTTTATAAATTCTCTCATATTCTTGCCTTCTTCATCTTCCTTAAGGCCCACTATCTTTATATTATTTCTTCTATTATAGTTTTCCATTATATCTATCTTCTGAGCTAACAGCTCTTGTGTCTCTTTAACTTTTTTATTAGATTCTTCTAATTTCTTTTTTAAATCCTCTACTTCCATTTCTTCGGCTGTTTCTCATTCTTCCACCTTGTCCACTCTTTTTCCTATATCTGACATGACCATCTCTAATCTATTCATTTTTTCTTCTGTACTTTTAATTCTTCTTTTTATTTCACTAAATTCTTGTGATTGCCATTCTTTTACTGATTCCATTTATTCTTTAAAAAAAAATATCCATTGTCTTGCCTTTCCCTTCTTCTTCCATTTCTCTATGTTCTTCTTCTTCTTCCTCTGGGTTGTTCATCTGTTGTTTCCTTGTTTTCTTTTTACTCTCTTCTTTCTTGTTCTCGTTGTTTTCTATGTTCTCTTCCTGTTGTTGTGTTGTAGCTGTCATTCTCAGCTGTGGAGATCGACTCCTCAGCTGGTCCCCCCTCCCGTCAGTGTTTTTTTTGTCATGCGCGGTTGCGCACTTTTGCTTGGCTCTGTGAGCCATTTTTGTAGTCCCGAGCTCGGGACTTCGACTGACCTTAGGAAGCGGGCTTCTCTCTCTGCGGCGGGCCTCCTCAGACAGGTAAGGCCTTCACCTTCTTCTTCCGACGTCCTTTCTTCTTCTCTTCTTCCCGTTGCTTTTGACTTTTCTTTCTTCGCTGCCATTTTCTTCCCACCTTTACTTTCACTTTATTTTAATTTTTATGTTTGTGCCTTTATGTTTTCTGTGTTTTTTTTTAACTTTTCCAGAGAGGGCTGGAGTTCTCTGACCGGCCACTACTCCATCACGTGACTCCTCTTCCACCATCTTATTATTTTAATGTTTAACTTCTATTCTAACTTGTATTTATGTAAATGTGCTCTGTGCTCCTGGAGAAACGCCATCTCATCTTTACCGGGCGAGCAGGGTGTGAACAATAAGTAAAGGTGACTTGACTTGAAGTAGTAAGAGTGATTTAAGTATGATTTGGTGCCTTCCCTGTTTGTTTCCCATGTGTGTAATTATCTTACCTTTGATTGTGACATGTGTCAAGATTTGTCTTTCTCTTTCTGAACCCACTGAATCTGATACAATCCCAACACAACAGGGAAAGCTTAAAGAGTTTAGGACTTTATTGAGGATCTCACCACGGAGCACATCCTCCCCTCTCTGCCTAACGCAAGGATCGCTCCGTCTGTGACTCACTCATCCCTCCCCCTCCCCCCGGCACTTCCGCTGTGGCCATATGTGGTGCCACACATGCATCCTCACCTCATCCCTCACCACTACTCAGGGTCCTGAACAGGCCTTTCTAGTGAAGCAAGGCTTGTGTATCCATGGGAGTGATCTACAGCATCCCGTACTCCGGTTGCGGCCTTCTCAACGTTGGAGAAACCGGGCTCAGGCCAGGAGGTCACTTCATCGAGCACCTTCACTCCATCCGCATCAGTGACAGGGATCTCCCTGTGGCCGGCCCCTTCAATTCCGCGCCCCACCCCACGTTCACATGTCTGTCCACAGCCTTATGGGCGATCCCACCCAGACCACCCGCAAATTGGAGGAGCAACACTTGATTTTCCACCTGGGCACTCCTCCAACCGGATGGCATTAACATCAACTTCTCCAGTTTCCACTTGCCCACTCCCCATTCTCCCTCCTTCCCCAACCCTCTGCCTCCTTTCCTCCAGCTCGCCACTCCCTTTCCTCTCCATTCACAGAGCCACCTCCCCTCCCCCCTGTTTGCTGCAATGCCCTCCCTCCCTTACCCACCCATTATCTCCTGCCTGTGGGACCACACTCCTCATCCCCCCTTCCCCTGCCATTCCCCTCCACCATTTTGTTTGGGCACCGGCTGATAATTTATCCACACCTTGACGAAGGGCTCAAACCCGAAATGTTGGGTTCTGCATCATTATCTTTGCTGTGTTAGTGACCTGCTGAGTTTTTCCAGCATTTTGCTTTTACTTCAACCAGGGTGTCTGTAGAGCGTCACATTTTACTTTGGCTCTTTATCCCCTGGAGCAGAAGAATGAGGGGAGATTTGACAGACATATTCAAAATGATAAGGGATATATGGACAGAGTGAGTGCAAGTTGGCTTTTTCCACTGAATCTTGCAGAGATAAAAACAAAATGATTTTCATATTTAAGAAAAATTTGGACAACTACATGGGAGGGATCTGGAGGGCTATGGTCTGGGGGCAGGTCAGTGGGACTAATAGTATGTCACAGAATAGAAGGGCCTGTTTTTGGTGCTGTAATGTTCTATGGATCGAGAGGACAAGGAAGCAAAAATTAGTAGGGAGATCGAGGGTTGGGAGGATTTTTAAAACTTGCTTAAGGTTAAAAAAGGAGGGAAAAGACGAGGTATGAAAGTAGACTAGCAAGTAATCTCTAAGAGGATACAAAAAGTTTCTTCGAGAACTCTATATGAAGAGCAAAAGAGAGGTGAGGGTAGATCTGGGACCACCAGAAAATTTTGCTGGGGAAATAATAATGGAAGACAAGGAGATAGGAGAGGAACAAAATGAGTATTTTGCATCCGTCTTGACTGTGGAAGACACGAACCATCTACCAGATGTCGAAGGGTATCAGGGAAGGGAAATTAGTGCATTTATGAATGGTCTTAGGGTAGATAAGTCTGCCGGACCAGATGGACTGAACCCTTGGGTGCTGAAAGAGGAGAATGTGGAGGCGTTGTTCACGATCTATCGGGATGGTCCCAGAGGGCTGTAAAATTGCAAACGTCACCCAAGAAGGGAGGGTGGGAGGCAGTAGAAAGGAAACAATCCACCAGTCGGCCTAACATCTTGGAAGATGTCGAGAGTCGATTGTCAAGGATGACAGGAGAGGCCAAAGCTGGCATGTTTTCCTTCAGGGAAAATCTTGCTTCACAAGTCTATTGGAATCCTTTGAAGGAGTTATAAAGAGGCTGGATAGGGAGATGCAGTAGATGTTGTGTATTTAGATTTTTCAGAAGGTCTTTGACAAGGTGCCGCACCTGACAATGAGGCCACCTAACAAGAAAACAGTCCATGGTCTAACAGGAAGCATACTCGCGTGGGTTGAGCGTTGGCTGATTGGCAGGAGGCAGATTCAGAATTCAGGGATCATTCTATGGTTGGCTGCCAGTCAGTAGTGGTGTTCCACAGGGGTCAGGGATGGGGCCGCTTCTTTTAATGTTGTATATCCATGAATTGGAATGAATGGCTTTGTGACCAAGTTTGAAGGAGCAGGTAGTGTTGACTAAACAGGACTTGGACAGATTAGAAGGATGGGCTGAGAAATAGCAAAAGAAATGGAATGTTGGAAAGTCACTTTGGGAGAAAAACAGGCAGACTTTTTTTTTTAATGGGGAAAAAAACTGACAATCCCCAGATTCAAAGGGGTCCTGAGAATCCTCGTGCAGGTTGGCCTGAGGGTTGCAGGTGGAGACAGGGGTGAAGAAGGCAGATGTAATGTTGGTGTTCATTTCAAGAGGAATTGAATATCAGAGCGGGGATGTGACGTTGAGGATCTATGAGGCCCTGGCGATACTTCACAGAGCAGTTTCAGGGACCTCATTTAAGAAAGGATGTGCTGACCTTGGAAAGGGTTCAGAGGTTCATAAGGATGATTCTGGGAATGAAAGGGTTACAATATGAGGAGCATTTAACAGCTATAAGCCTGTACTTGTTGGAATTTAAGAAAATGAGATTGGATCTCACTGAAACATTTTGAAGGATGAAAGGTGTGGACAGAATCGATGTAGAAAGGTTGTTCCTCATGATGGGAGGGTCCTGGACAAGAGGGGCACAACCAGGATCGAAGGGTATCTCCTCAGAACAGAGACGCATAGGAATTTCTTCAGCTGGAGGATAGTGAATCTGTGGAATTTCTTGCCACAGGCCATTGTGGAGGCTGGGACATTGGGTGTATTTAAGGCCGAGATCGACAGTTCTTGATTAGCCAGAGGCATCAAAGGTTATAGGGAGAAGGCTGGGCAGTGGGGCTGGAATACCAAACATCACCAGGGGATATTTCTGCAAAGTGAAGGGAGGGGAGACGTCAGGGTTGTTTTTTTTTTTTTTTTTTACACAGAGAGTTGTGGGGGCCTGGAATGCCTTGCCAGGGGTGGTGATGAAGGCTGGAACAATGGGAGCATTTAAGAGACTTTTAGACAGGATGGAAGAAAAATAGAGGGTTACGAGGCAGGAAAATTCTTTAGCCAGAGGGTCGTGAGTGTGTGGAACATTGCCACAGGCGGCTCTGGAAGTCAGGTCACTGGGTGTGCAGGTATTTAAGACAGAAATTGGCGGGGCATCAAGGGTTACGGGGAGAAGGCTGGGGAGTGGGCTGAGTGATAAGGGTCACCTCATGATTAAATGGAAGAGCAGACCCAACAGGCCGATTGATCTACTTCTGCTCTTACATCACATGATCGTGGATCAAGGGACAAAGCCCCAAGATTTAGGATGGAGAGGAGGATGAACAGCTTTTCTCAGAGGGTGGTAAATCCGTGGAATCCGCTGCCCATTGAAGCAGTGGAGACGACGTCAGTAAATGTATCTAAAACAAGGTTGGTCAGATTTTTTACAGAGTAGGGGATTTAGGGGACATGGGAAAAAGGCAGGTGGATGGAGATGAGCCTCTCATCAGATGGCAACAGGCTTGACGGGCCGGAAGGCCATTTTCCGCTCCTATTTCTTCTTCTTTGGCTTGGCTTCGCGGACGAATATTTATGGAGGGGGTAAAAAGTCCACGTCAGCTGCAGGCTCGTTTGTGGCTGACAAGTCCGATGCGGGACAGGCAGACACGATTGCAGCGGTTGCAAGGGAAAATTGGTTGGTTGGGGTTGGGTGTTGGGTTTTTCCTCCTTTGCCTTTTGTCAGTGAGGTGGGCTCTGCGGTCTTCTTCAAAGGAGGTTGCTGCCCGCCAAACTGTGAGGCGCCAAGATGCACGGTTTGAGGCGTTATCAGCCCACTGGCGGTGGTCAATGTGGCAGGCACCAAGAGATTTCTTTAGGCAGTCCTTGTACCTTTTCTTTGGTGCACCTCTGTCAACCCTATTTCTTAGGGTTGAGCTAACTCCTAACTGTGCCGTTCCGTGAGTTTTCTGCCAAATTTAACTGAGTTCCCGACCACGAGGAGGCAAGCTCGGGTTGTTGTGGGACGTTTGCCTTCAGAGATGGGTGGGAAGAATGCATGATCTAATTTCTCCAGGTTCAGTGCCGAATTTAGCAAGAGGTCGACGGGAGGAACCGCCCTTTCATTTCCTTCCTTGCTTTCAATTGCTAGCAGGAGGTGGGTGAGAGGCATGTAAAAGCCCATGGTGTTGGCTCGCAGAATGCCAAAACAAACTGGAAAGCTTTGTTACAGGAACTTTCCATGAAACGCCGGGGCGAAATATTTCCCACATGTTCTTTTTTTAAACTCTGAAATATGTGCCCGGCAGCAATCCTGTTTGTAAAGTTGTTGCAGGGACTTGTGGATCTGAGCTGCAGGGAAAGGTTGGGGCTGAAACACACACAAGTCTGCAGATTGCTGGAGGAACTCAGCAGATCTGGGAGAGAGAGGATGGGACTTGATTCCCTGGAGAGCAGGAGAATGAGGGAGATTCAGAACATAGAACCCTACAGCACAGTACAGGCCCTTCAGCCCTCGATGTTGTGCTGAACTTTATAAATTCCTTATAGTTCTAAACAATTCTTACCTGGTAAGCCTCTATTTTTCTTCCATCCGTGTATCTCTTAAATGCCTCCTAATATTTCAGCATCCACCCCCACCCCTGGCAAGGCATTCTAGGCACCCACAACTCTGTGCATACAAAAACTTACCCCTGACATCTCCCCTAAAGTTCCCTCCCTTCACTTTGTACAGATAGTGGTGATACAACCACCAGCTGACTGCAGGGGGCGATCTCTGTACCTGCAGGAAAAACACCTAAGGGCTGACTCCACCTGGCCACTGTCAATCGGCATACCTGAATATAGACCTGAGCTGGCCTCTTCTGAGTCAGTCACACGGGAGCTACCGAAGCATGAACTGGTGTTCAGACTTTTACCTGAATAATGTACAGTCTTTTATTCTTGCTGCTACCTCAGCACACCACACAGATGTCCTCTGGTGTTTGCTATTCCTGCCTTGGTAGGAGTAGATACAATTATGGGGAGGGATAGACAGGGTAAATGTAGGTCGACTTTTTCCACTGAGGGTAGGCGAGGACGTGGGTTAAGGGTGAAAGGTTAGATGTATAGGGCAGTGGTTCTCAACCTTTTTTTCTCCACTCACATCCCTTACTAACAACAGAGGACGTACGCCATAGGTGCCTGCAGTTAGTAAGGGATTCCTTAAGGTGGTATATCAGAGGAAAAAAAGGTTGAGAACCACTGGTTTAGGGGGGATTTCACACAGAGTGGCGAAGTGAGCGTGGAACAAGCTGAAGTGGTGAATGTGGGCTTGGTTTTGACCCTTCAGAAGAATTTGTACATGGATGGGTGGAAGGGATATGAGATGGGTGGGCAGGAGCTAGGCAGAATCATTTAGATTTAGACCTACATCACAGTAACAGACCATTACGGCCCATGAGCCCATGCCACCCAGGTGCATCCAATTGACTTTCAATCCCTGTATGTTTTGAATGGTGGGAGGAAACCTGAGCCCCCGGGAAAAACCCACACAGACATGGGGAGAACGTACAAACTCCTCACAGACAAGCGCTGGATGCAAACCAGAGTCACTGGCGCTGTAACAGTGCCTCGCTGACTGGTACACTAACTGTGCCACCTACAGATTGTTTGATAGTGTGGATGGTGTTGAGTGGTTCCCCATGTGATTGAACGTTATTGTGCAATGTTACAGACCGACCAAGTGTGCGGGAACATTATAAATAGAAATCTTGTCCTTCCAATAGATTAGCACACAGTAGTTTTATATTATTTATTGGGTGATATTAAGCCTCAGCAGATGGTGGTCATAATACTCCGTTGAAAGGTGTGGGATTGAAAAATGAGGCAAGGTTAGCAGAGCTGGGGCTTTTCTCTTTGGAGCAAAGAAGGATGAGAGGAGACTTAATAGAGGTCTTCAAAATTATGAGAGGCATAGATAGGGTGTATGGCCAGTGCCTTTTCTCAAGGCAGGATCAGCAAACACCAGAGTACATCAAGAGGAAGGTTTAGAACCACTGAACCATAGAAAACTACAGCACAGAAGGCAGGCCCTTTGGCACTTCTACTGTGTGCAAAAACAGCATTCCTCTAGTCCCACTGACCTGCACTCCACAACCCTCCAGACCTTCCCCATCCATGTATTTATCCAATTTATTCTTAAAACCTGAGTCCACATTCACCACATCAGATGGCAGCTCGTTCCACACTCCCACCACTCTCTGAGTGAAGAAGTTCCCCTAAACCTTTCCCCTTTCACCCTAAGGCCATGTCCTCTCATTTTAATCAATCCCAATCGAAGTGGAAAGAGCCTACTCACATTTACTCTGTCCATTCCTCTGGCAAACCTTTATCAAATCTTCCCTCATTCTTCTCTGCTCCAAGGAATGAAGTCCTAACCTGTTTAATCTATCCCAATAACTCATCTCCTGAAGACCTGGCAACATCCTAGTAAATCCTCTCTGCACTTTTTCAATCTTATTGATATCCTTCCTGCAGAATGGTGACCAGAACTGCACACAATCTTCCAAATGTGGCCTCACCAATATCTTACTCAACCTTACTATCACATCCCAACTCCTGTACTCAATACTTCGATTTATAAAGGCCAAGATGCAAAAAACTTTCTTTGTCACCCTGTGATGGTTTAGGGGAGATATTAAGGGTAAAACTTTTACACAAGAGAGTTGTGGGTGCGTGGAATGCCTTGCCAGGGATGGTGGTGGAGGCTGAAACATTTAAGAGACTCTTAGGGCCCTTTTATAGAAAGAAAAATGACTATAAAGGCGGAGATTCTCCGCCCTCCCATCACTGAACCTACCTCCATAAATCCTCCGTGTGCGCCAAATCCTCCAAGACGCCAAATCAGATCCTTCCTTGGACTGGTCACACAGGTGGAGCGGAGCACCCTGCCTCGCTCCCATAAAGATACTGCCGCTGCAAGAGGCTGGTGAGGGGCGCCCTGATGGCGCCATCAGCCCGTGACCCAGGAGCTGCCATGCCACACAAGGGCTGGAGTCCCTCGGCGGTTGGAAGAAGGGTCTTCGTTGCCCACAATCCCCTCCCTTCCCCCAAGCAGCTGGAACCGCTTTGCATTTGGGGTGGAATCAGGCGACCATTGTTCGCTGTGTATATATCATGTTGATGGGCAGCCTGATGGCACCTGCTACCCCTCCATCGGCTCCAGGGGGACACAGCGAGGCACCGGTCTTCATAAAAGCCACCCTGTAACACATTTTTCTCCGCCAATGGAGCTGGCCTCAAAGCAGGGCCCCTCCATTAAAAAAAACCTTTAGACAGGCACATGGGTGGAAGAAAAATAGAGGGTCATGGGGGTAAGGAGGGCTTAGTATTTTTTAAGGAATGTATGGGTCAACACAACATCGAGGGCCGAAGGCCCTTTACTGTTCTATGCTGTACAGAATCTCATATAAAATGTGACAAAATATGGATGTCGGAGTTTTTACTCTAATGTATGTAATATTGTCTCATATCCAACATCTGAAGTTTATCTTATGAGGCTTTTAGGCCACCCCTGGGCTGGGGTGAAAGGTAGTTCAGCGCCGACTAGACGGGCCGAAGGGCTGTCATGTTCTCCGGGGTTTGAACCAAAACGATCTGAGCAGCTCCTGCTGAAAGATCCTTAATCGGGGCGGAGCCTCTGTTCGCAGGGGCGACTCTTTTGCTTCTCCCTCCCTCCCACCTCCCCCCTCCCCGGGCTGGGGGTCTCGGGGTTGCCGGTTGGTGCCCGTGGACGAGCCACGGCGCTGCCCAGAGAGCCGGCGGGGAAACAATGGGCAGAGAGGTGGGAGGAAAGGGTGTATCCGAAGATCTGCAACGGGCTCGGAGCTTTCCTGTCCTTTTTTGGGAGTTGTTTTGACTTGCTGGTGGAGTGGGGCGGGGGGGGGGGGGGGGGGGGGTGCCTGTTTGAGCGCAGATAAGAGGGAGACGTTGGATGCGGGCCACCGGCGCATTCCGGCGATGTGACTCACTCTTCGCTGCGCGTTCGGGGAGAGCCGGCGTCTGGGTCCGCGGGCGAATGGTGCGCCACTGACATGCCGACGCACGGGTTCCTCCTGCTCCTCTGCCTCGCTGCCGGTAAGACGGTTCTCTTGTCCCCAGCAAACAGCCCAGCAAGCTCCCCGCGGGGACGGGCGGGCGGGGGGTCGGGGCGACCCAGGATTTCACATGTTCTTCCATTCTCCTCTGGGCTGGTCGCTCAGTTCTCATTTCGCGGTCCGACAGACTTCTCTTCTGTCGTGAGGCATCGCTCTTGAAGCGAGGGACTGAGTGCAGGAGTCGGTATGTTAGGGTAAAGTTGAATTTGTTGCGTCCAGTGAACGGAGAGTATTCGTGGACTGGTGGATCTGTTCTGGGGACCCTTCCCCTTGCTCCTTGAGATCTGAATTGAGAAAGATCAGGCAGTTTGCCGGCGATACAGTTTGGAGGAGCTGTGATGGAGTTGTTAGCGAAGGGATGCAGAGCTGGGCGGAGAAGTGGCAGATGGAGTTCAATCCGGATCAGTGTGAGGTGATTTTGGATACATCTCTCCAGGTCCAAATCCAGAGTAAATGTAGACAGGCTTCTCCCACTGTGAGATTCAAACCAGAGGTTGTGGGTTAAGGTGAAAAGTTTAGGAGGAACTTCACACAGAGTGTGGTGGGGGTGGTGGAACGAGCTGCCAGCTGAAGTGGGCTCAATTCAGAATCAGAATTTAGTCATGAAAAAGAAACAAAAGGTGTGGTTTTGTGGCAGCATCACAGAGCAAATATTTCTATGAACCACCTTACAAAAGAGATTTTTAAAATAGTGCAGGAATCTGATGGCGGAGGGGAAGAAGCTGCTCGTGCCACTGGGCACTCATCTTCTTGCACCTGTCCTCCTTCCCAATGGTAGTAGAGTGCAGATGTCCTTGATGGAGTGATGCTGATGCAGTACAATATTTACAATGAAGAAGAATTTGGACAGATGCATGGATTGGAGAGGCATGGAGGGATAGAGACTGGGTGCAGGTCAGTGGGAGTTGACACAAAAATAGTCCAACACAGTCTAGAGGGCCTGTTTCTGTGCTGTAATGTTCTATGGTTCTCCTAATTCAGGCACTGGTGTTCTGTTCACAGTGCGGACGGAGCCGGCCGATGTTGAGGGCAAAAGGGAGAGTATCGAGGCAGCGGTGGGGGCGCTGATCATGCTGGAAGCTGGCGTGCTTCCCGAGGCCAGAAGCGGCACTTGGCGGTTCCAGTGCAGCGACATTGGCGTGTGGATCGGCAACATCATGGACATCAATAACGACTACACGGATCGGGCAGAGTTGCTGGGAAACCGGTCCCTGATGCTGCAATCACTGACAGTCAACGACACCGGGGAATACGCTGTGACTCTGAACCCTCTGCTCTCCAACTCCTCGATCACCGTCCGCGTCTATTTGACAGTGTTAGGTAAGGAATTCACGTTCAAATTTATCGTCCGAGTCCGTACATTAGAATCAGATTTCTTGTCATGAGGATGTGTCAGGAAATGTGCAGGATAAGGGGAAAAAATTAGTCAGTACGAAGAGAGAAAAATTGACATTATCCGTTGGCGGAGGGGAAGAAGCCGTCCTTGTGCCGCTGGGTGCACATCTTCATGCTCCTGGGCCTTTTCCCCGATCGTTGCAGAGTGGAGAGGGTATGGCCTAGGTGATGGAGGGTCCTTGAGGAAAGAGACACTGTCGACATCCCCACTGGAGTGAAGACTGGTGCCTGTGATAGGGCTGGCTGGGTTCACAACTGTCCTGTGTACTGGCACCTCCGTACCAGACAGTGATGAAACTGGTCAGAATGCTCTCCACGGTCCACCTGTAGAAATCTGCAAGAGTCTTCAGTGGCGTACGAAATCTCCTCAAACTCCCCGTGAAGTCTAGCCGATGGTGGGCCTTCTTTGTGATTGCATCAACATGGAGGCCCTAGGACCGATCTTCAGAGATGTTGGCCCCCAGGAGTTTGAAGTTAAATTAAAAAATTTTAATTTAGACACAAAGGCTATTTCGGCCCATGAGCCTGTGCCTCCCAATTTACACCCCATTGACCTACAAACCCCCCCCCACCCCCCCAGGTATGTTTTGAATGGTGGGAGGAAACCTGAGCCCCCGGGGAAAACCACGCAGACACTGGGAGAACGTACAAACTCCTTACAGGCAGCACAGGATTTGAACCCCAACCCCGATCGCTGGCGGTGTAAAGGCATTGCGCTAACTGCCGTGCCGAACGTGCCGGCGTTTTTTCCCTCCCCAACCTCTATTCACTTTAATACAGCAGAGCCCACCCCGAATACTGAGCGACTGAACCTTCTTGGAGATGCGAGTTAGGTGATGGGGAAAGGCGGAGCACAAAAGTCTGCAGACGCTTCTTGACCCTCCCCACTTCTGACCTGCTCAATGAGGACTCGTCCGTGTTCTCTTGATCTCTCCCTCCTGAAGGCCACAACCAGCTCCTTAGTTTTGCTAACGTTGCTGTTGTTGTCAACCCTGTAAAAACACGATGCTGGAGAAACTCAGCAGGTCAAACAGTGGACTTTATAAAAGCAAAGATAAAGGTCCATCACCGACCTTTCGGGCATTTTGCTTTTACTTCATCCATTGTATCTGCAGACTTCCGTTTTTACTTCACATACAACCTTGTAATTCCTTCTCCTTCGGCGGGAGGGGGGGTGGGGGGGGTGGGAGGCAGAATTTCCACTTCTTGGTTGTGATCTGTAATCAAGAAAAAGATGTGCTGACAAAAGAGGGAAGTATGATCCAAGAAAGAAAATGTAAACAAAGTGACTGTGCAAATATGGAAAAAAAATTAGATGTTTTCTAATAAATAGAGTGCAAGATGAGAGTCCTTATTTCAAGGTGGCATCATTAGCTGGGCAGTTAGCGAACGCTGTTACAGAGACCGCGACCTTGGTTCGAATCCCACGCTGTCTGTAAAGAGTTTGTACATTCTCCTCGTGTCTGAGTGGGTTTCCTCCCACCTTTCCAAATGCCCGGGCACTGTAGGTTAATTCGAGTATTTTACCCGAACAGGCTCTGAAAGGGCTTGCTTCTGTGCTGTCTGTCTAAATTTAAAATTAATTTAAATGAGTCCCTGATTGAGTTGACTTTGAGAAGGAGTGATGGTGGAGGGGGAGCAGCTGTTCCTGAACCTGATGGTGCGAGACTTCTGGCACCGATACCTCTTTCCTGATGACAGCAGCGAGAATGGAGCGTGTGCCAGGTGGTGTGGATCCTTGATGACCGCTGCTGCCGCTCTCCGACGGTGTTCTCGATGGTGGGGAGGGTTTTTGCCTATGATGTCTTGGGCTGTCCGTGCTCGGTTGGGGGGGGTGGGGTATTGGTGACCCCTTACCAGGCTGCAGTGCAGCCGGTCAGCACGCTGTGGGCTTGGAATAGCGACAAGATGCACTGCTTTTATGCAGTCCCAGCAAATGTCTGTGCTCTGGCAGAGGCAAGAGGGGGGGTTAAAATTCATGGGGATTGACAGCACAGAATGGGATTAGCGTAGCTGAGTTGTTTGATGGTCAGCATGGCTGTGGTTGACTTAAGGACCTGGATAGGACACTTTGGCTCCACAGGAGAAATCATTGCTTCCATCTCATTTCAACCCCAGGATGTGTTCAATGGATCATAGATACTTAAAAATTTGATATTAAACTGACTGACAGCAGGCAAATGCAACTGGTCATCTGTGTAATGACCATAACACAAATCCAATACCCAACAGAACAGTTTTGGCGGTGGGGTCTTCTGACTCCTCTATCTCTTCCCCTGTCTCTCCGTTCCCCCCTCTAACTCGCTCTCCCTACTGCCTCTTGTCTTCCCTCTTTCTCCCTCTCTCACCCCTCTGTCTCTCCATCCCTCCCTCTCTCTTTCTTTCAAAGTTCTCTCTCTCCAAACACTCCTCTCTTTTCTCTCTCACCACTTTCTCCCTTTCTCTTTGTCCCTTTTTTCTCTCCCTCCCCTCTCTCTGTGCTCTTCCTCCTTTTTCTCTATCCCCTCTTCCCCCACCCACCCACCCCTCCCCTCCCCTCCACTCTTGCCACACCCTTTTTACAGTGTTAACAATTTCTCTGGATGCACCGAACGTTGCATCTGACACCAAGTTTCCTTTGCTGAGTTATCACGGGATAACTTTTTCCAGACTTTCTGAATTCTTAATCCTGTCAACAAAAGCTTTTTTAATCAGGAAAAGAAAGGAGCTTATGGGAGAAAAGCACAAGAACTGGAGATGCTGGAATGGAGAGTCATTTGCATCTGGCCTGGATTTGGCAGTACATGAGACCACAGACAGACATGCCGGGGTGGGAAAAGGGTGGGGAGGTCTCTGTTGTTTCAGCAGACAGAGGATTGGTGCTCAGAATCAGTATCAGAATTTATTGTCATGAGCACATGACAACGTTTGTGGTTTTGTGGCAGCTCACTGTGCAAATATTGGGATTAAATTACATTTCCGATTAAATAAATAAGGGTCGAAAATAGGAGAGAGTGAGGCCGTGTCTGTGTTCAGGAATCTGCTGGCTGTGAGGGGGGGGGGCGGGGTGAGAGAAGCTGTCTTTGTGCCACTGGATGCTCGTCTTCAGGCTCCTGGACCTCCTGGGTGGTGGGATCATTGAGGATAGGAGGCTACTTTCTTAAGACACCATTTCTTGTGGATGTTCTTGGCAGAGAGAAGTCGCAGGTTGGGTTAACCACCCTCTGTAGCTTTTTTCTGTCCTGTGTACTGTGCATCAGACAGCGATGCAACCAGTCCTCGGTACACCCTAGAAATGTGCAGGACACTTTGGTGGATCTCCTCAAATTCCTCATGTATGACCACTGGCGACCCTTCTTCGTGATTGTATTGTCGTGATCTTCAGAGCTGTTGATGTCCAGGAATTTCTCTCTTGCGCTTACCATTCAAAGGGTATCTGTGAGTGGGCGGACGGATCGGTACGGGAATGGGATGGGGAAGTTGAAAGGAATGGCTACCAGGAAGTTCCTCTGTTGTTGCAGCGAACTGAACGAAGGTGTTCAACGAAACAATGTGGTCGATAATCATCAATCTGGGTCAGGACTCATTTAAAAAAAACATTTAAAATTTCAACCTACAGCTTGGTAACAGGGCCTTCTGGCCCATGGGTTTGTGCTGCCCAATTGACTTACATCACCACCCCCTCCCCCCACCCAGTGGGAGGAAATCAGAACCCTCAGGGGCTGGGGAGATCCCACACAGACACTGGGAGAACGTACAAACTCCTGACACTTGAACCCCGGGCCCGATTGCTGGCGCTGTAATGGCGTTGCTCTGACCGTGCTGCCCCTAAAGACTACTCTGGTGGGACTCGAACCCACCACTTTTGAATAGTCACCCAACTATGGAAGTCCAACACACAAAGTCCACCCTTATTTGAGGCTCAATTAGGTGGAGGGTAGGGTCCAGAGGGAAGAGAAGCGAGAAGGTTCTCAGCAGATTATGGAGAGAAAGGGGTGGCCTTCAAAAGTGCTGGAGAAACCCAGCAGGTCATTGCAGGGTCCTTTCCGGTAAAGGTACATACACAACCATTGAGGGGCCGAGATGAGGAAAGAGATGGCAGGCACCTTCATAAGGTGGTTGGAGGGGTGGGGTAGTGGAGGAGCACAGGGCCACAGGCAAGCGGTCGTAAGTGGATATGGGTGGGAGGGCCGGTAGAGGTTAAATCTGGGAAGTAATGGGGGAGGGAGGATCTACCACTCTGAAGGGAGGGGTGGGGAGCTGGAGGAATGGACGCAGAGGGACAGGGAGCGGTCGATGTTAATGCCGTCCAGTTGGGAGGGAGCCCAGACGGAAGGTAAGGTGTTGTTCCTCCAATTTGCGGGTGGTCTCAGTCTGGCCGTGCAGGAGGCCACGGTCAGGTGTGTCATCGAGGGAATGGGGATTGAAATGGGTGGCCGTTCCCTGCCCCATTCTCTTGCTAATGTGTCTGTCCATGGCCTCGTGCACAGTCAGACTGAGACCAACTGCAAATTGGAGGAACAGCACCTTGTCTTCTGTCTGGGCTCCCTCCAACCTGATGGCATAAACATTGATCTCTCCAGTTTCCATTAACCCTCCTATCGTCACCCCCCCCCCCCCCCACAACTCCTTTCCTCCAGCTCTGCTCTCTGTCTCCTTTCACAGAGCCAAAATCAATTCTCACCCTTTGTACGTCTGGACTCCTCCCCCATTCCCCCACCCCCTACCCTGATTATTCCCCCATTCTCTGCCCAGACTTTATTTCAGATGTTGCGTCTTTTCACTCATACCCTGAAGAAGGGCTCAGGCCCGAAACATTGGTAATATCTTTACCTCCGATGGAGGCTGCGAGACCGGCTGACTGTGTTTTTACTAAAGTCACAGTCTGCAGACTTCTGTGTTTTGTACCTTGACAGGAACTCACAGTGAAGCTTGAGAAAAAGGCCCAGCCTATCGTCTCTTCCTCTGCTATCCCTCCATCTCTTGTTCTCTCTCTCTCCTCTCTCGCACATGCACACCCAGACACTCCATCTCCCACTCTTCCTCTCTCCTTTTCCTGCCCACTCTCTGTCTTCATCTATCTAACTGGAGAGATTTTGCAGCGCTGGAGGATCTCGGCTGCTTTGTTGCTGTCATTTTCAAGTTCTCTCTCTCTCTCTCTCTCTCTCTCTCTCTCTCTCTCTCACACACACAAACTTCATCTTCATTCTCTTTTTAGACACAAATTTTAGACATGCAGCATAAAGTTTTAGACAATAGAGCACGGTAACAGGCCATTTCAGCCCATGAGTCCATGCTGCCCAATTTACAACCCAGTAACCTACACCCTGGTTGGTATGTTTTGAAGGGTGTGAGCCCTCGGGGAAAACCCATGCAGCCACAGGGAGAGCGTACAAACTCCTCACAGACAGCGTGGGATTCGAACCCTGATTCTCATTGCTGGCGCTGTAACAGCATTGCACTGCTACGCCAACCATGCTGCCCTTAGGCTCGTACCCTGAATTTCTCACTCACACTCTCTCTCTCACACACACTTACATTTATTTCCTCTCTCTTCCCCTGAATCTTTCCTTTCATTGACTTTTTCTCTCTCTCACATGCACACATACTCTCTTCCCTTCCCTTCCCCTGACTCTCTCTCTTCCCTTCCCCCTGACTCTCTCTCTTCCCTTCCCCCTGACTCTCTCTCTTCCCTTCCCCCTGACTCTCTCTCTTCCCTTCCCCCTGACTCTCTCTCTTCCCTTCCCCCTGACTCTCTCTCTTCCCTTCCCCTGACTCTCTCTCTTCCCTTCCCCCTGACTCTCTCTCTTCCCTTCCCCCTGACTCTCTCTCTTCCCTTCCCCCTGACTCTCTCTCTTCCCTTCCCCCTGACTCTCTCTCTTCCCTTCCCCCTGACTCTCTCTCTCTTCCCTTCCCCCTGACTCTCTCTCTTCCCTTCCCCCTGACTCTCTCTCTCTTCCCTTCCCCCTGACTCTCTCTCTCTTCCCTTCCCCCTGACTCTCTCTCTCTTCCCTTCCCCCTGACTCTCTCTCTCTTCCCTTCCCCCTGACTCTCTCTCTCTTCCCTTCCCCCTGACTCTCTCTCTCTTCCCTTCCCCCTGACTCTCTCTCTCTTCCCTTCCCCTGACTCTCTCTCTCTTCCCTTCCCCCTGACTCTCTCTCTCTTCCCTTCCCCCTGACTCTCTCTCTCTTCCCTTCCCCCTGACTCTCTCTCTCTTCCCTTCCCCCTGACTCTCTCTCTCTTCCCTTCCCCCTGACTCTCTCTCTCTTCCCTTCCCCCTGACTCTCTCTCTCTTCCCTTCCCCCTGACTCTCTCTCTCTTCCCTTCCCCCTGACTCTCTCTCTCTTCCCTTCCCCCTGACTCTCTCTCTCTTCCCTTCCCCCTGACTCTCTCTCTCTTCCCTTCCCCCTGACTCTCTCTCTCTTCCCTTCCCCCTGACTCTCTCTCTCTTCCCTTGCCCCTGACTCTCTCTCTCTTCCCTTGCCCCTGACTCTCTCTCTCTTCCCTTGCCCCTGACTCTCTCTCTCTTCCCTTGCCCCTGACTCTCTCTCTCTTCCTTGCCCCTGACTCTCTCTCTCTTCCCTTCCCCCTGACTCTCTCTCTCTTCCCTTCCCCCTGACTCTCTCTCTCTTCCCTTCCCCCTGACTCTCTCTCTCTTCCCTTCCCCCTGACTCTCTCTCTCTTCCTTCCCCCTGACTCTCTCTCTCTTCCCTCCCTGACTCTCTCTCTCTCTTTCCTTCCCCCTGACTCTCTCTCTCTCTCTTTCTTTCCCCCTGACTCTCTCTCTCTCTTTCCTTCCCCCTGACTCTCTCTCTCTCTCTTTCCTTCCCCCTGACTCTCTCTCTCTCTCTTTCCTTCCCCTGACTCTCTCTCTCTCTCTTTCCTTCCCCCTGACTCTCTCTCTCTCTCTTTCCTTCCCCCCTGACTCTCTCTCTTTCCTTTCCCCTGACTCTCTCTCTCTCTCTTTCCTTCCCCCTGACTCTCTCTCTCTCTCTTTCCTTCCCCCTGACTCTCTCTCTCTCTCTTTCCTTCCCCTGACTCTCTCTCTCTCTTTCCTTCCCCCTGACTCTCTCTCTCTCTTTCCTTCCCCCTGACTCTCTCTCTCTCTCTTTCCTTCCCCCTGACTCTCTCTCTCTCTCTTTCCTTCCCCTGACTCTCTCTCTCTCTCTTTCCTTCCCCCTGACTCTCTCTCTCTCTTTCCTTCCCCCTGACTCTCTCTCTCTCTCTTTCCTTCCCCCTGACTCTCTCTCTCTCTCTTTCCTTCCCCCTGACTCTCTCTCTCTCTTTCCTTCCCCCTGACTCTCTCTCTCTCTTTCCTTCCCCTGACTCTCTCTCTCTCTTTCCTTCCCCCTGACTCTCTCTCTCTCTCTTTCCTTCCCCCTGACTCTCTCTCTCTCTTTCCTTCCCCTGACTCTCTCTCTCTCTTTCCTTCCCCCTGACTCTCTCTCTCTCTCTTTCCTTCCCCCTGACTCTCTCTCTCTCTCTTTCCTTCCCCCTGACTCTCTCTCTTTCCTTCCCCCTGACTCTCTCTCTTTCCTTCCCCCTGACTCTCTCTCTCTCTCTTTCCTTCCCCCTGACTCTCTCTCTCTCTCTTTCCTTCCCCCTGACTCTCTCTCTCTCTCTTTCCTTCCCCCTGACTCTCTCTCTCTCTCTCTTTCCTTCCCCCTGACTCTCTCTCTCTCTCTCTTTCCTTCCCCCTGACTCTCTCTCTCTCTCTTTCCTTCCCCCTGACTCTCTCTCTCTCTCTTTCCTTCCCCCTGACTCTCTCTCTCTCTCTTTCCTTCCCCCTGACTCTCTATCTCTCTCTTTCCTTCCCCCTGACTCTCTCTCTCTCTCTTTCCTTCCCCCTGACTCTCTCTCTCTCTCTTTCCTTCCCCCTGACTCTCTCTCTCTCTCTTTCCTTCCCCCTGACTCTCTCTCTCTCTCTTTCCTTCCCCCTGACTCTCTCTCTCTCTCTTTCCTTCCCCCTGACTCTCTCTCTCTCTCTCTTTCCTTCCCCCTGACTCTCTCTCTCTCTCTTTCCTTCCCCCTGACTCTCTCTCTCTCTCTTTCCTTCCCCCTGACTCTCTCTCTCTCTCTTTCCTTCCCCCTGACTCTCTCTCTCTCTCTTTCCTTCCCCCTGACTCTCTCTCTCTCTCTTTCCTTCCCCCTGACTCTCTCTCTCTCTTTCCTTCCCCCTGACTCTCTCTCTCTCTCTTTCCTTCCCCCTGACTCCCTCTCTCTCTTTCCTTCCCCCTGACTCTCTCTCTCTCTCTTTCCTTCCCCCTGACTCTCTCTCTCTCTCTTTCCTTCCCCCTGACTCTCTCTCTCTCTTTCCTTCCCCCTGACTCTCTCTCTCTCTCTTTCCTTCCCCCTGACTCTCTCTCTCTCTCTTTCCTTCCCCCTGACTCTCTCTCTCTCTCTTTCCTTCCCCCTGACTCTCTCTCTCTTTCCTTCCCCCTGACTCTCTCTCTCTTTCCTTCCCCCTGACTCTCTCTCTCTCTCTCTCTTTCCTTCCCCCTGACTCTCTCTCTCTCTCTTTCCTTCCCCCTGACTCTCTCTCTCTCTCTTTCCTTCCCCCTGACTCTCTCTCTCTCTCTTTCCTTCCCCCTGACTCTCTCTCTCTCTCTTTCCTTCCCCCTGACTCTCTCTCTCTCTCTTTCCTTCCCCCTGACTCTCTCTCTCTCTCTTTCCTTCCCCCTGACTCTCTCTCTCTCTCTTTCCTTCCCCCTGACTCTCTCTCTCTCTCTCTTTCCTTCCCCCTGACTCTCTCTCTCTCTCTTTCCTTCCCCCTGACTCTCTCTCTCTCTCTTTCCTTCCCCCTGACTCTCTCTCTCTCTCTTTCCTTCCCCCTGACTCTCTCTCTCTCTCTTTCCTTCCCCCTGACTCTCTCTCTCTCTCTTTCCTTCCCCCTGACTCTCTCTCTCTCTTTCCTTCCCCCTGACTCTCTCTCTCTCTCTTTCCTTCCCCCTGACTCCCTCTCTCTCTTTCCTTCCCCCTGACTCTCTCTCTCTCTCTTTCCTTCCCCCTGACTCTCTCTCTCTCTCTTTCCTTCCCCCTGACTCTCTCTCTCTCTCTTTCCTTCCCCCTGACTCTCTCTCTCTCTCTTTCCTTCCCCCTGACTCTCTCTCTCTCTCTTTCCTTCCCCCTGACTCTCTCTCTCTCTCTTTCCTTCCCCCTGACTCTCTCTCTCTTTCCTTCCCCCTGACTCTCTCTCTCTCTCTCTCTTTCCTTCCCCCTGACTCTCTCTCTCTCTTTCCTTCCCCCTGACTCTCTCTCTCTCTCTTTCCTTCCCCCTGACTCTCTCTCTCTCTCTTTCCTTCCCCCTGACTCTCTCTCTCTCTCTTTCCTTCCCCCTGATTCTCTCTCTCTCTCTTTCCTTCCCCCTGACTCTCTCTCTCTCTCTTTCCTTCCCCCTGACTCTCTCTCTCTCTCTTTCCTTCCCCCTGACTCTCTTCTCTCTCTCTTTCCTTCCCCCTGACTCTCTCTCTCTCTCTTTCCTTCCCCCTGACTCTCTCTCTCTCTTTCCTTCCCCCTGACTCTCTCTCTCTCTTTCCTTCCCCCTGACTCTCTCTCTCTCTTTCCTTCCCCCTGACTCTCTCTCTCTCTCTTTCCTTCCCCCTGACTCTCTCTCTCTCTCTTTCCTTCCCCCTGACTCTCTCTCTCTCTCTCTTTCCTTCCCCCTGACTCTCTCTCTCTCTCTTTCCTTCCCCCTGACTCTCTCTCTCTCTCTCTCTCTTTCCTTCCCCCTGACTCTCTCTCTCTCTCTCTTTCCTTCCCCCTGACTCTCTCTCTCTCTCTTTCCTTCCCCCTGACTCTCTCTCTCTCTCTTTCCTTCCCCCTGACTCTCTCTCTCTCTTTCCTTCCCCCTGACTCTCTCTCTCTCTTTCCTTCCCCCTGACTCTCTCTCTCTCTTTCCTTCCCCCTGACTCTCTCTCTCTTTCCTTCCCCCTGACTCTCTCTCTCTTTCCTTCCCCCTGACTCTCTCTCTCTTTCCTTCCCCCTGACTCTCTCTCTTTTCCCTTCCCCCTGACTCTCTCTCTCTCTTCCCTTCCCCCTGACTCTCTCTCTCTCTTTTCCCTTCCCCCTTACTCTCTCTCTCTCTCTTTTCCCTTCCCCCTGACTCTCTCTCTCTCTTTTCCCTTCCCCCGACTCTCTCTCTCTCTCTCTCTCTCTCTCTCTCTCTCTCTTTCTTCCCTTCCCTTTCCCCTGACTCACTCTCTCTCTCTTGGCCCCATCTGCTGTTTCTATTTTTAGAATGCAGCTAACTCCCATTTATAACTGCTGGGGAGGTGGTCACTATGCCCAGCAGTAGCCGTAGAGAATGGGCCCACATTTCAGGTCAGGGTTACTCCCTTTGAATCAAGAAAGTTGGGGAAACTAACATATATTAAATGGGAAGGTAGGATAGGTTGAAAAGGAGAAATGCCTGAAATAGGCACACATAAGACATAGGAGCAGAAATAGGCCATTCAGCCCATCGAGTCTGCCCAACCATTCAATCATGAGCTGAGCCCCACTGCCCAGCCTTCTCCCCAAAACCTCTGATGCCCTGGCTAACCAATCTCTGCCTTAAATACACCGAATGACCCGGCCTCCACCGCTGCCTGTCGTAACAAATTGCACAGATTCACCGCCCTCTGGCTGAAGAAGTTCCTACGCGTCTCTGTCTAAGTGGATGCCCTTCAACCCTGAAATTGTGCTCTCTTGTCCTGGACTCTTCCACTGTGGGGAAACTACCTTTCTACCCCAACTCTGTCCATGCCTTTCAACATTAAAAATGTTTCAATGAGATCCCCCCATTCTCCTAAATTCCAACGGGTTCAAGCCAAGAGCTGTCAAACGCTCCTCAAATGATAACCCATTCATTCCCAGAATCAGTGCCAGCACGTCCTTTCCTAAATGAGGAGCCCAAAACTGCTCACAGTACTCCGTGTGGGTGCGGCTGGTGGCCAATCGAATGTAAATGAAAGGACGCAAACCTCCTCCGTCCCTCTGACATAGCGGCTGAAAGCGTTGTTTTTATTGCTGGATGCTAGTGGTGGGGCAGGTCTGACAGCGAGCAATGGCATGGGGGGCACAGTGCCTCGTGGTGGGGGGGGGAAAAAGAGGCCCATGCTTGCTAATGTCCCACCATGGCGTCAACTGTTTGGGAATACTTTTGATTTATGAAGGCCGATGTGCCAAAAGTTCTCTTCCCGACTCTGTGATACCACTTTCAGGGAATTATGTATCACCGTTCCTGCTCCCTCTTTACCCACCCACCCTCTCTTACCTCCTGGATATAAACGGGACCTGAGAATTCCGTCTTTCTATTTTCTCTGGCTCTTCTGCCTTGAACTGTTTCTTTGTTTAAAAATATACGCTGCCTTGACAACGTTGTTCTGCAGCCTATGTATCACACCCGGTCTTCTGTCTTCTCTTTTCTTCTCTTTGGCTTGGCTTCGCGGACGAAGATTTATGGAGGGGGTAAGTGTCCACGTCAGCTGCAGGCTCGTTTGTGGCTGACAAGTCCGGTGCGGGACAGGCAGACACGGTTGCAGCGGTTGCAGGGGAAAATTGGTTGGTTGGGGTTGGGTGTTGGGTTTTTCCTCCTTTGTCTTTTGTCAGTGAGGTGGGCTCTGCGATCTTCTTCAAAGGAGGTTGCTGCCCGCCGAACTGTGAGGCGCCAAGATGCACGGTTTGAGGCAATATCAGCCCACTGGCGGTGGTCAATGTGGCAGGCACCACATTCTGTACTTTTCCACTATTCCCTCCCCTGGTGAATCAAACTGGCTGCCTCCCAATTCTCCAGGTTGACTGAAGCATCTTTAATGTGACTTCCCTCTGATGGAAGTCGACTACCTCATTGACCGCATCCTGCATATTATATATTTTTTCCCCCTGAGAGTATTATACTTAAATATAACGTTGGATTATCAAGTCAGTAAATGGGGGATAGATTTTTGTCGCCGGGTCAGAGCTGCAGAAGGCTCCCGAAATGTCAGGAATACATCTTTACCTCCTCTGGATGCTGCGAGAGCAGCCGAGTCCCTTCGGCAATTCTGTGTGTTTCTAAGACACTGGTGAGGCCACATTTGGAGCATGGTGTGCAGATTTGGACACCTCACGACAGGAAGGAAATCAATGAGATTGAAAGAGTGCAGAGAAGATTTGCTGGGGCGTTGCCGGGGCTTCAGGAACGGAGTTGCAGGGAAAAGTTAAACGCGCTCAGACTTGGCATAAAAGAATGAGGGGAAATTTGATTGAGGTATTTAAAATTAGGAGGGGGACAGACAGAGTAAATGTGGGTAGGATTTTACTGCTGGGGGAAGTGAGATACAAATGAGACGGGTTCGGAGTGAAAGGGGAAAGGTTTAAGGGGAATATCGTAACAGAGGTGGGGGGGGGGGGGTTGGAATAGTGGTGAATTCAGGCTCAATTTTCTCATTGAAGACAAATTTGGACAGGTGAGGAATTGTGTGGGGGTGAGGCACAGGTCAGTGGGACTGGGCAGAATAACCAGCACAGACTAGAAGGCCCAAAGGCCCTCTGGTTCTAATAATGACTTCTTGCAACCGCCCTGCATGCGGAGAATTCCAGACCCTCGCCACTTTCTGTAAAGTAAAGGTTCTATTATTGTCACATAAAATACTACATTGAGAATGTAGTGTACATGAAATTCTTTAACTTAGGGCGCCACTTTGTCCAGTGCCCCTCACAGAAGCCTCCGGGACCTGGTGTTCCCAGGCAGTCTCCCCTCCAAGGACTGACCAGGTCTGAGTCTGCTTAGCTCCCAGATCAGACAATCTCAGGTAGATTCAATGCTGTCTGATTCTAAAATTTCTCGCGTTCCTTCAACCAATTCTTTGAATGAATGTGTTCAGATTTTGACCCCTTTGTTGAGGAATGCGTATCCTTCCTGTTTTCCCTATCTCAGCCACTCAGGTTGGACATCCTGTGATTGAACTTCAACTCAATGTCCACCACACAAAGGTAAACAATCTCGCCCTGTCTATCTACACCTCGTAACTTTTTTTCTTAGGGTCTGACCAGGCCAAGGGTGCACCTCCTCTGCAGGTTCTCCAAAGATATCGTCCTTTTCCAGAAAATAGTGAACAGAATTGGAGCTTGTATTCTATATTCCCACCAATACCCCACCCCCCCCAGCTCCCTGACCCTCAGACTATCTTATCTTCCCTGCATCTCCCCTCTCAGCTTCCCGCCTCCATGTTTCCCCTCCAAGCTCCCCTGCCTCCACCCCCACCACTTCGACTCCCCTGCCTCCACTCCCTCCCCTCCCACTTTGGCTCCCCTGCCTCCACTCCCCCCCCCTGGCTCACCTGCCTCCGCAATCCCCCCACCCCCCGGCTCCCCTGCCTCCGCGATCCCCCCACCCCCCGGCTCCCCTGCCTCCGCGATCCCCCCACCCCCCGGCTCCCCTGCCTCCGCGATCCCCCCACCCCCCGGCTCCCCTGCCTCCGCGATTCCCCCCACCCCCCGGCTCCCCTGCCTCCGCGATTCCCCCCACCCCCCGGCTCCCCTGCCTCCGCGATTCCCCCCCACCCCCCGGCTCCCCTGCCTCCGCGATTCCCCCCACCCCCCGGCTCCCCTGCCTCCGCGATTCCCCCCACCCCCCGGCTCCCCTGCCTCCGCGATTCCCCCCACCCCCCGGCTCCCCTGCCTCCGCGATTCCCCCCCACCCCCCGGCTCCCCTGCCTCCGCGATTCCCCCCCACCCCCCGGCTCCCCTGCCTCCGCGATTCCCCCCACCCCCCGGCTCCCCTGCCTCCGCGATTCCCCCCACCCCCCGGCTCCCCTGCCTCCGCGATTCCCCCCACCCCCCGGCTCCCCTGCCTCCGCGATTCCCCCCACCCCCCGGCTCCCCTGCCTCCGCGATTCCCCCCACCCCCCGGCTCCCCTGCCTCCGCGATTCCCCCCACCCCCCGGCTCCCCTGCCTCCGCGATTCCCCCCACCCCCCGGCTCCCCTGCCTCCGCGATTCCCCCCACCCCCCGGCTCCCCTGCCTCCGCGATTCCCCCCACCCCCCGGCTCCCCTGCCTCCGCGATTCCCCCCACCCCCCGGCTCCCCTGCCTCCGCGATTCCCCCCACCCCCCGGCTCCCCTGCCTCCGCGATTCCCCCCACCCCCCGGCTCCCCTGCCTCCGCGATTCCCCCCACCCCCCGGCTCCCCTGCCTCCGCGATTCCCCCCACCCCCCGGCTCCCCTGCCTCCGCGATTCCCCCCACCCCCCGGCTCCCCTGCCTCCGCGATTCCCCCCACCCCCCGGCTCCCCTGCCTCCGCGATTTCCCCCCACCCCCCGGCTCCCCTGCCTCCGCGATTTCCCCCCACCCCCCGGCTCCCCTGCCTCCGCGATTTCCCCCCATCCCCCGGCTCCCCTGCCTCCGCGATTTCCCCCCACCCCCCGGCTCCCCTGCCTCCGCGATTCCCCCCCACCCCCCGGCTCCCCTGCCTCCGCGATTCCCCCCACCCCCCGGCTCCCCTGCCTCCGCGATTCCCCCCACCCCCCGGCTCCCCTGCCTCCGCGATTCCCCCCCACCCCCCGGCTCCCCTGCCTCCGCGATTCCCCCCACCCCCCGGCTCCCCTGCCTCCGCGATTCCCCCCACCCCCCGGCTCCCCTGCCTCCGCGATTCCCCCCACCCCCCGGCTCCCCTGCCTCCGCGATTCCCCCCACCCCCCGGCTCCCCTGCCTCCGCGATTCCCCCCACCCCCCGGCTCCCCTGCCTCCGCGATTCCCCCCACCCCCCGGCTCCCCTGCCTCCGCGATTCCCCCCACCCCCCGGCTCCCCTGCCTCCGCGATTCCCCCCACCCCCCGGCTCCCCTGCCTCCGCGATTCCCCCCACCCCCCGGCTCCCCTGCCTCCGCGATTCCCCCCACCCCCCGGCTCCCCTGCCTCCGCGATTCCCCCCACCCCCCGGCTCCCCTGCCTCCGCGATTCCCCCCACCCCCCGGCTCCCCTGCCTCCGCGATTCCCCCCACCCCCCGGCTCCCCTGCCTCCGCGATTCCCCCCACCCCCCGGCTCCCCTGCCTCCGCGATTCCCCCCACCCCCCGGCTCCCCTGCCTCCGCGATTCCCCCCACCCCCCGGCTCCCCTGCCTCCGCGATTCCCCCCACCCCCCGGCTCCCCTGCCTCCGCGATTCCCCCCACCCCCCGGCTCCCCTGCCTCCGCGATTCCCCCCACCCCCCGGCTCCCCTGCCTCCGCGATTTCCCCCCACCCCCCGGCTCCCCTGCCTCCGCGATTTCCCCCCACCCCCCGGCTCCCCTGCCTCCGCGATTTCCCCCCACCCCCCGGCTCCCCTGCCTCCGCGATTTCCCCCCACCCCCCGGCTCCCCTGCCTCCGCGATTCCCCCCACCCCCCGGCTCCCCTGCCTCCGCGATTCCCCCCACCCCCCGGCTCCCCTGCCTCCGCGATTCCCCCCCACCCCCCGGCTCCCCTGCCTCCGCGATTCCCCCCACCCCCCGGCTCCCCTGCCTCCGCGATTCCCCCCACCCCCCGGCTCCCCTGCCTCCGCGATTCCCCCCACCCCCCGGCTCCCCTGCCTCCGCGATTCCCCCCACCCCCCGGCTCCCCTGCCTCCGCGATTCCCCCCACCCCCCGGCTTCCCTGCCTCCGCGATTCCCCCCACCCCCCGGCTCCCCTGCCTCCGCGATTCCCCCCACCCCCCGGCTCCCCTGCCTCCGCGATTCCCCCCACCCCCCGGCTCCCCTGCCTCCGCGATTCCCCCCACCCCCCGGCTCCCCTGCCTCCGCGATTCCCCCCACCCCCCGGCTCCCCTGCCTCCGCGATTCCCCCCACCCCCCGGCTCCCCTGCCTCCGCGATTCCCCCCACCCCCCGGCTCCCCTGCCTCCGCGATTCCCCCCACCCCCCGGCTCCCCTGCCTCCGCGATTCCCCCCACCCCCCGGCTCCCCTGCCTCCGCGATTCCCCCCACCCCCCGGCTCCCCTGCCTCCGCGATTCCCCCCACCCCCCGGCTCCCCTGCCTCCGCGATTCCCCCCACCCCCCGGCTCCCCTGCCTCCGCGATTCCCCCCACCCCCCGGCTCCCCTGCCTCCGCGATTCCCCCCACCCCCCGGCTCCCCTGCCTCCGCGATTCCCCCCACCCCCCGGCTCCCCTGCCTCCGCGATTCCCCCCACCCCCCGGCTCCCCTGCCTCCGCGATTCCCCCCACCCCCCGGCTCCCCTGCCTCCAAGTTCCCCCCTCAGCTTCCTTTCTTGCCACCTCCCCACACTGACATCTCCGGCCCGCCTCCTTCCCTTGTGACCTTCCAGGCCTACCTCCTCCCTCCCCCACTTCCCCAGCCTGTCTCCTTCCTCATGACCTTGCCCATGTCCTTCCCCACCCCTGACCTCTCTTGCCACCACCTCCTCTCTGATCTCCCATATCTGCCACCTCTTCCCTCTGACCTCCACAGCCAATAACATCAACCCTCCCAGAGATCATTACAGTACAGAAACAGACCTTTTGGCCCTTCTAGTCTGTGCTGAACTATCATTCTGCTTAGTTTCACACACCTGCACCCAGTCCATATCCCCCATACCCCTCCCATCCACGTACTTGCCCAAATTTTTCTTCAATGTCAAAATTGAGCCCACATTCACCACTTCACCTTGTTCCACACTCCCGCCACTCTCTGTGTGAAGAAGTTTCCCCCTAAACTTTTCCCCTTTCACCCTTAACCCTCAGTGGAAAAAGCTGACCTACATTTACTCTGTCTCTCCCCCTCATCATTTTAAATACCTCGATCAAATCTCCCCTCATTCTTCTACACTCTAGGGAATAAAGTTCGAACATGTTGAACCTTTGCCTGTAACTCAGTTCCTGAAGTCCAGGCATCATCCCAGTAAATCTTCTCTGCCCTCTTTCTATCTTATTGAGATCTTTCCTGTAGTTCGGTGACAAAAACTGTACGCAATACTCCAAATTTGGCCTCACCAATGTCTTGTACAACTTCACCATAACATCCCAACTCCTGGATTCGATACTGTGACTTATGAAGGCCAAAAGCTCTCTTTACAATCCTATTTACCTGTGATGCTACTCTCTGGGAATTAAGTACATATCTTCCCCCACCCCCCCCCCCCACTTCCACTTCCATTTCCCTTCCCTTGTGCCCCCAACGCCCTCCTTTCCATATCCACCTATTTCCCCCTGCCTGCTGGCCTTTGCTCCTCTCCCACCCGCCACTTTGTTTGGGCCTACAGATTGCTCAGGCCTAAAACATTCACAGAGAACAGAAGTAGGCCATTCAGCCCATCGAGCCTGCTCTGCCACTCCACCCTGAGCTAAACCTTTCCCATGTCTCATTCCAATTTCCGACCTTTTCCCTAAATCCCTTGAACCCCCAACTAATTAGATACCTTTCCACCTCCCCACAGTGATTGGGCCTCTGCAGCTGGACGTGGCCATGAATTCCACAAATTCACGACCCTCCGGCTAAAGAGATTTCTCCTCACCTCCATTTTAAATGGGGACCCTCTCATTCTAAGACCATGCCCTCTTGTCCTGGATTCGCCTACTGAGGGGAAACATCTTATTCAAATCAACCTGGTCCGATCCTTTCAGCGTTCGAAATGTTTGGATGTGATCCCCTCTCATTCTTCTAAACTCCAATGGATCCTGTCCAAGAGTTGCTAAACATTCCTCATGTTAGGCCTGACATTCCAGGAATCGTCCTGGTAAATCTCTGTTCTCTCTACAACATCAGTACATTCCTTCTAAGATAAGGGGCCCAAAACTGCAACTAGTGATATTCTTCTGATTATGAGACTGCAAGCACAGGACACTTACCTACGTACAGACAGGATAATAGAAATCCACAGCACTGTTCAGGCCCTTCGGCCCACAGTATTGTGCTGACCAAATTTCCCACTCTTAACAGCTGCCTGGAGTTTCTGGATTTCACGGTTGGCACAGCGGTTAGCTGTTACGGTGACAGCGACCGGGACTGGGGTTCTGTATGTTCTCCCCATGATCTGCGCAGGTTTTCCCTGGTGGGGGGGCTCTGGGTTCCTCTCACCATTCGAAGGATACGGGAGAGTTGTAGGTCTGCTGGGTGTGATTGGGTGGCACCAGTTTCAATGGCCAGAATCAGCTTCTATCCTTTTATAAAATTTAATTTTAAAAAGGTGTTAAATTTAATAACCCTCCATTGTCTCAGTTCATGCAGCTATCTAATTGTCTCTTAAACGATGGTATTGTCCCTGCCTCCATCATCGTTGCTGGCAGCGCATACCATGCACCCACCACTCTTCATGTGAATAACATCCCCCTCCCCTCCCCGGACTTACTCCCAAGCACCTTAAAACTATGCCCCCTCATGTTAGCCATTTCAGCCCCAGGGAACAAGGCTCTGTCCACGTAATCAATGTCTCTCATCTTCCACACCTCTGTCAGGTCACCCCCTCATCCTCCATTGCTCCAAGGAGAAAAGACCCATTCACTCAACCTCTCCTCTCGAGGCGTGATCCCGAAATTGTTACTGACACTTTGAAATTTTTATTTGCTGCATTTAGAAATACTGTAATAACAATAGCCAAGTTATTACCACAATATACGATGAAAAAGAAAAGATTCAAGATTCTTCAGTTGCTCCCCCAAAGTCTGCAACCCCTCATGGTCCACTATCAGCCTGGGCACAGACCTCAATAGTTGCAGGATTTTATATAAAAATTGAAGTACTCCTTCAACAGGCCATTTAAAACCTGTATAGAGATCCAGGAGGTTGGACCCTGCTCAGGGGAGATGTATTGCTGTTCTCCACTCACATAAGAAATGGGAGCAGGAGTCGGCAATCCGGCCCGTCGAGCCTGCTCTGCCATTCAATGATCTAATGAGAGGCTCATCTCCACCTACCTGCCTTTTCCCCATATCCCTTAATATGTAAAAATCTACTCAACCTTGCCTTTAATATATTTTCTGAGGTCGCCTCCACTGCTTCATCGGGCTGTGAATTCCACAATTCACCCCCCCCTGCCCCCCAACCCCCTGGGAAAAGCAGTTGAAACTGCAAGGGAACAAAACTTTCCCTGTACTGGAGTTTGCAGAAGTTCAGTATGACATTGGAAACCTTGGCAAACTTCTACAGACTTGTGGTGGAAAGTGAGCGGGCCGGTTGCATCTCAGCCTGAGTGTAAAAGCCTGCAAAAGGTAGTGGACACAGCCCAGGACATCACGGGATAAACCCTCCCTACCATTGAGAGCATCTCCAAGGAACCCTGCCATTGGAGGGCAGCAAGGTTACACACCACCCAGCACGCGCTCTGTTCTCGCTGCTGCCATCAGGAAAGAGGTGTAGGGGCCACAAGGCTCACACCCACCAGGTTCAGGAACAGCTGTCCCCCCTCCACCATCAGACTCCTCAATGACAAACTCGATCAGGGACTCATTTAAGGACTCTCACTTTGCACGTTAGATATTATTGAATATTTTTTTATGTATTGCCGATCATTCCTGGCAACCTATGAAATGACAGATCAATCTATCCCAGTTCCCCCACTGCCCTCAAAGGGCAATGCCCTTAACACTGGAGATATTGTGATGTGCTTATACTTAACTGAATCCAAGGTAAGTACTGGTTTCCCTAAGTAACAACCTCAAACTACAAATATTATTTCTTCCACAGACTTGTGGATGCCTTCATCAACTGCAAAAGGCCACCCATTTCAATCCCACATCCCACTTCCCTTGACAACATGCCTGTCCGTGGACTCCTGCACGGACAGAGACCACTCGCAAATTGAAGGAGCAACACCTCATATTCCATCTGGGCATCCTCTAATCCTCGGTTTCTGTTAGCCACCCACCCCATCTCTCTCTCTCTCTCTCTCTCTCTCTCTCTCTCTCACCCCATGTCCTCTAGCATGTTTGCTCTCTCTCTCTCTCTCTCTCTCTCTGTCCTCTAGCATGTTCTATCTCTCTTTCTCTCTCCCTCTACTTCTCCCTCCCTCTCTGTCTATCTGACTATCTCTCTCCCCCACCATTCCACTCCGTCTCCTCTGGTCACTGAATTATAGGAAGGATATCAACAAGGTAGAGAGAGTGCAGAGAAGATTTACGAAAATGTTACCTGGGTTTCAGAATCTAGATTACAAGGAAAGATTGAGCAGATCAGGTCTTTATTCCTGGAAGCATGGAAGACTGAGGGGGGATTTGATAGAGGTGTTTAAAATTATGAGGGGGATAGATAAAGTTGTTGCGGAGACTTTTTCCATTGAGGGTAGGAGAGATTGAAGCAAGAGGTCATGTTAAGAGTAAGGGGAAAATGTTTAGAAGTAACATGAGGGGGATCTTCACTCAGACAATAGTGGCTGTGTGGAATGAGCTTCTGGGAGAAGTAGTGATGGCAGGGTCCATTTTGTCATTTAAGGAAAAATTGAATAGGTATATGGATGGGAGGGGAATGGAGGGTTATGGGCAGGGTGCAGGTAGGAGGGACGAGAGGAGAGTATTTGGTTCGGTGTGGACTAGAAAGGCCGAGATGGCCTGTTTCTGTGCTGTAATTATATGGTTATAAGAAAGGGGAGACTGTCACCGGAGATGGACTGGGTGAATTTGAGGACAGCTTGGGTGTCTTTTATGTTTAGCACCGAGGACCGGAGAACACATTTTCGTTGGGTTGTACTTGTGTAATCAGATGACTGTAAACTTGACCAAATCAATTTATCATGACCTCAATGACTGATTTGTTGCTGGATGGGCTGAAAATATTCTATGAAATAACAGCATCTTTCTGAACCATCAGCTGAGAGAAAATATCTTATGAACTGTTCATTTCCTCAATAATGTGATCTTTGTTCAGTGCGAACTGAAAGACTTTTAGTCAAGTATTGGACTGCATGCTTTCGAATTGGCTGAGACTGGTGGAGCTGGGGATGGAGAGAAATGTCTCAGGACTGGAAGACGCTTGGGGAAAAAAAATGATTCATTAAAGACAGAATTTGTAATTTTAGGGTAATAGACGTATCTGAATAAGGAAGAAGGATGTAGGTGGTATAAAATGTGGAGAGATGTAAATTCTGTTGGTGCACAGACAACTTTTGGTCTACTGATTATGTGAAAATGTAAATAATGGGGGCAGCGATGGGCCATGTTCTCTGGTGTTAACTTGGCTGATCAGATAGACCCATAGAACACTATGGCACAGAAGCCCTTCTGTCTGTGCCAAACATTTTTCTGCCTCATCCCATTGACCCAACCCCAGTCCGTATCCCTCCCATCCATGTACCTGTCCAAGTTCTTATTAAATGTTAAAACTGAACCCACATTCGCCACTTCAGCTCATTCCACACTCCCACTGCCCCACGTGAAGAGGTTCCCCCAAACCTTTCCCCTCTCATCCCTAACCCATGTCCTCTGGTTTGTATCTCACTTCCCCTCGGTGGGAAAAGCCGATCTGCATTTACTCTGTCTCTCCCCTCATGATTTTCAATGTCTCTATCAAATCTCCCCTCATTCTTCTATGCTCCAGGGAATAAAGTCCAAATATGTTTAACATTTCCCTGGAACTGGCTCTTTCAAATTGCAGCACCAGGGACCTGGGTGAGATTGGGGAGAGGGGAGGGCGGAGACGTCGCCGCGGGGAGAGGGGAGGGCGGAGACGTCGCCGCGGGGAGAGGGGAGGGCGGAGACGTCGCCGCGGGGAGAGGGGAGGGCGGAGATGTCGCCGCGGGGAGAGGGGAGGGCGGAGACGTCGCCGCGGGGAGAGGGGAGGGCGGAGACGTCGCCGCGGGGAGAGGGGAGGGCGGAGACGTCGCCGCGGGGAGAGGGGAGGGCGGAGACGTCGCCGCGGGGAGAGGGGAGGGCGGAGACGTCGCCGCGGGGAGAGGGGAGGGCGGAGACGTCGCCGCGGGGAGAGGGGAGGGCGGAGACGTCGCCGCGGGGAGAGGGGAGGGCGGAGACGTCGCCGCGGGGAGAGGGGAGGGCGGAGACGTCGCCGCGGGGAGAGGGGAGGGCGGAGACGTCGCCGCGGGGAGAGGGGAGGGCGGAGACGTCGCCGCGGGGAGAGGGGAGGGCGGAGACGTCGCCGCGGGGAGAGGGGAGGGCGGAGACGTCGCCGCGGGGAGAGGGGAGGGCGGAGACGTCGCCGCGGGGAGAGGGGAGGGCGGAGACGTCGCCGCGGGGAGAGGGGAGGGCGGAGACGTCGCCGCGGGGAGAGGGGAGGGCGGAGACGTCGCCGCGGGGAGAGGGGAGGGCGGAGACGTCGCCGCGGGGAGAGGGGAGGGCGGAGACGTCGCCGCGGGGAGAGGGGAGGGCGGAGACGTCGCCGCGGGGAGAGGGGAGGGCGGATATGGTCCTGCTTTGGTTGGCACCAAAATGTCTAGCGTCAAGCTGCGCTATGTGTCTATCCTTTTATACTAATTACTTCCGGACATTTTGCCGAAGAAAATTCAAGACTTTTGGAGACCTGGGACATTTTGGCACCAACCAAAACACGAACATCTCTGCATGGTGCGGGGGGCAGTAGGTTATCAAGAAGGCAATTGGAATGTCGTCCTTCATTGCTGGAGGGATTGAGTTTAGGAGCAGTGAGATTCTGCCTCAACCGGACGAGGTCCTGGTGAGGCCGCATCTGGAGAACTGCGGGCAGTTCTGGTCTTCTCACTGCAATTTAGAAGAATGAGAGGGGATCTTCTAGAAACGTATCAAATTATGAAAGGCATAGATAAGATGGAGGTAGGTAAGTTGTTCCTCATTGGTGGGGGAGACCAGAACTAGGGGACACAGCCTCAAGATCCCGGGGAGTAGATTTAGGATGGAGTCGAGGAGGAACTGCTTTTCTCAGAGGGTGGGGAATCAGTGGAATTCGCTGCTCCTTGAAGCAGTGGAGGCGACCTCAGTAAATAGATTTAAGACCAGATTGAATAGATTTTTTACATCGTCGGGCAATGAAGGGATGTGGGGAAAAGGCAGGTCGGTGGAAAGGAGCCTCTTATCAGATCAGCCACGGTGGAGCTCAATGGGCTGAGTGGCTGACTTCTGCGCCTGCTTCTGATGTTCCTCAAATAGGCTGCAATTATATTATGGCCACGCTGTTGTTTTTGTCCCGATAAACATTTCCCCTGTTTTTAATGGGTGAGTTTAAAGCTATTGTGAAATAGTGTGTAGTCATTTAAAGTTTAAAAAAAAACGGAAGAAAAGCTGGTAAACAATGAAGTGCAGAACAAATATGAAGACTAAGACACTCAAAGGGATTAGCGGAGAGGAAATATTTGAAATTCTACGGCCAGCAATCGGGAACTGTTAAAGAAATTATGAGGAAATGTGATGTAGAAATGTGTTTCGCAGAACAATAAATTCCAATTGTGGACGTTTATGTAATTTTTTTTCGGAAATGCTTCCCAGGACACGGGCAAGTCATTTAGCAGCTGTCTTCGATGATTCAAGATTTTTTTCTTGTCAGATTTCATGTCAGAGTACACACACATCACATACAACCCTGAGATTCTTTTTCCTGTGGGTGAGGCAGAATTACCACTTATTGGTTGTGCAATAAGAATCTGCACTCAATGTACACATGTAAACAGATAAAGAAATGTAAACAAATTGACTGTGCAATACAGAAAGAGAAAAAAATCAATAACGTCCACAAGAAAGAGTCCTAAAATGAGCCCTTGATTGAGTTTGTCATTGAGGAATCTGATGGTGGAGGGGGAGCAGATGTTCATGAACCTGATGGGGTGATACCTCTTTCCTTTTTTTTTTATTAAATTTTTTATTTTTCACACCATAAACCACACTGACCAAGATACATACATTTTCCTTTTCAAATATATACAGTGTCATTTTCTCCTCCCATCCCACCCTCCCTACCTCCCCCCCATTCATTTAAAGTTCAGAATCTAAGATGCATTAAACCCATCAAACAATGTTGTCACTCAATAAAAATAAACAAGAAATTCCACTGAGTCAATTCTTTTCATTTCCTTCTCCTTCTGTCATTTTAGGTGGTAGATGTCCCCGGTAGGTTTTCTCTTTTGTGTTTCATGTATGGCTCCCATATTTGTTCAAATATTGTAATATTATTTCTTAAATTATATGTTATTTTTTCTAATGGAATACATTTATTCATTTCTATATACCATTGTTGTATTCTCAAGTTATCTTCTAATTTCCAGGCTGACATAATACATTTTTTTGCTACAGCTAGGGCTATCCTAACAAATCTTTTTTGTGCACCATCCAAATCAAGTCCAAATTCTTTGTTTTTTATGTTACTTAGGAGGCAGATCTCTGGGTTTTTTGGTATATTGTTTTCTGTTATTTTATTTAATATCTGGTTTAGATCTTCCCAAAATTTTTTCACTTTCTCACATGTCCAGATTGCATGAATTGTTGTTCCCATTTCTTTCTTACAATGAAAACATCTGTCAGATACTGTTGGGTCCCATTTATTTAACTTGTAAGGTGTAATGTATAGCCTGTGTATCCAGTTATATTGTATCATACGTAACCTCGTGTTTATTGTATTTCTCATAGTTCCAGAGCATAACTGCTCCCATGTTTCCTTCTTTATTTTTATGTTTAAATTTTGTTCCCATTTTTGTTTAGTTTTACCATTTGTTTCTTCATTCTCCTTTTCTTGCAGTTTAATATACATATTTGTTATAAATCTTTTGATTGTCATTGTATCTGTAATCACATATTCAAAGTTACTTCCCTCTGGTAACCTCAGACTACTTCCTAAATTGTCCTTCAAGTAGGATCTCAATTGGTAATATGCCAACACTGTATCTTGAGTTATATTATATTTATCCTTCATTTGTTCAAAGGATAATAATCTATTTCCTGAAAAACAATTTTCTATTCTTTTGATCCCTTTTTTCTCCCATTCTCCAAAGGAAAGGTTATCTATTGTAAAAGGGAGTAACTGATTTTGCGTCATTATTAGTTTTGGTAATTGGTAATTTGTTTTATTCCTTTCTACATGAATCTTCTTCCAAATATTGAGCAGATGATGTAATACTGGAGAACGCCGACGTTGTACCACTTTTTCATCCCATTTATATAATATGTGTTCAGGTATCTTTTCCCCTATTTTATCTAGTTCTAATCTAGTCCAATCTGGCTTTTCCCTTGTTTGATAAAAATCTGATAGGTATCTTAATTGTGCGGCTCTATAATAATTTTTAAAGTTTGGCAATTGTAAGCCTCCTTGCTTATACCATTCTGTTAATTTATCTAGTGCTATCCTCGGTTTCCCCCCTTTCCATAAAAATTTCCTTATTATTTTCTTTAACTCCTTGAAGAGTTTCTCTGTCAAATGTATTGGCAATGCCTGAAATAGGTATAGTATCCTTGGAAAAATTTAATTTTAATACAGTTTATCCTTCCTATTAGTGTTAGTGGTAAATCTTTCCAATGCTCTAAATCGCCCTGTAATTTTTTCATTAGCGGATAATAATTGAGTTTATATAGATGGCCGAGATTTTTATTTGTTTGTATACCTAGGTATCTTATTGCTTGCATTTGCCATCTGAATGGTGATTCCTTCTTAAATTTTGAGAAATCCGCATTATTCATTGGCATTGCTTCACTTTTATTTATGTTAATCTTATAACCCGACACTTCTCCATATTCCTTCAATTTCTTATATCATTCTTTTATTGATAGTTCTGGTTCTGTTAAGTATACTATAACATCATCCGCAAATAGACTGATTTTATATTCCTTATCTTTTATTTTTATCCCTTTTATATTATTTTCTGTTCTTATCAATTCTGCTAGTGGTTCTATAGGTAACACGAACAATAAGGGTGATAGTCGGCATCCCTGCCTTGTTGATCTGCTTAAGTTAAATTGTTTTGATATATATCCATTTACTGTCACTTTCGCCAATGGCCCCTTATATAATGCTTTAATCCAATTAATATACTTCTCTGGTAAACTGATTTTTTGCAATACTTTGAATAAATAATTCCATTCTACTCTGTCAAAGGCCTTCTCTGCATCTAAAGCCACTGCTACTGTTGGCGCTTTACTCCCTTCTACTGAATGAATTAAGTTAATAAATTTACAAATATTGTCTGTTGTTTGTCTTTTTTTAATAAATCCAGTTTGGTCCAGATTTACTATTTTTGGTACATAGTCGGCTAATCTGTTTGCTAATAGTTTAGCTATTATCTTATAATCTGTGTTAAGTAAAGATATTGGTCTATATGACGCTGGTGCGAGTGGATCTTTCCCTTGCTTTGGTATTACTGTAATTATTGCTGTTTTGCATGAATCTGGTAAGCTATGTTTTTTGTCAATCTGGTTGATTACTTCCAGGAGGGGAGAAATTAATAAATCTTTAAATGTTTTATAGAATTCTATTGGGAATCCATCCTCTCCTGGTGTTTTATTATTTGGTAGTTTTTTTTTATTATCTCTTGTATTTCTACTATTTCAAATGGTTCTGTTAATTTATTTTGTTTCTCTTTTTGTAATTTTGGTAGTTCAATTTTAGTTAAAAATTCATCTATTTTGCCTTTTTTCCCTTTGTTTTCAGTTTGGTATAATTGTTCATAGAATTCTCTAAAGTTTTCATTAATCTCCGTTGGATTATATGTGATTTGTTTGTCTTTTTTCCTTGATGCCAATACCATTTTCTTAGCTTGTTCTGTCTTAAGCTGCCATGCTAGAATTTTATGCATTTTTTCCCCGAGTTCATAATATTTCTGTTTTGTCTTCATTATGTTCTTCTCCACCTTATATGTTTGTAGTGTTTCATATTTTATTTTTTTTTTATCTGCCAATTCTTTTCTTTTAGTTGTGTCTTCCTTCATTGCTAATTGTTTTTCAATATTTACTATTTCCCTTTCCAACTGCTCTGTTTCCTGATTATAGTCCTTCTTCATCTTGGTTACATAACTTATTATTTGCCCTCTAATGAACGCTTTCATTGCATCCCATAGTATAAACTTATCTTTCACCGATTCTGTATTTATTTCAAAGTACATTTTAATTTGTCTTTCAATTAATTCTCTAAAATCCTGCCTTTTAAGTGGCTTGGAGTTTAATCTCCATCTATACATTCTTGGAGGGATGTCCTCTAACTCTATTGTCAATATCAAGGGTGAATGGTCCGATAATATTCTAGCTTTATATTCTGTTTTTCTTACTCTATCTTGCATACGAGCTGATAACAAAAATAGGTCTATTCTTGAGTATGTTTTATGTCTAGCCGAGTAATATGAATATTCCTTTTCTTTTGGGTGTTGTTTCCTCCATATATCCAAAAGTTGCATTTCTTGCATTGATTTAATTATAAATTTGGTTACTTTGTTCTTTCTGTTAATTTTTTTCCCAGTTTTGTCCATATTTGAATCCAAATTAAGGTTGAAATCCCCTCCTATTAATATGTTCCCTTGCATATCTGCTATCTTCAAAAAAATAACTTGCATAAACTTTTGATCTTCTTCATTAGGTGAATATACATTGAGTAGATTCCAAAACTCCGAATATATCTGACATTTTATCATTACATATCTCCCTGCTGGATCTATTATTTCCTCTTCTATTTTAATTGGTATATTTTTACTGATTAATATAGCTACTCCTCTTGCTTTTGAATTATACGACGCTGCTGTTACATGTCCTACCCAATCTCTCTTTAATTTCTTGTGCTCCATTTCAGTTAAATGTGTTTCTTGCACAAATGCTATATCAATTTTTTCTTTTTTCAGTAAATTTAGCAGTTTCTTCCTTTTGATTTGGTTATGTATTCCGTTAATATTTAAAGTCATATAGTTCAACGTAGCCATTTCATACTTTGTTTATCTTCCCTTTCTGTTTCTCCATCATCACCTTTCCTTCTTATCCATTTCTGCTTTCTTGTTTTGAACACTTTATAAGACAACATTTCTAAAACAGCAAACATTTTCCTTATTTTCCTACTTAAAACTTCTTTAACCCCATTCTCCCCTCCCCCTCCTGAGTTGCCCTTTATCCTTTGCCGGGCAACCACATCTCCCCTCTCCATTTGGATTTGCGAATTCACTCGCAGGCGTCAACTGATTTTGCAGTGACCGTAACTCCTCCCCACCCAGCCCCTCCCGGAAAAGATTTCAATTTTCATATATAACAAAGGTCACTCTTTTAATTCCCTCCTTATTCCCTCTATTCCCTTTCATTCCCTTATTAATTCTTATCTATACTCTATATATTTTCCTCTAAATACAGATACACTCATGTATACACATATATACATACACAATATATATACCCATATACACACATACATATAGTTCGTGATCATTTTTACTCTCATTACATGTCTTCATCTCTCTGCTTGTTTTGTAGTTGTTCTGCAAATTTCCTTGCTTCCTCTGGATCGAGAATAGTCTGTTTTGTTGCCCTGGAATAACTATTTTAAGTACCGCTGGGTACTTTAACATAAATTTATATACTTTTTTCCATAAGATCGTTTTTGCTGTATTGAACTCCTTCCTCTTCTTCAGGAGTTCAAAACTTATGTCTGGATAGAAAAAAAATTTTTGATCTTTGTATTCCAGTGGCTTTTTGTCTTCTCTTATTTTCTTCATTGCTTTCTCCAATATATTTTCTCTTGTTGTATATCTTAGGAATTTTACTAAAATGGATCTTGGTTTTTGCTGCGGTTGTGGTTTCGGGGCTAATGTTCTATGTGCCCTCTCTATTTCCATTTCTTCCTGTAATTCTGGTCTTCCTAGAACCCTGGGGATCCAATCTTTTATAAATTCTCTCATATTCTTGCCTTCTTCATCTTCCTTAAGGCCCACTATCTTTATATTATTTCTTCTATTATAGTTTTCCATTATATCTATCTTCTGAGCTAACAACTCATGTGCCTCTTTAACTTTTTTTTTGATTCTTCTAATTTCTCTTTTAAGTCCTCTATTTCCATTTCTACGATTATTTCTCATTCTTCCACATTTTCCACTCTTTTTCCTATCTCTGATATGACCATTTCCATTTTATTCATTTTTTCTTCTGCATTCTTAATTCTTCTTTTTATCTCATCAAATTCTTGTAATTGCCATTCTTTCACTGATTCCTTATATTCTTTAAAAAAAGATACATGCATTGTCTTGCTTTTCTCTTCTTCCACTTCTTTCTGTTCTTCTTCCTCTGGGTTGACCATCTGTTATTTCCTTGTTTTCTTTTTACCCTCTTCTTTCTTGTTGTCATTATTTTCCATGTTCTGCACCTGTTGCTGTGTTGCAGGTGTCTTTCTCAGCTGTGGAGATCGACTCCGCAACTGTTCCCCCCCTCCCGTCAGTGTGTTTATTTTCATGCGCCTCGCGCATGCGCGAGGTGTCGCGCACACGCGGTTGCGCACTTTTACTCGGCTCTGCGAGCCATTTTTGTAGTCCCGAGCCCGGGACTTCCACTGACCTGAGGGAGCGGGCTTCTCTCTCCGCGGCGGGCCTCCTCGGACAGGTAAGGCCTTCACCTTCTTCTTCTGACATTCTTTCATCTTCTCTTCTTCCCGTTTTTGACTTTTCTCTCTTTGCTGCCATTTTCTTCTCACCTTTATTTTTACTTTGTTTTAATTTTTACTCTTGTACCTTTGTGTTTTGTGCGGTTTTTTTCAACTTTTCCGGAGAGGGCTGGAATTCCCTGACCGGCTACTACTCCATCACATGACTCCCCCGGGCGATACCTCTTTCCTGATGGCAGCAGCGAGAACAGAGCACGTGCCGGGCGGAGTAGATCCTTGATAATCGCTGCTGCTCTCCGACGGCAGTGTTCCCTGTTGATGTTCTCGATGGCGGGGAGGGTTTTACCCATGATTTCCTGGGCTGGGTCTGCAACCTTTTGCAGGGCTTTTAGCCCTGCTGTACTAGACCGTGATGAGGCCACTTTCCACCACTCTGAAGTAGAAATTTGTCAGGGTATCTCATACCAAAACACCACAAGTTGACGTGCTTTCTTCACGACACCATTGGTGTGTTGGGTTCAGGAAAGATCTGCCAAGATAGTGACTCCCAAGAACTTAACCTCATTCTCTCCACCTGATTTCCCTAATGAATCTTAAATCTCTGGCTTTCCCTGGTTGTCAAGTAATAAAACAGAAAATGTGTTATTACAGGAAGTTGCTTTTAGTTTACTGTGAAGCAAACAAAGATTCGCCATCAGCAGAAAATGCCCAGCGCTCCTTACAGTCAGAGAAAAAGAAGCAAAGGAGAGTGCTCCCCAGAGACACTGAGTGTCTGTGGATTAATCTCCAGCGCTCCCTCAGCCTCCGCAGCCGCAAAAACCAAAATCTTTGGCATCCCTCCCCGTCTCTGTAACACCCTTCAATCCCATACACCCCACTCTGACTCTGTAACCCCCTCCGGACCCCTACACCCCTCTGTCTCTGTAACCCCCTCTGCTCACCTACATGCCTCCCTGTCTCTGTAACCCCCTCTGCTCACCTACATCCCCCCCTGTCTCTGTAACCCCTGTCTTGGGTAAACTTATACCTCTCATTTTGTTCATTTTAGATTGGTCACAGTGTTTGAGCTACCGAAAGAAAATAGACACACACACCGAGAGCAGTTCAGTTTATACAAATGTTTATTACTAATTCAAAAGCTGATTTCACACTACAATATGCAAGCCCTTCCCAACTATACTTATCAACGCTTGGACTGGTCCCAACTGCCGAAGCGAGGCAACGACTGCACACTTGTAGTAGGTTGTCAGGGCGCTGGTAGCAGCTTCTCCACCTCCCCCGACCGGGACGTTGCTTGGACTCTGGCTGTTCTTCCTTCTTGAAAAGGGGTGTTCCCACCCCTCGGAGAATCTAAACTTCAGCAGCAGGACCACAGGCTTATATACCCCAAAAACAATTAATCATGCGCCTACTCCTTCTAATATTTGTCAGTCAAAATCAAAACTGAACATTATATTCTACAATTTAGAAGATTAATTATTATGGAACCAGGATGTTATGATTTCCTGGTTTATCTCGTAGATACAAAGACTTATTAAAACTTCTCGAGCAAGACAGGTTGTGACCAATTCGTCAATTTCAGAGTGTTGCATTTGACAACTGCTTTCCCTGGGCCTCACAGTGGAATTCCATTTCAAAGTGTATCTTCAGATAAGTCCCCATGGCTGAGTTTAATTACATCTGCTAGTTCTGAAAGTAAGGTGACCTGCGTGTGGACCCAGTGTCGTCAGTTCCACATAAGCAAAAAGCATCTGGGTACATGGTTTTAATCCTCCATTACATCCCACCCCTTGGTCACAATCTGTCATTTGCGAGGCCTAACCAGTATTTGAGTACAGAGGGAGCGAAAAAAGAGAAATCAAAACAACAATTACAAAGATAAGCAATGACGCGAGCAACCAACGGAGGATAGTGTGGCCCACCCCCCCAAATGTAGCAGTTAGCCATGAGAAAGGATTCCAACCAAGGCTCAAATTATCCTTGTTGGCCACAATACCCAGGTACTGGAGCTCACGAACAGATTTTGAAACATGCTGAACAATAACATATTTATATAAGCTGCACTTGAGGCTGGTGACCGAGGACTTCCTTGGTGTAATGCATCGGACCGTGTTTCCCACAGGTAACTCCCTTGGAACGTCCTCGACATTACAAATCCAATTGCTGGCATCAAAGCAGCTGTTAAGCCAGATCACCAGGAGTGTAAAATGGAGAACCTGGAACAAAGAAGCCTGACACATGTCACTCATGATACCATAAGCGTTCAGTGTTTAAACAGACTAAATCATCCTGTCCCTCAATAGCTACCCAGTGAGTGTTACCCTGGGCAGGTGTCACTATTTCCCCTTTTACAGGAGGGCCACTACCTGGTGGTGCCACCCATACCTTTTGTCCAACATTCTCTAGTTCGGGGATGGGGGGCAATGACTGTTATTCCTCTGGAATAGGCTGTAATTCAGGAGCGTGAAGAAGTCGGTGGAAAGGTGTACCTCCTTTTAAAGGGCGATGATTCAAATTGTCGACTGCCTGCTGCAGCACATGGCACCATCCCTTCTGGGTCCCCAGTGATGTTTCCAAACGAATTTGTTCCTTCAGTAAGCCGTTCATTTGTTCAACTAACCCGGCAGCCTGCGGGTAATAAGGAATATGGTGGATCCATAAAATACCGTTGTCATTTACCCAATCACAGATTGCTTTCCTGGAGAAGTGCAAGCCATTATCAGAGTGAATCTCCTCTGGAACATCATAACGATAAATCAAATGGTTTAGTCCTTGGATAGTGCTAGCTTGGTCAGCCATCTTGGTGGGAAAAGTAAAAACCAGGCCCGAAAAGGTGTCAACCATTACTAGGATGTAATATTTACCCATACAGTCTAGCATGGGGCCTATGTAATCAATTTGCCAGACCGCAGCTGAGTGAGCACCCCGTTTTATTCGGCCATGTGGACCAGGTGGAATGGTATGGAACTTCACAAGCTGACATTCTGGGCATGTACGTACGACCATGCGGACATCATCCTGATGGACGGATAAAGCATGTGTACGGGACCACATAGCTGATCCCTTCTCCCCCAAATGACCACTCTGTTCATGTGCCCATCGAGCCAGGGGGACGGTATCAGCACAGTTGATAGTGGCAAGCTGATCTGCTACTGCATTTTGTTGAGCCATGTTAATCGCCATATTGGTATGGGCATCAACGTGATAAACGGTTATCTCACGATGGTGGGAAGCATCCCACAACAGCTGCCACAACTCTTTGCCCCATACTGGGCGGTCAAGTATCATCCAGTTGTTCTTTTGCAAATCAGGCATCCATACCACAAGTCCATTAGCCAAAGCCCAGGAATCAGTAAACAGGCGAAGAGGGTGATCATGGGGATCTAGTGGTAAAGTGACTGCCTTCAACTCAGCATACTGACTGGAGCCACCATCCCCCTCCTCCGATAAGTGAGTTCCTGACCTGGGATGGTAAGCCACCTGTTCGTGTACGTGGCCCACCCCTTCAGGCCCTCTGGTCGCATGACTCTGAATATACCACTTCCATTTAACAATAGAAGACTGCTGAGCCCGCCCGATCTTTAGATTAGCATCATTAGCCAGGACCCAATTCATTATAGGAAGTGCAGGTCGCAATTGAATATCTGCATCACCTGTCATTCTTTCAGTCTCTAGCAGGGCCCAGTAACAGGCAAGTAACTGTTGTTCAAAAACAGAATAACGAGTGGCAGCCTCAGACATGGTACGTGACCAGAATCCCAGTGGGACTCGGCGACCCTCTTGTTTCTGCCAGAGGCTCCAGGAGGCCACATCATCAATATAATGGTGAATTGAGAGGGAAGGCGATACTGGAAGGTGGATGAAGGTATACTGGCGCCCCTTCCAGGTAAAGGCGAACTGATCCTGTGAATCCTCAGCTATAAGAATACTGAAGAAGGCGTTAGCGAGATCAATGACAGCATACCATGTTCCTGAGTTCCCAGTAGCAATGTTTTCAATAAGGGTGACAATGTCCGGAACTTCTGAAGCAAGTGGTGGGGTATGTTTGTTGAAAAAACGATAATCAACTGTCATTCTCCAGGAGCCATCTGGCTCTGGACCGGCCAAACAGGGCTATTAAAGGGCGACGTTGCGGGCCTCACTACCCCTTCTTCTTGCAGAGCATCGATGGTGGCAGTAATCTCTTCCTGCCCCCCAGGGAGACGATATTGTGGAATGCACACTGGTTTCATGGGGGCTGGCACCATCACAGGATCTCACTTAACCTGACCCACTACTAGTTTTTTTGTAATAGTTCGAATTCCAAATTCAAATCCCCCTTGGCTAGTATTAAGGGCCATACCGGCCAACATATTAATACCCAGGATACACTCGTCAGTAGCAGCCACCAGGGCATGTAACCAGACAGGGGAAGGGCTATCACCCACCATGGCACAGACTTTTATTTCCTTTGCCAGGGTGACCGCTCCTCCCAACCCCTCTATTTGAAAGGCCGGTCCAGTCCAGAGGTCGGGATTGCCAGGAATCACCGAGTGCTCTGCACCGGTGTCGACCAAAGCCAAGTATTGGCGATCATTACCCCCACCCCAGTGGATTGTTAACGGTATGTAGGGCCGCGGATCCCCGTGTGTGCGCCGTGTCTCGATGGAGTAGACACGGGAATCCTGCCCACACCTTGAGGCTTCAGAAGGGTTCGGGGGCTTCCAGGACCACATGCTATTGTTATCTTTAAGAGCCTGTTTAACCCATTGTTTTACCTCATCATGAGTAACTGGAGCAGGAGAAGCCAGCTCGATAGAAGCAGCAGTGGGAGCAGAAAGCACAGCTGGGCCAGGAGGACTCAGCAGCTGGGGATGATGTTCCCCTGCTTTTTGCCTAAATCGATCTCCAATGGCATCCAGCTCTTTTACAGAGAAATCACGGATCATTGACTCCTTCCGACCCCTGTTCCCACTTTGACTCACAGGGTCCTCCACCCAGTCTAGGGGAGGAGGTGGAGGCCATCCAACAGAGGGAGTAGGCCATAGAGCATAAGCAGGGGTTTGGGTATTTTCCCCTGGGTCCACATGGGAAACCGGGGTATCTATCCCTTCCATCTCTACCCTTACATCATCCCCCCTTCTGTCTGTTTGGGAAATCTGCTGCCTTATAGGGCGGGCGTGAACAGCAGATGGAGAGGGTAGTATGTTAGACACATGCTGAGGAGTATCTGCATTATTACCATTGTCATTCCAGATATTCCCATCCCAATCCTCAATTACATCAGGATCGTTACCATTCCTTATCATGGCATGAATACGATATGGATCGGGTTCTACTCCATGCCTTTCCTTATCTGCACAGAGCTGCTGCCGGAGTTTAATATTACGGCAAATCATTTGGACATGCTTATCTTCCCATTCTTTGGCTCTGTCCTGACTGGTGCGAACAATCTCGCTCATCATGGAACAGCATTGTCGCAGGACTTCTAGCTCCTCCTCTAATTGCTTTCTTTTGCACTGAGATTCTACTTCTCTTTGAATTAATTCTGCTTCACGCTGAACGGAGTGGCGTAATGCTGTGGCCAGCAACCAAAAACCATTCGTCAGCGTTCCCTTTTTATCAGGAAATTTACTTTCTCGAAGGAGAGTGGCAACCCGCTCTCCCAGAGGTGCACTTGATGAGTCTAACTTCTCATCCCAACTAATGGGTGGTCCCAACAAAGACAGGGTATTGGCCAACATGCCAAACCCATCGTCTTTGGAAGTCCATCCAGGAATCAAGAACTGCTCAGGGCTCACCTCTTTCTTTCGGCGAAACATCTTGAGACCAACCCTGCTCGCTGCGCCAATTGTCTTGGGTAAACTTATACCTCTCATTTTGTTCATTTTAGATTGGTCACAGTGTTTGAGCTACCGAAAGAAAATAGACACACACACCGAGAGCAGTTCAGTTTATACAAATGTTTATTATTAATTCAAAAGCTGATTTCACACTACAATATGCAAGCCCTTCCCAACTATACTTATCAACGCTTGGACTGGTCCCAACTGCCGAAGCGAGGCAACGACTGCACACTTGTAGTAGGTTGTCAGGGCGCTGGTAGCAGCTTCTCCACCTCCCCCGACCGGGACGTTGCTTGGACTCTGGCTGTTCTTCCTTCTTGACAAGGGGTGTTCCCACCCCTCGGAGAATCTAAACTTCAGCAGCAGGACCACAGGCTTATATACCCCAAAAACAATTAATCATGCGCCTACTCCTTCTAATATTTGTCAGTCAAAATCAAAACTGAACATTACATTCTACAATTTAGAAGATTAATTATTATGGAACCAGGATGTTATAATTTCCTGGTTTATCTCGTAGATATAAAGACTTATTAAAACTTCTCGAGCAAGACAGGTTGTGACCAATTCGTCAATTTCAGAGTGTTGCATTTGACAACTGCTTTCCCTGGGCCTCACAGTGGAATTCCATTTCAAAGTGTATCTTCAGATAAGTCCCCATGGCTGAGTTTAATTACATCTGCTAGTTCTGAAAGTAAGGTGACCTGCGTGTGGACCCAGTGTCGTCAGTTCCACATAAGCAAAAAGCATCTGGGTACATGGTTTTAATCCTCCATTACAACCCCCTGTAACAATATTAATATTTGGGAAGAATTTTATAAGATTTGGAGTAGGTCACAAACATTCACACATTTTAAAACAATTCTTATTTGAAAGACTGAAGAATTCACATTGCAGGATCTCTGGGTAAGCACCTTTCATAAGTAGGTGTTAATTGAACCATTGTCATGCTGTCCTATCAGTACCATTGCTGCAAAGTGCTCACAGAAAGGTCAATTCTGGATTGCTTACCTAAGGTAACAACAGATGGAGCAGAAGAAAGAACTCCTGTTGTTTTACTGGAGAAGGTGGGAGGTTTGCAAGATATGAGTCACATGGTCTCTTTGGAGTTTTATTTGGAAGAGAGAGTTGAATTAACAGACAAGTGACTGAAAAGTGCAATCCAGGGAAAACTTAAAAATGATGAAAGCAAGTTCCAGAGCAGTTGATGGTTGGAAGTGCCATCTGTCTGATGTTTTTTCTTGAAATAGAGGAAGGAATGGAACTCTGTGGTAGCTTGAAGAAAGAGGTTACCATCTAGAACACACATGTCAAACTCTGGCCCGCAAGATCATTTCAAAAATGTATTAGAGGTGGCCCGCCCTGCAGCGAGAGCCGATGCTGTTTTTTGGTCATGTCACTCCCACCATCCTCCCCCTTCATTGCACATCCTTCCCCATTGTAACACGAGAAATTGTAACACGAGAAGTCTGTCGATGTCATCAGCCGGCAAGCCAGTGGGAAGACTCCCCGCACAACCAGTCACTTCTCCCATCTGTCGAGCGGTGCGGCGGAAGGGCGAGCGCCTGTGATTTCCTGTCGGCGCGACGGGCATGGCAGGCTGCGCACGGCCCCCGGGCAGCATGAGCCCCGCACGACTGGCACCAGATGGCCCTTCCACAGCGCGAGCGCACTTCCCCCGGTCGCCACGGCCTTCAGCGCTTGCACCCGCGCGGACCCCAGGGATGGCTGGTTCGGCCTTGCACGTGAAGAGAGAGATGGTGGCTGTCCGCAAAGGCTGATTGGCAGCGCGCTGAGCCTGAGTGGGTGGGTAAGCAGGGTGGGCAGAGGGTGTAAGTGAGGAGTAATGGGCAGGGGAAGTTATGGTGGTGCGAGGGGCAGTTAGAGGGAGGGATGAGTAGAAGGAGGGGTGGATAGGGAAGAGGTAAAAGGGGAGGGGCAGGGCGAGTAGGGGAGGGGTGATTAGAGGGTGAGAGACGGGTAGAGGGAGGAACAGGTTGAGGGGAGAGGCAGTAGAGGGGCGTGTATAGGATGGGGTGGGTAGAGGCAGAGCGAGTGGAGTGAGGGGTGAGTAGAGGTTGGGTAAAGGTCTGGTCAGGTAGAGGGATGGTGGGTCGAGGGTGAATAGAGGCCTAGAGCCTGAGGAGTGAGCAGGAAATGCTGAGTCCTGATGCAGGCCAAAATGGACACAGCCTGTGAATGCTGACTACATCTCCACAGGGACCAAATATGTTTCCCTCAGGTCAAGCAAAGGGTGAACTTGAGCTACCTACTCCTGACCTGTAACATTATCCTCCTAAAGTTATATCCTAAAGTTTAACATTACATATGTTGAAAGAAGAGAAAACATGCAGATGTTGTTAAAAATTTTCAATAAATATTTAGTTCGGCCCTCGACTTAGTCCAAGTTTTTAATTTTGGCCCTCCGTGAATTTGAGTTTGACACCCCTGATCTAGAAGATCATCTGAAGGGGCAAGTTTCATCAGCGAGACCCTGAGGTAACTAGTGGTGGTACCTCAGTTGTGGAAATCCCGGAGCAACAAATATCTCTCTCTGCAAACCCTACAAGAAGCTTCCTGAGTGGTAAACATTGACCTTTCAAGTACCAAGCCTGGTGAACTTTATACATGTTCAATTCTGTGCACAGTATGGCGATTGCCTGCAACCAGAGAACTTGGAAGAAGGAGAAGTGAGATTGAACTGTAAACCAAATAAATTTTCTTGAATTTACACACACATTACATACACGTGGACTTAGAATTAGAAGGGGGTTAAAGTCGCATTGGAGTGGCCAGGAAATGCATAGCAGTTACCTAGAAGTCTGCCTCCAGTCTGAGCATTGAGCACTGGAATGAAGAAAAGTGGAGCTGTGGAGAAGATTGCCTACAATCTCAGGAAAAAGCACAGTACCTTCCTTAAGGGTTTGGAAACCGTTTCTAAATTTCATAAGTGCACAGCTATAGGGTGGGCCGTCCTAGCTCAAGGCTTCGCTCGAACCCATTCCCAATCTGACAAAACAAAGTAGCGGATAGGATATTGACCGGGTCACAGACCATCGGGGGGGGGGGGGGGTGGTGGTAACAAATCCTAGATTAATGTTTTTAACTTTTGTGTGTGTCTCGAATGTGGTCTGTTAGTGTGTGATGAGGGGAGGAGTAGAAAAAGGGCTTGGATTCAATGGTAAACCCTGTACAAAAACTGAGTTTGCTTGAAAACTGATAAATAAAATATTCAAAAAAAACAAAGAGAAAGAGACCCTTCAGGGACGTGGAATGTCTGTGGATTTTTCTAGAGACTCCTGGTCGATGTACCAGCACCCCGAGCTTCAGATCTGAACCTCTGGCGCGATCAGGAAACCCTTCAGCGCCCGAGGCCCCTTCGGGAGCCCCTTTTCAGCACCTCGACACCGTCTTGAATCTGGTTGCCCATGAGCCTCTCTCCAGCAGCTGAGCTACTGGGTCCCTCAGCTGCCAAGCCCCTTGCTGATCTGCTGAAGGGTTGTCTCCTTTAGCGCCTGAGCCCCTTTGGGGTCCTTGTAAAGGAACCTCGCAGTAGTGGTGGGGGATATTATAGCCAGATGCTGAAACATTTTTTCCGGAGGCACAACCTCAGGACAGAAGATGCTGAAGTCTGGAAAATTGTCGGCAGGACAAAATGGTGGTGGGGGGCAGGGGGGTGGGAGGGGCGAAGCATGGTCCCAAAGGCAGGAGGTAATAGGTGGATAAGTGATTCCTCCACGTAAATTTGAGGAACAACACTTGATTTTCCATCTGGACACTCTCCAACTGAATGGTATTATCATCGACTTCTGCGAACCTGCTCTCTGTTCTCCCTCCCTCCCGCGCGGGCTGGGGATAGACTGGCAGGTATTGGAGCCAGGATTCGAGAGGGCAAGAAGGGGCTCCTAAAGGGGTCTCAGGCGCTGAAGGGCTTCTTGATGGTGTCAGGGATTCGGATCCAGAGTCCGTACAGCTGCAGAGGCCGCGGGAGACGAATCCACGGACACTCGCTGTCTCTGAAGGGAATTTCTTTTGCTTCTCTTTCTCCTGTTGTTAGGGGTGCCGGGCAATGCTCACGGCGACTCTCTATTTGCCTTACAGCAGGCAAAAGGTAATTTTGTGTAATATTACATGGTCTGTACTATTACATGACAATAAAGAATCTCAATTCCTTGACAGAAGTCAAAGTATTCACAGGATATGGCGATCTAGGCAGACCCAAAATCAAACTCCAGACACGTACAACCTGAACAGAGAAAGCAATTGTCAAGAAAATTCCCAGATGCGAAGCATTTCCTATAACTGGTGTAATATTACCCATTTATGGTTATAAGATATCTGGTCATCTCTCTGGAGAATCGAATATAAAACCAGGGATATGATGTTGAGGCTTTATAAGGCATTGGTGGGATCTCATTTGGGAGAATTGTGGGCAGTTTTGGGATCCTCGTTGAAGAAAGGACGGGCTGATGTTGGAGAAGGTTCAGAGGAGATTCACAAGGATGATTCTGCGAATGAAAACTTGACAGTGCTTGGCCATGAATTTAGGAGAATGAAGGAGTGCGGGGGGGGGGGAGGAGATCTCGCTGAAACATTCTGAATGTTGAAAGGCATGGGCAGAATAGATGCAGAAAGGTTGTTCCTCATGGTGGGAGAGTCTAAAGCCCAGGTGCTCAGACGCAGATAATGCGCCAGCAGACACAGCTGGGGGAATGCAGCTGGGACGTTCAGGTGGCTGCGGAGAAGACGCCTTTATGTCACCTGAATGTGCCGGCTGAAGGAGAGCCGCGTCCGAGCGAACGCTGGCTCCTGTGGACTGTGGCCGTAGTCCAACTGTTGCTTTCAGGTGCAATGGGGGGATTCTCCGAGCCAGAGAATATACCTACAGGTGGAGGATTAGGTCAGTGCTCCTCCTGGCCAAGTTTTCTACTTTCAGGTGGCTACCCGACAGCCGCGTTGGGGTAGAATAGGCGGCTTTACAGTCAGGTATTCTGGCCACCTGAAAATGGCTGTAAGACAAAAAGGATTGAAGGGCGTCGTCAGAACAGAGACGTGGAGGAATTTCTTCAGCTGGGAGTCGGGGGGGCGCAGTGAATCTGGAATTTGTTGTGGAGGCCGGGTCATTGGGTGTATTTAAGGCAGAGATTGACAGGATTAGACGGGGTGTCGAAGGTTATGGGGAGTGGGGCTGAGGGGGAGAATGGATCAGCTCATGGTTGAATGGAGGGGCAGACTCAATGAGCTGAACGGCCTCTTTCTGCTCCCATGTCTTACTGTCTCATTACCGTCTCCCGAGTGAATTCTGGTTATGTTCACAGCAATTGTGTTGAGACAAAATTTGAACAATGAGACAACTTGTTATTTCCGTTTGAAAATTCCAGCTGAAATAATTCCATGTTTTTGCAATAAAGTGACCTGTCACAATGAAACATGAAACAATAGCCCATTCTCTTACCACATATGGGCTATTTATATTTCAGGGCTCCACATGTTGGTATTGGTGTGAAACGAGGACAGGAACAAAAGTACAGGCGGTCCCCAGGTTAAGAACGTCCGACAGCCCGTACTTACGAACGGACTACGCGTGACTTCAGCGGCTTATCGGCTCAAGGAAGAGAATGCCATGTGCCATTTTGAGTCTGATCACATTGCCGTTGACGATCAAAATCAGCGTAACTAGCCCGTGTGAGAAAAGTCAGGAAGCCTTCTAAATGATTTAAAAGCTGCGCATGCAGCAAGTTCTGACTTACCTACAAATTTGACGGGAACAGATCTCGTTCATAACCCGGGGACTGCCTGTACTCACGGACACCTGCAGATGCTGGGATCTCAGTGAAGTGCAGAAATGTCTTCGAGAAACTCAACTGATCAGATCAGTTCGATAATCACACCGTCTACAGATTTTCGCCAACAATAGCACAGCAGTGGGATGTATTTTAAAAAAAAAGGTGATGACTCAGCATATGGGAGGGAGATTGAAAACTTGGCGGAACGGTGCACCAACAACAACCTTGCCCTCAATGTCACCAAAACCAAGGAGCTGATTGTTGACTTCAGAAAGGGAAAGCCAGAGGGGTACGATCCAGTGATCATTGGGGGATCAGAGTCCTGGAGACAACACACTCACAGCATCATGAAGAAAGCACGTCAGTGCCTCTACTTCCTCAGGTGGTTTAACATGACATCGGAAACCATGGCAACTAAGTGGAAAGTGTGCTGACCGGCTGCATCACGCTCATATGGGGACACCAATACCCCCAAACGTGAAGCCCTGCAAAAGCCCAGGAAATCACAGACAAAACCCTCCCCACTATCGACAGGATCTACAGGGGAACGCTGCCGTCGGAGAGCAGCAGCGATCGTCCACCCAGCACACGCTCTGTTCTCGCTGCTGCCATCAGGAAAGAGGTCTCAGTGCCGCAAGACTCACACCCACCAGAATCAGGAACAGCCACTTCCCCCTCCGCCATCAGACTCCCCAACGGCAAACTCAATCAGGGGCTCATTTAAGGACTTGACATTGCACTTTATTGATTATTTAAGATTAGTGCTGATCAATTCCGAGCAACCTGAGAAACGGCGAATCAATCTTTCTCTGTCCCCCACTGCCCCTCAAAAGACAACGACGCCCTTAAAAATGGAGAAGAAGCCATCCTTGTGCCACTGCGTGCTCGTCTTCAGGCTCCTGGACCTCCTTCCCAATGGTAACAGAGCGAAGGGGGCACGGCCTGGGTGGTGGGGTCCTTGAGGGTAGAGCCTGCTTTCTTCAGACACCGATGTCCTTGGTGAAGTGAAGTCTGGTCCCCTTGATATCGCAGGCCGAGCTCACAACCCCCTGGAGTTTTTTTTCTCTTGTCTTGATCATTGGGCACCTCTGTAGCAGCCACGGTCCCCCCGTAGAAGTCTTCAAATATTTGCACTTGTAATGCTGCCACACCACAAGGTTCATGTGACATGTTCACGAGAATAAATTTGGATTCTGAGTGTGAAATTCTGATTCTGTTGTTTCCACTAAGCAAGGGAGTCAAAGACAGGAGAGTTCAGAAACAGTTGCATCTCCACCATCAGGTTCCTAAATAACAAACTCAAATGCTGAAAGGCCTGGACAGAGTAGATGTGGCAAAGTTGTTTCCCCAGAAGTGGGAGAGTTCGGGACCAGAGGGCACAACCTCGGGATTGAAGAGCGCCTGTTTACCACAGAGACGTGGAGGAATTTCTTCAGCCAGAGAGTGGTGGAAGTTGGTACCACGGGCGGCTGTGGAGGCCGGGTCGTTGGGTGCATTGAAGGCAGACATTGAGAGCAATCTGAATTGTCAGAGTACCAAATATTATGGGGAGAATGCCGGGGAGTGGAGCTGAGTGGATCAGCTCATGAAGGAATGGATGGGTAGACTCAATGGGCTGAATGGCCTATTTCTGTTCCTTTGTCTTATGGGGTTTTTTTTTTGTCTTGCAGTTCCTGTCTCGAAGCCGACAGTTATCGCCAGCGTTTCGGAGATTGCAGAGGGCAATGGGACGGTCACTTTGAGTTGTGAGCTCTCTGGGGATTCGCCCACTGTTCAGTGGATAAAGGATGGAGAGTGGCTCCAGTATCACGAGAGGATGAATATTTCATCAGACAACCAGACCTTGACTATTTCAGCTGTCAACAGGTCTGATCGCGGAGATTATCAGTGCATGGCGCACAACCCTGTCAGCACAGAAAGAAGTGATAAGTTGTTGCTGACTGTTTTCAGTGAGTATAAAGAAATAGTCCTCTGTCTTTCAATGGACAATCTGGGTTTTCCTTTACCTTTTCTTTCTTGTTTCTTTTTACATTTCTTTTTCAACCTCACACCCACTCTATCCCTTTCCATCTTCTCTATCTCTCTACCTCTAACTCTATCTCTCAATCTATCTCTTTATCTATTGTATCTATCTCTATCTCTCTTTCCATCTCTTTTTCTATCACCTTTGTTATCTTTCTGTCTAAGTGATTGTCAGGCTCGACACCTCTCCAAACACCTAAATCATTCTAATGCGTGACATAAGTGTGTGTTTGTGTGTATGAGTGTGTGTGTGTTTGAGTATGTGTGTGTGAGCGTGCTTGTGTGTATGAGTGTGTGTGTGTTTGAGTATGTGTGTGTGAGCGTGTTTGTGTGTATGAGTGTGTGTGTGTGTGTGTGTGTGTGTGTGTTTAGGAGTGTGTGGGTGTTTTGTGTGTGTGCATATGTGAAAACAGCAAGAGAGGGGGAAGGGAGAGAGTACAGAAAGAGAGAGAAAATGACAGAGAGGAAAGGTAGGGTGAGAGAAAGGGAGGAAGATATTAAAAGCGAGAGATAGATAGAACGAGACGGAAAGGCAGAGAGAGAGATAGAGAGAGAGAGGGTGTGCTGAAGGGGAAGGGAGGTCGATTGTTTCATGTCTGCTCTCAGCGTATGCTTTCCAATCTGGAGGAGCAATCAAGGCTTTGTTCAAATATAGAACATTCAGGCAAAGTACAGGCCCTTCAGCCCATGATGCTGTTCCAACATAACCTACTCAACAATCTACTCCACCACACCCAATAACCCTCTATTTTCCTTGCATCCATGTGCCTGTGAAAGAGTCTTTAAAATTCCCCTGTTGTACCACCCTCCACCACCAACCCCGGCAATGCATTCCAGGCCCCCACCACTCTGTGTCAAAATATTAAGACCATGAGGGTTTTACATAGGAGCAGAAATAGGCCATTCAGCCCATCAAGTCTGCCCCTGCTCCATTCAATCATAAGCTGATCCATTCTCCCAGTGCCCAGCCTTGTCCCTATAACCTTTGATGCCCCGGCTAATCAAGGACCTGTCAATCTCTGTCTTAAATAGACCCAATGTCCTGGCCTCCACAACCACCCGTGGCAACAAATTTCACAAATTCACTGCCCACTGGCTGAAGAAATTCCTTCACGTCTCTGTTCTGAGCGGATGCCCTTCACTCCTGAAGTTGTGCCCTCTTGTCCTGGACTCTCCCACCGTGGGGAAACAATCTTTCTGCATCTACTCTGTCCACGCTTTTCAACATTCAAAATGTTTCAATGAGGGACCCTCACCCCCCCCCCCCCCCCCCCATTCTCCTAAATTCCGATGAATACAGGCCAAGAGTTGTCAAACGTTCTTTATACAAACACCCTTTAGTTCCTGGAATCATCCTTGTGAACCTCCTCTGAACCCCTCTCCAACGTCAGCACATCCTTTCTTAAGCGCAAAATGGCTCCCAATACTCCAAGTGAGATCTCATCAGGGCCTTATAAAGCCTCAACATCACATCCCTGCTCTTGTATTCCATTCCTCTTGAAATAAATGCCAGCAATTTTCTGAGAAGGATTGATATCTCAATAGGAGGGTGTTAGAATATCATCCAGACAATTGGGACAAACTCAGAATGCTACATTGTCCAGCATTCGTTTGGCCTGAATGACTGGTGTGTGACAGGTGAAATGTTTAAAGGGGGGATTCGAGGGGAACCTCTTCACACATAGATCAGTGAAATTGTCAAAAGTTTTTCGGTGCTCAAAGACGAAGGAGATGATCGTGGGCGTCGGGAGGACCAGGTGCGACCACCCTCCACTACACATCAACAACTTTGTGGTGGAGAGAGTGGAGACACCAAATTCCTTGGAGTTAATTTAACTAGAGACCTATCGTGGACATTCAACATCTCCTCGCTTATCAGGAAGGTTCAACAGTGACTGCACCTCCTGAGAAGACTCATGTGGGCAAGGCCACCAGCCACCGTCACGTCAACCTTCTATAGGAGCTCCATGGAGAGCATCCTGGCCGGCTGCATCAGAGTGTGGGTACAGTTGCTGCAGAGAATTGGATCGGGGGGAGGGATCAATCTACAGGGCTGTAAGAGGGCAGAGAGGATCACTGGAGTTTCCCTCCCTCCTCCATCGACGTGATCTACCGGGATCAATGTCTGAAGAGGGTGCACAAAATCATCAAGGACCCCCTTCCACCCCACCCGCGGCCTTTCGCTGCTCCGGTCAGGGGAAGAGATACAGGAGGATCAGAGCCAGCACCACCAGGCTGAGGAACAGCTTCTTCCCTCAGGAATGCTGAACGACCAAAGGAACTGCTCACACTGACTACCCAAGACACTACTGTTCAGGAAACAAGATTGATTCATTTATTGTTTTTCGTGAATTCTTGTCCTGCCCATGTATTGTTGTCTGTATGTGTGTTATGTCTGGTTGTGTGTCTGCATGGTTTGCTCCGAGGACCAGAGCAGGTTGTACTTCTACAATCGTATGATAATAAACTTGAACTTAATTTCTTCCGCTTGACTGATCTTTCCCACATTACTCTTCATAGATGGACCGGAAGAGATGGTATTGACCATGGACCCAATGCAAGAAGATATCATAGTGGGAATCAATGTAACTTTCAACTGCTCTGTGCAGTCAGTTCCACCTTCTGAGTTCGAGTGGTTTTTCAATGCTGACATGCTGGATTGGAGAGGACCCAAACTGGACCTTGTGGATGTTGGCCGAAATAACAGCGGCAATTACACCTGCCAGGCGCGCAACAACATGACGGGAAACTTTGTCACGTCATCGAAGACGATGAAGGTCATAGGTAAGATGATACGCAGTTTCTTGGAAGTTGAAAGAACATTAGAAATAGGAGTAGGAATCAGACCATCGAACTTGCTGCGCCATTCCATAAGATTTTGGCTGATCTGATGAGAGGCTCATCTCCACTAACCTGCCTTTTCCCCACATCCCTTCATTCCCCGATGAGATAAAAATTTAATTTACTGAGGTCTCCACTGCTTCAACGGGCAGTGAATTCCACAAATTCATCACAGTCTGGGAAAAGCGGTTTTTAAAAAATTTTAGACATAGAGCACAGTAACGGGCCCTTTTGGCCATGAGCCCGTGCCGCCCAATTAACCAACAACCTCCAGTACGTTCTGAATGGTGGGAGGAAACCGGAGTCTCCGGGGAAAACGGAGCCTCCGGTGAAAACCTACGCAACCACGGGGAGAACATACAAACTCCTTACAGACGGCGTGGGATTCGAACCCCAGTTCCGGTCATTGGCACTATAACAGTGTTGTGCTAATTGTGCCGCCCTATCTCAGTCCTAAAATGTACTCCCCTGAATCTTGAGGCTGTGTCCTCTCATTCTGGTTTCCCCCACCAATGGGAACAACTTACCGACCTCTATCTTTTCTGTGCCTTTCATAATTTTATATGATCCCCTCTCATCCTTCTACATTCCAGCGAGTCCCAGATGACTCAATCTCTCCTCATAGGCTAACTCCTTAACATCTGGAATCAACCTGGTGAACCTCCTCTGCACCGCCTCCAAAGCCAGTCTTCCTTCAAGTAAGGAGACCAAATAATCGAAGGCACAACCAAATGCTTTGTCACGCAAGGGTTTGGTGTGCAGTGGGTGCACTTTAGGTTTTGTTCGTTACAGAGCGTGGGGTCATACAACAGAGAGATAGGCCATTCAGCCACCATGCCCAATGTGTACCATTGAGCACCTGTGTACATAAATCCCATTATCGGCACTAAAAGTGGCAGCGCTGTCACTGGTATGAACATGAGAAGGTATAGAGTGGAGACACAGTGCTGCTCCAAAGGGTCCAATCACCTGGTCCAGGCATTAATTGGTCTGTAAAAGGAGCCGATGGTGTAAGTAAAAGCCTGCAACCATGGAAGACTATGCCTCAGATGGCGGCGCCTCTGCTGGGCAGTGGTCCACAAGGAGTGGCAGACTTGCAGGGGGGTTGGGGGGGGTGGTGGGAGTAGTGGACCAGCCCAGGGCACTGGAAATGGGGAGAACATTCCCCTCTCCCTCCACCTCCTGTCGAGAAGGAGAAGCGTTGGAGATGACCCAACAGGGAAGGTTTCCACGGCAGTAGCTTAGCGGCTAAGGGGCCCACGCAGGCTGTGGTGGGGAAGGTCCTGCAGAGGCTGCTGGAGACTGGCATACTGGAACCAGATATCGGAGCCAGGATTTGATGGATGCTGAGGGCAAGAAGGGCTCTTGAAGGGCTTCCTAATCATGTTGGAGGTTCGGATCTGGAGCTGATGGATGGAACAGGGGTCTGTGCGGCTGTAGAGGCTGAGGGAGGTGAATCCACGGACACTCAGTGACTCTGAAGGGACTTCTCTTTCTCTCGTACCATAAGGGGCGCCGGGCAACATTAATGGCGACTCTTTGTCTGCCTTGGGGCAGGCAGAAGGCAATTTTGTGTAATATTACACGTTCTGTAGTAATACATGACAATAAGGAACCTTGAAACAAAGTGATTGTTGTCATATTTCTTTAGTCTTGTGAGAGAAACTGTCTCCAGCGTTCTCACAATTTTCATCAAATCATCTCCCCACAGAAATAAAATGCAGGATTCTCCCCCAACCCAATAATTTTGAAAAACAGACTCGTGTCATTCCCCAGCCCCCCCCCCACCCCCCCCACCCCCCCCCAGTTAGAGCGTGTTATCTTCACCAGAGTAAAAGACGAAAGTCTGCAGACACTGTGATTGAAGTAAAAACCTAAAGCCTGGAGAAACTCAGCAGGTTAAACAGTGTCCTTTCAATTGGCAAAGGGGAAAATACAGAACTGATATTTTGGGCTTGAGGCCCTTCAACAAGATGTGGAAAAAACAGGCGCTTAAATGACCTGTCAGGCCACATTAACCTGGCTGTCCAGGTTGTCACTCGAGCTTGTCCCATCTACTTGCATTTGGTGCACATCCAGACAAAACACACGTACAGACAAACAATACATATGCAGGACAAGTATTTAATCTGTACAAATTAAGAAATAAGTATTTTGTTTTGTGATTATGAGCGTCTCGGAGGGTCGGTGTGACCAGTTCCTTTGGTCGTTCAGCGTTCTTGCTGCCCATGGGAAGAAGCTGTTCCTCAGCTTGGTGGTGTTGGCTCTGAACCTCCTGGATCTCTTCCCCAATGGGAGCAGCTGAAAGATGCCGTGGGCACGATGGAAGGGGCCCTTGATGATCTTCAGACAACGATCCCGGTAGATCACCTCGATGAGGGCGGGAGGGTGACTCCAGTGATCCTCTCTGCCGCTCTTATGATCTGTGGATTGACCTCCGATCCATTCCTCTGCAGCGACCATACCTGCACTGTGATGCAGACGGCCAGGATGCTCTCGATAGAGCTCCTGTTGAAGGTTGACATGATGGTGGCTGGTGGCCTTGTCTGACTCAGTCTCCTTAGGGAGTGCAGTAGCTGTTGCGCCTTCCTGACAAGTGAGGAGACGTCGAATGTCCACTAGTAAGGTGAACTCCAAGGAACTTGGTGTCTCCACTCTCTCCACCGCAGAGTTGCTGATGTGAGATGGAGGGTGGTCACTCCTGGTCCTCCTGAAGTCCACGATCATCTCTTTCTCTGAGGGGGGCGGGGAGGGGGGTTGTAGCCCAAAAAAAAGATCAAGAATGGCCGAATTATACAATAGTTTCTGCAGGCTTACTGGGTTGATGTATGTTTAATTAATAATAATGAGTCTTTTCATCTTCTAGAACTGGTTTCAAAGCCTATAATTACTACTAACGTTCTTCATCCTGTGGAACACAATGACACATTGACACTGACCTGTGCAGTCACTGGTGACGTTGTGCGTGTGAATTGGATTCTGCCTGTCGCTGTTGTCTCGAATAACGAACTGATGCAAGAATCAGCAGACAATATGACTTTGACTGTATTGTCAGTCGATAGATCTTATTCCGGGGATTACAGATGCCAAGTGTGGGGCATCGTCAACAATGAAACAAGCGACCCCTTTGCTGTTGAGGTTTCCTGTAAGTACAATCCATTGATTCTCCTGAACTTTCCTCGGCGGCAATGGTCACCGCGGTGCTACTGCAGCATCAGCTACCCCACCCCTCACCCCCCCGGTTCGAATCCCACGCTCTTTGCAAGGAGTTTGCATGTTCTCCCCGTGTCTGCGTGGGCTTTCTCCGGGGGCTCCATTTCCACTGTGGGGAGGCGAGGTACAAACCAGAGGATGTGGGTTAGGGGCATAACGGGAAAGGTTCAGGGGGTACTACTTCATGCAGAGAGCGTTGGACTGAGCTGAAGTGGTGAACGTGGGCTCAATTTTAACATTTAAGAAAAATTTGGACAGGTACATGGATGGGAGGGGTATAGAGGGATATTGTCTGGGAGCAGGTCAGTGGGACGAGGCAGAAACAATGGTTCAGATAAGACTAGAAGGGCTGAACAGTCTGTTTCTGTGCTGTAATGTTCTAATGGTTCTAATATAGTAAATCCAAAATAGTAATAGCTTAAATAAAAACTCAGAAATGCTGGGGACTCAGCAGGTCTCGCAGCATCCAGAGGAGGTAAGCTATAGAACTGACGTTTCAGGCCTGAGCCCTTCGTCAAGGTACGAGTAAAAAGCAGGCAGGCACCTGAATTAAAAGGCTAAGGAGAAGGAAATAAAAGGCAGGGGAAGGAGCGCAGACCAACAGGCAAAAGGTGTTCATTGGAAATCCATGGGAACAGGAGAGGTGAGAATTGATGGCGGCTTTTTAGCTCTGTGAGGGAAGAGCTGGATTAAGGAGACAGACGGAAGAGAGAGGGACAGAGCTGGAGAAAAGGAGACAAAAGAGATAGATGGGAGGGGAAGGGACTAACGGAAACCAGAGAAGTCGATGTTTATGCCATCCGAATGGAGGGAGCCCAAACGGAAGATGAGGTATTACTCCTCCAATTTGTGGGTGATCTCAGTCTGGCAGGGCACAAAATCAGGGCCAGACATGTCAACGAGGGAATGGGGCGGGGAATTGAAATGGATGGCCGCTGGGAGATCCACACTTTTGTGGTGGACAGAGCCAAAGTGCTCATCAAAGCTGCGTCCAGTCTCTCCGATGTAGAGACCATAGTGCAGTAGATGGACCCCTGCAGATTCACAAGTGAGGTGCTGCTTCATTTGGAAAGACCATTTCGGGGGGGGGGGGGGCGGGGCCCGAATGGCGGTGAGGGAGGAGGGGGTGGGCGCAAGTGCAGCATTTCCCGCGGTCACAAGTGGTAGGTGCCGAGGGGCCGGTTGATGGGAAGGGAGGAGCGGGCGAGGGAGTTGCAGAGCGAGCATTCCCTGCGGAAGGCAGAGGGGGTGGGGGAGGAAGATGTGTCCGTTGGTGGGATCACATCGGAGTTGGCGGAAATGGTGGAGAAGGAAGTGCTGGACACAGAGGCTGGTGGGGCGGTAGGCGAGGACAAGGGGAATCCTGTCCTCGTTGCTGCTGGGAGCAGAGGGGGCCAGGGCAGATGTGCAGGTAATGGAGGAGATGCGGGTGAGGGATGAGTTGACGGTAGCCACGCTATTTGAGGAAGGAGGACCTCTCGGATGATCTGGGATGGAAGATCTCATTCTGGGAGCAGATACGATGGAGGAATTGAGAAAAAGGAAGGGAAAGGAAAACTTTAAGCAGGAAGTTTATTGTGCTTAGATCCAACTGAACTTCACGAGACAATATAAGACCTTATGCTTTATTGAATATAACCATGCATTATGTTTCTTTAGATGGACCAGATGCAGTTAAGATTACCACTGAAGACAATAAAGAAATATATGCTCTCCAATCAAATCTCTCACTCAGTTGCACAGCAGATTCTGTTCCACCTGCAGAATTCCAATGGCTACTAAATGGCAAAAGTCTTGAACATAAAAGCCAATCGCTGGTCATCGTCAACATGACCGAAAATGACTTTGGGAATTACACCTGTCGAGCTTATAACAACCGTACCAAACAGTATGTGGCGTCCGCAAAACTAATCACTACAAACGGTAAGAGCTTTGCATTTTTCATCCGTCAGAGTTCACTAGGCAGAGAAACCGCGTGTTTTACCATAAGATATAGCAGGACATTCAGCCCATCGTGTCCGCCCCACCCTATCATCTCGAGCGAATCCATTCTCTCACTCTCCCCTGCTTTCTCCCCCTGGATAGATTAGGAGCATGCAGCTGGCGTGGCGGTCAGCGCTGCAGCTCCAGTGATTGGGACCGGGGGCTCGAAGCCTGTGCTTTCCGTAAGGGGTTGATACTTTCTCCTTCCCGTGTCCGTGTGGGGTTTCTTCCGGCTTGGGTGGTGGGGGCACTGGTTTTCTCCCACCGTTCAGGATTTAACAGGGGTTGTAGGTTAATTGGGCGGCAAGGGCTCGTGGGCCAGAAGGAGCTGCTACCGTGCTGTACGTCTAAATTTTAAAAATTAATTTAAATGGGGAAAAAAGGCAGCAGACAAACTACAACATTGGATAGGCTACGGTCTTGCACTTTGGGAGAAGAAATAGACGGACAAACTATTATTTAGATGGGGAGAAAATTCAAAATTCCAAGGTTCAAAGGGAGTCGGGAGTCCTCGTGCAGGATGCCTTAACCCAGTTCTCGACCTTTTTCTTTCCACTCACATCCCACTTTAAGTAATCCCTATGCTATCAGTGCTCTGTGATTGTAAGGGTCTGTGAGTGGGAGGGGAAGGTTGAGAATCACTGCTCTAAACCCAATTGTTTCTGAAATATTTTGCTGGAGAAAAATGGTCATTGGCCCATTTCCTTTGGAGTTCTGAAACCGTGCCCATAACGAGTCAATTAGGGATGATTAAAACAGTGGTTTTCAAACTTTTTTTTTCCACCCACATACAGGTACACAATCTTTTATCCGGAACCCTTGGGGGACAGTGTGTTCCGAATTTCAGATTTTTCCGGATTTCAGAACAAAAGCCAGCTGCCCCAGATTTAAGCCCACCCGAATTGTGTTGCTGTATCCACCCCCTTCCAGTCGCGCTGGCTTCTTTCTCCCCCTCGCCCACCCATGTCACGCTGTCATCTCTTTCCCCACCTGCCTGCCCGAGTCGCACTGCCGTCTCCCCCCCCCCACCCAACCTAGTTGCATTGCTGTCTCTCTCTCTCTCCCTCCCTCCGCTGTACCAGCACCAAGAAAAAAATGCTGAGTTTTGGAGCTTTCGATAGTTTAGATGTCTGGATAAAGGATTGTGTACCTGTACCACCTTAAACAATCCCTTAGTAATCACAGGGCACCGATGGCATAGGGATTACTTAAAAGTGGGATGTGAGTGGAAAGAGAAAGGTTGAGAACCACTGCACTAAAGCTTAACCTCCAGGTTGGGTCAGTGGGGTAGAGGGCGAATGCAATGTTGGTATTCAGTTCTAGAGAAGCTTACAAGAGTAGGGATAAGATGTTGAGACTTCATAGGGAACTGTTGAGACCTCACTTGGAGACTGGGTACGTTTGAGTGCCTTATTTGGGAAAAGAAGTGCTGGCATTGGAGAAGGTTCAGAGAAGATTTACTTGAATGATACCAGCAAGGGTTGGCATATGGGGAACGATTGTCAGCTCTTGGACTGAACTCGCTGGAAAGCATTTCGAATGCTGAAAGGCCGGACAGAGTAGATATGGCAAAGATGGTCGGGGAGTCCAGGACAAGAGGGCACAACTTCAGGAAAAAAGGGCGTCAATTTAACACTTTGAAAAATTTAAAATATCTTCAGCCAGAGGGTGGTGAGTCTGTGGAACGTGTTGCCCCAGTCAGCTATGGAAGCCAGGGCATTAGGTGAGAAGAAATCGGGGCCTCTGGGGAAAACCCATGCATGCATGGGGAGAGCGTACAAACTCCTTAGGGTCAGCGTGGGATTCGATCCCCGGTCTCTATGGCTGGCGCCGTAAAGATATTGCGCTAAGCGCTTCGCTAACTGTGCTGCCTCAGACATTTTAAAATGAACCACCGTCGGCACCTATTACAAGTCGTTTAAAGCCTGTGCAGTCGGATCGGTGGGTGGGGGGAGGGTGGACCCCACAGATGAGCACTGAGACTTTGCAAAGAACTAACGGGGCATGCATGAGATTGGGTCGGAACCAGCAGGAAGATGGCAGCAGTGTTGGGATCGTCGTCAAGGGAAGAATTTTAGAACCATTGTATAGGACGACCCATTTTAAGGTGTAATTTTTAAGTTTTGTGAGTTATTCTATACAACGGCATATACAGTAACACAAAATTCCCTTCTGCCTGCCGTAAAAAGTCACAGTACGAGAGAAAGAGAGTCCCTTCAGAGACACTAAGTGTCCGTGGATTCACCTCCCACGGCCTCTGCAGCCACACAGACTCCTGTTCGATCCTTTGGCCTCCCGACTCCAGAACTGAACCCTTGACACCATCAGGAAGCCCTTTAGCTCTAGGGCCTCGGAAAGACTTTCTCTCAGCACTCTCACGAATCCTGGTTCTGAAGGTCTCTCGATCACAAGTTCGATAACTGACTACGGCCTGTGTGTGGGTCCTGCAGCCGGTGTGTCACCATCCAAGTAGGGTCATCTTCTCTGCTTCTTCTTCTCAATGGCATTGGGGGCTTGGGTGTTATCCCTGTTTCTGGTGTCCTGCGCTGCTCCTCCTGGAATTTGAAACCCCTCGTGGTCCAATGCCCAGTGTGGGTGTTGCCATCTTGGGGACAGACCCCCGTGGTCGTAGGAATTGCAGAGATTATGAAATACAAAAGCCAAAATTGCTGATCATCTGAAAGGACTGACCTTCAAAATCAACAAAATTCTCACGTGTAGTATGAATCTTCAAATCTTGCGGGAAACAGTCAGGTATGGGGACACCAAAATCCCTGAGCATAAAGCCCTGCAAAAGGTAGCAGACACAGTCCAGGAAAAAGGCCGGGCAAGCAAAACCCTCCCCACCATCAAGAACATCTAATGGGAACACTGCCGTCGGAGAGCAGCAGCAATTGTCAAAGATCCACCCCACCCAAGCACACGCTCTGTTCTCGCTGCTGCCATCAGGAAAGAGGTATTGGTGCCATAAGACTCATCCCACCAGGTTCAGGAACAGCTGCTGCTCCTCCACCATCAGACCCCTGAACGACAAACTCAATCAGGGACTCATTAAAGGACTCTTCCACTTTATTGAATTTTTCCCTCTCTGTATTGCACAGTCATTTGGTCACATTTATTTGTTTATGTGTACGTTGTGTACAGTTTTTTTGTGTAATTCTGCCTGGCCAGCAGAAAAAAGAATCCCAGGGTTGTATATTATCATGAATGTACTCTGACAATAAATCTGAAATCTGAATTTTTAATTGAAACCACCACCAGCTCCTTTAACAGGCCCTTTAAAGCCTATGTGGAGTTGTTGCCCAGGCAGTGGGACCTCACGGAGCAGTGCAGCATCTCTGCTCCATGCTCCCCCGGGTCTGCATGTGACCTTCTGAGTTTCTCCACCCCTTTTTGTGCTGCGGGCCGGAAAGAAAATGTGTTCCAAGATAAACTGTGCTGGAATGGCCTCCTTGAAGTTCTGATTAATTTCACTGCCCATTCCCAGGGAAAGACTTCCCCTCCTTTATGGTTAAGTGATTTTGATAATTTATCAGCATGTCAGGCCGGATGTTGTGCATGGCTTGCTCTTATTTATCAGTTCTCCTGACTTCCATTGTTTTGAATTTGTTTGCATGACCTCCAAACTTTTCCTCTTGGGTGGGTGTTGCTATGTTCTTCGACTTGATGAATCAGGGTCTAACAAAGACATTTTACACCTCATTCCAAGTTTGGGATCATTTGCTTTCCAAGCAGTTAACGCCCAGCATAGGTTCACAGTCAAACCCATAAGAAACAGGCCATTTAGCCCATCAAGTCTGCCCCGCCATTCAATCATGAGCTGACCCGTTTTCCCACTCAGCCCCACTGCCTGGCCTTTCTCCTCATAACCTTTGATGCCCTGGCTAATCAATCTCTACCTTAAATATACCTGGCCTCCACAACTGGCCATGGCAACAAATTCCACAGATTCACCACCTTCGCATCCCTGTTCTAAGCGGATGCCCTTCAATTCTGCCCTCTTGTCCTGGACTCTCCCACCATAGAGAAACAGCCTCTGAACATCGATTCTGCCCATGCCTTTGAACGTTCAAAATGTTTCAAAGTGATTCCCCATTCTCCTAAATTGCAAGCTTTGGTGGTTAAAAATACAGAAACGCTGGAGGAATTCAGTAGGTCTTGTAGTGTCCCTGGGAGGTAAAGGTGCCTTACCGACGGTTTGAGTCTGAGCTCTTCTTCAAGCTATGAGTAAAAACCAGGCAGGCAACTGAATAAATAGGGAAGAATGGAACGGGTTGGAGGGCAGACCAGCAGACGACAGATATGAAATGAATTTGATAAGGGGACAGGAGAGAGGAAAGGTTAGAATTGATTGGGGTAGGGGGTGGTTTTTGGAACTGAAAGGAGACAGAGCAAAAAGGGAGAGGAAGGGGGAGAGAAAGAGAGAGAGAAACCTGGAGGAAAGGAGACGTGGGGAAAGGTGATTATGCGGGTGGATGTGAGGGGCTAACAAGAGATTGGTTGGAGAGTGGCCAAATGGAACATGCAATGCCGTGCCTCGAATTTGCAGGCGGTCTCAAAGTTTAGCAGTGTATGACATGTCGGCCAGAGAATGGGAAGGGGGAATTAAAAAGGGTGGCCACTGGGAGATCCACGCTATGGTGGCAGACAGATGCGTGGTCCTTAAAGAAGCGGCTTCGCAGTCTGTGTCCAGTCTCTCCGATGTAGAGACCTCACGGATGCAGTAGGTGACCCCTGCAGATTCACAAGTGTTGCTCTGAATGGTGGTGAGGGAGGGGAGGTGTGGGCGCAGGTGGAGCGTCTCCTGCAGTCAAAGGGGTAGGTGTTAAGGGGGCCGATGGGTGGGGGGGAGGACTGGACGAGAGAGTCACGGAAGGAGTGGTCCCCTCGGAAAGCGGAGAGGGGAATATGTGCCTAGCGGTGGGATCACGTCGTAGGTGGCGGAGGATGATGTTGGATGCGGGGGCTGGTAGGGTGGTAAGCGAGGAATCCTGTCCTTGTGTGTGGGGGCGAAGGGGGCCAGGGCAGATGTGTAGGTAATGGAGGATATGCGGGCGAGGGCCAATTTGGTGGCGGTAGAGAAGTTCTTTGAAGAAGGTGGACATTTCTGATGATCTGGCTTGGAAGATCTCGTCCTGGGAGTAGATCTGAGGAAATGAGAGCAATTACAGGGGACAGTGTGAAGGGGTGGTTGTGGAAATCAGGGGTGGGAGGAGTGGGTACTTGCAGAAGATGCCTGTCAAGTGTTTGTTTCCCAAGATGGATATGGAGAGATCAAGTAAAGGGAGAGTATTGCCCAGATTCAGGTTTCAGAAATACTGTCAGAGTACATATGAGACATCACATACAGCCCTGAGATTCTTTTCCTGTGGGGCCAGGCAGAATTACTACTTACTGGTAATTAAAAAAAAATAACTGACTCGATGTACACATGTAAACAAATAAAGAAATGTAAACAAACTGACTGTGCAATGCAGAGAGAACAAAAATCAAGAGCAAAGATAAGAGTCCTTAAATGAATCTCTGATTGAGGGGTCTGATGGTGGAGGGAGGGAGCAGCTGTTCCTGGACCTGGTAGGGTCGAGTCTTGTGGCACCGAGACCTCTTTCCTGATGGCAGTAGTGAGAACAGAGTAAGTGCTGGGTGGGATGGATCCTGGATAATTGCTGTTGCTCTCCAATGACAGCGTTCCCTGTCGATGTTCTCGATGGTGGGGAGGCTTTGGCATGTGATGTCCTGGGGCTGCGTCCTTTACCTTTATCAGGGCTTTGTGCTCGGGGGTATTGTACTGCCCGCACCAGGCCGCGATGCAGCCGGACATCACACTTTCCACTGCACCTCTAGAAATTTGCCAGGGTTTCCGATGTCGTACCGAACATCTGCCAACTCCTGTGCTTTCTTCACGACGCCTTTAGTGCGCTGGGTCCAGGAAAGGTCCTCCAAGATAGTGTATGGACAAATGAATTTGAGATGAGGGTGCAAGTTGGCAGCAAAAATGGATAGTGAATTTGAGGTCAGGGTGAGAGTTGGCTGCAAAGTGGATAAAGTCGACAAGCTCAACGTGGGCGCATGAGACAGCACTGAACTAGTCGTCGAAGTAGCGGGGGAAGAGCCAAGGAGCTTTGGCTGTGGAAGTTTCCAGCACGACTTTCTGCTTTGGGAGTTCCCCTGTTACGGCCACGCCCAAGTCTTCAAAGTCCAAGGGCTTTCATGTGCAACATCTGTACGTTGTTACTGAACCTGAGCAATAAATTCCTAGCAGGCTGCCAAAACTCCTCGTTGAAAGTTAACTTGGGCAGACAGCCATTGTCTAATGCACTGTTGACTGCCAGATATGTGGGGTTGCAGTGAAAGCTCACAGTTGGATGTTCTGAATTTATTTAGCTCATGACTTCCAGCTGACAGGGCTGTGTTCTTTTGTGTTGGGCCATTACTAAAATAAGAGGATCTTCTGTCTTTGACCTTCCAACAATTAAAGAGTTATGTTCAGTTATGTAAACGGCCATAACGAGACCACAAGGCAGGAGCACAAAGAGTCCATTCAGCCCATCGGATCGGCCCTGCTGATCCATTTTCCCCACTCCACCCCACTGCCCGGCCTTCTCCCTGTAACCTTTGATACCCTGGCTAACCAAGAACCTGTCAATCTCTGCCCTAAATACACCCAATGGCCTGGCCTCCACAACTGCCCGTGGCAACAAATTCCACAGATTCACCACCCCTGGCTGAAGAAATTCAATCCTGAAGTTGTGCCCTCTTGTCCTGGACTCTCCCACTGTGGGGAATCAACCTTCCTACATTGTCTCTGTCCACACCTTTCAACATTCAAAATGTTTCAATGAGATCCACTCCCCGCCTCCCCCCCCCCCACCATTCTCCTAAATTCCAATGAGTTCAGGCCAAGAGCTGTCAAATGTTCCTCATATATTCCTTTAATTCCCAAAATTATCCTTGTGAACCTCCTCTGAACCCACTTAAACGTCAGTACACCTTTCTTAAATGAAGAGCCCAAAACTGCCCACAATATTCCAGGTGAGGTCTCACCAGGGCCTTATAAAGCTTCAACATCACATCCCTGCTCTTTTATTCTATCCCGGCATTGTATTTGCCTTCTTCAACATGAGAACAAAATATACCTTCAATCTGACAAAAGGTTAGCAAATTAGCTCGATATAAGACGATGCGTGGAAAAACAAAGGAACCTTGGGGTCCAAATCCATAGATTTCTCAAGGTTGCCAAGAAGATGGATAGGGCAGTTAAGAAGATGTTGTATTCTGGTCTTCATTCATTAGGGGGGGGGATTGAGTTCAAGAGCCTACAGGGATTGGTAGATGCCGGATAAGCGAGCTTTCCGGTTGCTTGAATCTGTGTGAATGCAAGGCTCTCTAAATTTTAATCCTGTGCTTTTTACCCATTTAATTTCTGTGATATTTTTGGCCAGTTGCGGATAACTGCAATTTTATTGTACGTCTTATGAGGCAAGGATAGCAGAGCTGAGATTTTTCTCTTTGGAGCGTAGAAGGATGAGAGGAGACTTAATAGAGATCGACAAGATTCTGAGAGATACAGACAGGGTGGACAGGTGTGTTTCCCAGGATGGGAGAAGCAAACACCAGAGGACGTCTGGATAAAGTGAAGGGAGAAAAGTTTAAGGGATTAGGGATAAAAAAAAATTTTACATAGAGAAGTGATGGGTGCCTGGAATGCCTTGCCAGGTGTGGTGGTAGAGGCTGGAACATTAGGGGCATTTAAAAGACTCTTTGACAGGCACATGGATGCAAGAAAAATAGAGGGTTATGAAGGAGGGTTTCATTTTTCTCTGTAGGCATTTACGTGTCGGGAAACATCATGGGCTGAAGGGCCTGTTTTTGAGCTGTAATGTTCTATGTACAATAAAATTCCCGTTATCTGAAATTCAAGCAACCGCCAGAAAAAAAACTGAAAATAAATAGGTCAAAAATACGAAAGTTTAAAATTGGCACACTTAGAGGGTAGTTCGCCAATCCACGGAACACACAATCTCAAGCAACCAGCAAATTCACTTATCCGGCATCTACCGATCCCCATAGGTGCCAGATACGCGGGTGAGGTTTATGTTTATCACAATAAACTCTTTATCATTATCAGTAAACCTCTGATTCTTTCTCTCTCCCGAAGGCATTTCTGTGCTAAAAATTTCGTCCAGTTCCCGGGAACCCATTGAGCACGGCAATGTTACGCTGACCTGTGACGTATCTGGTCAATTCCTCTCCATTCAGTGGAACAAAGACAATCAGGCGCTGGAGGCCAGCAGAAATGCCGTCCTCTCGGAGGGAAACAAAACACTGACCATCCGCGAAGTGGACCGAATCGACGCCGGCAACTACAGCTGCGTGGCGGAGGGCCTCCTCGGCAGAAAAGCGAGCCAACTGTTTCAGCTGGCTGTTTTCTGTGAGTTCCAATTGCCCCCACCAACAACCGCCCCCCCCCCCCCCAACTGCCCTTACTGGACGCAACACGCACAAGCACTGGTGAAACGCCGCAGGTCATGCAGCATCAACAGGAAGCAGAAGGGTCGCTAACATATGGGGCCTGAGCTGTTGTGTGTGAAGAAACAAATTCATCGACTCTTAAGAGCAAAGAGGCTGATAGAGGCTGGCTGGACAGTGTTTTTATTACACGCACAGGGGAGTGGCAAAAGGAATAAAACACACCCTCACACACTCACATCCACCCACACACACATCCTTACATACACACACACAAACACAGACCCACACCCTTACATACACACACACACCCACACATCCTTACATATCCACACACACACACACCCTCACACCCACACACATACCCACACCCATACACACACCCATACAAACACACACCCACACACATATACCCATACAAATGTGCACACACACACTCAAGCACAGATCCTTACACACTCACATACACACCCATACATACGCACATACACACTCTCTCTCACACATACTTACACACTGTCACTCACTCACTTTCTCACTCTCAATCTCATTCATTTTCTCACTCTCTCAATCTCACACACTCACTCTCTCTCTCACACACTCATTCTCTCTTACACTCATTTTCTCACTCTCTCGGTCACTCTCATTCTCAATCTCTTTCTCACACTCTGCAGATTTTACGACCCACTCACGATTGCTAGGAGACAGAAAGCTTTATAATCAAGATACAAAACCCGCTCCCCCCCCCCCCAACCTTGCACAGCTCTGAACTACCCTAAACTTGGGTCAGTGATTTCTAGACTCAGCTCGCAACCCTTTGTCTGCGCACACCTTAACAACGATTCTCCAGCGTTGCCCACAGTTCCCAACCTGGAACAGGGTTGGGGATTAGTCCCAGAGGAGAAAGAGACAGATAATCCACATGTGATGAGCTTTAGCTGGAGAGTCCGACCCAGGTATCGATGAGGCAGTTAAAGGGCCCAATGACCAGGCATGTGCTGACCTGAGGGCTTGCCCTTGATCGGCAGGTGAGGTGACTTCCAACCAGGTTCCAGCCGGAAAGGTCATGTGACCTCCGGCGATTCACATTCCCGCCGGGTTCCGGGGCAGAGAAGTCACATGACCCTCCACAACCCAGACCAAAGCTGACTCAGGGAAGGAAAGGGTATTCTTACGAGGAGGAGTTTGACAGCTCTTGGCTTGTCCTCGTTGGAAGTTTGGAGGATGAGATGGGGAGTCCAACTGAAACATTTTAAATGCCGAAAGGCATTACTGGAGTCGATGTAGAAAGGCTGTTCCACATGGTGGGAGAGTCGAGGGCAAGAGGGTACAACCAGGATTGAAGGGCGTCCACTTAGAACAGAGATGTGGAGGAAATTCGTCAGCCGGGGGCGGTGAATCTGTGGAATTTGTTGCTACAGGCGATTGTGGAGGCCGGGTCATTGGGTGTATTTAAGGCAGAGATTGACAGGTTCTTGATTGGCCAGGGCATCAAAGGTTATGAGGAGAGGGCTGGGCAGTGGTCAATCTATGATTAAATGGCGGGGCAGACTAGATGGGCTGAATGGACTATTTCAGCTCCTCTGTCTGATGGTCTTCTACCCACAAATTGAAGGAACTCCACCTAATATTCTGTCTGGGCACTCTCTAACCAGCTGCCATTAACATCAATGTCTCCGGTTTCTGTTAAACCCCTTTTTCAAGTCTCCCTCTGTCTTCTCTCCTCCAGCTCTCTTCTCCCTTAACTTCACTCTCCATTCAAAGTGCAACACCCTTCCGCAATCACCTCAGCTTTTATTCAAAACTCCACCTATATCCACCTGTTATCTGTTGACCTGTGATCCTCTCCTCCTCCCCCTGACCCTCGTCCCTCCTCTCCTTGGCTTTCCTCCCTCCTCTCTTCCCCCTGCCCTTCCTCCCCTCTGTCGCTGGCATCAGGACCCCGCGGAACAGTGCCATGTCTCCACTCTCCACACTCCTGGGTCCGCACCAGTGGCAGAGCTGCCAACTTTTATGACCGTTTATTTATACAACTGATCACCCTTGCATTCGTATTGGTTAACGTTTGGATATTCTTGACCTGTTGCAGATGGTCCGGACGATCCCCAGATATCAACGGGTCAAAGAGACCCAGCATTTCTCACTGGATCAAATGTCACATTAACTTGCGAAGTGCTGTCGTTCCCAGCCTCAGAAGTTCGGTGGTATCTCAATGGAAAGTTGCTGCCACATCACAAGGAAGAGCTAATTATCTTCAACCTGGGCCAGAATAATACGGGAAATTATACATGTGAAACATTTAACAGCAAAACCCAACTCATCAAACAGAAATCAGTACAAATATCACTCCTTGGTAAATGGCTAGATTTAAAAAAAGGTTCAAGCAGCACGGATTATGCAGCGGTTAACGCAACGCTATTATAGCACCAGCGAACCAGGATTTTGAATCCGGCGCTCTCTGTCTTTTCTTCCTGTGTCCACGTCGGGTTCCCCTGGTTTCCATCCACCGTTCAAATACGCGCAGGGTTTGTAGGTTAATTGGGTGTAACTGGGCGACGCGGGCTCGTGGGCCAAAAGGACCTGTCACTGTGCTGTATGTCATCTGACCCAAAGACAGCGGAGCAGAGATAGGCCATTCAGCCCATTGGGTCAATTCAATCATGAGCGGATCCATTCTCCCACTCAGCCCCTCCTCCCCATCACCTTTGATGCCCTGGCTCATCAAGAACCTGTCAATCTCGCCCTTAAATATACCCAATGACCCGGCCTCCACAACCGGCCGTGGCAACAAATTCCACAGATTCACCGCCCTCCAGCTGAAGAAATTCCTCCGTATCTCTGTTCTAAGTGAATATCCTGAAGTTGTGGCCTCTTGCCCTAGACTCTCCCACCATGGGAAACAATCTTTCTACATCTACTCTGTCCATGCCTTTCAACATTCAAAATGTTTCAATAAAATTTCGCACCCCCCCCCCCCCCCAATTCTCCTAAATTCCAATTAAGTTTTTATCTTTAACAGCGATATAACCCAAATGGAACAGCGTTTATCTGGACTACAGTGCACACATATACACACACAGTGCACAGCACATAATAATCACGTGTACATACAGATACAATTTTAAATAAACATATATTCCTTTAGATACGATTCATCAATCTCACAGCCTGTAGGAAGAATCTATTTCCCAGGGTTAACACATGAGGACTAATAAATGTAAAAGGATAGAACATTCCAGCACAGTACAGCCCATTCAGCCCATCATGTTGTGCTGACCCTCTTATAAACCTACTCAACAATCTAATTCTTCCTCCCTCACTCCTTCTATTTTTCTTCCATCAAGACTTTTAAATGCTCCCAATGTTCCAGCCTCCACCACCACCTCCTGGCAATGGATTTCAGGCCCCCACAATCTCTGTAGAGATAAAAAAAAACATGCCCCTGGCATCTCCCCTAAACTTTCCTCCCCTCACCTTGTATAGTCGTTCTCTAGTGTTTGTTATACTTGCCCTGGGGGAAAAGGCGCTGACTGTCCTCTCCTAATTTTGTAGATCTGGATTAAATCTCCTCTCATCCTTCCTCGCCTCATGACACCCATTCTCCAATCCAGGCGACACCCTGGTTAAAATCTCCTCTTCCCCCTCTCCACAGCTTCCAATTCCTCCCTGGACTGAGGTGACCAGAACTGAAGACAATGTTCCAAGTGTGGTCTCACCAAAGTTTTACAGAGCTGCCACATGACCTCACGACTCTTGAACTCAATCCCCCGACTAATGAAGCCCAGTGTCCCATCGGCCTTCTTCACTATCCTAACAACCTGGGTTGTGGTAGCTTTGAGGGATGTATGGATTTGCCCCACCACTGCCCACCCCCACCAGAGTCTCTCTGTTCCTCCAACTGTTAACTATCCAACCATTAACCCTGTCCTTAGCCTTCCGGTTTGACCGTCCAAAATGGATCACCTCACACTTACCTGGATTCAACTCTATCTGCCACCTTTCCGCCCAACTCTACATCCTGCCAGTGAACCATTAGCCTTCATAACTACCCTATCTTCTCACGAGACTCAAAAACACCAATTTCCTCGCGCCCCCCCCCCCCTCAAAATGCACAAGCAAAGTTCGTTTGCCTCCGTGTTGTCTTGCCCGGGCTTTAATCGTGGTTTTTTTCCCCCTTTGTTTTCATCCAGAAACAAGTGATCTTGAGGACTATGGAAATAAGTCATGGATTGCAGCCGCCGTGGTCGGTGTCCTAGTTATCATCGCCATCAGCGCTTGTGCGTTCTTCAGAAACCGAAACTAAAGTATGCCTTAATCTCTCCACCCTTTACCGCTGAGCGCGTTAAACATCCCTGTGCCGTTCTGAGGAGTAAGAAGTGTCAACCTTTTTTTCTTTCCACCCACTTTAAGTAATCCCTATCCCATTGGCATTCTGTGATTAGTAAGGGATTGCTTAAGGCGGGGTATGAGTGGGAAGGGAAGGTTGAGAATCACTGCTCAAGACTACATCTGGTGCATCCTCAATGGCCCTCTCTACTTCGGAGAGACCGGTCGCAGATTGGGAGATCGCTTCATCCCAGCAACAAAAGCGACCTCCCCGTAGCCAACCATTTCAATTCTGAGTCACGCTTACACATCTGTCTGTGACCTTTCACATTACCCCACCCTGACCACCCGCAGATTGGAAGAACACCTAATTTTTCGTCTGGGTCCCTTCCAACCCCAGGGTCAGAACATTGAGTTCACTGCATTCCATTAATCAGCTTCCCTCCCCCTCCCCCCCACCTTTAACTAGTATTCCAGTTCCTACTTCCTTTCTCTTTCCATCTAGCCTAAACTCCTCCTCCCCTGGCGGTGTTACCCCCCGCTCCCCTATCATCTCCCACCCTCAGCACCCCCATTCCCCCCTTTTGTTCGGACATCCTTCATGTTCCCCCACACCTCGATGAAGGGCTCAGGCCCGAAATGTTGGTGATGTATCTTCACCTTTGCTATATAAAGGCACTGTTTGACCTGCTGAATTTCTCCAGACCTAATTGTTACTGAAATATTTTGCTTGAGAAAAAACTCCATTTCCCTTGGAGTTCTGAAACCATCCACATAACGAGTCAATGAAGGACGATTAAAACAGTGGTTTTAAACCTTTTCTTTCCACTGTAGCATGTGCGCTACTGTGAAATGTGGAAAGAAGACACACACACGAGAAATCGAAGACTAAATTATTGCACTCGCAACTCTGCCTATATTCTCTCCCTGCTGCTGACAACAGGAGTGACGTCACAGCAGCGCCAATCTCTGATCGGACGGCCTTCCTGCCGTTGCTCATTGTTTCTCACCAAGCAGGTGGTCACCTAGGGCCCCTGCGGTCGCCCCATTCGTCGGCCATTTTGTGCACCAGGGTCGCGTCCCAGTTAGCGGGCTGCTACACCACTCACAGACCACCTTAAGTAATCCCTATGCCGTAGGTGTTCTGTGATTAGTAAGGGATTACTTAAGATGGTCTGTGAGTGGAAATAAAAAGTTTGAAAACCACTGATTTAGACACACACCACAGTAACAGGCCTCTCCAGCCCATGAGCCCATGCTGCCCAATTACACCCAACAATCCCGTACATTTTAGCGGGTGGGAGGAAACCGAAGCCCCCACAGGAAACCCACGCAGACATGAGGAAAATGTACAAACTCCTCAGATAGCGTGGGATTCGAACCCTGGTCTCGATTACTGGTGCTGCAACAGCATTGCGTTAATGGCTATGTTAGCCGCCCAATACAGGAAGCAAAGAAAGTGCCAAGGAAACCCACTAAACTTGACCGCTTCATGGGGAAGGGGGTCCATAAACTTTGAGCAAGTCAAGTTCACTGTCATCTGATTTCATAAGTACAACTCGACGAAACAGCATTCTCCAGTCCTCGGTGCGAAACACGCAGACGCATCAACTTACAGACAAACAATACATATGCAGGACAAGTATTTCATTGATACAAATAAATTAATATTGTTTTGTGAATATGAGCATCTTGGAAGGTCGGTCAGTGTGAGTGGTTTCTTTGGCCATTCAGCCTTCTCACTGCCTGTGGGAAGAAGATGCCTGGAGGTACTGGCTCTGATCCTCCTGCATCTCTTCCCCCGACGGGAGCAGCTGAAAGACACCATGTGCAGGGTGGAAGGTGGCCTCAATGATTTTGCGCGCCCTCTTCAGACAAAGATCCCAGTAGATCACGTCAATGAGGCAGGAGGGAGACTCCAATGACCCTCTCTGCCTCTCTCATGGTCCAGTGGATTGACCTCCGATCCATTTTTCTGCAGCGACCGTACCTGCACTGTGATGCAGACGGCCAGGACGCTCTCAGTGGTGCTCCTGTAGAAGGTTGACATGACGGTGGCCGGTGGCCTGGCCTGTTTCAGTCTTCTCAGGAAGTGCAGTCGCTGTTGCGTCTTCCCCACTAGTGAGGAGATGTCGAGTGTCCACAATAGGTCACTCGTTTAGTGGACTCCGAGGAACTTAGTCTTCACCACTCTCAAGCTATTAATGGAAAGAGTGAAGAAAATAGAGAGGCGACTTAATAGAGGTGTGTAAGATTCTGAGGGGCATAGGTAGGGTGGATGGCCAGCACTTTTATCCCCTGGGTGACAGTAGCAAACATCAGAGGACGTCTGTACAAGGTGAGGGGAGGAAAGTTTAGGGGAGACATCAGGGTAAGTCTTTTTTTTAGACTGAGAGTGGTGGGGGCCTGGAATGCCTTGCCAGGGTAGATTTGCATGGGTCAGCACAAAATTGTGGGCCGAAGAGCCTGTTGTTCTGTGTGAACATTCCCCTTATATTTGACCTCACTATTGTGTGGATTAAACTCCATCTGCCATTTTTCCGCCCATCTACGTAACTGTTGAATCTTTTGATGGTACGTTGTCCACAATTCCAACACTCTCTTTGCCATAATAATGTATGATTATCAAGACAATCAAGACTGCTTCTTCAGTCGACTCCTTTGAATAAATGTCCTTTTCTTTCGACCCAACAGGTGGTCTGGGTGGGGAGGGGATCTCGACCTTGCCCATTCTCTCTGCAAAAGTACACCCGGACGCAATATGCTGGAAATCCCTCTCGCGGACGTCTGTCTCCTGCTGAAATCGTACCTGCCGTAAGTTGATGAGAAAATCCTGCTGATATCATCGAATGCAAGAGGGCTGGTGTAGCCTGGATTCTGTCTCACCTTCATCGACCTGGCCTCGCGTCATTTCCGGAGAAGGGGTATCTGTAAAGGGGCAGTTTGCTGTAATATCAGGCTTTGTAATAAAGTTTTTTTTAATTAACATTATATTTTTCTTTGCACGGGCCGAGTACCCGTTATCCAAAAGGCATGGGATCAGAAGTATTTCAGATTTTGGATTTTGCAATAATGTTTTTAGGGTAGCTATATGGCACAGTAACATCAGCAGAATCTCTGTATCAGCTATTAAACAACAATGACAGCCTTTCCATCTCTACCTACAATGCTATGTTTTGATCAGGTTACAGTCCCCTGGATTTTATTTTTTTCAACGCACTAATGTTGCTGGTCATGTTACACGAGCCCTATTGACACTGGCATTTTATCCCAGTAATTAACGGCCAACCTACCGGTTAATGTGCCAGGGTGAACGTCCCCGGGAGGGTGGGTGGTACGATCTGACGCCTGCGTGCCGGGTGCCTGGTGGGGTGTGTGAAAGGACGCAAAGAACTGGTTCATAGTGGCCCAGTGCGAACGTGAAAAACGGCTTCTTCAAATCAAGTCACCTTTATTTAACATTCACACCCTGCTCGCACGGTAAAGACAAGATGGCGTTTCTCCAGGACCACGGAGCACATTTACATAAATACAAGATAGAATAAAAGTTAAATATTAAAATATTAAGATGTATACAGTAACAATCCATGGTACTCTATCCACGAATGTTCTGGGAATTCAGGAGCCTGATGGTTTAGGGGAAAAAAATCATTGCCCAATCTGGACATTAAGACCCGAGTGCTACAGTACAACCTACCCAATGGCAGAAGGGAGAACAGTTTATGTGAGGGGCGTGTGGAGACCTTCACAAAGTTTATTGCCTTTCGCCTGCATCGAATGCTGCCAATGTCCGTCACGGTAGGAAGAGAGCCCCCAATGATCTTCTCCGCTGACCTCTGCGGGGTCTTACGGACCAAGGAGGTACAGCTACCAAACCAGGTGGTGATGCAGTTGCACAGAATGCTCTCGATACATCCTCTGGAGAATGTTGGGAGGGTGGGAGATGGACTTTCCTCAGCCTTCTCAGGAAGTAGAGGCACTGCTAGGCTTTTTTGGCTATGGAGCTGGTGTTAAGGGACCAGTTCGTTGAACAGCCAATTTACTGGTTAGCCAATGTGAAAAGAGCTTCTGAAACATGCCATTTTAGGTGGAGCTGAATTTCAGATTTCATATGAAACTAATGTTTTGTACGATTCAGCAACCATTTCGCCATCGGTCATTTTCAACGATATCTTTGTACCAGAGAGCAGAGAATAGCAAAAAGCACAGGCGGTAATGCACGTCGGTCTGGCAGTGATGAAGGTTGGAAACAAATGGGTGCCAACAGAGTATCAGAGCCCCCATATGGGCACGCGAGGCCATCGGTGGCATCGTGTCGGTGCACACAAACTTTCGGGTTTTGGAGCATTTTGGATAAGGGGCACTCGACCTGTACCAACCATCTAAAAGTGATGAACTTTTTTCCTTGCTGATGAATCGAAACAAATACATCGGAACAATGTTGAACTCAGGTTTACGGGCATTCTCTAATTCAGCCATTCTCAACAGTGGGGGGTGTTGGGAGCAGAAGTGCAAATGTCTGCGGTTGCAGTAAAAACGCAGGAGGAGCTCAGCCGGTCTCGCGGCTTCAATAGGAAGCAAAGATATATTCCCGACGTTTCGGGCCTGAGCCCTTCCTCGAGGTGTACCGAAAATCCTGGCATATTTGATGGGACCTGTAGTTTAAAAATGTCACCCCAAAACCAGGGGTTGTCTTATACTCTTAAGAATAAAATCCGAACCTTAACAGCCAAGTCTCAGCGTTCCCCTGCGGGGTCTGTCCGCCTGGTCCGACTGCCATCGGCTCCGTACGGGCTTTAAATGGCCTGTTAGAGGAGCTGACGGTAGATCTCCCCTACCTGCGGGAGATGTTCCAAGACCCCTAGCAGATGCTTGAAACCACTGAATCCTATACAGGTATGCACTGTTTAACGTCCACGATACGTTGTGTGACATTGGGCGTTATACGATGTGGACATTGTGCGAACACTATACTATGTATTTAGCAAAGCTACATGGGATACTGTAGTGTACATGTAAACTTTTTATTTGTAAGTAGGTATCAGTGTGGGGACAGACACTGGGCTGTGGGGAGTGAACGAGGCAGTGGGATCAGTGTGGGGATTGATACAGGGCAGTAGGAGAGAGCAGGGCAGTGGGATCAGTGTGGGGACTGATGGGGCTGTGGGGAGAGAGGGCAGTGGGATCAGTGTGAGGACCAACACGGGGCTGTGGGGAGAGGCAGTGGGATCAGTGTGGGGACTAACACTGCAGTTGGTAAAGGACCATTGGGGTAGTAAAACGAGGTAATCTTATATAGCGAATAAGGCTCAAACCCTACAGTTTAGGTGGAAATTTAGGGAGTCATCTTATATGCCAGTGTATACGGTAAGAAAAAAGCAGACAGGCACCTGATTAGAAGGCTGGGGAGGGATGAACAGGGAGGGGGGAAGAATACAGCCCAAAAGACGAAAGGATGTAATTGGATATAAATGGGAAAAAATCCCTACCCAAGCCTCTCATTGTAGATATCTATTAACTTATCTCCTTTGCTCCAAAGAGAAAATTCCCCAGCTCCGTTAATTTTGCTTCATGAGACGAGTTCTGAGACACTTCAAACGTGAAGCTGTGCCCTCTTGTCCTGGACCACCATGGGATCCAACCTTTTGTACATCTACTCTGTCCACGCCTTTAAATGTTCGATATGTTTCAATGAGACCCCCTCCTCTCCCCGTTCCCCTAAATTCCAACGAATACAGGCCAAGAGCTGCCAAATGATAACACTTTCATTGCCAGAATCGACCTTGCAAACCTCCTCTGATCCCTCACCAATGCCAGCACATCCTTTCTGCGATGAGGACCCCAAAACTGCTCACAATCCTCCAACCAAGGACTCCAGAAAAACACAAAAATCTGTAAGCCCCATGGTTGAAGTAAAAACACAAAGCAGAAGCTGAGCAGGTCAAACAGCAAAAGTAATAATACAGAACCGACGTTTCGGGCTTGAGCCCATCATCAAGATGTGGAAAAATGTCAGCAGGCGTCCGAGCAAAAGAGTGGGGGGGGGGGTGGAGAGGTGGTCATCAAGGCAGGAGCTGATAGGTGGAGAAGGGAGGGAGGGGACAGCAGCGATCAAGGGGAGGAGGAATGGCTGAGTGAATAGAGGGGTGAAGGAAAGCTGAAAAGGGGAAAGAGGAGAAGAGTAGGTGAGCAGAAACCAGAAAAGCCGATGTTAATACCAGACAGAAAATCAGGTGTTGTTCCTCCAGTTTACAAGTGGTCTTGGTAAAGCCATGGACAGACATGTGAGTATGGGAGTGGAACACAGAATTGAAATGGAAGACCCTGTCACTGGGGCGGATGGAGCGGAAGTGCTCAGCGAAGCGATCTCCCAGCCTGCGCCCAGTCTCTCCGACACAGAGAAGGCCACAAAAGGAGCACCGGACACCGTAAATGACTTCCCCGGGTACGCAAGCAATTTCGGGTCCCGGACCGTAGTGTGGGCGCAAGAGGGGAAGGTGCCAAGGGGGAGGGATGAGTGGACGAGGGGGTCACGGAGGGAGCAGTCCCTGTGGAGAGGGGATGATGTGTCCGATGGTGGATCTTGCTGGAAATTCCGGAGGACAATGTGTTGGATGGGGAGGGTGGTGGGAAACAAGGGGGATTCTGTGTTTGCTAAGTCCGGGGTAGAGGGGGCCAGGGAAGATGTGCAGGAACTGGAGGAGATGCAGGTGAGGGCTGAGTTGATGGTGGTGGAGGGGAAGCCACCATGATGGAAGAAGGCAGACATTTCAGATCTCACTTCAATGATCTACACCTGATTTCTCTACCACTCTGCCTAGGCGCCTGGGGGCGCTATAGGAGTTCTTCCGAAACGTCAACCTGCTCCGCCGATGTCAAGGCGCTGGGGGGCGCTCCTGGAGCGTCACTAGTTCATTTACCGCCACCATGGTCCTGCTCCACTCTGCCGGGTCGCCGGGGGGCGCTGCAGGAGTTTTCCTCAGATCGTCCACTGCCATAGCAGACATGGCGACTCGTCCGCTGTTGGGAGCTGCCGCGGCGAGCGAGGGACCTGCCGCCTTCGTGGCGCCATCTCCGCTGAGGTCGCGGTCACTGATCTCAGCGGGGGCCGCCAGCGGACGGAGGAGTTTTGAGGTTCAGCTGGACGTTGTGATCGCTGCTTCAGCCGCCCGCAGCGGCTCAGCATTGCCTACACCAACATGGCCGCCGCACCAACTCCTTTCGTGACGTCCGGTCGTTCGACGGCCGAAGAAGAGGCCGTTCTGCCTTTCCACTCCATTCAAGCCCAACACAACGTAGCCTGTTCGATCCCCAATTCCCTGGATTCCTTTCATGCCCAGAAATCCAACCATCTCTATTTATTTAGAGAGTGAAACATGAAAATCTGTGATTGTCGTAAAAACATTGAAATGCTGGAGGAGCTCAGCCAGTCTCACGACGCCCACAGAAGATTTTACTGACGTTTCGAGCCTGAGCCCTTCTCCAAGGTATAAGCAAAGAACAGGAAGGTGTCAGGACCAAGTCAGGTTTATGATCATCTGATTGCACGTGCAACCTGACGAAACAGCGTTCTCCGGTCCTCAGTGCACAAAGCAGACACACAAGCAACTGTAACACACATAGAGACAAACAATACATTTGCAGGACAAGAAAACATAACAGTGCAGAAACAGGCCCTTCTTGTCAGTGCCTAACTTTTTCTACCTAGTCCCACTGACCTGCACCCAGTCAGTATCCTTCTGTGAGAGATGGGAAAATTGACCTAAAATTATGAACATGGAAGAAACTAAAGTTCATCAGTAAAATGGCTGAAACCAGTTCAAACAGGATAAGTTTGGGGCTCAGGATGCAGGAAAGCAGAGTCAGCACGATTAACATAAGAATCTTCTAGCCTTTGTGACAAGACCATAGGACTAAGATAAGGAATGGTAAGGTACAATAGAATGTAGGAAGTGAGGTAGTCTGGATCAGATAAGGGTCTCCTAGCCCTGGTCAGAAGTACCAAGTCATACATTTCTAATTAGCTAACCATACACAGATTTATACATATGAAATTAGCCAACCCTAGATAGAATGAGTCAACTCTGCATATCAAGAGACTGTAGCCCAGAGAATCAGGAAGGTGTGAATAAGGACAATGACATGATGGGGCACCCACAGGATACCCCCTGGTCCTCCAAGTGTACTGAAACTGCACGTAGGCAGGAAGGATTGCCTATGCCAAACCCATCCAGGGGGCAGAAGAATGTAAGGGGGAGGGCACTCTGATACTGAAATTGACTGTATAAAAGTTGGGTGAGCCCCAGTGTATGTGTGTATTCCCAGGGCAAGGGGAAGCACCCAACTTTGCATTGTTGTAGTAATAAATGTTCTTTGTTCTCAATTTTTGTCTCGAGCAATTTCTTTAAAGGTACTTTAATTTCTAACAAATGGGGGCTCGTCCGGGATCACACTCCCTCCACTGACAGAGTACCCCGACGACGAGAGTAGGTGCACCTCGGCTGATTCAGCTGGACTCACGGGCGACGGGTGGCTGGTCAGTGGAAGAAGCGAGTGATATCCGAGAAGAGGCATTGAGAACAAACGGCGGAAGGACGCGCGCTAGAGCAGTACTGCCAGAACTCGGTAAGAGTATTTTACTTGTTCCTAAGCATGGGAATAGCGGGCAGTAGAGATGAGAGTCCTGACACAGGACGTGACCACCAGATAGCTACATACAGCCCGCTTGGGTTGATGTTATCTGAGTGGGGCACAGGAAAGACCCGTGGTAAAGAGAAACTGACGACGGTCAGGTATTTTACTTGTTTCTAAGCATGGGAATAACGGGCAGTAAAGAAGAGAGTCCTGACACAGGACGTGACCACCAGATAGCTACGTACAGCCCGCTTGGGTTGATGTTATCTGAGTGGGGCACAGGAAAGACCCGTGGTAAAGACAAACTGACGATGGTCAGGTATTGTTGTATTGAATGGGTTAAATACCCAGTTAAAGGGAGCTCCGTGTACTGGCCAAAATTCGGATCCGAGGATGAATGGATGTGTAAAGCTTTGAACCTATGGCTCTATCAAAACCAGAAAGACAATGTTGAGAGCAGGGAATATGCAGCCTGCTGGCTCAAGGGATCCATTGAACAGCTGGTTTTGAATGAGAAAGAATCCAGGGATAAGAGAGAGGAGGAACCTTTTGTCCCTGAATCACAGGGTTGGGATGTGTTACATTCCCTCCCTCCACCTTATGTTCCTCCTATGCCGGCTCCTATCTTTCCTTCCCCTCCTATGACCTACCCTTCTGCACCTTCCCCACCTCCCCCACCACTAGAGAAGAGAGAAGAGAGCAGGAGTGGTATGATAACTTGCTCACAAAGCACTCGATTACCACCTCTGTTGGCAGGAGAGAGAGGTAACTTTAATTCAGAACAGCGTGAAACTCTTCAGGAAGAAAGGGCAGAACCCTTTGATTCATTTCCCAGGGAGCAGGAACCCAGACCTAATAAGCTAGAAACCAATTGGATGAGACCACTGTGGGAAGTTCCCATGGGAGAGGGTCTCGGTTTCGTAAATGTGCCCCTGACCAGTACTGAAGTCCGTAACTTTAAGAAAGAACTGACCTCTCTGATAGAAGATCCCCAGGGATGTGCTGAACAGTTAGACCAATTTTTGGGACCATATATATATATACAAATGGGGGTCTCGACATAGAATCCCCAGCAGGGGAACAATTGGTACTAACAGGTTTTGTTACCAACTCAGCCCCAGACATTAAGAGAAAATTACAAAAGACAGAAAATTGGCATGAGCAGGGAATAACCCAGCTTCTACAGATCACACAAAAAGCATTTGTCCAGACATCTGAGGATAAGCAGAAAGCAAAGGCTAACATTTTGATGCAAGCAGTTAAAGGAATAGTAGATGAGTAACATGAAAAAAGGCAGGGACTGTGTGCCAGCTCCTGAATGTTGGGAGAAGTGCAGGGAGTGGGAGAGTAGAGACCAGAGATAATTTCATAAATCACAACTTCCCACTTCAGTCACTGACCAATATTGATTAAAATTCATGCTAAAATTTTAATGTCATAAAGGATCATTTTTCAATACTCTAGAATTAGCGAATTTAACTACCAGTTAATTCCAATTTATGAAATAAATTGTATTTAAATGTGATTTTGCACAGGGAGTACCTGAGAGTTGAGTGATGTTATAACATTTGCAGGGAGAAATGTTTGCGCAAATAGGGTGAGTTCTATACATCTTAACTTTAAGTGTATGTGAGATAAAGAAAGGATCTGATGTGTAAAGTGGCTGGATCAGCCAGTTGAAGGGGGAGTGTGCATGTCCCTTTAAGTGCACTGTGGCACTTGAAATTGAGGCTTCAGGCTCTTGTCTTGCAGTTAGAGGTATGGAGCCCTATCAACACATTTAATACATTTCTTCTACACATTCAGCAGTCAAGGTCCGTGAGTTTAAAGATCACCCACCTCTGGAGAATAAAGATACCTCTGGGGATTCCTATGGGGATTCCTATAAGTTTAATCATTTCTCTGGTGCATTTTCCTCTGGAATGAAATTAATGCCTCAGCACAATTTCTCTGTATTGCCGCTGTTATTTAATTCATGATAACTTTCCCCATTCATCAGGTTTATATTTAAATCCGGTAGTGCGGAAGTTACATTGTAAATAATCACGGAGGTAAACCCTGCGCAACTGGATTCAGCTTAATGGAGAAATAAACCTGCGAACTGGTCTATGGTGCTGTGTGAGTACTGCAATAGGTGGAATATGATTTAAATTGGTGGCATAGTTCAGAACAATTGGGTGCATAAGAATAATAATATCATTAAGAACTCACAGATCTTGTACCAGATGCTATTCAGTACATCTTGACTTAAGGACTGGAGAAATTGGCATGTTAGAATGAGATTGGCATGGCACCAATATTTCTTGATTCAATAATGACTCCACAAGCTCCAGGATTCATGCAGCTAAACTTTAAGTGCAATATTATAGAAACTAGCCGGTACTTAAATGATTGTGTGTGCAATCAACATTGGAAAAATATGAAAGGTAATACAGGTGCTCCCCTACTTATGATTTTACGATGACACAATAGCATGACTGTCATTTACTTTCATATAATGTGTTAAAGGTCATCACAAGCATCGTTGATTTTTCCAATAAACTTTGATAATTCCTCTAAGGTGAATTTTTTGTAGCCTCGTTGGTTAATCACATTTTCGGAAAGCTTACAGGGACTGTTGGGAGAGAGCAAGGTAGTGGGATCAGTATGAGGACTGATACAGTGCTGTCAATGTTAGACAAGGTACGTCTCAAATTAAGATTTTTTTTCAACTTATGCTGGGTCTGCTGGAACGCAACCCTATCGTAAATTGAGGAGCACCTGTGATGTTCTTCTATCTAAAGCCAGCTTTAGATAAACTCTTATCATTCTGACAAATCCAGGTCTAAGTCTAATTTTCCTCCAGCCTTTGAGCAAGCGCTTCCACTGCTGCATCTTACTGATCACCTCCTCACCAATGAATCAGAAGACCATGGTGAATGGCACTCACTGCACAAGCAGTCTGAAAATGTGTACAAGCCTGTTCAACTTCATTTTACAAAATCAGCAATCGGTTCCAGGCTCCCCAATGCTCTCTGTGGAGAGAAAATTGCCAGATTTTTACCCTTTTAATGCCCTTGGTTATGTTACATGGATGTGAGGGGGTTGGAGGGTTATGGGCAGGGAGTAGGTAGGTGGAACTAGTTGGAGTTTCATGTAAATCGGTGCGGACTAGAAGGGCCAATATGGCCTGTTTCCGTACTGTTATTGCTATATGGTTATTATATGGAATATGGTTGTGAGCTGTGGCACAAGGCATTTTACTTAAGGCAGAACTAAAGGTTGAATATGTTTCAAGTTCTCTTGCAGAGGCTCTTGTGCTACAATGTCTGTTATGTACTCACTCTAACAAATTGGAGGGTTGTGCCCCATACAGACAAGCATTTTAATAAGGTCTAACATATTCAAAACCCATGCAAATATGGTTTGTGTTTCATTTTACAATTTTTACACTAACACAAAGGAAAGTCAGATTGTTATTCATTTTATTAAAATCTAGTGATTGGTTATATGTAAAAGCATGGCAAGAGGATCAACTAAAACCTGCCTGGGATGGTCCCTTCTGTGTACTTTTAATTACAGACACCGCAGTAAGAACAAGAGAGAAAGGCTGGACCCACATTCAAAGAATTAAACCAGCTTCTGAACCACAACATCACGACACACAGATTCAAATGAGCTTTACATTTTTTGTGGTTTATTCAGTTATTGTTGTATTTTATTGCTGTTTTCAATGAGCTTTACATTTATTGTGGTTTATTCAGCTATTGTTGTATTTTATTGCTGTTTTCAATGAGCTTTACATTTATTGTTGTTTATTCAGTTATTGTTATATTTTATTGCTGCTTTCAATGGGTTTTACTTTCATTGTTGTTTTACTCATTTTTTGGAATATTGTTCGTTAATGTTTTAAGTCCCCCTGGAATAGGGGCAGCAGAGGTTACAATTGTGCTCCTTTAGAATGTAGACAGGGCATAGATTTAATGTATAGTCATAGTGGGATATGGGTTAACAAGGGATTCCAATACGGACCAGGGGAACTGAACAGCTTTAGTGGAGTACATCTAATTTGTATCTTAGCCTACAAAGGTATTAAAGACAGGAGTTTTGAAGCGATAGCACAAAGGACATGGTGGGACAAAGACAGACAGAATGGTAGTCAGGATTGTACATGTAACAGAGAGAGAGAGAGTTAATACATATGCTAATGTACACAGACAGGCTGCAACTCACAAGTTCAATGATACATATGCTAATGTTAGCAGACAAGCTGCAACACACAGTTAAATCACAAGAAACAACCCCCCCCAGCTTGGTCACTTTTCATCACCCCATGAAAGGGAGCACCAGTTTCCAACAACGTGAGCTGCTTGACACTTTAATATCAGGCTCCAAACAGCCTTCGGAGATCGGTGGCCCTAGGGTTCGGGGCTGAAGAGGACATCATATACTAACCACAATTCAACGGAACCGCCTGACTACTTGTTCGCTGCTGAAGGCAGCGTTTCTCAGAGACTGCTACTTGTTCGCTGCTGAAGGCAGCGTTTCTCACAGACTTCGTCAGGACAATGCTTACAAAAGTCGGGTGGTTAAAAGACACTGTTTCAATGTTTCAACGTGAATCTGCCCATGCCCATGTTCAGACGTGGCAACTTCGGACTGATGTGGGATGGACTAGACTCTTTACTGAGAACTGGAGCCTGATACTCACAACCTTTATAGCAGCTGGACTCGCTACTCTGACCTTCATGGTGCTCCCCTACCTAAAGACTTTACACAGAGATTACAATTCGGTTATTGACCAGCTGGGTAAAACAACACCTTACACTTGAAAGATCAGTATTACTGATCTAAAAGAAAAGTGAGGAAGGGGGGGGATCAGTCACACTGACACTAGTAGCCAAAGATCAGTAACACTGATCATGGTGAAAGATCAGTATTACTGATCTAAAAGAAAAGTGAGGATTGTGAGAGATGGGAAAATTGACCTAAAATTATGAACATGGAAGAAACTAAAGTTCATCAGTAAAATGGCTGAAACCAGTTCAAACAGGATAAGTTTGGGGCTCAGGATGCAGGAAAGCAGAGTCAGCACGATTAACATAAGAATCTTCTAGCCTTTGTGACAAGACCATAGGACTAAGATAAGGAATGGTAAGGTACAATAGAATGTAGGAAGTGAGGTAGTCTGGATCAGATAAGGGTCTCCTAGCCCTGGTCAGAAGTACCAAGTCATACATTTCTAATTAGCTAACCATACACAGATTTATACATATGAAATTAGCCAACCCTAGATAGAATGAGTCAACTCTGCATATCAAGAGACTGTAGCCCAGAGAATCAGGAAGGTGTGAATAAGGACAATGACATGATGGGGCACCCACAGGATACCCCCTGGTCCTCCAAGTGTACTGAAACTGCACGTAGGCAGGAAGGATTGCCTATGCCAAACCCATCCAGGGGGCAGAAGAATGTAAGGGGGAGGGCACTCTGATACTGAAATTGACTGTATAAAAGTTGGGTGAGCCCCAGTGTATGTGTGTATTCCCAGGGCAAGGGGAAGCACCCAACTTTGCATTGTTGTAGTAATAAATGTTCTTTGTTCTCAATTTTTGTCTCGAGCAATTTCTTTAAAGGTACTTTAATTCCTAACACTTCCATACCCCTCCCATCCATGTACCTGTCCAAAATCTTCTTGAATGTTAAAATTGAGCCCACATTCACCACTTCACCTCGTTCCATCACTTTCTGGGTGTAGAATCCCCTAAACTTTTCCCCTTTCACCCTTAACCCATGTCCTCTGGTTTGTATCTTAACCACCCTCAGTGGGAAAAGCAGACCTACATTTATACTGTCTCTCCCCCTCATCATTTTAAATACCTCGATCAGAGGGCCAGAGGGAGGGAGACGGGGGAAACAATTGGGGGTGGGGAGAAGTTGATGTTAATCCCATCCGGTTGGACAGTGCCCAGATGGAAGATGAGGTGTTGTTCCTCCAATTTGCAGGTGGTCTCTGTCTAGCAGTGCATGAGACTATGGAGAAACATGTAGGCGAGGGAATGGGATGGGGAATTGAAATTGGCGGCCTCTGGGAGATCCATGCTATTGCAGCGGTCGGAGCCGAGGAGCTCGATGAAGTGATCTCCCGGTCTGTGCCCCATCTCTCCAACGTAGAGGGAAGCACCAGATTCTGTAGACGACCCCTGCTGATTCATGAGTGAATCGGAAGGACTGTTTGTGGCCCCGAATGGTGGTGAGGGAGGAGGTGTGGGCGTAAGTGGAGCATCTGTGGTCATGGGGGTAGGTGCCGAGGGACCAATTGGCAGGGAGGGAGAAGTGGGCGAGGGAGTCATGGAGGGAGCCGTGCCCGCAGAAGGTGGAGACGGGAAATATGTGTATAGTGGTGGGATCATGTGGTGGAAATGGCAGATGAGTATTTGTTGGAAACTGGTGAGGTGGTAGGTGATCGCAGCGAGCCGTTATAGAGGCCAATCATGCTCACCCCACCCTCCCCCCGAGCAGCTCTTTCTCTTTCTCTCCTGTATCCCAGTCTCCACCTCTGAAGACACAGCCTGACAGTGTCCATAGATCATTTCTGCTTTATAGGCTGTGTATTTATCATTGTGGGGCAGGCGAACCGGTGCCAGGAGTCGTGGTCGATTCCACAGTCAGAGGCATAGTCGGGAGCTCTCAGTGCAGGGCAAAACAGTGGACAGGAAGTTGATGTCACATCCTCCCTGCATGAGCGCTGGGACCGACATGGACCTTTTTAAGCGCACGAGTTTGAAATTTAACTCGACTCATTGTGTTCTTCCACTCGCGGTGGCCGATAGCCACAATATCGTTCCTGCTTTTAATAAACGTTAGTGTTATTTTAGGCTTTATGTGTTATTGGGTATGATTTGGGTCTGGGAACGCTCAAAACATTTTTCCATCGAATCATCGCTTCTTCGCTCTACGTCTTTTCGTCTGACGAAAAGTTCCGTAGGAACCCTCCAGTTGCATAAAGCGATAGTTTCATTTGTTTGTGTGTTCCTCCCCCCTCCCCCATTCCTTTGATTCTGCGCCTTGACTGCACGGAGGATGTCTATGCTTCACCTGTGTGGTAAGAGCGGTTTTAAAAATGTCCGCACGGTCAGGGGCTGCGGTTCAAATCCTGCACTATTTGTAAGGAGTTTGCATGTGTCTGCAGGGGTTTTCCCATCGTCCAAAAATGTATGGGGTTTGCAGGTCAATTGGGTGCAATTGGGCATCACGGTGCTGTACGTTGAAAAGAAAATCTATAAAACTCTGGTTGGACCACACTTGGATTATTGTGTTCAGTTCTGGTCATCTCGTTACAGGAAGGAAGTGGAGAGGGAGTAGAGGAATTTACCAGGATGTTGCTTGGATCGGAGAACACATCTTGTAAGGTCGTAGCAGAGTTGGGGGCTTGGATGAGAGGGGACTTGATAGAGGTCTACGAGAGGCATAGATACGGTGGATGGCCAGTGCCTGTTTCCCAAGGAGGGAGTAGCAAACACCAAAGAATGTCTGTGTAAGGTGAGGGGAAGAAAGTTTAGGGGAGACGTCAGGGTTAAGTTTATTCCAGAGACAGCTGTGGGTGCCTGGAATGCATCACCAGGGGTGGTGGTGGAGGCTGGTACAATAGGGGACATTTAAAAACAACAGGCACATCAATGCAGGAAAAATGGTTGTGAGGGAGGGAAGGGTTAGATTGCTGAGTAGGTTTATATAGGTCGGCACAACATCGTGGGCTGAAGGGCCTGTACTGAGCTGGAATATTTTATGTTCTAAATCCTGTTAAATCATCTGCAAATTTGCTGATTCTGTAGTAACTGAATCTGGAAGTGCAGAGATGAAACCTCTTCTCCTAGGCCAGAGATGTTTCACAAGTCTTCGAAAGGCTTCTTTAGACAGAAATTGGGAAACTGCCAGAATCTGAAGTGTTGAACTAATGCTTGGCACTGGAAAAATGCAGAAACCAGCTCTGCTAATGATCTTGTTATCAGGCCAGCAGGAATGCAAGGCGCAAACATATTGGATGGTACCTGTCCCAGTGCTAAGGATTGGTCAGTGTGGTCTCCTCTACATCAGAGAGGCCAGACGCAGGCTGGGAGATAGCTTTGTTGAGCACTTTGGCTCTGTCCGCCACAAGAGCGTGAATCTCCCGGTGTGGAGAATCGAAGGGGCCAACTCCCAGGAGATCCCTGTCACTGGTGTGGACAGAGTGAAGGTGTTCACAAAGTGGTCTCCCGGTCTGCATCCGGTCTCTCCGATGTAGGGGAGGCCACAGCAGGAGCATCGGATCCAGCAGGTGACTCCTGTGGATTTGCAAGTCAAGTGTTGCTTCACGTGGAAGGACTGTCTGCGGCCCCGAATGGTGGTGAGGGAAGGAGGTGTGGGCGCAAGTGGAGCATCTCCTGCAATCACAGGGGATGAGTGCATGAGGGAGTCATGGAGGTAGCGGTCCCTACAGAAGGCGGAGAGGGGAAGAGAGGGGAAGATGTGTCTGGTGGTGGGATTATGTTGTAGGTAATGGAAATTGCAGACAAAAATATAAATTTAAATTTTAAATGTAGACATACACCCAATTGACTAACAACCCATGCTACATTTTGAACGCTGGGAGGAAACTGGAGCCCCTGGGGAGAACTCATGCAGACACGTACAAATTCCTTACCAAGAGCGTGAGTTTTGAACCCTGGTCCTGACCACTGGTGCTGTAACAACGTTGCGCTGACCGCTATGCCAATCAGGCCACCCTTGGAGGCTGAGGCTGGTGGGATGGCAGGTGAGGCCAAAGGAGACTCATCAAAGCCTTAGAGAATTACGCACATGTAATTCAATTCAACATCAAACCTTTTATTTTGAGGTGAATCTTTTTTTAATTTGTTTTGGGAATTACCGATATATTTTGCAGACAAGCACACCAAAAATCTCTGACTCAGGCTCTGTGGGCCCTGTACAATTGGACAAGGTGATTCTCCTTGACTCGTACTACGGTAAAGGACAATGTGCGATTTCCCTCTCATTGCAGGTTAAGACCATCAGATAGAGGAGCAGAAATAGGCCATCAGCCCATCTCATCTGTCCCATCTTTCAATCACTGCCCAGCCTTCTCCCCATAACCTTTGATGCCTCAGCTAATCAAGAACCTGTCAATCTCGGCCTTAAATACACCCAATGGCCCGGCCTCCACAACTGCCCGTGACAACAAGTTCCACAGATTCAATGCCCTCTGACTGAAGAAATTCCTCTGTATATCTGTTCTAAGTGGACGCCCTTCAATCCTGAAGTTGTGAACTCTTGTTCTAGACTCTCCCATCATGGGAAACAACGTTTGTCCACACCTTTCAACATTCAAAAGGTTTCAATGAGATCGCCCCCTTGTTCCCCGAAATTCCAATGGGTTCAGGCCAAGAGCCGTCAAACGCTCCTCATATGATAATCCTTTCATTCCCAGAATCATCCTTGTGAACCTCCTCTGAACCCTCTCCAAGGTTAGCACATCCTTTCTTCAACGAGGAGCCCAAAACTGCTCACAATTCTCCATGTGGGGTCCTACCAGGGCCTTATAAAGCCTCAACATCACATCCCCACTCTTAGATTCAATTCCTCATGAAACGAACACCAGCGTCACATTTGCCTTCTTAACCACCGTCTCAGGCCGTCCTGCACGAGGACCCTCAGCTCCCTTTGCATCTGGGGATTGTCAATTTTCTCCCCATTTAGAAAACAGTCGGCCCATTTATTTCTTATACTGAAGCGCACGACCATTCACTTTCCCACCTCTCTGCCCGTTCTCCCGGTTTGTCTAATTCTTTCTGCAGCCTCGCGGTTCCTCAGCACAACCTGCTCCTCTATCTTAGAGGATGTCTCCCCTTATCGTGGTTGAGTCCAGAAGCTTGCCATTTGCGGGGGTTTCCTTCACAGTAGATGAAAACTGTAAATAGCTAATGGCAGGGTTTTTAACAGTGTGGAGGAACAGCGAGAATTTATGGCCCAGGCCTATCGATCCCTCAAGATTGTTGCACAGTTTGACAAGGTGGTTAAGAAGGTATATGGTGTGTTGACCATTAGTCGGGGGATTCTACAGAGGTGCGGTGGAAAGTGTGCTGACTGGCTGCATCACAGGGACACCAACACCCCCTCCCCCCCAGAGTGTAAAACCCTGCAAAAGTTAGTGGATGCAGCCCAAGACATCAAGGGTAAAACCCTTCCCCAGTATCGAGGACATCTATGGCAAACATCGCTGTTCATCAAGGATCCACGCCACCCAGCACACACTCTGTTCTTGCTGCTGCCATCAGGAAAGAGGTGTAGGGGCCACAAGACTCGGCCCAACCAGTTTCAGGAATAGCTGCTCCCCCTCCACCATCAGACTCCTCAACGACAAACTCAATCAGGACTCTTATTTTTGCACTTTATTAATTTTTCTTTATTTGTTTACATGTGTACATTGAGAATTTTTTTTTTGTGCCAGCCAATTAGTGGTAATTCTGCCTGGCCCGCAGGAAAAAGAATCTCAGGGTTGTATGTGATCTCATGTATGTACTTGGACAAGAAATCTGAATGAAATCTAATCGAGTTCAAGAGTTGCAGCTCTGTAAAACTCTGTTTGGACCGGATTTAGATTATCGTCTTCAATTCTGGTAACCTCATTACAGGAAAGGTGTGGAAGCTCTGAAGAGGAGATTGACCAGGATGTTGCCTGGACTGGAAAATAAAGTCTTATAAGGCAAGGTTCGCAGAGCCAGGGACTTTTCTCTTTGGAGTGAAGAAGGACGAGAGGAGACTAAATAGATTATGAGAGGGAAAGATGCTGTGAGACCTGCTGAGTTTCTCTCAGCACTTTTATGGACCACGTTAGGCAGAATTTTCTTAAATCCGTGAATTCATCTCCAAATCTGTTAAATGTCCCGATTGTAACCAGCCTCTAGGCACTAACTAATCTCTTTATGGAAAATTGTCTCCCTTAAACTCCCCTCCCCCCTCCCACCTTGTGCACACGTCCTCTGATGTATGCTACTCCTGGTCCTGGGATAAAGGGGCCCGTCCACCTTATCTATGCCTCTCATAATCTTGCAGACCTCTATTAAGTCACCTCTCATCTTTCCTCGCTCAGGGAGAAAAGTCCCAGCTCTTGCCTATTGGGACATCTCTCCAAACCAGGCAAATCTCCTCTGCCCCCTCTCCATAGTTTCCCCATCCTTCCTGTAATGACATGACCAGGACTGAACACAATAGATCTGCAATGTTTCCTCGCAGCTCTTGAACTCAACCAGGCTTCTTAATTACCCTCTCAATCTGAGAGATCTTGTCGTAGCAAAACAAAAACTCGAAACTAATATCCAATCTGTCGGCAAAAATCAGGTGATTTTGATCGATCCTTTGATGGATTCCCCTGCACATCACCGGGGTGTGCACTTTCCAACCTTCTCCCCACAGGTTCTGGTCGAGTGGCAATCATAATAGCATTTCGTTGTCTTCACCCCTGAGTAAATAATTGGACATTAAATGAATGCCTTTTCAAATTCAAATTCATTCCCATCGTATTATACCTACACAGCCTGACGAAACAGCGTATCTCCAGACCATAGCGCACACTCTTGGACACACAATACACCCAAGGCACTAATGGCATATACTGTGTGGCAGTCGTGTTTTGGGTAAGGTCAAATTTTACACGGATGCTACTTTTGACACCCCTCCCCCAACCCCCCCCGGCAAGTACCTGCATTGTTCGAGGCATCGGGAGCTCAAAAGGGTGGTAGGTCCGCAGGTGGGCACCCATGGTCACGGTATCTGGGAACTTGGATGGGTGGGCGGTCAGGGCCAGAAATAGTGGGGGGGGCGGGGGTATTTGACTTTTACATACAAAAACACGTGAACTTTGGACCAAAAAAGTTGGGTGTCAACCATTACACGAGTACATACAATAGATTAAAAAATACAAACATTTAAAATTGGCGCCCCCCCCCCACCCCCCGCCGGAGGTGAGTTCGCCAATCACAACACTCAATCTCAAGCAACCAGAAAATTCACTTAACCAGCATCTACCAAGCCTCAAAGGTGCCAGATGCTGTTTTTTTTAAACTATGTACAAAAATCATTCATGGATTTGCAAGATTGCTCAACGGTCTCACCGCCTCCGGGAAGAAGCTGTTTCCTAGCCTGGCAGCCCTCTCTTTATGCTCCTGTTCCTGAGGGTAGTGTCTCAAAGATATTATGGGCTTGATGCGAGGGACCTCAATGTTTCCCTGAGCCCTCTTGAGGCACTGATCCCTGTAGATTTCGTTGACAGAGGGAAAGAAGGCCTTGGTGATCTTCTCATCAGTTTTAATCCCCCTCCGTTCTGACTTCCAATCTGATGCTTGGCAACTACCCGTACTGAGGTGGAGCCACTGTGTAACCGTCCAATCCAATGGTTCTCGACCTTTCTCTTTCCACGCCATCCCACTTTAAGCAATCCCTCACTCATCACAGAGCACCGATGGTCTCGGAATGTAAGTGGGAAGGGAAGGTTGAGAACTACTACTCTAGACCCAGTTGTTACTGAAATATTTTGCTTGAGAAAAATGGTTATTGGTCCATTTCCTTTGGAGTTCAGAAACCGTGCAGATAACGAGTCAATGAGGGACGATTAAAACAAGTGGGTTTCAAACTTTTTCTTTCCACCCACATCCCCATAAGCAGTCCCTCACTAATCACAGAGGGATAGGGATTACTCAAAATGGGATGTGGGTGAAAAGAAAAAGGTTGAGGACCACAGGTCTAATATGAATGAATTGTATGGATTTGCCTGGCCTCTGTACCTGTGACTCTGTGGTGGTACACCACCAGCCTACTGCAGAGGGCAACCTCTGTACCTGCAGGAGTGTAAGGGGACAGGACAACACCTGGCCGGCTGTCAATCAGTCGGCCTGAATGGATCAAGCCCCATCCAGGCGGTTGTCAATCACCCTCCGGGATATAAGCCTGTGCCAGCCTCCCGAGGCCTCACACAGAGTTACTGCAGCCACAGCCAGCCTGGCTCTGTGGAAGTCTTTGTGGATTAAAGCCTGTTGTACAGTCTTTAATGTGTGTCTGATTCTGTCTAACAGCGCACCACAGACTCCTGCCCTCAGGATCCCCATAAAGGCTGTTACCCCTCCCTCGGTACCTGCCTTGGAACTGGGTCAGCAGCATGTGAGACGTGCTTGCAGTTTATCAAGATTAAAACCTATTGATCCCGACTTGGGATAGTGGTACGTTTTGAAGGGTGGGTTGAAACCGGAGTCCGCTGCCAGCCCCTCCCCGGGGGGATCCCCACGCAGAAACGCGGAGAATATATAAATCCCTTATAGGCAGTGCGGGGTCCCAATTGCCGGCGGTGAAAACGGCGTTGCGGTCGAACCATGTTTCGTGGATCCTGGATGGGTCACCCTTTAAATGGACACCAATGAACTTTGTGCTTCCCCCCCCACCGCCCCCCCTCTCTCTACAATGGAGCCATTGATATGCAGTGGGTGATTTGTCCTCTTGAGGTCCACAATCATCCCCTTTGTCTGGTCCACGTTGAGGGTGTTGCACCTGCACCAACCGTATGACCTCTCTGGGAGCTGACTCTTCATTGTTGTCAATGAGGCCAACGACTGCTCTCAAGAGAAATACAGTGGTGTTACTGCTAGTGCGGACCTGGGAAAGTGGGGAGCGGAGACACAGTGCTGCTCCTCAGGGACCTACTGCCTGGTAGTGATGCCGCCGGCTTAGTACAGGATTTATGCAGCCTGTTTAGAGGAGCCGACGGCTTTTATTTAAAAAAATTCCTGCAACCCACAGGGTCTGTGCCCAAGATGGTGGCACCTGGGAGGATCATGGATAGATGCAGGGAATTTTTAGTCTATTGAATACGTTTAATATAGGTCCGTACAACAATGTGGGATGAAGGGCCTGTTCTCTGCTGTAATGTTCTATGTTTTGTGCTGGGCGCTGTACCACGAGGGGTTGAAGACTCCGAGGGGGAGCAGTGGACCGATGCAGGCCACCAGATGCCGGGAGACCACCCCCCCCCCACCCAGTTGAGAAGCAGAAGAGACGACCCTCCAGGGAAGGTGACCGCGGCAGCGGGCCAGCGAGGGAGGTGGGGGGGGGAAGCTCAGCGGCTGAGGGGTTCACACAGGCTGTGGGATGCTGGAGACTGGTTCAAGGAGTCTGGCATCGAGAGAGTGCTAAGGGCAAGAAGGGGCTCCCGATTGGGCCTCGAGCGCTGGATGGCTTCCCTATTGTGTCGGAAGGTTCGAATCTGGAGCTTGGGTGGCCGATGGATCAAACAGGAGTCTGTGTGGCTGCAGAGGCCACAGGAGTAGAATCCATGGACACTTGGTGACTCTGAAGGGATTCTCTCTTTTGCTTCTATTTCTCCCCTTGTTAGGGGCGCCGGGCAATGCTCATGGGTGGATAGACATTGAAATATTCAAGATTCGAGATTATTTTATGCCATGTAACAAAATCAAAAATGTAATGTTACACAAAATTTCCTTTAGACAGACAAAGATTCACCAATCAGCAGAAATTTCCCGGCACCCCTCACAGACAGAGAAAGAAGCAACAGACAGCGCCTCCCTACAGTCACCGAGTGTCTGTGGATTTTCCTCCAGCACTCCCGCGGTCCCCCGCAGCCTCACAGAGTCCAATCCAAACCACTGAGCTCAGGATCTGAACCTCCTGAGGCCCCTTGGCGCCCTCTTTCATCCCGGTACCGATACCCAGCGCCCCTTCAGCCGGTCTCCAGCGGCCCGCAGCCCTTGGCCGCAGTTGCCAGCCGCCCATGTGGGTTGCTCAGCTCAAGTCGCCAACAGCCTGTGCAGAGCCCCTGGCTCGTCCCGTAAGGTCCAAATTTTAATGTATTATCACGTGACAATAAAATGAACCTTTATCCTTGAAAGGGGATGCATGTGCAAATCAAGGACCAATGCACCCCAGACAAATTGTGGGAACTCACCTGTTCCTGATGAGATTTGATCATGGATTCATTCTGCTACAAAATCTAAAGCTGCAGACAGTCAAACAAACATGTATTTCAGTTAAACTGTGGCCAACATAAAGCATTTCTGCACAGTACAGGCCCTTCGACCCACAATGTTGTGCTGACCCATATATACTTAAAAAAATAAACCATCCCGACTCTGTAACTGTCTTCTTCCCATCCATGTGTCTGTCTCTTAAATGCCCCCAATGTTCCAGCCTCCACCACCACCCCTGGCAAGGTACTCCAGGCCCCTACAACCAACCCTCTGTGTAAAAAAAACGCCCCCTGACGCCTCCCCTAAATTCTCTCCCTTCACTTTGTACAGACATCCTCTGGTGTTTGCTGCTCCCCGTCCTGGGAAAAAGGCGCCCTATCGATTCATCCATCCTATCGATGCCTCTCAGAATCATGTTGGACCTCTAATTCTCCCCTCATCCTTCTTTGCTGCAAAGAGAAAATTGAGGGCTGCATGGTTGGCAAAGGGGTTGGCGCAATGGCATTACGGCGCCAGCAGTCGGGACTGGGGTTAGAATCCCGCACGGTCTGGAAGGAGTTTGTACGTTTTCCCCGTGTCTGAATGGGTTTTCCCCAAGGGCTCCAGTTTCCTCCCACTCTTCAAAATTTTCCGGGGTGTTGTAGGTTAATGGGGTGTAAATTGGGCGCCGCGGACTCATGGGCATTCATACATACACACATACATATACACACATTCCTACACCCACATACACAAACACATACACTCATACATACACAAGCACACACATATACACACATTCATACATACACACATACATTCATGCACACACATATACACGCATTCATACACACACACATCTTCTCTTTGGCTTGGCTTCGCGGATGAAGATTTATGGAGGGGTATGTCCACGTCTGCTGCAGGCTCGTTGGTGACTGACAAGTCCGATGCGGGACAGGCAGGCACAGTTGCAGCGGTTGCAAGGGAAAATTGGTTTGGTTGGGGTTGGGTGTTGGGTTTTTCCTCCTTTGTCTTTTGTCAGTGAGGTGGGCTCTGCGGTCTTCTTCAAAGGAGGTTGCTGCCCGCCGAACTGTGAGGCGCCAAGATGCACGGTTGGAGGCGATATCAGCCCACTGGCGGTGGTCAATGTGGCAGGCACCGAGATTTCTTTAAGCAGTCCTTGTACCTCTTCTTTGGTGCACCTCTGTCTCGGTGGCCAGTGGAGAGCTCGCCATAGAACTCGATCTTGGGAAGGCGATGGTCCTCCATTCTGGAGACGTGACCCACCCAGCGCAGTTGGGTCTTCAGCAGCATGGATTCGATGCTTGTGGACTCTGCCAGCTCGAGTACTTCGATGTTCGTGATGAAGTCATTCCAATGAATGTTGAGGATGGAGCGGAGACAGTACTAATGGAAGCGTTCTAGGAGCCGTAGGTGATGCCGGTAGAGGACCCATGATTCGGAGCCGAAGTTTACCTACCTCAGCTGCACCATTTCATCTGATGCAAGGATCGACAAAGAGATAGACAACAGACTCGCGAAGGCAAATAGCGCCTTTGGAGGACTACACAAGAGAGTCTGGAAAAACAACCACCTGAAGAAACACACAAAGATCAACACACACATATTCACACAAAATACATACATATACACACATTCATACATACACAAACACAACTAGACAAATGAACACTGACACACTCAGAGATACACCCACACACACTCACACACACAGACACACACTCAGACACACACTCACATACACTTTCATACACACACCTGCACACCACACACTCACATCCATATACACACACACACACCGCGTGGGGTAAGAGCGGACGTTGGACAGCGAGAATCCGACCATCTGGACATGACCTTACCAGGCCGCTGCCCCAGCATACACGAGTCCTTGTGCACCATGGCGGCACAGATGATGATCAAGCAAAAAGTCACCACTGCGGTGATGAAGAAGCAGATGTGATGTCCTTTGCAGAGAGCAGCCAATGGGTCTGGAAAACAGTGAAATTCAAGGCACAAGATCACTGGAGGAAGTCAGCAGATCATGCAGCCCCCACGGGAGGGAAAGGTACAGAACCCTTCCTCAAGGGATGAGCAAAAAGTAGGCAGGTGTAAAATGATGGGGGAGGAGGAGAGGAGGGAGGAAGGGGCAGGGAGAGGAGGAGAGGGCAACAGGCAAGAGGCCATAGGTGGACATTGATAGGAGGGCAGGAGAGGAAAGAGGAGGAGAGGGCAACAGGCAAGAGGCCATAGGTGGACATTGATAGGAGGGCAGGAGAGGAAAGGATTGATCGGTGTGTTTGCAGAGCTGGAGGAAAGGAGTCAGAGGGATGGAGAAGAGAGAGGCAACGGGAACTTAAACAGCATCTACAGACCTTACTTCACTCCATCCAACTGCTCCTCTGCGAAATCTCTTCGAGGAGTGCCTACCCTGAAGAAATTCTCTTCCTCTTTTTGAGGGGAGTTCTGTGAGAGTCTCTCTCACTGCTCCTCCTTTCCATTCCCTGTTTCTCTCAAGCTCTGCACTCTCTTTCCCTTCCCTCTGTCTTGTTCCTCCAGCTCTCCACCCATTGGCTCTCTCTCTCCCTCTCTCTCTCTCTCTCTCTCTCTCTCTCTCTCTCTCTCTCTCTCTCTCTCTCTATCATTGGATGCAAGAAAACCATAAAGTTATGGGAGTGAGGTAGGGAAGGTTTAGATTGTTGAGTAAGTTAACATTGTGGGCCAAAGGGCCTGTACTGTGTTGTATCTGTCTTTTGAAATATATATCTATCCTTCCATCCATCCTTCTTCCCTTCCTCCCTCCCTCCCTACATCTATCCCTCCATCCATCCTCCATCCCTCCCTCCCTCCATCCCTCACTTCTTCTATTCATCCATTCCCTTATCCATCCATCCAATACTTACCAAAGGTTTCAAGATCATGTTTCATACGCTTTTTCTGAATGTAAACAGCACAGATTAGTATCAGTGCCAATGCCAGGAGACACAGCAGGGCAAGGATGATGTTGTTGGCTGTGCAAGCCTTCCTGGAGGCTGGATATGGCAAAGGGAAATGTTTGATGATTAGTTTAATGCATTAACAAATGTCATCTCAATGTCAACTCCACTGGACAATACAACCCAATCCTTTATCCATAGATAGATAGACAGACAGATGGAAGAATAGATAAATAGAATGGAAGGATAGATAGATAGATGGATAGATTGATAGATGATGGGAAAGACAGAAGAATGAAGGGACAGATAGATAGAAGAATGGAGGGATAGATAGAAGGACAGATAGATGGATAGATAGATCAATAGATTGACTAATAAATGGATAGATAGAAAGATGGATAGATAGATGATGTATGGATAAATAGATCAATATATGGATTGATAAATAGATAGATAGAGACAAAAGTAGGTAGGTAGACAGATAGATTTGATCTGAAAACATTGGTCCAAAAAATACAATGATGACACAATTATATACAGTAATTCTGAAGCCGATTTGGGAGAGAGAGCACCCACTTACTGAAGACATTCACGGTGATGTTGGCTGTTGCTTGAGCACCAATCGGTGACATCAGAGTAATGACGTAGATGCCTTCCATGTCGAAGTTCAGTGATTTCAGGAGGAGGGATCCATTGTGCAGGAGGTATATCTCATGGTAATACGAGGTGTTGTGCTTGGACGGGTGCCAGTAGAAAAGCCACCAGCCATTGAGAGTCCAGTTTCCGCTTTGGACCTCGCCACTCATGTTCACGGAGAGGAGGACGTCAGCTTCCATTTCTGCATTGATGGTGCTGAGTTCAGCCGAGACCCTGAGCGGCACAGATTTCTCTGGCAGAAAGAGGAGCAGCTGAGTCAGTAGAGGAGAGCTTTGGGACCGGACCTTACTAGGGGTGGAAAGAGCAGGCATGACCTGCTTTCCCGGAGGGCAGAGGGGACAACAGCCATCCGGATGATCGATGGGATGAGTGGAGAGTTGAGGACGTAGGTCCTCAGCCAGAGAGTAGCTGAAGACACAGGAGAAGAAAGAGGCTATTCAGCAAATTGAGTCTTTCTCGCCGTTCAATCATGAGCTGAACCATTCTCTTGCTCAGCCCCACTGCCCAGCCTTCTCCCCACAACCTTTGATGTCCTGGCTAATCAAGAACCTATCAATCTTTGCCTTAAATACACCCAAAGACCGGCCTCCAGAACCGCCCGTGGCAATAAATTCCACAGATCCACTGAAAAGATTCTTCCCCATCTCTGTTTGAAGCAGACCCCCTTCAATCCTGAAGTTGTGCCCTCTTGTCCTGGACTCTCCCACCATGAGGAAACAACCTTTCTGTGTTTACTCTGTCCACACCTTTCAACATTCCACCCCCCTCCCCTTCCCCATTCTCCTAAATTCCAATGAATACAGGCCAAGAGTGTCGCAAGAAAACAGCCTCTATCCTCAAGGACGCCCCCCTCCCCTCACCCAGGCCATGCCCTCTTCACTCTGCTACCATCGGGAAGGAGGTCCAGGAGCCTGAAGATGAGCCCCAGCAACACAAGGACAGCTTCTCCCCACCCACCCCCCCCCCCCCAGCTGTCAGATTCCTGAAGGATAGTGAACCCCAGACACGGCTTTCACTTTCAAGTCTTTTGCACGTGTTCATTTAGTTTTTATAAAGTAATTTATTTAAATGTCTGCCCTATGAGGCTGCAGCCAAACAACAAATTTCCGTGATGACAATATTTTCAGATTCAGTTTCTGATCCTGACTCATCAAACATTCCTCATATGATAACCATTTCCTTTCTGGAATTATCCTTGAGAACCTCCTGTTCCTGCAGGGTGTGAGATCAATGAAACATGAACAATGTATTTAACAGGTCTTCGGCATCACCTTAGGTTTGAGCGAAGTTTGAGGCCGATGGTGGTTTAGAAGAGACGTTAACAGGACATCCCAAAGACGCAGATTATTAAGGTGATTAGCAATAGTAAATTGTGTCGGAGAATTGAGTGGAATTAATGTGTGAGAATCCGGGGGTGCCATGTGCAGGAAAATATGTATTAATTCAGGAGAATTCAGGCAAATTAATGTACCTGAATCAGGGAGTATTAATGTGGGAGATTCAGGGGTATTAATGTGGGAGATTCAGGGGTATTAATGTGGGAGATTCAGGGGTATTAATGTGGGAGATCCAGGGGTATTAATGTGGGAGGTTCAGGGGTATTAATGTGGGAGAATCAGGCGGATTAAAATACCTGAATCAGAGAGTATTAATGTAGGAGATTCAGGGGTATTAATGTGGGAGATTCATGGAGTATTAATGTGGGATAATCAGGGAGTATTAATGTGAGAGAATCAGGGAGTATTAATGTGGGATAATCGGGATATTAATGTGAGAGAATCGGAGTATTAATGTTGGAGATTCAGGCAGTATTAATGTGGGAGATTCAGGGAGTATTAATGTGGGAGATTCAGGCAGTATTAATGTTGGAGAGAAGAAACAATGTGGAGAAAGTCAGCAGGTCATACAGTCTCCTTCCTCTATGTGGCAAAAGTAAAGAGACATAACGGGCGTTTTGGGCTTGACCCCCGTCCTCAAGGTATGAAGAAAACGGTCGGTAGGTGCCTTAACCAAATAATGAGGTGTTGGGGCCAGGGGAGGAGCACGGTCCCACAGGCAGGAGGTAACAAGTGGATAAGGGAGGGATGGCACACTGTCGAGCAGGGGGGAGGAGGGGATGGCTCTCTGAATGGAGAGGGAAGGGGGGTGGAGAGCTGGAGGTAAGGAGACAGAGGGATGGGGAAGGGAGGGAAAGTGGAGGGGTGGTGGGGGGGTGTTCTTCACACAGAGAGGGGTGGGTGCATGGGATACCCTGCCAGTAATGGAGGGACAATTGGATCTTCGATGAGATGGATTAGATAGGTTCACGGAACTGAGAGTAAACGGAGGGTTAGCAGTGGGGAAATTGATGCAGTTGTTGGAGTAGGTTACGTTGGCACAACATTGTGGGCCGAAGGGTGTTGACTGCGCTGCATGGGCTGCGGGCGACTTGCGGTTGGGAGGGGATGGGCGTGGGCTGCTGTGGACAGGCTCATGGGAATCAGGTCTCGGAACCGAGACTCCAAAGGGCGCCTCGGGTGGCTGAAGGGCTTCCCGATCGTGCCGGGGGCTTGGATCTGGAGCCAACGGATCGAACAGGGGTCTGTGCGTCTGCGGGAGCATGGGAGGTGAATCCACGGACCCTCAGTGCCTTTGAAGGGTCTTCTCTTTCTCTCGTAGTGTAAGGGGCACTGGGCGACAGTAATGGCAACTCTTTGTCTGCTTACTTTCATGTAATATTACATGTTCGGTACTATAAGGAATCCTGAGGTCGTGGGAGTATGGAACGAGCTGAAGTGATGAATGTGAGCTCAATTTTGATAAGATGTGGATGGGTACACTGATGGGAGGGGTATGGATTGGGAGCAAATCAGTGGGACTAGTCAGTAAAATGGTTCGGCACAGATTAGAAGGGCCAAAGGGCCTGTTTCTGTTCTGTAATGTTCTAAACTGCACTGGGTGAGTCACGTCTCCAGAATGGAGGACCATCGTCTTCCCAAGATCGTGTTATATGGCGAGCTCTCCACTGGCCACCGAGACAGAGGTGCACCAAAGAAGAGGTACAAGGACTGCTTAAAGAAATCTCTTGGTGCCTGCCACATTGACCACCGCCAGTGGGCTGATATCGCCTCCAATCATGCATCTTGGGGCCTCACAGTTCGGCGGGCAGCAACCTCCTTTGAAGAAGACCGCAGAGCCCACCTCACTGACAAAAGACAAAGGAGGAAAAACCCAACACCCAACCCCAACCAAACCAATTTTCCCTTGCAACCGCTGCAACCGTGCCTGCCTGTTCCGCATCGGACTTGTCAGTCACCAACAAGCCTGCAGTAGACGTGGACATACCCCTCCATAAATCTTCATCCGCGAAGCCAAGCCAAAGAAGAAAGAAGAGTGTTCTATGGTTCTAAATGGTCAGTCAATGTTTCGAGTCTGAAGCGGGCAAGGCTGCCAACCACCATCTCGCCAACCTTTTACAGGGGCTCTATGGAGAGCGTCCTGGCCGGCTGCATCACAGTGTGGGTACAGTCGCTACAGAGAAATGGATCAGAGGTCAATCCACAGGACCCTAAGAGAGGCAGAGAGGATCCCTGGGGTCTCCCTCCTCACCTTTGATGCGATCTACCGGGATCGTTGTCCGAAGAGGGTGTGCAAAATCATCGAGGACCCCCTTCCATCCCGCACATGGCGTCTTCCAGCTGCTCCCATCGGGGGAAGAGATCCAGGTAGATCAGAGCCAGCACCACCAGGCCGAGAAACAGCTTTCCACGGGCAGTGAGAATGCTGAACAGCCAAAGGAATGGCTCGCACTGACCCTCCGAGACTCTCATAATCACGACAGAATTATTATTTATTTATTTGTTTACGATAAATCCCTTTTTCTCCAGATGCAAACAACCGGCAACCTCAACCAAGCGGCAAAAAAAATAGCGGAAAATAAACGGGTAAAAAATAAGGATCAACTTTACCTGGTAAGACTTCTTTTCCAATCCAGGCAACATCCCAGTGAATCTCCTCGGCTCCCTCTCCATAGCTTCCACATCCTTCTTATAATGAGGTGACCAGAACTGAACACAATACTCCAAGAGTTGCAACATGACCTCTTGATTCCTGAACTCAGTCCCCTGACTAATGAAGCCCAGTGTCCCATCAGCTTTCTTAACGATCCTATCAACCTGTGCAGCGACCTTGAGGAATGTATGGATTTGGACCCCAAGGTCTCTCTGTTCCTCCACACCGACCAGTAACCCTATCCCCTGGTTTGTCCTTCCCAAATGCATCACCTCACACTTATCTGGATTGAACTCCATCTGCCGCTTCTCTGCCTGATTCTGCTTCATCTGGCCACTCTATCCCTCCCCCACCTTCGTTCGAGACCCCTGGGTTGCTCTACTTACGGAACACGTTCAAGGTGATGTTGGCTGTGGCCTCCTGGCCGTTGTGCGAGTCCATGGTGACCCGGTACACGCCACTGTCGGCCAGCGCCACCGACCTCATGAGGAGCGAGGTGTTCAGCAGCAAATGCACATTCCGCTTGGTGTAGGCAACATTGAGGTAGGACCCTTCCACTGTCCAGGTGACGATGGAGGAGGAGCCGAGCTTCCAGAAGCCACTCACCACTGGGGAGGTTGGCCTCACAGACAGGGTGACCATGTCTCCCACCTCTGCATTCACTTCACTTCTGCTGACATAAATGGTGAAGTTCTGCAGGTCTGCTGTGGAAATCAATTGCATTTAAAAAAAAACATTTTTGGCTTCACCATTCTCAGGGGAAATCAACCCCAAAATTGTTTTAACTTCCATGCTGAACGCAAACCAAAGGAAGAACTCAGTGGGTCGAGCAAGAGAGCGAGGTTCAAGATACTTACATTTTTAAACTTAGTGCGGTAACATGCCCATTCGGCCCACGAACCCGTGCTACCTAATTAAACCTGATTGACCCACAACTCCTGGTACGATTTGGAGGGCGGGGAGCCCCCGGAGGAAACCCTCACAGACACGGAGAGAACGTACGAACTCCTCACAGACAGCGCGGGATTCGAGCCCCACTGCAACAGAGTTGCGCTGACCGCTACGCTAACCATGCTGGCCCTAAGATTCAAGAATTCATGTAATACAGGCAAAAGAATATCAGAAACTGGAACAGAGGTCAGCCACTCAGTCCATCGAGCCTGCTCCACCACTCATGGCTGATCTGATGAGAGGCTCATCTCCACCAACCTGCTTTTTCCCCATATCCCTTAATTCCCTGACTATGTAAAAATCTACCCAACCTTGTCTTCAATACATTTAGAACATAGAACACTACAGCATAGTACAGGCCCTTTGGCCCTCGATGTTGTGCTGTCCCATATATTCCTTAAAAATCGACTAAACTCTCCCTATCCCATAACCCTCTATTTTTCTTCCACCCATGTCTAAGAGTCTCTTAAATGCCCCTATTGTACCAGCCTCCACCACCACCCCTGACAAGGCATTCCAGGCACCCACAGCTCTCTGTGTACAAAGACTTACCCCCGACGTCTCCCCTAAACTTTCCTCCCTTCACTTTGTTCAGACGTCCTCTGGTGTTTGCTGATCCTGCCCTGCCTCTCAGAATCTAGTCGACCTCCATTAAGTCTCCTCTCATCCTTCTTCGCTCCAAAGAAAAAAGCCCCCAGTTCTGCGGACTTTGCCTCATGAGACCCGTTCTCCAATCCAGACAACATCCTGGTGAATCTCCTTTGCCCCCCTCTCCGCAGCTTCCACGTCCTCCCTGTAATGAGGTGACCAGAACTGAATTCCCAACTGAGACCAGCAGCCATCTCTCTCACTGCCCAGGTGTTCACGTCAGATTCCTACCTGCAGAAATTAGTAAGGGAGCAAAGAGCGCCAGGAATTTCCAGGTCACCATTGTACACCCGCTGTTGCTCGGAGTTTAATGTTTTATGCCGCTTGCTTCAGCTGTTAAGAGCAGAGATTGCTGACTTGACTGTTGGTCCCTGGTAAACAACCCCTGCAGAGGACGGCTCTCCCAGTTCCATTGTTCTCTGGTTTCCCTCCAAAGCACTTAACATCAGTTTCTGTTAACCTCCCCCCCTCCACTTCTTCCCCCTGTCACCTTTACCCCAGCTCTCTCTCTCTCCCTCTCATGCTCTCTCTTTTCTCTCACACTCTCTCTCCCCTTCTCTCTCCCACCCTCTCATGCTCTCTCTCCCTCCTCCTCTCTCCCCCTCTCTCTACCTCTCGCGCACTCTCTCTCCCCTCTCTCTCCCTTTCTCTCTCCCTCTCTGTCGCTCCCTCTCTCTCCCTCATGCTCTCACTCTCTCTTTCTCTCTCTCTCACTCCCTATCTCCCCCCCCGCACTTTCTCTCTCTCTTCCCTTTTCCCACTGCCTCCTTTCGCAGAACCAAAATCAATCATCACCCTTCCCCTTACCCTATCCAGTTAACGCTTTTTGTTGGTCTGGACCCTCCTCCCAGCCAGTCTTCAAAGTCTTTATTCTGATGCCTTCCTGTTCTTCAAGAAACCTTTATTTGTCATTTTGAAACCAACTGCAAATGCCTTAAAATCGAGACAACGTCCCTCTGAACCTTGGTGCTACATTAAACAACATGAGACTACACAAAGACAGTACAAGACATCACAAGTCTACACTATCACTACACAAGACGGAACAAAATCCACACTAGACGACAACCTACACGACATTCCATAAAAGGAATTTTCAAAACTGTTTTCCCCAGAGAAAAGTGAATCTGTGGAATTCCCTGTCCAGGGAAGCAGTTGAGGTGACTTCATTAAACATATTTAATGTTCAGTAAGATAGATTTTTACATAAAAAAAGGGAATTAAGGGAAAAGGCAGGTGGGTAGAGATGAGTCAATGACCAGATCAGCCATTGAATGGCAGAACAGACTCGACGGGCTGGATGGCCAACTCCTGCTTCTGTTTCTGATGCTCTTAAAAACAGGGCCACAAATCAGTAATTAATTTAAAAAAAAATAGACAATAAAAACAGAGACAAGCTACAATCTACTAGACTCTGGGTGTTAAAAGTCTGATAGGTCTAAGTGAAGGAACCGCAACCAGATCTGGAGAGGCTGCTGCCTTGCCGCCATCTTGGACCAGGTTTGCAGGTATCTACTAGGCTCTGGTTGTTGAAACTCTAATAGCTCGAGGGAAGAAGCCCCCATACTGTTCACAATCTGTAGGAGCCCGTAAGCCTCGACGCCGTCCGCTACAGGGCCCCATGATCCAAGATGGCACAACCTCCAGGACCCCACCCCCCAGGCACTGAACCAGGCACACAGCACCGAGCACCGCTGTTCTGGACACCATGGCACACCCTTCGCAGAATGCACCACAACGCCCTCCCCCACCCCCTGCCTCGGCCACTGGCAACAAGTGACGCCGAAGACTGGAGGCCTCATCCCCACAGCAGAGGCTCAGTCCCGGCCACACAGCTTCACAGCTTCACATCTTCTTCCTGAAGATTTGCTGCTTGCCAATTTCCACATTGCAGCAGTTGTCTCACAACACTCCACTGTCCATCTCCTTCCAATTAAAAATTGTGCACGGTGCCTTAAAGTCTTTGTTTATACCTCAAAGAAGGGCTCAGGCCCAAAACACTGGCAATAGATCTTTACCTCCTATGGATGCTGCTAGACCGGCTGAGTTCTTCCAACATTTCTGTGCATTTTCACTTAAGATCGTTCAGCCTTGCCAGAGAGTTGCTGAGCTATTCCAGTTGTGGAATGGATGTTTTCAGTGCCTGTCCATGAAATTAACTGCTCCCTTGGAGATAGGGATCCTGCTGACTATGCCAAGGGGCTGGCAGGTGGAGTACGGCACTGGTAAATGTGTGGTTATCCACTTTGGAAGGAAGATTGAAAGATCAGACTATTATTTAAACGGCAAGCGATGGCAGCCATGCTACTGTGCAGCACGACTTGGGAGGGGTTGTTCATGAAATGCAGCAAGTTGATTTGCAGGTGTAACAAGTGGAATATTGAACTTCATTGATTTGGAGGCAGTGCAGAGGAGGTTGATTCCAGGGATGAAGGGGGGTCAGCCTATGAGGAGAGATTGAGTCGTCTGGGACTGGACTCACTGAAATGTAGAAGAACGAGAGGGGATCTTATAAGAATGTATCAAATTATGAAAGGCATAGATCAGATTGGTTAAGTTGTTACCATGGGTGGGGGAGACCAGAGCGAGGGGACATGGCCTCAAGATTCAGGGGAGTAGATTTAGGATGGAGGTGAGGAGGAATGGCTTTTCCTAGAGGGTGTACAAAGAGAGAAATAAGGTGCAGAAATCACAATGGAATAAACTCATGAGAATGACATTATAATGTGTCCTTTTTATATTAAAATCTAAGTTTTATCTCATACAAAGGAAAACCCATTGTTGATGGCTCAGGGTGCCACTTAGTTTCTAAATAATATCTCACTGAAAGATGCTGCATTTTCCCGAGGACTTCACCCAGCTACTTACAATGAAGCTGTCCAAATTCCAAATTCAATTCATAACAATTGCATTGGCGGTGGCCAGGAAGTGCATAGTGGTATCAAGGAAATCCGACTCTCACCTGAGCATTGCACAAAGGACTGGGGAGATGCAAGCTTGTATTCCCCTTGTGACAGATTATGTTGTGTTTGTATTGTTTATAGATACGTTTTTAGGGCAGGTTTTTTTTAGTGTAGGTCACCTACAAACACTTCAAAACAGATCTCATTTAAAATACAGAGCAAACATTTATTTAATCCATCAGACAAAATATAAAGAGACAAAGTGAGGCCATGTCTGGGGTTCATTATCCATTCAGGGATCTGATGGTGGAGGGGAAGAAGCCATCCTTGTGCTGCTGGAGGTTTGTCTTCAGGCTCCTGAACCTCTTTCCCAATGGTTGCAGAGTGAAAGAGCATGGCCTGGATAGTGGGGGGGGGGGGGGGGGGTCATCTTTGAGGATAGCTGCTTTCCACGATACATACACCTGTTTCCAAAGGTCTTCGGTGACAAATCTCCCTTTCTGTGATTTTGTCGACATAGAGGCTCCAGGACAGATCCTTGGAGATTTGTTTTTTTTATTTTTCACACTATGAACCATTCCTATGTTGCACCAGCTTTTCATCCCACTTATATAGTATATGTTCACGTACCTTCTCCCCTATTTTATCTAGCTCTAATCTGGTCCAATCTGGTTTTTCCCTTGTTTGATAAAAATCTGATAGGTATCTTAATTGTGCTGCTCTATAATTATTCTTAAAGTTTGGTAACTGTAATCCCCCTTGTTTGTACCATTCTGTTAATTTATCTAGCGCTATTCTCAGTTTCCCCCCTTTTCATAAGAATTTCCTTATTATTTTCTTTAGCTCCTTGAAGAATTTCTCTGTTTGGTGAATTGGAAATGATTGAAATAGGTATTGTATCCTTGGGAAGATATTCATTTTAATACAATTTACCCTTCCTATCAGTGTTGGTGGTAAGTCTTTCCAATGCTCTAAGTCATCTTGTAATTTCTTCATTAATGTCTGATAATTTAGTTTGTATAGATGGCCTAGATTATTATCTAGTTGTATACATAGGTATCGAATTGGTTTTGTTTGCCATCTAAATGGTGATTCTTTCTTAATCTTTGTGAAATCTGCATTATTCATTGGCATTGCTTCACTTTTATTTGCATTGATCTTGTGCCCCGATACTTCTCCATATTCCTTCAATTTCTTATGTAATTCTTTTATTGATATTTCTGGTTCTGTTAAGTATACTATGACATCATCTGCAAATAGACTGATTTTATATTCCTTCTCTTTTATTTTTATCCCCTCTTATTTTATTTTCTGTTCTTATCAGTTCTGCCAATGGTTCTATAGCTAATGCGAACAGTGAGGGAGATAGTGGACATCCCTGTCTAGTTGATCTGTTTAATTTAAATTGGTTTGATATATATCCATTTACTGTCACCTTCACCAATAGTCCCTTATATAATGCTTTAATCCAATTAATATATTTCTCTGGTAGGTTGAACCTCTGTAGTACTTTGAATAAATAATTCCATTCTACTCTGTCAAAGGCTTTCTCTGCGTCTAAGGCAACCGCCACTATTGGCATCTTGTTTCCTTGTACTGCATAGATTAAGTTAATGAACTTACAGATATTGTCTGTTGTTCATCTTTTCTTAATAAATCCAGTTTGATCTAGTTTTACTATTTTTGGTACACAGTCGGCCAATCTGTTTGCTAATAGTTTAGCTATTATCTTATAATCTGTGTTAATTAGAGATATTGGTCTATACGATGCTGGTGTTAGTGGATCTTTCCCTGCCTTTGGTATTACTGTAATTATTGCTGTTTTGCATGAATCTGGCATGTTTTGTGTTTCTTCAATCTGGTTCATTACTTCCAGGAGAGGAGGAATTAATGTCTTTAAATGTTTTTTTTTTTGAAATTTATTTATAGTATCTCCATACATTCATTTCATATTGACTTAGTATAATATTACATAATAGATACTAAATAATTTTCAAATTTTCACCCCCCCCCCACCTCCCCTAACCCCTTAGGAAACCACCTTGTGGTGGTTAATTCCCAAAAACCCAAATGGGTGTGGTATAAACCACAAGTGGCATATGACTTTCGGGAGCAGAAGTACCACTCCCTACCCCCCCCCCCCAGGCAGACAAAATACACGTATAAACCAAAAAATCATCATTTCTTATATCCATAAAACCCCGGTCCATCAATTTAACCAATCTTATTCATAAACTCTTTTTTTTGAAAATCCAAACTTGATATTAAATTTTGCACTCTTTCCACCCTCCCAACACTGAGTTAAACATTGTTTACAATCAATAAAAGTTTTTTTTTAATTTTTTTTTTCAAGTCTTCCTGAATTTCATCCACTGAATTAAAACACCTCTGAACATCCCAGTTCAACACCGAATCTTCTATTCTTCTCAGTCTCAAGTTGAATTTGTAACTTACTTTCAAAAAAAGTTTTTTTCAAATCTTTTAAAATTTTCTTGAACATAATTCCTTCGGTCTTGATCTTCTAAAGCATCAATGTTATTCATAAGTTCTTTCTTCTGTGTTTCCCAATTTAATACCAAATTTTCCACTTTGTCAATCTTCTCAATATTAAGTTGAAATTATTGTTTATTTTCAAGAAAAACTTATTCAAAATTTTTAACTCTTCTTGGACATTGCTCCTTCGACTTTAATTTTATAAATCATCAATCTTGTTCATAGTTTCTTTCTACTGAATTTCCAAATTTAATAATAAAGTTTCCATTTTTTCCAATTTTCTCAATATTAAACTGATCTTGTTGTTTAGTTTAAAAAAAACCTTTTCAAAACTATTAAAATCTGTTTGCAATGTATGCATACTCACAGATAATAAATTCACTCTTCCAATATTCCATCCAAAAAAAAATCACTGATAAACCTTATTGCAGGTCAAGGAGTTCCATATATATGTTTATCGTCAGAAAATATTTCAAATATTTCAAATCAACATTCGTCGCCATCTTTCAAAAAGGAGTCCGAAATCAACTTTAATAAGTTCTGTTCTTGAGAAAATTCCAGCACCAACTCCGGCTCTGTCTGGGCAAATAGGTCAAATTTCTTCCAAAGTCAAAGAATGTAATTTTGTTCTGTATTTATAGATAATAAATTCATCCTTCCGATATTCCATCCAAAAAAAATCACTAATAAACTTTAATGTTATCTGGATTTTTAAAACTCACGGGCAACCAATACCAATTACTGAAATTTATCTTCATAAAACATTTCAAATCAATATTCATCACCATATTTCAGAGGGGTGTCCAAGGCCAGCTTATCCGACAGTCCAATTAATGAGCTCCATTCTTAAGAAAATTCAAGCCTTGACTCCGTGGTTCTGTCTGGGCAAATAGGCCGAGTTTCTTCCAAAGTCGGAGAGTGTAGCTTTGTTCTGTATTTGAACTCTATTTTCCTTAATCTTTGTTGCCATTTTAAACATTTTTCAGAGGGGTGTCCAAGGCCAGCTTATCCGACAGTCCAATTAATGAGCTCCGTTCTTAAGAAAATTCCAGCCTTGACTCCGTGGTTCTGTCTGAGCAAGTAGGCCGAGTTTCTTCCAAAGTCGGAGAGTGTAGTTTTGTTCTGTATTTGAACTCTACTTTCCTTAATCTTTGTTGCCATTTTAAACTAAAAACAATTGATAAACAAAACAAAGACTTTTAACAGAAAAGAAATATTCTTAAAACGGGTATTTATATAACTGCCTGGGGGAGACCGGGAATGCACGTCCGCTCCCTACGCCATCTTGCCACGCCCCCCAAGTCTTTAAATGTTTTATAGATTTCTATTGGGAGTCCATCCTCTACCGGCGTTTTATTGTTCGGTAGTTTTTTTTAAATATATCCTGTATTTCCTCTATTTCAAATGGTTTTATTAATTTATTTTGCTCCTCTTCTTGCAATTTTGGTAGTTTAATTTTAGCTAGAAATTCATCTATTTTGTCTTCTTTCCCTTCGTTCTCAGTTCGATATAGTTGCTTGTAGAATTCCTTGAAGGTTTCATTGATCTCCGTTGGGTTATATATAATTTGTTTGTCCTTTTTCCTTGATGCCAATACCATTCTTTTAGTTTGTTCTATCTTAAGCTGCCAAGCTAGTATTTTGTGCATTTTTTCTCCTAGCTCATAATACTTCTGTTTTGTCTTCATTATGTTCTTCTCCACCTTATATGTTTGTAGTGTTTCATATTTTATTTTTTTGTCTGCCAATTCTCTTCTTTTTGTTGTATCTTCCCTTATTGCTAATTCTTTTTCTGTACTTGCTATTTCCCTTTGCAGCTGTTCTATTTCCCGATTGTAGTCCTTCTTCATCTTAGTTACATAACTTATTATCTGCCCACTGATGAACGCTTTCATTGCATCCCATAGTATAAACTTATCTTTCACTGATTCCGTATTTATTTCAAAGTACATTTTAATTTGTCGCTCAATTAATTCTCTAAAATCCTGTCTTTTAAGTAACATGGAGTTTAATCTCTATCTTTACGTTCTCAGTGGGATGTCCTCCAGCTTTATTGTGAATAACAGGGGTGAGTGATCCGATAACAATCCAGCTTTATATTCCATTTTCCTAACTCTCCCTTGGATGTGGGCTGACAACAGGAATAGGTCTATCCTTGAGTATGTTTTATGTCTACCTGAATAATATGAGTATTCTTTCTCCTTTGGGTGTTGTCTTCTCCATATATCCAAAAATTGCATTTCCTGCATCGATTTAACCATAAATTTGCTACTTTGTTCTTTCTGCTAGTCTTTTTTCCAGTTTTATCCATCTTTGAGTCCAAATTAAGGTTAAAGTCCCCTCCTATCAATATATTCCCCTGCGTATCTGCAATCTTCAAAAAGATATCTTGCATAAATTTTTGATCTTCTTCATTAGGTGCGTATACATTGAGCAAATTCCAAAATTCTGAAGAAATCTGACACTTTATCATTACATACCTCCCTGCTGGATCTATTATTTCCTCCTCTATTTTGATTGGTACATTTTTATTGATTAATATAGCTTCTCCTCTGGCTTTTGAATTATATGATGCTGCCGTTACGTGCCCTACACATTCTCTTCTTAATTTCTTGTGTTCCACTTCAGTTAGATGTGTTTCTTGCATGAATGCTATATCAATTTTTTTCTTTCTTCAGTAAATTTAACAGCCTCTTCCTTTTGATTTGGTTATGTATTCCATTAATATTTATAGTCATCTAGTTCAACATGGCCATTTCATACTTCGTTTATCTTTCCTTTCCGCTTCCTCATCACCACCTTTCCATCCTTGGAGATTGTTGACACCCAGGAATCTGTAGCCCTTTCCACTGCTGACCCCTCAATGAGGACTGGGTGGCATTCTCATTTCCTCCTGAAGCCCACTTGGTTTTGCTAATTTAAAGCAGAGATTGACAGGCATCAACATTTACGGGGAGAAGGCCGGGGAGTGGGGCTGAGTGGGAAAATGGATCAGCTCATGATTGAATGGTGGGGCAGACTCAATGGGCTGTTTGGCCTCTTTCTGTTCCTATATGGTCTTAAATACACCCAATGACTTGGCTTCAACAACCGCCGATGGCAACACATTCCATAGATTTACTGCCCTCTGGCTGAACACAGTGGGTGGGTGACTGGTGGAGTCTGGGGGTTGGGGTGGTTAATGGGAATAAGTTGAGAATGAATTAGGATCAGCGTGTACTGGGGGGGAGGAATAGCATGGACTCGGTGGGCAAAGGGCCTGTTTCTGTGCTGCAGCTTGACATGCCTCTCGATGGCATCTCAAGCCTCAACAGGGGAACAGCTCGTCCCAGTTCAGCTGATAAATGTTTCCGGAGATAAGGAGGCAGGAAAGTGAACTGAACCTGACTCGGCAACTTCCCTAAACAGCGCTGGGCCAATGCACTTTCCTCTCCCCTCACACCACAATCTCCTCCATTCGCTGATGAAAGAGTCGACAAATAAACAGTGTCCATTTCTCAGAATGTTTTGCATTTTTCGACTGAATGGTGCCTCATTTCTGAACAATCAAAATAAGATGATGAGAGCCACAGACAGGGTGGAGGTGTTGATGGACAGCGAGGAAGGGTTTGAAAGCTTGCAGAGGGATCTGGAGCAGCTGGGAAAATGAGCTGAAAAATGGCAGATGGAATTTAATGCAGACAAGAGTGAGGTGTTGCATTTTGGACAAACCAAGAAAGGACGTACATGGTAAATGTCGGGCACTGAGGAGTGAAGTAGAACTGAGGGATCTGGGAATACAGATACAGAATTCCCTGAAAGTGGTATTACAAGTGGACAGGGTTGTAACGAGAGCTTTTGACACATTGGCCTTCATAAATCAGAGTATTGAGTCCAGGAGTTGGGATGTTATGGTGAAGTTGTATAAGACATTGGTGAGGCCAAATTTGGAGCATTGTGTGCAGTTTTGGACACCGAACTATAGGAAAGATCTCAATAAGACAGAAAGAGGGCAGAGAAGATTTACTGGGATGTTGCCCGGACTTCAGGAACTGAGTTATAGGGAAAGGTTAAACAGAAGTCCGAACCTGGATCGTAGAAGAATGAGGGGAGATTTGATTGAGGTATTTAAAATGATGAGGGGGAGAGACAGAGTAAATGTAGGTCGGCTTTTTCCACTGAGGATGGGTGAGATACAAACCAGGGGTCATGGGTTAAGAGTGAAAGGGAAAAGTTTAGGGGGAATTTCTTCACACAGAGGGGGGTGGGGGTGTGGATTGAGCTGAAATGGTGAATGCGGGCTCAATTTTAACATTTAAGAGGAATTTGAACCAGTCCATGGATGCGAGGGGTCTGGAGGGCGATGGATCTGGTGCAGGTCAGTGGGACTAGGCAAAAAAAATGGTTGAGCACAGACTAGAAGGGCCGACGGGGCCTGTTTCTGTGCTGTAGGGTTCTCTGGTTCAAATGTCACCACCTTTTCTTCATGTGGTAACACCAGCTAATACCAGAGGACCTCTGAATGAGATGAGCGAAGGAAATTTATTAAATCAACAATTTTTTTCAAAAAGTTTGCTTCCTGAAGAAAAATTGGGTTATTACGATAGACAACGTCAAGCTGAACACAAGGGGTGGGACAATTGGCGCGGCAGTTAGAGCAATACCTTTACAGTGCCAGCAATTGGGGCCAAGGTTTGAGTCCCACACTGTCTGTAACAAGCCTGTACGTTCTCCCTGTGTCTGTATGGGTTTTCCCCAGGGTCTCTGGTTTCCTCCCACCGTTCAAAACATACCGGGGGTTGTAGATTAATGGGATGTAAATTCAGTGGCACGGGCTCGTTACCATGCTGTATGTCTAAAAATTTTTTAAATTAAATTAAAATTTAACATTTATAATTTCATATTTTCTGTAACATGTAGGAAGTTGGAGAAACATGAAATGAACATTTATTGAATTCAGCACGTTTAATCGCATCATGGTGCTGACACATTGCGACAGTGTAACTGACCTAAAAATGTTTTCTTGCTGATTTTCATTTGTACTTGGCATCTGATGCCTCTCCTCTCAGTGTCCAACAATAGTTGGCCAGCCCTGATACCACTTTTCCATGTTCGCAATGTCCTGGTGAAACCTTTCACCGTGTTTGTCGCTGACTGCACCGAGATCAGCCGGGAAGATGTCCAAGTGCGGACGCACTTCTTCCCATTCTCCTCCCTTTCTCCGAAAATCTGCGGACACTGCGAATGCAGTAAAAGCCGCAGAGAAATGCTGGAGGGAAGTCAGCCAGTTGTGGAGCATCCATAGGAGGACTGGACTCCTCCCTTCGGCCAGCTGCCAGCCGTTATTCTGATGCCTTCCCATTCTATCCTTATTCCTTCAGGCCTGAAACGTCAGGAATACATCTTTACCTCCTACGGATGCTGGGAGACCGATTGAGATCCTCCAGCATCTCTGTGAGTTTTATCAATGTGTATTGCCTGTGGCCACGGAAAGGCAGCCAACACGACCGAAGGACCTGTCGCACCCCAGACACATCTCCTCCCTCTTCCCATCATGGAGAAGAGCGAGAGGGCGAAACCGCGTCCCAAAAGGCTTCCACCCTGCAGCCCTCAGTCTCCTGAACATAAACAGGGGCAGGAGTTGGCCATCCGGCCCATCAAACCCTGCTCTGCTGTTCAATGCGATCATGGCTGATCTGCTGATAGACTCATCTCCACCGACCTGCCTTTTCCCCACACCCCCTACTTTGCAAAGTTCCATCTTAAATATATTTACTGAGATCACCTCCACTGATCAATGGGCAGTGAATTCCATAGATTCACCACCCTCTCTTTCCCCTATGGGGGCACCAATACCCCCGAGCGTAAAGCCCTGCAAAAGGTCATGGACACAGCCCAGGACATAACAAGCAAAATCCTCCCCACCATTGGGAACATCTACAGGGAACGCTGCCGTCAGAGAGCAGCAGCGATCGTCAAGGATCCACAACGCCTGGCACATGCTCTATTCTCGTTGCTGTCATCAGGAAAGAGGTGTCGGTGCCGCAAGACTCACCCCACCAAGTTCAGGAACAGCTGCTCCCCCTCCACCATCAGACTCCTCAACGACAAACCCAATCAGGGACCCATTTAAGGACTTTTAATTTTGTACATAATTGATTTTTTAAAAATTCTCTCTGAATTACACAGTCAATTTGTTCAAATATCTCTGTTTACATGTAAAGGTCGACCCCTTTATTGTGAACTTCAGGAGGAAGTCAGTGGAACGTGACCCAATCCTCATTGAAGGGGGTCAGCAGCGGAGAGGGTCGAGAACTTCAAATTCCTGGGTGGCAACATCTCTGAGGATCTGTCCTGGAGTCCCCAGGTCAATGCAATGATGAAGGAGGCCCGCCAGTGGCTAGACTTTGTGAGGAGTTTAAGGAGATTCGGTACATCACCGAAAACACTCGAAAACCTCTCCAGGTGTGCTGTGGAAAGCGTTCTGGATGGTTGCATCACTGCCTGGTACAGAGGGGCCAACGCTCAGCACAAGAATTAACTCCAGAGGGTTGTGAACTCGGCCTGCGACATCACCAGTCTTCACCCCATCGAGGACGTCTACAATAGACGGTGTCTCAAGAAAGCAGCCTTGATCCTCAAAGACCCCACCCCCACCCCAAGGCCATGCCCTCTTCACTCTGCCACCACCGGGAAGGAGGTCCAGGAGCCTGAAGACGAGCACCCAGTGGCGCGAGGACGGCTTCTTCCCCCGTCATCAGATTCCTGAACAGACAATGAACCCTAGACTTTTTATGCACTATTTTTATTTATTGTTATAAGGTGGTTTATACGAACGCGCCTGCCGTGATGCTGACGCAAGGCAACAAATTCCATAAAAATCACTTCTGATTCCGATTCATTCCGGTGTCTTCCCTTCTTGACCGGGATCTTGCTTGAAGGTTGGGTTGTTGAAGCCCATTGAGGTGCCAGTCGGTGTGCTCATGTCCCTGCCTCGCCACCTTCTGTATTTCTCAGCCACTGAAGGAATAAAGAAAGATGCTTTGAGATGACACGCCTTCATCCATTCGTTCGACAGAACAAGGGAGAGATACGTGACAATTTAGTTCAGAGAGATGGACCCTCATTGTTATCTGGAGAATAAACTGCTGAGCTGGTGAATGGGGACTCAGGTTTAAGAGTTAAGAGGAATTTTGGCAAGGATGGGAGAGGTACGGAGGGCGATGGTCAGTGGGACTATGCAAGAAATAAAATGGTTGGGCACAGACTAGAAGGGCCAAAGGGGCTTGTTTCTGTGCCATAACTGTTCTATAGTCACAGCGCCAGCAGCCCGGGATCCCAGTGTTTTGTGCATTCTCCTGCGTGGATTTTCCCCCGGGGTGGGCCTCTGGTTTCCTCCCACCCACCGTTCAGTGTGTGCGTTAAGTGGGTGTAAATTGGGCTCGTGGACCAGAAGAGTCTGTTACCACACTGTACGTCTCCGAACAAAGTCAGAGGAAACTGCTGGGATGAAAAGGAATTTCCATGTGCTTCTGTCTGACCAGGCAGGTGGAAAGTCAGTTCCCCTGCCCATCATGGTTAGCCTCGCCCATAGGGGAAGCTACCTTACGAGTGGCTGTCATGTGGAAACACAAATGCTGGAGAAACTCTACAGGTGAGGAGCCCACAGGTGTGGGGGGGGGGTGGGGTGCTGCTGGTGGCTCAGGACAAAGAACCCATATGGCCTGCGGGCATCTTCGGCTGAGGGACTCGCACTGGGCTCGAGACTGGCAGAACCGGGTCCCAAGAGGGGACCGAGAGTGCTGAAGGGCTCCCTGACCGTGCTGGAGGTTTGGATCTGGAGCTCGCATTGAACTGTGTGAGCCTGCGGTGGGGGTTGGGGCCGTGAGAGGCAAATCCACAGACACTTGGTGACTCTGATGGTAAGAGATACTTCAGGCAGTTTCTGCTGGTGGTGAATCCCCCCGCCTTATGGATTAGAGCGAATTTTGTGTGGTATCGCCCTGTTTATTACAGGACATAAGGGAATCTTGAAGCTTGAACCTTATATCTTGAACATTGAGTGATGGTGAAGGGGAAATCCAGTTTAAAACTTACGTTTCTCGCAGGCCTTGCACAAGCAAATGACGAATATACACATGAGAAAGAGAAGGCCCAGAACTCCGAACGCTATTCCAACATAATTTCCGATTCCTGTAGAATGACAACAATACTTCCACTTTAGAACATTTCAGCAAGGAAACTGGCCCCTGTGATAGTACAGATTCTATCACCAATGTGTATATGTACAGATTGTAGTGTAGGATGACTGTGATTGGCTGAGAGCGTAGCCATACCTACTGGCAGGTCTTAAAAGATTGCTCCTAGTCAGACCAGGTCATTCTGGACTGGTCGACCGACATGTGATATCCTCCAGTCTCTTAGTTAATAAAGGCCTTGGTTTGGATCAACAAGTCTTTGGTTCTTTCGACGCGCTCTACAGCCCCTTCGCCCCTTCTAGTCTGTGCCGATTCCCACTGACCAGGCCGCACCTGGTCTGTATCCCTCCATATCCCTCCCATCCATGTACCTGTCCAAATTCTTCTTAAGTGTTAAAATTGAGCCTGCTTCAGCTCGTTCCACACTCCCACCACACACCGTGTGAAGAAGTTCCCCCTCACATTCCCCCTAAACTTTTCACCCTTAACCCACATCCTCTGGTTTGTATCTCAACGACCCTCAGTGGGAAAAGCCGACCTACATTTACTCTGTCTCTCCCCCTCATCATTTTAAATACCTCGATCAAATCTCCCCTCATTCTTCTACGATCCAAGGAATAAAGTCCTAACCTGTTTAACTGTAATTCAGTTCCTAAAGTCCGGGCAACATCCCAGTAAATCTTCTCTGCCCTCCTTCTGTCTTACTGAGATCTTTCCTGCAGTTCGGTGTCCAAAACTGCACACAATTCTCCAAATTTGGCCTCACCAATGTCTTATACAACTTCACCACAACATCCCAACTCCTGTACTCAATACTTTGATTTATGAAGGCCAATTTGCCAAAAGCTCTCTTTGCAAACCAGTCCACCTGTGACGCCTCTTTCAGGGCATTATGTATCTGTATTCCCAGATCCCTCTGTTCTACCGCACTCCTCAGTGCCCGACCATTTACCATGTATGTTGGTTTGTCCTTTCAAAATGCAACACCTCGCACTTGTCTGCATTAAACTCCATCGGCCATTTTTCAGCCCATTTTCCCAGCTGGTCCAGATCCCTCTGCAAGCTTTGAAAACCTTCCTCACTGTCCACAACGCCTCCAATCTTAGTGTCACCAGCAAACTTGCTGATCCAATTTACCACATAATCATCCAGATCATTGATATAGATAACAAACAACAATGGTCCTGGCACTGATCCCTGAGGCCCACCCCACTTGTCACCTCTCCTCTTATTAACACCTTTTGTTGGTCTGGACCCACCCCCACCCCCCCCAGCCAGTCTTCATTCTCTTTCTTCTGATGCCTTCCTGCTCTTTCCTTATTCCCAGAAGAGGGGCTCAGGCCAAAAACCGGCCCCACATGTACCTTTACCTCCTATCAAGACCGGCTGAGTTGCTCCAGCATTACAGGTGCTTTTACTACAATTACAGCACCTGCTGATTTTCGTGTTTTGCGAAAGAACCATAAGTAACATTTTGGACTTCAGACCTTCATCGAGATAAAATGGACATGGAAAAGAGGTCAGGAGAGAGGAAAGGCGAGAATTGATAGGGGGAGGGTGGTTTTGGTACTATTGAATGCAGGAGACAGAGGGAAAAGGGAAGAGAGATAGAGAGACTGAGCAACATGAAAGGATAAAGGGCGGGGAGAGGGGCGAATGAAACCAGAGAGGTCAATGTTGATGACGTCTGATTGGAGGGAGCCCAGGCGGAAGACAAGATGTTCCTCCAATTTGTGGGTGGTCTCAGTCTGGCTGTGCATGAGACCGTGGACAACCATGTCGGCCGTGGACAACCACGTTGGCCGTTGGAACGGGGCAGGGAATTGAAATGAGTGAGCCTAAACCCCCCCACCCCCCACAATCCCATAAAAAAATGGCATAGTCGCCAGAGCTGCTGGTGCGGACCCACAGAGAGCAGGGAGTGGACACTCCTGCAGGGTCCAACCCTCCCAGTCCGACATTGTTTCTATTATGTGACAATAAATTGAATCTCAGAAGCCAGGCTAGTCTCGGCTGTCAGTACCAAGGCCTTTATACTCACCGCGTCCTACATAGCAGTAAGAAGACGTGTACCGGTAATTGGCTTTGCACTTGTAAATTGTATCCCAGTTGTTGACGAATTTGTGCTGGGTCATGTTGACGATGAGGCGGCGGGTGCTTTTCATTTCCTGGTGAAAACCGCCGGGACCAGTCCAGATCAGCGTGGGGAAGGGTACCCCGCCGCGGTAGAAGCAATCCAACAGGACATCATCGCCTGAGTAATAGTACGTGCAGGACAGATACGATTGGCTCCTGGCTGAAGCGTGCCGCTTGTCTGCAAGACAGAAGGGACCCCGGTGGGGGGGTCACTCATTGGATTCCAGAGCACGTCCAGGGTGCCAGAGGTGATGGCCCACTGTGGCGTTACCAGAGTTGGTGAGGTAACTCATGGTGCTTTCACCCACCCCCCACACCACTCCTCCCATCATGGACCTCCCGTACCAGACCAATCAGAATCCTTAGTAATGATTTCTTGTATTAATGGTACTGGTAACTTGTAAATATTAATGACCACAATATAGTTGCTAGAAATACCAGAGAATCTGACAAAAGCAGCGACTGTAAAAACACCGGCAACGACTAAAGCAACAGCTCATGCTGGTGGTATGTACAGACGAACGGCGCGTGTCGGTGAGGCGTGAAGATGAACAGCACAGGCAGACGATTGGCGCATGCAGACGAACGGTGCGTGCCGGTGGCATGTGCAGATTAAACCACGTGGCTCGAGGTGCCATTGTCATTGGGTCATAACGACCACTCTGACCAGAGTGTGTTCGAGGGGTCACAAGGTAAATGAGCAGGGAAGTTTTAGCCTTGTCGGTAGATTGATACATGTACGCTGGGCTGAGTGCAGGGATATTTTTATTTTAAAAATAATAAATTTCTCCTGAAGCACGGCACCCAAATTTGATAGGCAGTAATTTTTGGTGTCACCCCCTCTAATGGTGTTCCCTCCTCCACACCCACCGTGTGATGCCAGTGACAACCCACACATCTACCTCTGCACAACAGTAAAAACTCAACACTGGAGAAACTCAGCAGGTCCTCACCAAGTCAAGTTTATTGTCATCTGATTGCACAAGAACAACCTGACGAAACCGCGTTCACCGGTCCTCGGTGTAAAACACACAGACACACACCCAGACAGGACACATGTGCAGACACACAGTACACATGCAGGACAAGTGTTTCATCTAGTCAAATAAATATTGTTTCGGTAATATGAGAGTCTCGGAGGGTCAGTGCGAGCCGTTCCTTTGGCCGTTCATTGCCTGTGGGAAGAAGCCGTTCCTCAGCCTGGTGGTTCAGGAATTTGCTTTCATCTGCCGTAAGGTGGATAGATTCGCTAGCAGCAGAAATTGCCTGAAGTGCCTCTTACAAAAGAGAGTCTCCCCCCCCCCCCCCACTTCCCTGAGTCACTGAGTGTCTGTGGATTCGCCTCCAGCGCTCCTGCAGCCCCAGCAGAGTCCAGTACAACGTTTGCTCCAGTGGGGGGCCCGTTATCCTCCAAAGCATACTGGTGATGTCGATTAATTGAGTGTAATTTTGAGGCACGGGTCTCAGGGGCCGGAATCGGCTTCTACCGTGTTGTAAATGCAAAGATCAAAGGCAATTCGTCATGTTCATTCGACACCATGTCCTTTCTTGCTCATTTGAATGACGTTAAATGGTGAGACTTGGATGTAACAGGGCGGGAGGAACATCTGGGTAAGGTTATAAGACCATAGGAGCAGAAGTAGGTCATTCAGCCCATCGACTCTGCCTTGCCATTCCTTCAAGAATTGATCCACTCCGCCCCACCACCCGGCCTTCTCCCCATCACTTTTGATGCCCCGGCTAATCAGGAACCTGTCAATCTCTGCCTTAAATACACCCAATGACTTTTTATGCCCAACTTCCATTTATTGCTGTCAGGTGGTTTATATAAATGTTTGCACTACAACGCTTACTCAAAACAACAGATTTCATGACTTGTTTATGGCAATAAATTCTGATTCTGATTTCATAAACCCCAATTCTTTTTATCAGGAAGTAACCCTTTTCAAAAGAATTGTTGTCCAGTGTTACCAGCCACATCTTGTTCCCCTAATAAGAATGAGTTCTTACGTGTGAATAAGGTGAAATATAAGACACTGATCAACACAAGGACTCGTCTTGCCATGATCGAATTCTTCAAGGAGTCACCACGAAGTTCCTGAGGACCTCTCTCTTTCTCGCTCCCTTCAGACGGTGACCACTGCAGAAGTGCATTGACAGACACCGCTGGCAGACTGATCCCTCCTCCCTCCCCACCCAACCGCTCTCCTTCCTTCACAGATGCTTCCTTCATTGAGAAAGATATCCAGCAGTCTGGACAGAGTTTGTGGCAATTGAAGGTCAGATCATTTCACAAAAGCATTGTCCAATCAAGACCATTTCTGGTTACCTCCAGGTCGTGACAAAATGAGCGACACTAAAATCCACAAAAAGCACCTCTCAATTTAACCCCCTTCTCCACCCTCTCACACCACCACCCCCACCCCAAATTCCACACCCCACACCCCCCAGCTCTCTCACATTCCAAGATGACATCTGAGGTGTACGGTTCGCGCCACTGCAGAGTCGAGAAGGTGACTTCCCTTGTGGTTACGATTGAGGAAGTTCTACTCTGCAGAATCTCGCCTGCAGGTTTAAGTTCTCTGTTTCATTGTAGGAATTTTGCAATTATGTTCAGGTCCTTCCTCAAGTACGGGTTACAGGTTGGATTTCCATGATTAAAATGGAAGCAGAACCAGAATTTATTGTCGTGAACACGTCACAAAATTCGTTGTGTTGCGGCAGCTCTGCAGGGCAAACATTCGTATAAACCACCTTCCAACAATAAATAACAAAAGTGCATGAAAAGCAAGGCCACGTCTGGGGTTCACTGCCCATTTTGGAATCTGACGGTGGAAGGGAAGAAGCCGCCCTCGTGCTGCTGGGTGCTCGTCTTCAGGGTTCGGGACCTTTTCCCCCGATGGTAGCAGAGTGAAGAGGGCGCAGCCTGGGTGGTGGGGGATAGAGGGTGCTTTCTTAAGGCACTGCTGCCCCCCCCCGAAGGAGTGATCTGGTGCCCATGATGTCACAGGCTGACTTGACAACCCTCTGGAGTTGTCCCAAGCATTGGCGCCTTCGCACCAGGGAGTGATGCAACCGGCAAGAATGCTCTCCACGGTAGAAGTTTTTGAGAGTCTTTGGTGATGTACCGAATCTCCTCACAAAGTATAGCAGTTGACGAGCCTTGGTGATTGCATCGACATGGAGGCCCCAGGACAGATCCTCAGATTTGGTCACATCTCTTGCACGGCTTGTTCACGGGGGTCCTAAATCCTAAATACCCATCCCCCCACCCCAACAGGCCATACATCTGAGCCCAAACATCGTCAGCACTGCATTTTTCTCCCTGACCAGAGTTTCATTGTACGTTATCTACACCGGAGAACCTCCTTCACTTTTATCCAAAGACTGTCCCCATACTTCACCCCACAGTTCACAGAATGCTCAAAACCCACTGACCAATTACCCCCCGAGCTCGCTGACCAATTACATTGGAAGATTTTGCATCCTGAACACTTTTGGAGGTATTTTATACATTTTTGGGTTGCTGACCGCGTAAATCACCTTAAAATTTTCCTATCGTGTACCGGTTTTTTTAAGATATTTTTGTGAGTTCCTGGAAGATAGAGGCTGCTTTCTTGCTGACGTCCTCGATGGGGTGGAGACATGCCCATGATATCGCTGGCTGAGTTCGCCACTCCTCCCACCCTGTTCATGGGCACCTCCACACCAGATAGAATGCTCTCCGCAGTGCAACGTTTTTGAGGATCTTTGGTGACCCCTGCACTGACATTTAAAATCCAGTAGCAACATTTTCTCCAAGCTGGTCCATTCAGCCCTTCTAGTCTGTGCCCCAACTCACTGACCTGCACTTGGACCATGTCCCTCCATACCCCTCCCATCCATGTACCTATCCAATTTTTTCTTAAATATTAAATTTGAGTCCATGTTCACCACTTCAGCTGGCAGCTTGTTCCACACTTCCACTGCTCTCTGTGTGAAAAGTTCCCCCTAAACCTTTCCCCCTTCACCCTTATCCCATGTCTTCTGGTTTGTATCTCACCGACCCTCAGTGGAAAAAGCTGACCATGTTGTGGCCGTCATGGATTCATGGCTAAGGGATAGATGTCATTGGGAGTTGAACGTCCAAGGATACACAGTGTATGAAGAGGATAGGGGGTGTTGGTAGGGAACAGTATTTAAACACAAGAGGTGACAGAGAATTAGAAGATTATAGAATCATTGTGGGTTGAGTTAAGAAATGGCGAGGGTAAAAAGGGACTGTGGAGTTATAAAAAGACTTACATCCAGTAGTTGGGATGTGGACAGCAAATTACAGCAGCAAATAGAAAAGGTGTGCCAGAAGGGCAAATTTATGGTGGTCATGGGGGATTTTAACATGCAAGTGGATTGGGTAAACCAAGATGGGACTGGATCTCAAGTGTTGATATACTGCGAGATGGTTCTTTAGAGCAATTTGTTGATGAGCCCACAAGGGGATTGACTTTTACTGGACTGAACATTGCGTGATGCATCAGGGGTGATGAGGGAGTAAAGGGAACCATTAGTGGGTAGTGATCACAATACGATCGAGTACAAACCGAGATATCACAAGGAGGAACTAAAGTCAGATGTGTCCAAGTAAAGGGAATTACAGGGGCATGAGAGAGGATCCAGAAGGGGGCACTAGTAGGGTGGAGGGCAGAGCCCCAATGGATGGAGTCTCTGCAAGAAATGGGGAAGGTCCAGACCAAAAAACGGGAAATATCCGAATGGAAAATAACACCAACTGTGGCTGACGAGGGAAGTCAGAGCAGCAAAAGGCAAGGAAGCAAAAAACTAGTGGGAAGATAGAGGATTGGGAGATTTTTTAAAACTTGCAGAAGGTAACCAAAAATATTCGCGGGAGCATGAGCTACAAAAATCTTCTCCTGCAGAGACGTGAGAAAAAATTCTTAAACTAGTTAATGCCTCATCAATGTGGTCATACATGGGGTGCATATGTCTAAGGACAAGCTTACCTGTATTTTCCCTGATTTTAGCCAAATCTATGCCAGGAGTAATTCACAAGTGGCTTCATTGACCCTTATGTTTTGGTCCTGTCCGGTTTTGGAAAGATATCTTTGTCCTCTTTCAGCAATTAATTTGCAGCCAAATCCTTTAACTGTTCTTTCTGGAGTTTTAGGAGCGGATGGAGGTCATTGTCTGGCTTCTTCTCATCAGACGATCACTTTTAACCACCCTGATGGCCAGGAGAACAACTCTTCTAAGACGGAAGACCCCACTCCATCTGCGATAGCCCAGTGGTCTTTCTCAAACCATCGGAACTTAGAGAGAATCAGAATGGCACATTTGATGCCTCCATTTAATCTTGGTGCCCAGGCATACAACATTTTCATCTAAGATCATTTGTAATGTTTTCTTTTTTATCTTTATATTTAAATCTTGTTCCCATTTTTGTTTAGTTTTACCATTTGTTTCCTCATTCTCCTTTTCTTGCAGTTTAATATACATATTTGTTAAAAATCTTTTGATTATCATTGTATCTGTAATCACATATTCAAAGTTACTTCCCTCTTGTAACCTCAGAATGCTTCCTAATTTGTCCTTCAAGTAGGATCTCAATTGGTAATATGCCAGCACTGTATCTTGAGTTATATTGTATTTATCTTTCATTTGTTCAAAGGATAATAATCTATTTCCTGAAAAACAATTTTCTATTCTTTTGATCCCTTTTTTCTCCCATTCTCTAAAGGAAAGGTTATCTATTGTAAAAGGGAGTAACTTATTTTGCGTCAATATTAGTTTTGGTAATTGATAATTTGTTTTATTTCTTTCTACATGAACCTTCTTCCAAATATTGAGTAGATGATGTCATACTGGAGAACTTCTATGTTGTACCAATTTTTCATCCCATTTATATAATATGTGTTCAGGTATCTTTTCCCCTATTTTATCTAATTCTAATCTAGTCCAATCTGGCTTTTCCCTTGTTTGATAAAAATCTGATAGGTATCTTAATTGTGCGGCTCTATAATAATTTTTAAAGTTTGGCAGTTGTAAGCCTCCTTGTTTATATCATTCTGTTAATTTATCTAGTGCTATCCTCGGTTTCCCCCCTTTCCATAAAAATTTCCTTATTATTTTCTTTAACTCCTTGAAGAATTTCTCTGTCAAGTGTATTGGCAATGCCTGAAATACGTATAATATCATTGGAAAAATGTTCATTTTAATACAGTTTATCCTTCCTATTAGTGTTAGTGGTAAATCTTTCCAATGCTCTAAATCGTCCTGTAATTTTTTCATTAGTGGATAATAATTGAGTTTATATAGTTCGCCGAGATTTTTATTCATTTGTATACCTAGGTATCTTATTGCTTGCATTTGCCATCTGAATGGTGATTCCTTCTTAAATTTTGAGAAATCCGCATTATTCATAGGCATTGCTTCACTTTTATTTACGTTAATCTTGTAACCCGACACTGCTCCATATTCCTTCAATTTCTTATATAATTCTTTGATTGATAGTTCTGGTTCTGTTAAGTATACTATAACATCATCCGCAAATAAACTGATTTTATATTCCTTATCTTTTATTTTTATCCCTTTTATATTATTTTCTGTTCTTATCAATTCTGCTGGTGGTTCTATAGCTAATGTGAACAATAAAGGTGATAGTGGGCATCCCTGCCGTGTTGACCTGCTTAAGTTAAATTGCTTTGATATATATCCATTTACTGTCACTTTCGCCAATGGTCCCTTATATAATGCTTTAATCCAATGAATATACTTCTCTGGTAAACTGAATTTTTGCAATACTTTGAATAAATAATTCCATTCTACTCTGTCAAAGGCCTTCTCTGCGTCTAAAGCAACTGCTACTGTTGGCGCTTTACTCCCTTCAACTGCATGAATTAAGTTAATAAATTTACAAATATTGTCTGTTGTGCGTCTTTTTTTAATAAATCCAGTTTGGTCTAGATTTACCATTTTCGGTACATACTCTGCTAATGTGTTTGCTAATAATTTAGCTATTATCTTATAATCTGTGTTAAGTAAAGATATTGGTCTATATGACGCTGGTGTGAGTGGATCTTTCCCTTGCTTTAGTATTACTGTAATTATTGCTGTTTTACATGAATCTGGTAAGCTTTGTGTTTTATCAATCTGGTTGATTACTTCCAGGAGGGGAGGAATTAATAAATCTTTAAATGTTTCATAGAATTCTATTGGGAATCCATCCTCTCCTGGTGATTTATTATTTGGTAATTTTTTTATTATCTCTTGTATTTCTACTATGCCAAATGGTTCTGTTAATTTATTTTGTTCCTCTATTTGTAGTTTTGGTAGTTCAATTTTAGTTAGAAATTCATCTATTTTCCCTTCTTTCCCTTCATTTTCAGTTTGGTATAATTGTTCATAGAATTCTATAAAGTTTTCCTTGATCTCCTTTGGATTATATGTGATTTGTTTGTCTTTTTTCCTTGATGCCAATACCATTTTCTTAGCTTGTTCTGTCTTAAGCTGCCATGCTAGAATTTTGTGCGTTTTTTCCCCTAGTTCATAATATTTCTGTTTTGTCTTCATTATGTTCTTCTCCACCTTATATGTTTGTAGTGTTTCATATTTTATTTTTTTATCTGCCAATTCTCTTCTTTTAGTTGTATCTTCCTTCATTGCTAATTGTTTTTCTATATTTACTATTTCCCTTTCCAACCGCTCTGTTTCCTGATTATAGTCCTTCTTCATCTTGGTTACATAACTTATTATTTGCCCTCTAATGAACGCTTTCATTGCATCCCATAGTATAAACTTATCTTTCACTGATTCCGTATTTATTTCAAAATACATTTTAATTTGTCTTTCAATGAATTCTCTAAAATCCTGCCTTTTGAGTAACATGGAGTTTAATTTCCATCTATACATTCTTGGAGGAATGTCCTCTAACTTTATTGTCAATATTAAGGGTGAATGGTCCGATAATTTTCTAGCTTTATATTCTGTTTTTCTTACTCTATCTTGCATACGAGCTGATAACAAAAATAGGTCTATTCTTGAGTATGTTTTATGTCTAGCCGAGTAATATGAATATTCCTTTTCCTTTGGGTGTTGTTTCCTCCATATATCCAAAAGTTGCATTTCTTCCATTGATTTAATTATAAATTTGGTTACTTTGTTCTTTTTGTTAATTTTTTTCCCAATTTTGTCCATATTTGAATCCAAATTCAGGTTGAAATCCCCTCCTATTAATATGTTCCCTTGCGTATCTGCTATCTTCAAAAAAATATCTTGCATAAACTTTTGATCTTCTTCGTTAGGTGAATATACATTGAGTAGATTCCAAAACTCCGAATATATCTGACATTTTATCGTTACATATCTCCCTGTTGGATCTATTATTTCCTCTTCTATTTTAATTGGCACATTTTTACTAATTAATATAGCTACTCCTCTTGCTTTTGAATTATACAACACTGCTGTTACGTGTCCTACCCAATCTCTCTTTAATTTCTTGTGCTCCAATTCAGTTAAATGTGTTTCTTGCACAAATGCTATATCAATTTTTTCTTTTTTCAGTAAATTTAGCAGTTTCTTCCTTTTAATTTGGTTATGTATTCCGTTAATATTTAAAGTCATATAGTTCAGCGTAGCCATTTTATACTTCGTTTATCTTCCCTTTCCGTTTCTCCATCATTACCTTTCCTTCTTATCCATTTCTGCTTTCTTGTTTTGAACACTTTATAAGGCAACATTTCTAAAACATCAAACATTTTCCCTATTCTCCTATTTAAAACTTCTTTAACCCCATTCTCCCCTCCCCCTCCTGAGTTGTCCTTTATCCCTTGTCGCACAACCACATCTCCCCTCTCCATTTGGATTTGCGAATTCACTCGCAAACATCAGCTGATTTTGCAGTGACCGTAACTCCTCCCCACCCAGCCCCCCCAGAAAAGATTTCAATTTTCATATGTAACAAAGGTCACTCTTTTAATTCCCTCCTTATTCCCTCTATTCCCTTTCCCTCCCTTATTAATTCTTGTCTATACTCTATATATTTTCCTCTAAATACGGATACATTCATGTATGCACACTGTATATATATTTATATATATATATATATATATATATATATATATATATACACACATATACCCCTTTACACACATACATATAGACCGTGGTCATTTTTACTCTTATTACATGTCTTCATCTCTCTGCTTGTTTTGTAGTTGTTCTGCAAATTTCCTTGCTTCCTCTGGATCCGAGAATAGTCTGTTTTGTTGCCCTGGAATAATTATTTTAAGTACCGCTGGGTACCTTAACATAAATTTATATCCTTTTTTCCATAAGATCGTTTTCGCTGTATTGAACTCCTTCCTCTTCTTCAGGAGTTCAAAACTTATGTCTGGATAGAAAAAAATTTTTTGACCTTTATATTCCAGTGGCTTTTTGTCCTCTCTTACTTTCTTCATTGCTTTCTCCAATATATTTTCTCTTGTTGTATATCTTAAGAATTTTACTAAAATGGATCTCGGTTTTTGCTGCGGTTGTGGTTTCGGGGCTAAAGTTCTATGTGCCCTCTCTATTTCCATTTCTTCCTGTAATTCTGGTCTTCCCAGGACCCTGGGGATCCAATCTTTTATAAATTCTCTCATATTCTTCCCTTCTTCATCTTCCTTAAGGCCCACTATCTTTATATTATTTCTTCTATTATAGTTTTCCATTATATCTATCTTCTGAGCTAACAGCTCCTGTGCCCCTTTAGCTTTTTTATTAGATTCTTCTAATTTCTCTTTTAAGTCTTTTACTTCCATATCTACAAATGTTTCTCGTTTTTCCATATTTTCCACTCTTTTTGCCAATTCTGATATGGCCACTTCCATTTTATTCATTCTTTCTTCTGCATTCTTAATTCTTCTTTTTATCTCATCAAATTCTTGTAATTGCCATTCTTTCACTGATTCCATATATTCTTTAAAAAAAGCTACATCCATTGTCTTGCTTTTCTCTTCTTCTTTTACTTCTTTCTGTTCTTCTTCTTCCTCTGGGTTGACCATCTGTTGTTTCCTTGTTTTCTTTTTACCCTCTTCTTTCTTGTTGTCGTTATTTTCTCTGTTCTGCACCTGCTGCTGTGCTGCAGGTGTCTCTCTCAGCTGTGGAGATCGACTCCGCAGCTGTTCCCCCCTCCCGTCAGTGTGTTTTTTTTCATGCGCATCGCACATGCGCGACTCATCGCGCATGCGCGGTTGCACACTTTTACTCGGCTCTGCGAGCCATTTTTGTAGTCCCGAGCCCGGGACTTCCACTGACCTGTGGGAGCGGGCTTCTCTCTCTCCGGCGGGCCTCTTCGGACAGGTAAGGCCTTCACCTTCTTCTTCCGAAGTCTTTCCTTCTTCTTTTCTTCCCGTTGATTTTGGTTTTTCTTTCTTCGCTGCCATTTTCTTCACACTTTTACTTTTACTTTGTTTGGTTTTTAAGTTTGTGCCTTTGCTTTTTCTCTATCTTTTTTTAACTTTTCTGGAGAGGGCTGGAGTTCCCCTACCGGCCACTACTCCATCATGTGACTCCCCTCTTGTAATGTTTTCTTCAAGATAAGATAGAGGTAGGACATTTGGTTTCACTGAGAGGTGAGACAAGATTCAGGGGAATAGATTTAAGACAGAGATGAGGTAAAAACTGGCTTTTCCCGGAGAGTTGTAAATCCGTGGAATTGTCTGCCCAGAGAAGTGGTGGAGGTGACTTCATTAAATGTATTTAAGGTTCAGCGAGATAGATCTTTACATCAAAAAGGCCCATGGGACGCTGGGCTTCATTAATCGGGGGATTGAGTTCAAGAGTCAAGAGGTCATGTGGCAACTCTACAAATCTCTGGTGAACCCCACTTAGAGTATTGTGTTCAGTTCTGGCCACCTCATTATAGGAAGGATGTGGAAGCTGTGGTGAGGGGGCAGAGGAGATTGGAAAATAAATCTTATGAGACAAGGTTCTCAGAGCTGGGACTTTTCTCTTCGGAGTGAAGAAGGATGAGAGGAGACTTGATGGAGGTCGACAAGATTCTGAGAGGGTGGACGGCCGGTGCCTTTTACCTAGGGCTGGAGCTGCAAACACCAGAGGACGTCTGGACAAGGTGAAGGGAGGGAAGTTTAGGGGAGATGGCAGGGGTAGGTTTTTTTACACAGAGAGGGGTGGGGGCCTGGGATGCCTCGCCAGGGGATGGTGGTGGAGGCTGGAACATTTAAGAGACTCTTAGATTCAGGGATGAAAGAAAAATAGAGGGTTGCTGGGTAGGAAGGGCTTCATTCTATTTTTGGTAAATATCTACAGGTAGTCACAACTTTGATAGAATGCACTGTGCTGTTACGTTCTAGAACATTTAAATTTCATAATGAGTATCATGTCCCACAGGTACATTGGCAATTCTGCCATTCCCCGAATCAACACCTTTTTTAAAAAAAATCCATGTTCACCCAAGAATACTCCAAGCTCACAACAACGCAACTGCACTTAATTGGCCTCATTAGGGATTTCATGGAGACATATATTTAGGTCTCTCTTGGCATTGGGCAACATCGAGGTTGCAGGCAGTGAAACGATGCATGAACCATCAAAGGGTCTAGTGTACGCCATTTACTATCCCATTCTTGCCGCTGTGGGAATTCCAGGTATGACCTTGGAATCTCGCTTGAATTACGCATCTTTTGGTGAGCTTGTCTTTGCATGTTTTTTTTTGCTCCCCGAGTTCGAATCCTCACAACGGTTGCTCAGGAGGCATCAAGTGAACAGCTCTGTAGCCAAGCTTGCAACGGTCCGAAGGTCAGTGGAGGAGCAGGTGGCATGAGGGAACCGGGAGGAAGCAGAAAGATGTGGGCAGATCAGGAGACTGGGTAGAGAAGCAGGAAATTAAATGCAGTGTTGGAAAGTGAATGGTCATGCACTTCGGTAGAAGAAATAAACAGTTTTCCAAATGGGGAGAAAATTGAAAATCCCCAGATGCAAAGGGGACCTCAGGCTCCTCGTGCAGGACGGCCTGAAGGTTGCAGGTCGAGTCGGGGGTGAAGAAGGCAAATGCAACACTGACATTCATTTTAAGAAGAATTGAATATAAGAGCAGGGATGTGATGTTGAGGCTTTATAAGACCTTGGTGACACCTCACGTGAAGAATTGAAGCAGTTTTAGGCTCCTCACTGCTGACGTTGGAGACAGTTCAGAGGAGGTTCACGAGGACGATTCCGGGATCGAAAGGGAGACAGTGGTTTTCAATGTTTTCCTTTCCACTCACATCCCACTTTAAGTATTCCCGATGCCATCGATGCTCTGTGATTAGTAAGGCATTACTTGAGGCACTCTGTGGGTGGAAAGAAAAAGTTTGAAAACCACTGTTTTCACCATCCCTCATCGACTCGTTACGTGCACGGTTTCCGGACTCCAAAGAAAATGGGCCAATTACCATTTTTCTCAAGCAAAATATTTCAGTAATAAATGGGTCTAGAGCAGTGATTCTCAACCTTCCCCTCCCACTCATGTCCCACCTTTAGAAATCCCTCACTAATCACTGAGTACCAATGGCATCAGGATGACTTAAAGTGGGATGTGAGTGGAAAGAAAAAGGTTGAGAACCATTGGGTTAGAAGAATGAGGGGATATTTGATAGATGTATACAAAATTATGAGGGTTATAGACAGAGTAAATGAAAATAGGCTTTTTCCACTGATTTTATTTCAGCCCGTGACAAAGGGCTCAAGCCCAAAACATCAGTTCTGTATCTTTATCTTTGCTGTATAAAGGACACTGTTTGACCCCTGAGTTTCTCCAGCGTCATGTTTTCACTTCAACCACGGGGTCTGAAGAATTTCGCGTTTTACTTTTTCCAATCAGGGTCAGTGAGATACAAATCGGAGGTCATGGGTTCTGGGTGAGAGGGGGAAAGTTTAGGGGGAACTTCTTCACACAGAGAGCAATGGGAGTGTGGAACGAGCTGAAGTGGTGAATGCGGGCTCAATTTTAACATTTAAAAAGTATTTGGACAGGAACATGGATGAAGGGAGGTATAGAGGGATATGGACCAGGTGGAAGTTAATGGGACTAAGCAGAATCACAGTTAAGCACAGACTAGAAGGGCCGAAGGGCCTGTTTTCTGTGCTCTAATGTTCCATATGAGGAATGTTTGATGGCTCTTGCCCTTCACTCAATGGAATTTAGGAGAATGGATAGGAGGGGTCTGGAGAGTCATGGATTGCGAGCAGGTCAGTGGGACTAGCTAGTTTTATTGGTCAGCACAGACCAGAAGGGTCGAATGGCCTGTTTTTCTGTGCTGTAATATTCTCTGGTTCTATGAATCTCATTGAAACATATCAAACGATGAAAAGCACTGACGAAGCCGACGTAGAAAGTTTGTTTCCCCACAGTGGGAGAGTCCAGGACAAGAGGGTGCAACTTCAGGATTGAAGGGCAGAGACACAGAGGAATTTCTTCAGCCAGAGGGCGGTTATGGAGGCCGGACCATCGATAGATTGACAGGTTCTTGATTAGCTGGGGCACCAAGGGTTATGGGGAGAAGGCCAGGCAGCGGGGCTGAGAGGGAGAATGGTCCAGCTCTCGATTGATGTGACTCAAATGGCTGAATGGTCTAGTTCTGCTCCCAATATCTCGGAATCCTGTGATTGGCTTGTGCTCTCAGTTGGGCAGTGCATAACTCCAATTGCCAAGTGTTTCATTGTTTCTCCCCCGGCTTCATTTAATCTCATTATATTTCAGCCAACATTGCCGCCATCACAATTCTGTCCCAGGGAAAATGCGGCCTCTCCAAATGCATCTCCTACTATCTGGTGGGGATGGCAGTGTCCGACCTTCTCGTCCTCCTCACCGGGGTTCTACTCAACAAGATCATTGGCATTTACTTCACAGGGAGCCACCTGTCCACCACGCCGATATGCAGTTTAAAAATTGTTCTCATTTATGCCTCCCGGGATGTCTCTGTGTGGCTGACAGTCGCTTTCACCTTCGACCGTTTCGTGGCCATTTGCTGGCGAAAACTGAGAACTTGGTATTGCAGGCAACAGGTGGCGGCAGGGGTGGTCTGGACTGTATTCGCCCTGAGCTGCTTGCAAAATGTCCCATGGTACTTTAAGTTTGAACCTTTGTACATTATCAACGGGACGCCATGGTACTGCCACACAAAACCCAGTTTCTACACCACCCCGTCGTGGATCATATTTCAAGCATCTAATTACATTGCTACCCCCTTCCTCCCCTTCTTTCTCATCCTATCCCTCAATGCCCTGACCATCAGGTTCATTGTGGCGGCAAGCAAGACCCGCAAAGCTCTCCGCCGCCACAGTAACCATGCGGATCCCAGGGACTCAGAAATGGAGAACAGGAAGAGGTCCATCGTTTTGCTTTTCACCATCTCTGGCAGTTTCGTGCTCCTGTGGATGACGTTTCTTGTCCACTTCCTTTACTACCGCATCACAAGCACCCTATACTACTCGGGTTACAACGACCCCGTATTCATCATGCAGGAGGTGGGCTATATGCTGATGCTTCTCAGCTGCTGCACCAACACCTGCATTTATGCGGTGACCCAGCGCAGGTTCAGAGAGGAGTTGAAACCATTACTGAAGCGCCCACTACTCTGGGCAACAAGCCTCTTCCGAAGGTTGGCTTCCCAATTATGATCGACGGCTTCAAGCTGACCACAAAAGATCATTTCAGATTTGCTGAGGAAAGTTGGAGAAACAGTCAATTGACTTTGATTGACTTTAGCGCGTTTAATCGTACCGTGACACTGGCACGTTGCATCTGTTCAACTGACCTAAGAATGTTTTGCCGCTGATTTTCATTTATACTTGGCATCTGATGCCTCTCTTCTCGGTGTCCAACCACTGAACAATTAATTTTTTTCCCAAATAAAATTGGGGATTACTCTCAGCTGAACACAAAGTTCAGGTTTGCTGCAGGACATCAAAGAAACATTATTATTATTGAATTTAATGGTCAGGATATTGCTAGGGCTTGAGGAATTGAAAGTAAGAAAATGCGATGCTGGAGAAACTCAGCAGGCCAAACTGTGTCCTTTACCATATATAACCATATAACAATTACAGTACAGAAACAGGCCATCTTAGCCCCTCTAGTCCGCACCGATCTAAGTGAAACTTCACTAGTCCCACCTACCCGCTCCATATCCATAACCCTCCAACCCCCTCACATCCATGCACTCATCCAATCTCCTCTTAAATGACAGCATTGACCCTGCTGCAACCACCTCTTTCGGAAGGTCATTCCACTCAGCCACCGCTCTCTGAGTGAAGAAGCCCCCTCTCAAGTTATTCTAACATTTTTCCCCCTAACCCTTAACTTATGACCCAATCTTGCCTACCATCAAGGGGAAGAGCCTATTCATATCTATCCCCCTCATAATTTTAAACACCTCTATCAAATCCCCCCTCAACCTTCTACGCTCCAATGAATAAAGACCCAGTCTACTCAATCTTTCTCCGTATTCTCGATACTGCAATCCAGGCAACACTTTAGTCAATCTTTACAGGGCAAAAATAAAGATATGTCGTATTGAAACATGATGTCTTTATTGGACACCAAATTAGCCAAGTTCAGCCCGAAAGCAGTCTCCAGGGGTCTCCATCCAACAAAGGGATGCATCAACTTTTGTACACTTGAGTAAACTAAAAGATTACATCGTTATTCTACCTATTAGGTAAGTAACACCCCCTTGTGTCCCCATCCCCTCTATAAGAACCCTGGGTAATCTTTACTCCACATTCAGCAAAAACATTCCTTATCTGCACAGCCTGCATTCCAAAGCCTTATGAAGGTCCTGCTGGGCTGAATTATATCCATGGAGCCTCTCCTTAATCTCTCAGACATCAGGCTTCCATTTTAATTCACCTTAATTATTTTAATATTCACTTACAGACACATAGTCGACATTTAGGCCTTGAGCCCTTCATCAAGGTGTGGGGAAATGTTGGCAGGCTCCCTTACCTTGATGAGGGTCTCGAGCCCGAAATGTCGGTTACTTTTGCTACATAAAGGACACTGTTTGTAACTGCTGAGTTTCTCCAGTGCCACGTCTTTACTTCAGCCAACGGACTTCCGTGTTTCACTTGAGGGACAGGGAGATAGTGGCGGGGATTAACCTAGACCAGACAAGTTAGAGGGTGCCCAGACGGAATATTAGGTGTGGTTCCTCCAATTTGCGGGTGGTCTCCATCTAGCAGTGTCAGATATGTCAGTGTGGAGATAGGCAAGGAGTGCCTCCCTTTCCATCAATCGCCCTCTTGGCACCTACCCCTGTGACCGCAGGAGATGCTCCACTTGCGCCCACACCTCTTCCCCTCACCGCCATTCAGGGCCCCAAACAGTCCTTCTATGTGAAGCAACGCGTCACTTGGGAATCTACGGCATCCGGCGCTCCCATGGTGGTCTCCTGTACATCGGAGAGACTGGACACCGGCTGGGAGATCTCTTCAAGGAGCTCCTCGGCTCCATCCACTGCAAAAGCGGGGATCTCCCAGTGGCCACCCATTTCAATTCCCCACCCGGTTCCCACAGGGGAAAACAGTGGACTTCAGATTCATCAGCGACAGGAGTTAACAGCTGGGAAGCAACCCAAGTAAAATTGATGTGAAACAGTGGGAAACAGGGGCCAAGAAACTGGGGGATGGGAACAAGGGGTGAGAAACAGGGAGGGGCTGGAAACAGGGGGTGTGGAATAAGGGGTGAGAAATGGGGGTGGGCAGGGAACTGGGAGTGGGGAACTAGGGGTCTGGCACTAAGCTTGAGAAAAGGGTGGCAGGGAACTGGGGGCAGGGAACTAGGGGGGAACTGGGGGTGAGAAACTGGGATGTGAGGAACTAGGGGTAAGAAATGGGGTAGGGATCTGGGAGCAGGGAACTGGGGGGGGTTGGGGAACTAGGAGTGAGAAATAGGAGAGGTGGGGGACTGGGGGAAGTGAACTGGGGGTGGGAAACTAGGGATGTGGAACTAGGGGTGAGAAATGGGGGCGGGGAACTGAGGGCAGGGAATTGGTGGGTGGGGAACTAGGGGTAAAAAATAGGGGGGTGTGGAACTAGGGGTGGGGAACTGGGGGTGTAGAACTAGGGGTGAGAAATGGGGATGGGGAACTAGGGGTGGGGAACTGGGGGTGTAGAATTAGGGGTGAGAAATGGGGGAGGGGAACTAGGGGCGGGGAACTGGGGGTGTAGAACTAGGGATGAGAAACAGAGGGCAGCGAACTAGGGGTGTGGAACTAGGGGCGGGGAACTGGGGGGGGATGGGGAACTAGGGGTGAGAAATGGGGGGTGGGGAACTGGGGCAGAGAACTGGGGGTGGGGAGCGAGGGGTGAGAAATGGTGGGGTGGGAAACTGGAGCAGAAAACTGGGGGCTGGAAATAGGGTGCGGGAAGAAGAGGGCGGTATCGAGGGGCTAGAAATGGGGCAGAATACAGGGGATGGGAATGGGGGGAGGGGTGGGTGGGAAACAGGAAGTGGAATAGAGAAGGTGCAAAGCCTCGTGGTCTATTGCTGAGATCCAGCTTTGCTGCAGGAATTTGGGGTTGAGCCAAGAAGATGTGGTCATTTCCGTCACTCTTAATCACTAACAAATTCGATGTAATGACTAAATGTCATTCAGGTCCTGATCCCCTCTGCTTCATTTCAACGCATAAAGGAGATATTTCTTTTGTCAAATGCAGGAAAAGTGTCGGAAATGATTCACTTTTGCTTCCAACTCTTCTTTTCTGGTGGTAAGTTCAAAAAACTAAGTAGCTCTCTGTGCTAATTTTAATTGGGTGCTGTGGTTAATGTTGATGGATGGCTTGTAGCAGAGCAGAATTCAAGTTCCAGTTTCAGCTTCTCAGGGCCGTGGGCTCAGCCTGCTTTGGTTCACGTTACTGACCCATGACTCCGGCATCGGGTCCAGCTCCAGCAGGGTTGTCACATTCACCGATAGCACGGCCGTCCTCGCCCTGCAGAGAAGAGGGGGAAACTCTTGTGAAGTGGTGCGAGAGCAGTGACTGGGAGCCTCAAGATGAGGGAGGTGAACGTGGACTTCAGGAAGACCAGAAGCGACCACTCTCCCCACAAGTCCAGGCTCCCCGGAGTTCTCTCGACTTGTGACCTCTCGTGAACGCACAACATCTCCTCAGGAGTCAGTGGAGGTTCAGAACGACATCAGAAACCCCGGCAAATTTCAACAGAGGTGTTGGTGGAAAGTGCGCTGACCGGTTGCATCACGGTCTGGTACGGGGGACACCAATGCCCTCTGAGCATAAAGCCCCGCAAAAGGTAGTGGACACATAGGCAAAACCCTCCCCACCATCGAGAACATCTCCGGGGAACATTCGGAGAGTAGCAGTGATTATCAAGGACCCACACCGCCCAGCACACGCTCTGTTCTCGCTGCTGCCATCAGGAAAAAGGTGCAGGTACCAGAAGACTCGCCCCCTACCAGGTACAGGAACAGCAGCTCCCCCTCCACCATCAGACCCCTCAATCAGAGATTCATTTAAGGACCCTGATTTTTGCACTTCACTGATTTCTCTCTCTCTGTATTGCACAGTCAGTTTGTTTACATTTCTTTATCTGTTTACGCTGTGTACAGATTTTTGTTATCTGCACATCCAATCAGTGGTAATCAGTGGCCCACAGGAGAAAAAGAATCTTAGGATTGTAGGTGAGGTGATGTACCTGACAATAAATCTGAAATCTGAATCTCTTTGCAGCTCTGGGAGTTCAAACCATTGCTGAGGAAGGACTTCTGGTTGGAAGAGCCGGCGATGAAATGAGCCTACCTTGCTCTTTCGCCGGCACTTTCATGAATCTAACCCTGGTCCAAGTGACATGGCTGAAGAAAACCGACGGCGGGAATGTGAACCTGGCCGTGTACAACCCCCAGTACGGGATGAGCTACCCTTCCAGGTCCAGCCGGGTCACGATGGCCAACTCTCCCACCCTGAGCTACACGCTGACCATCACCCCCTTGCAGTTGAGTGACCAAGGCCTTTACAACTGTGAAGTTAACACGTTTCCTGACGGCAAGCTGGAATTCCTCACCGATTTGACTGTTCTAGGTAGGCGACCGTGCCAGGCAGACCGTTGGCGCTGAAACCGGACGGTCTGTTTTGCGCTGTGAGGTGACGTTGCAATAAAAGTAAACCCATTCCAAAGACAAAATAATGCAAAGTAATGCAAGATTTAGATTTCAGATTTGTTATCAGAGCACATACATGGTATCACGTCCATCCCTGAGATTATTTCTCCTGCAGGCAAGGCAAAATTCCCACTTATTGGTAGTGCAAGAAATGAACTGTACACATAAACAAATAAAGAAATGTAAACAAACTGTGCAATACAGAGAGGAAAAAAATGCAAAGTCAAAAGTCCTTAAACGAGTCCCTGATTGAGTTTGTGGTTGAGGAGTCTGGTGGTGGAGGGGGGAGCAGCTGTTCCTGAACCTGGTGGGGGCGAGTCTTGTGGACCCAAGACCCTCTTTACTGATGAGAACAGAGAGTGTGCTGTGTGGATCCTTGACGATCGCTGCTGCTCTCCAACGGCAACGATTCCCTGGTAGGTGTACCCAAAGCTCTCTTCACAACCCTGCCCACCTGTGATGCCACTTTCAGGGAATTCTGTATCTGTATTCACAGATCCCTCTGTTCTACAGCACTCCTCGGTGCCCAGCCGTTCACCGTGTACGTCCGACCTTAGTTTGTCCTTCCAACGTGCCACATCTCATGCCTGTCTGCATTAAATTCCATCAGCCATTTTGCAGTCCACTTTTCCGTCTGGTCCATATCCCTCTACAAGCTTTGAAAACCTTCCGTACAGACCCCAGAACCACAAGAATCAAAATCTATTTATCATGAACATGTCAGGAAATGTGTTGTTTTGCAGTAGCATTTCAGGGCAAAAGTTTCTACGTAACTTTTTAAAAAATAAATAAATTTGTGCAAAAAGAAGAGAAAGTGAGGCTGTGTCTGTGGTTCACTGTCCGATCAGGAATCTGATGGCAGGGGGTGGGGGAAGAAGCTTATACTCGTGCTGCTGGGTGCTCGTCTTCAGGCTCCTGTATCACCTTCCTGGTGGTAGCAGAGTGAAGAGGGCATGGTCTAGGGATGGTGGGGTGGGGGGGGATCCTTGAAGATAGAGGCTGCTTTCTTGAGACACCCCCTCTCATAGGCGTCCTTGACGGAGTGAAGTCTGATGCCCTGCGATGTCGCAGGCCAGGTTCACAACCCTCCGTTGGCCTTGTCCCGTCCTGTGCGTCGGCGCCTCTATGCCAGACCACGATGCAACTGGCCAGAATTTTCCCCACGGTGCACCTGTGGAGATTCTTTTGTTGTCTCAGCAAATCTCCTCAACTTCCTCACGGTCAAGCTGCTGGCAAGTCTTCTTTCGCGGTGGGAGGCCCCAGGGCAAATCCTCAGAGATGGCGGCACACAGGAATTTGAAGTTCTTGACCCTCTCCATTGCCCTCAATGAGGGCCAGTTTGTGTTTTCCTCATTTCCCCCCCCGCCCTCCCTGAAGTCCACAATTACTTTCTTAGTTTTGCCATTGTTGAGTTCAAGGTTGTTGCTGTGATGAGCTGATCTACCTCCCTCCTGTACGCTTCCTCATTGTACAGAGGATGTGGAAAGGCTGCAGAAGGATAGAGTTAAGTGAGGTGAGTGGGCAAAGGTCTGGCCGATGGAGTACAACGTTAGTAAATGCGAGGTCATCCACTTTGCTAGGAAAAATAGAAGAGCCGAAAGACTGCAGCAGGTGCTGTTGTGCAGAAGGACTTGGGAGGGCTCATGCATGAATCGCAAAAAGTTGGGTTGCAACAGGTACAACTAGTTATTAAGAAGGCAAATGTTGGCCTTCATCGCTAGAGGAATTGAATTCAAGAGCAGGGAGACCACACTACAACTGTACAAGGTCCTGGTGAAGCCACACCCGGAGCACTGGGTGCAGTTCTGGTCTCCGTACTTGAGGAAGGACAGTCTGGCCTTGGAGGCAGTGCAGAGGAGGGTTCACCAGGTCGATCCCGGAGATTAGGTGGGTTGACCTACGAGGAGAGACTAAATCGCCTGGGATTAGACTCACTCAAATTCTGAAGAATGAGGGGAGATCTTATAGAAACATATAAAATTATGAAAGGGATAGATAAGATAGAGGCAGGAGACTTATTTTCCCTGGGAGGAGAGACCAGAACTAGAGGGCACGGCCTCAAGATTCGGGGGAGTAGATTTAAGATGGAGATGAGGAAAAACTGTTCCCCCCCCCCAGAGAGAAGAGAATCTGTGCAATTCTCTACCCAAGGAAGCAGTTGAGGCGACTTCATTAAACATATTTAGATAGATTTTTAGATTAAAGAAGGGAGTTAAGGGACATGGGGAAAAGGCAGGTGGGTGGAGATGAGTCAATGGTCGGATCAACCGTGATCTCATTGAATGGGAGAGCAGGATTGATGGGCCGAATGGCCCACTCCTGCTCCTGTCTGGGCTTCAAAGTTCAGATAAATTGTCAGAGCACATACATGGCTTCACATACAACCCTGAGATTTTTTTTCAGGCCACCCAGGCAGAATTTCAACTTAATGGTAGTGCAAAAAAAAACTTCACTCAAAAGAGAGAATTGTAAACAAAATGGTATAAACTGACTGTTCAATACAGAAAATAAATATTCTGCAGTTAATAAAGTGCACAGGTCAGCATCCTTAAATGAGCCCCTGATTGAATTTGTCATTGAAAATTCTGATGGTGGAGGGGGAGTGGCTTTTCCTGAACCTGGTGGGGGCGAGTCTTGTGGTACCTACACCTCTTTCCTGATGCCAGCAGCGAGAAAAGAGCGTGTGCTGGGTGGTGTGGGTCCTTGATTATCGCCACTGCTACTCTCCGACGGCAGGGTTCCCCCCCCGTAGATGTTCTTGATGGTGGGAGAGGGTTTTGCCCGTGATGTCCTGGACTGTGTCCACTACCTCTTGGAGGGCTTTCCGCTCAGAGGGATGGGTGTCCCCCCACCAGACGGTGATGCAGCCACGCGCTGTCCACCACCTGGCGACAATTGTTTATTCTCTGCAATTCTTCTCTCTCCAGTGAAGCCGTTGAGCAAGGTGGCCGCGGTTCCGGCAGAGGCCGCACCACTCGAAGTTCCGGTGGCCAACTGCACAGCGGCCAATGGGAAACCGGCAGCAGGTATCGCTTGGATTATGGGAATTCCAGGAAACATCACCAACACGAGGATTGACCATGCAGATGGGACAGTTACCGTTCACAGCCAGTACAAAATAATACCCTCCAGCTCGGATGACGGCAGGAGTATGACTTGCCTGGTGACACACAAAGCCTTTGCAGAAGTGGTGAATTTGACTGTGACATTATCAGTGTCCTGTAAGTCCACAAAACCATAAGACATAGGAGCAGAAATAGGCCATTCAGCCCATCAAGTCTGCCTCATCATTTAATCATGAGCTGATCCATTCTCCCACTTAGCCCCACTCCCCATAATCTTTGATGCCCTGGCTAATCAAGGACCTGTCGATCTCTGCCTTAAATACACCCAATGACCCGGCCTCCACAATCACCTGTGGCATCAAATTCCACAGATACACCATAGAATATCACAGCACAGAAATGAGCTCTTTCGCCCCCTCTAGTCTATGCCAAACCATTTTTTTTGCCTAGTCTCACTGACCTGTACCCAATCCATGTCCTTCCATATCCCTCCCATCCAAATTCTTTTTCAATGTTAAAATTGAGCCCCCGCATTCACCACTTCAGCTCATTCCACACTCCCACCACTCTCTGTGTGAAGAATTTCCTGCTAAACCTTTCCCCTTTCCCTCTGAACCCATGTCCTCTGTATCTTACCTTCCTTCAGTTGAAAAAGCCTGTCTACATTTACTCTGTCTACCCCCCTCATAATTTTAAACCACCTCTCATTCTTCTATGCTTCAGGGAATAAAGTCCGAACCTGTTTAATCTTTCCCTGTGACTCAGTTCTTGAAGTCCAGGCAACATCCCAATAAATCTTCTCTGCCCTCTTTCTATCTTATTGAGATCTTTCCTGTAGTTCGGTGACCAAAACTGCACAAAATTCTCCAAATTTGGCCTCATCAATGTCTTGTACAACTTCACCATAACATCCCAACTCCTGCATGCAATACTTTGACTTATGAAGGCCAACGTGCCAAAAACTCTCTTTACAACCCTATCCATACTTACAGAGAATTCTGTATCTGTATTCCCAGATCCCTCTGTTCAACCGCACGTCTCAGTGCCTGACCGTTCACCGTGTATGTCCAACCTTGGTTTGTCCTTCCAAAATGCAACACCCCATACTTGTCTGGATTCCATCAGCCGTGGTCATCCACTGCATCCAGTGCTCCTCGACGTTGGAGAGACTGAGGCGCAGACCGGGAGACCCCGCTTCGTTGAGCGCCTCGGCTCCGCCCGCCGTGGCAGCACGGGCCTCCCAGTGGCCGCCTATTTTCAATTCCCCGCCCCATTCCCTCGCTGGCGTGCCTGCCCACTGTCTCGTGCACGGCCAGACGAAGACCACCTGCATATCAGAGGAACAACGCCTCATCTTCCATCTGGGCCGGTTTCCATTAACCCACCCCCCCAACCATCCCTTTGTCTCCTTTACTCTCTCTCTCTCTCTCTCTCTCTCTCTCTCTCTCTCTCTCTCTCTCTCTCTCAATCTCTCTCTCTCTCTCTCTCTCTCTCTCTCTCTCTCTCTCTCTCTCTCTTCCTTTTCACAGATCCAAACGCCCCCTTCCCCAATCAATTCTCAACTTGCCTCTCTCCTGTATCCTAGTTTAACACCTTGGTCTTCACTCCTCCCCCATCCCTCCCTCTTTTCAGATGTATATCGTGGTAACGAGCCTGTGCCACCCAATTTACACCCCATTAGCCTAGCCTACAGCCCCCCCCCACCCCAGCACATTTCGAACAGTGGGAGGAAACCAGAAGCACCCCCCCCCAGGAAATCCCACGCAGAGAACGTACCAACTCCTTACAGACAGTGCGGGATTCGACCCGGTCCAATCGCTGGCGCTGTAAAGGTATTTACAGCTGCACCACCCGTGACACCTGCCTGCTTTTTACTCACACCTTGAAGGGCTCAGGCCCGAAACATCATCAACATATCTTTGTTTCCTACGGAAGCTGAGTTCCCCCATCAAATCTTAATTTTAACTGCAATCACAGCGTCTGTGGACCTTTGTGTATTGTTGGTCTCCATTAATGATCCAAGATTCAGAATTCTTTTATTGTCATATAGAATATGTAATATTACACAAAATTGCCTTCGACATGCTGTAAGGCAGACAAGCCACCATTATTAGAGAAGCAAAAGAGCCCCCCGTCAGAGACACTGAATGTCTGTGGATTCGCCTGCCACATTCCTGCAGTCGCACGGACTCCTGTTCGATCCATCAGCTCCAGATCCGAAACCCCCACTGACTCGATATGGAAGCCCTTCAATGTGCTAGTCCCCTTTGGGAGCCCCTTCTTGCCCTCAACGCCCTCTTGAATTCCAGGCTCCGATACCTGATTCCCACTAGCGTGCCTCTGGCAGCCCGCAACCCATACCTGGCGTCAGGCCGCCCCCGCTGATCCGCAACCATGGCCATGGTCCTGTAGGGTTGTCTCCTCTGCTTTTCCTTCCAAACCTGGGGAGGCAGTGGGGGAGGGGAGGGGGGCGTGGCCATTTCTGGTGCCCTGCACCCCCACCCCCACCCCCGGAGTCTGCAACCCCCTCGAGGCCGCTGCCCAGCACAGGCCCGTAACTCGAGAGGCAGAGACTGAGTCACTGATTTATCCACAACGGACAGGGGCCTCATCCTGTGTTGTGGCCCAGGCTTTCTGGGGAAGGGGGTCAAGGCTTTATACAAGGTCAAAAGGGGAGGGGCCACTGGTGGAGTCACAGGACGGGGTGGAACAAGGAATACAGCAGGTTCACAGTGCTGCCATCTTTGCAAAAACCTCCGGGCTTGCACGATTTTAAATAAAAGCACAGTCAGCTCCTTTAGCAAGCCAGCACAGAGCCATTGGCATATGGACCAGACAGTAGGACCCTGTGGAAGTCCACCATTCCCTCCTCCCCCAGGGTCCCTGCCACCATTTTATTTTCCTCCATGTGAATTTGATCTCCCTTTCACTTCCACGTCGTATGTTAAATTTACAATTTGTTTGAAATCAGTGGCATGGGATCCTCACGATTCATTTGTGCTTTCTTTTTCATGAACAGACCCACCAGAAGTGATAATTACAGGATACAACGGAAATTGGTACATGAAAAATACGAACCACAGCCTCAGGTGCAATGCCAAGGCAAACCCCCCCGTTACAAGTTATCACTGGACAATGTAGGTTGGCATCATTTTTAAACCGTTTCAAGGTTCAAAGTTTCTTCTAATTTTGCCATGTAATAATTCTGTACATTTTAAAACTGCAACATTCATAATACACATCAGCATCTGCACGTCGATAGGCAAACAGAGAGATGTCATGAGTATTGCCCAGTGCCCCTAACAGAGAGAAGCAAAAAAAAGTCCCTTCAGAGATGGTGACGTACAAACACCTCACAGACAGCGTGGGATTCGAACCGGGGTCATCGGTGCTGTAACAGCATGGCTCTAATCATTATGTTAATGGTGCTGCTCACTGGGTTGTGTGTTTAGGGGAGACATCCTTCCCAGGGGCAGTGGTGGGAGGCTGGTACAATAGGGGCATTTAAGAGACTCTCAGAGAGGTGCATGGCTGGAGCAAAATAGAGGTAAGGAGGGTTTTGCTTTCTTATACATATAGGTCAGCAGAACATTGTGGGTCCAACTGTGCAGTAATGTTCCCTGTTATCCAGATCCACAGGGTCCATCCCACCAACTGTCCAAAACATGGGTGATCATTTGATCATAACACTCGTTGATTATTCCCTCAATGGCACGTGGACATGCGAGGCAACGAACTCCATTGGAAGAGGGCGGGGAGAAATTTCCATCGTGGTAAAGGAGCCGGACTTTGCTACAGCAGGTACATCTCCACTGTTAACAATGCTATGCATCGTCAACAGCGCGACTGTTGGTGGGAGACCAGGAAACTGGCCGGTGGCCAGGGGAGCAGATGGACGTTGTTTACCTCGATTTCCAGAAGGCACATAAAAGACTTTTTCATAAGGGTGTGTGGAGCTGGGGGAGATGTATTAGCATGGATAGAGGATTGGTTGACCAATAGAAAGCTGAGAGTTGGGGTGCAGGAGTGTTTTTCTGGTTGGCAATCGGCAGTGAGCGGGGTACCTCAAGGGTCAGTGCTGGGGCCACAACTTTTCACAATATACGTACATAAACGATCTGGAAAAAGGGACAGGGTGTCTAAGTTTGCTGGTGATACTCAATTGAGTGAAAAAGCAAATAGTGCAGAGGATACGGAGAGCCTGCAGGGAGATATCAATAGGATAAGTGAGTGGGAAAGGGTCTGGCGATCAGAGAACAATGTCAGTAAATGTGAGGTCATCCAGTTCAGAAGGAAAAATGGAAGATCAGATTGTTATGTAAACGGCAAGCGATTGCAGCCATGCAGGACTGGGGAGAGCTTGCGCATGAATCGCAAAGGTTTTGGTCACTGAACTACAGGAGAGATATCAATAAGATTGAAAGAGGGCAGAGAGGATATTGCCTGGACTTCAGGAACTGAGTTACAGGGAAAGGTTAAACAGGTCAGGACTTCATTCCCTGGAACGTTGAAGAATGTGGGGGAGATTTGATATTTAAAATGATGAGGGGGAGAGATGTTGGTCAGCTTTTCCCACTGGGTGAAATACAAAGCAGATAACGTAAGTTAAAAGTGAAATGGGAAGAGATTAAGAGGAACATTAGGGGGAACTTGTTCACCCAGAGAGCAGTGGGAGTGCGGAACGAGCTGAAGTGGTGAATGCGGGCTCAGGTTTAACATCTAAGAACAATTTTGATTGGTACCTGGATGGGTGGGGGGGTGGGGAGTAAGGGATATGGAGAGCTACGGACCAGGTGCAGGTCAGTGGGATGAAGGGCCGCATTGTTGCATGGTTCTGGACACCGTTTGACCTGCCAGGTTTCTCCATCATTGTGTATCTTCAGTGTCAGGGTATGGATGTTCTAACTCCCCAACACGGTGTGCCTTATTTTATAGGTGAGCCCTTTGGTTCCACAGTGATCTACCTTGTAGTCGGGATTCTGGTTGCAGTGTTGATTGCAGTTGTGTTGCTAACCCTGGCAAGAAAGAAAGTGAGGCAGCGGGTTGCTGGTGAGTGAAGACTATCTGTTGGATGGATTGAAATGGTGGGGGGTGGGAACCTATCTTTGTGCTTTGTTTCCTGTTGGGAGAGACCAGAACTAAAGGCCTTTCTGTTAGCCTGGTTGACAACTGGCCATGAACATATTCACCCTCAAGACACCCATGAACATGATCTTAAACCCACATCTCTCGTCTCGTCCCCCTTGGCCTCTTCCAGTCTCTCTCCCTCTTTCTTGAACCACAGAACATTACAGGCCCTTCTAGCCAAACTATTCTTCTATCTCATCCCACTGACCTGCCTCCCGGACATTAGCCACAATCGAGCCTGCACTCACCGCGTCAGTGGACAGCTCGTTCCACATTCCCACCGCCCTCTGCGTGAAGACGCGCCCCCTCCCCCCCCCCCGCCTCCTACTCCCCCTGAACTTTGGGAAGCATGGTCGGCGTAGCGGGTTCACACAGCGCTATTACGGAGCCAGCGACCCTGGTTCAAATCGGGCACTGTCCGTCGGGGGTTCGCATTTTCTCCCCGTATCTGAGAGGGATTCTTCCAGGTGCTCCAGTTTCTCCCCTGACCCCCCTCACTCTTCAAAACGTACGGGGGTTGTAGGCTAATTGGGTGGCATGGGCTCGTGGGCCGGAAGGACTTGCTGTATGTCCACATTTTAAAGATAAATTAAATTAAATTGAACTTCTCCCCTCTCACCTGAACCCATGAATTTTGGTTTGTACCTCATCAAATCTCAGCTGTCTTTGTCTTTGTGTACCTCTCTCATTTTCTCTCTCTCTTCCCCTCCCACCACCTATCTCTCCCTACCCTTCCCTCTCCCCCTTTCTCTCTCTCTCTCCCTCCCTCTCTCCTTCCCTCTTTCTCCCTCCCTCTCTCTCTCTCTCTATCTCTCTCTCTCTCTCTCTCCCCCTCTTTCTCTCTCTTCTCTTTTCTATTACAAAACAACCCCACCACAAACCTCAGAACTGCGTCGGTGTAGCATTTACATTGTCAGAAGACAGCAGTGTAACTAACTTTGGTGCTACATCCAGTTAGTTACACAGATTCCGCCCCCCCAATCTCTTCCGCCCTCCCTTTCTCCATCCTTCTTGTCATCCATCTCCCCCCTCACTCCCTCTCTCCCGTTTTTCCCTGCCACCCCATTCCTGCGCAGAGCATGGCCAATTATCTGGACATGATTGTGCAAATAAATAAAGTCCACTCAGCAGAAAACAATTACGACCTATTGAAGAACCTGCAGCTTGCATGCATTCACGAGGAATTGTCCCACGCAGAATCGCTTATTCTGATCTTGTTTTCCATACAGACTCAAAGGAAAAGGTGAACTCTTGTCAGCGAAAGGTAAGGATCTCATGCACCATACGGTTATGGACCTCAGGCGAAAATCCCAAAGCTGAAATCTCTGTCCATTTTATCATTTATCTTCATCTTCGTTCAAAGGGGTTGTGGGCTTCACAGCTTTGAGCCAGCAGTCACTGGGGTGTTGGGGTTAGGGAGGGAGCACCTGCATTTTGACCCTGGTATAGAGAAGGAGCGGCTTGGTATTTCCAGTTGGGGATGGTGTGTTGCTTAGTGGGGAGTGGACTCTGACTCCGTCCTTAACCTACCCTTATCCTCCCATGGAACCAGGGTACACCATGGTGTGGAAAAAAGCCCCTTGACCCTTCTAGTCTGTGCCCAGTTCCTCCCTGACCTGCACCCTGGCCCATATCCCTCCAGATCCCTCTCATCTGTGTACCTGTCCAAAGTTTTCATGAATGTCGAAATTGAGCCTGTGTTCACTGCTACAGCAGGCAGCTCGCTTCACTCTCCCCCCCCACCCCCCACTCTCTGCGTGAAGTTCCCCTCAATGTACCCTTCCTTCCCCCACCCGGGCAGTTAGACCAGGTTCAATTCCAGCACTGTCTGTAAGGATTTTGTACCTTCTCCCCATGTCAACATGGATCTCCTCTGGGCACTCATGTTTCCTCCCACCCTCCTAAAATTAATTGGGTGTAATTGGGTGGCACGGGCTCGTGGGCTGAAATGTTCTGTTACGGTGCTGTAGGTCTAAATTGAAATGAAATGAAGTGTGCTGTTTGACTACTGAATTGTGTTTTTATCTCGATCAAATGCGCCCATTGACTTTTCTCTTTCACTACTTTTTTTTTCTAAACAGGGCAGTGAGTTTGTGGTCTTAGCAACTGTAAGCCTTAAGGTTATGGACTGTTCCCATCCTTCAAAGAGAGAGAATTGTGACCCAGAGACGACAGAGCATTCCGAAACAGCGATGGGCTAGATTCTGAACCTTTCTCTCGCAAATGTTTATGAGGCGAATACACAATCAGGTATCGACCGCCTCAAGTCAACGTTGTTGCAACTTTTCAATACCAGGATGGACAATGAGCCCCAAAAGCGTCACGCGTTACAAAGGATTTTGCAGTTTGTCTTCATCTGGAGTTGGCGCGTGATTCCTAATTCTTCATCTTCTTGCAGTCACTTTGTTGGGGGTGGGTGTGTTTTCCAGCAGCTTAAAGAATAAATCAACTCTCTCAGAAGTGTTGAGATGCTCGTAAGAAATAAAGTGAATACACAATATCGCACGAATCAGAATCAGATTTGGAATCAAAATCAGAATTAGAATCAAAATCAGAATCAGAATCAAAATCAGAATCAAAATAAAAATCAGAATCAGAATCAAAATCAGAATCAGAAACAAAATCAGAATCAGATTCAGCTCATTGAGTGGTGTCCCAACAACCGCCTTGTACTCAACATCAGCAGAACCAAGGAGGTGATTATGGACTTCAGGAAGGGGATGTCAGGGGAACACAAACCAGTCCTCATCAAGGGGCCTGCAGTGGAGAAGGTCAAGAACTTCAATTTCCTGGGTTTCAACTACCCCAAGGATCAGTCCTGGGGCATCACATGCCATGTGATGCAACCACAAAGAAGGCCCGCCAGCAATTATACTTCACGAGGAGTTTGACGAGATTTGGTGCGTCACCGAAGACACTTATAAATTTCTACAGGTGTATTTTGGAGAACATTTGGACTGGTTGCATCACTGATTGGTATGGAGGCACTAGGGACAGGAAAAGACTACAGAGAGTTATTAACTCAGCCAGTGACATCACAGATACCATCTACAAGAGGCAATTTCTCAAGGAAGCGGCCTCTATCCTCAAGGACCCCCGCCACCCAGGCTGTGCCCTCTTCATTCTGCTCCCATCAGGAAGGAGGTCCAGGAGCCTGAAGACGAGCAGCCAGCGGCACAAGGACAGCTTCTTCCCACCCCCGCCCCTCCCCCACACCACCGCCGTCAGATTCCTGAATGGACAATGAAGCCCAAACATTCTCTCACTTCCTCTTCTGATTTTTTAAAATGTAATTTATAGCAAAACAATGAATTTCATGTCGCTTGTTCATGACAATAAATTCTGATTCTGGTTCGTGTTCTCCAGATGTTCTCTTCCTGAACTCCACAATCAGTTCTTGGTTTTTCAAACTTTGAGTGGCAGGTTGTTGTTGGGACACCACCCAATGAGCTGATTCTGATTTTGATTCTATTTTGATTTTGTTTCTGATTTTGATATTGATTCTCATTTTATTTCTGATTTTGATTTTGATTTTGATTCTGATTCTGATATTGATTCTCATTTTATTTCTGATTTTGATTTTGATTCTGATTCTGATATTGATTCTCATTTTATTTCTGATTTTGATTTTGATTTTGATTTTGATTCTGATTCTGATGCTGATCCTGATCCTGATCCTGATCCTGATTTTGATTTTGCTTTGCAGCAGCAGTATTGTCCAGGACAATGTGTGATAAGGATTGTAAATTACAATTCCACAAATACAAGGTTTTAAACATAAATAATTAATGCAAAAATGGGAGAAAATGAGGTAGCGTCTGTCTGTTATTAGACCTGGGGAACATTCTGAAAAAAATTACGGAAGTGGATTTTCCACAGGATCTCGAGTTGTACCTTCTGGGAAACATTGTGGATGCGAATTTTAAACTGTCCAGGCACCAAATTCAGTTTGTGAAGGTCGCCTTGTCGGCAGCCCGAAAGTGTACAGTGGTCACGTGGAAGTCGGACTCCCAGGTTAATATTGCACGATGGAATACAGAAATAGAGCAGGGTTGTGCCAAGAGGGAATATCCGTGGGCATTGCTCCTCCCACCAAATCAAGGTGCCTACAGTCACGGCCATCGCTCGCTTTCAGACCCCACCCGACCCACTCTGGCATCACTAACGTTGCGTCAAGTGTCACTCATGACTAGCTTGATGTACGCTAGCGACTCTCCACCCGCCCCCGTCCACGCCACTAGTGGGCGACAAGCGTCACTAGCGGCTAATGGCACTTGACAACAGAAAAGCGGCGGTCTCAGCACCTACATCAGAAGATGGTAACAACACCCCACCCTTCCCCACCCCCAGCTGAGCACCGGGCCCATGCAGGTATAATTCAACCCCTTCCGAATAAAGGAAAAGCAACAATCGGCGCCAGTTGTGGGACGATTGAGATCGGTGAAGCGGGTTGGGGCGCAGATGATGAGCTCATGCATTCCACCCCTTATCCTTTTTTTTAAAAAATTTCGGGTCACTTTGGGATTGGTCCCCTTCAGGGTTTGCGACTTTACCGATAATTAGAATTAGGTTCTTTGTACTTCTATAAACTTCTCCTTGTGGTCTCGGGGTACAGGAGGGAGGGGAGAGGGCAGTTGGGGGGGGGGGAGATATACTATCATTGAGAGAAAATTGCGTTGATTGTACGAGTCTTTATTAAGCCCCGGCAAGGCGTTCCCACAACTCTCTGTGTTAAAATAAAACTCACCCCGAAAAGCTCCTCCCTTCACCTTAAACACTGGGCTGCCTCTCAGAATTGGAATTTTGTTATTGGCAAATTATTTGTTTTCAAGTTAAGTGTCCTTCTACAGTAACGCAATGTTTTAGGCGAATGTAGTAATGGGAATTATGAGACCATTGAGAGAAGGAACTGAATCATGTGATTTCACAAGTCATCTTTTGGAGAAGGATTGAGCAGAAGCCTGCGGTGTATTGTGAGTTTGTGTCTAGCTGGCGATGCTTTCACTTCCTGCTTCCCATGAGCCTGCCTGAGCTCTTCAGCTGCAAGTTGCCTGCAGGGGTAAGGGGGGAGGAGGTCCTTCAGCCGCTGAGGGCCCTGGCTAGCCCGCCGCTGTGGTCACCTCCTCTGCTTCTCCTTCTCAAACCGATTGGAGGGTGGTGGTGTGGGTGGTCACCCCACTTCTGGTGCCCTGCGTTGGTCCGCTGCCCCCCACCCCCAGAGTCGGCAACTCTTTGCTGCCCGGCACAGGCACTGCTGTCTCGGGCACAGGCCCCCACGGAGGCAGGATTTTAAGAAGAAAATAATACCATCGGCTCCTCGGACAGGCTGTTTCCAAAGCTAGTGTGGAGCCATTGGCGAGAATGCCCGGTGCTAGGACTCTGTGAAGCAGCACTGTGTCTCCACTCCCGGATCTCCTGGGTCCATGCCAGCGGAAGCAGCTCTGGTAGTGCCACCATTTTTATTTAGGTGAGGGAACAGATCTTAACACAGAGAAGAAACGAAAGTGCTGGAATCAAATGCAAAGACATAATGAAAGGTCCCAACTAATCGTTTCAACCATGTGTGCTGATCTGAGTGCGCCTGGTCTGCTCAATGCGAGAATGAGGTGGCAATTGTTGAAAGGCATGGACAAGGGGAATCAAATATAAGAGCAGGGACATGATGCTGGGGCTTTATAAGGCCCTGGTGAGACCTCATGTGAGCAGTTTTGGGCTCCTCATTGGAGAAAGGATGTCCTGATGTTGGAGAGGGTTCAGAGGAGGTTCACAAGGACAATTCCAGGAATGAAAGGGTTATCATAACGAGGAGTGCTTGACCTGTCGTCATTGGAATTTAGGAGAATGAGGGCAGAATTTCATTGAAACTTTTCGAACGTTGAAAGGCGTGGACAGAGTAGACACAGAAAGGTTGTTCCCCCATGGTGGGAGAGTCCAGGACAAAAGGGGCACAACTTCAGGATCGAAGGGCATCCACTTAGAACAGAGACATGGAGGAATGTCTTTGGCCAGAGGGTGGTGTATCTGTGGACTTTGTTGCCACAGGCGGTTGTAGAGGTCGGGTCATCGATAGATTGACGGGTTCTTGATGAGCTGGGACATCAAGGGTTATGGGGGGGGGAAAGGGCGGGCAGCGGGGCTGAGTGGGAGAATGGATCAGCTCACGGTTGACTGGCTGAATGGCCTCTTTCTGCTTCTCTGTCTTATGGTCTTAACAGAAATGATTCCCCTTTATCCAGAACGAATCTTTGTTCAGAGCAAGGATCTCCCAGTTGCCAACCCATTCCACGTCCTATTTCCTTGCCGGTTTGTGGTCTCACGCACTGCCAGACTGAGACCTCCTGCTCATCTTCTGTCTGGGGCACCCCTCACCGACTGGTATTAACATCTGTTAGTTCCCCCCACCCCACCACCATTCTTTCCCTATGTCATCTTTCCCCCTGCTCTGTCTGTCTCCCTCTCTTTCTCTCTTCCCTTTTCCATCTGTTTCCTTTCATAGAGTCATAAACAGCCTCACTCCTTCCCCCAATCCATTGTCACCTTTCCTGCATGCACCATTGGCACCGGGGTCGGGCAGTAAGACCCTTCAGAGAGCACAGTGTCAGCATTGTACAGAATTGAGTGCCGGAGTTGGGATGTTATGGTGAAGTTGTAAAGGACATTGGTGAGGCCAAATTTGGAGCATTGTATGCAGTTTTGGTCACTGAACAGGAAATATATTGATACAACTGAAAGAGGGCAGGGACGATTTACTGGGATGTTGTCCGGACTTCAGGCACTGAGTCATAGGGGAAGATTATACAGGTTAGGACTTCGTTCCCTGGAGCGTAGAAGAATGAGGGAAATTACAAGGGGGATAGAAAGAGTAAATGTAGACAGGCTTTTCCTACTGAGGGGAGGTGAAATACAAACCAGGGGACATGAGTCAGGGTGAAAAGGGAAAATTTTAGGGGGAATATGAGAGGGATCTTCACAGAGTGTGGGGAGTGTGGAACCAGCTGAGGTGGTGAATGCGGGATCAATTTTAACGTTGGAGTATTGCTTTCAGTTCAGTTCACATCATTCCAGGAAGGATGTGGAGGCTGTGGAGAGGGGGCAGAGGAGATTTTAACCAGGGTGTCACCTGGATTGGAGATCGTGTCTCATGAGGCAAAGTTCGTAGAGCTGGGACTTTTCTCTTTGGAGCAAAGAACCTCCACATGTTGAAAAAGGGCTCAGGCCCAAAACATCATTTATATCTTTACATCCTGGAACAGAGGGATCCCCAGGAATACAATAGACAATAGACAATAGACAATAGGAGCTGGAGTAGGCCCTTCGGCCTGTCGAGCCAGCACCGCCATTTTACAGATCATGGCTGATCACTACCATCAGTACCCCTTTCCAGCCTTATCCCCATAACCCTTAACTCTTTTGCCCACTAGAGTCTTATCTAACTCTCTTTTGAACATAATCAGCGAATCTGCCTCTACCACCCTCTGTGGCAGAGCATTCCACAGATTCACACTTCTCTGGGTAAAAAAATGTTTTCTCATCTCCGTCCTAAAGGGCCTACCCTGTATTCTTAAACTATGCCCTCTAGTCCTCGTCTCCCCCATCATTGGGAACAAGTAATCCGACTTCACCCTGTCTATCCCCCTGATGATTTTATATACCTCAATCATGTCCCCCCTCATCCTTCTAAACTCCATCGGATACAAGTCCAGTTTTTCTAGCCTTTCAGCATATGTCAACCCCGCAATCCCTGGAACTAACCTTGTAAATCTGCGCTGCACACCCTCTATAGCTAGTATGTCCTTCCTCAAAATTGGAGACCAGAACTGGACGCAATACTCCAGGTGGGGTCTCACCAGGGCCCTGTACAACTGCAGAAGGGCGTCTCTGTTCCAATACTCCAATCCCCTCTTTATGAAAGCCAACATGCTTTCTTCACAGCTTTCTGAACCTGCATGCTAGTCTTCAGTGACCGGTGAACAAGTACTCCCAGATCCATTTGCTCCTCCCCACTCCCTAGCTTGTCTCCATTTAAATAATACTCAGCTTTCCTATTATTGCCCCCAAAATGGATAACCTCATATTTGCTTACATTGAACGTCATCTTCCATTCAGCAGCCCACTCCCCCAACCTGTCCAAGTCCCTCTGCATTTTCCTGACATCCTCCTCACACCCCACACCGCCACCCAGTTTCGTGTCATCTGCAAATTTGCTCAAATTATTAATAATCCCCTCATCCAAATCATTTACATAAATTACAAATAACTGAGGACCCAATACCGATCCCTGCGGCACTCCACTTGTCACATCCTGCCATCCTGAAAAAGACCCGCTTACCCCAACCCTTTGTTTCCTATACAGAATTCCCTGAAAGTGGCATCACAGGTGGATAGGGTTGTAATGAGAGCTTTTGGCACATTGGCCTTCATAAATCAGTCCAGGAGTTGGGATGTGATGGTAAAGTTGTATCAGACATTGGCGAGATCAAGTTTGGAGCATTGTGTGCAGTTTTGGTCACTGAACTACAGGAAAGATATCAATAAGATAGAAAGAGGGTAGAGAAGATTGTTGCCCAGATCAGGAACTGAGTTACAAGGGAAGATTAAACAGGTCAGGACTTTATTCCCTGGAGCGTAGAAGAATGAGGGGAGATTTAATCAACGTATTGAAGATTATGAGGGGGAGAGACAGTCAAGGGACTCCCCCCAGGTTGCCATCTACTGGAGACCAGCTGGAGATTGGATGAAGAAGTACTGGGTATTGGAAAGGGCACCGGGATGGTATCGGAGGTTTAGATCTCGGGCGACCGATGGTTTGGACTGGGCTCTGCGGGAGCCGTGGGAGGCGATTCCACAGACTCTCGGGGACTCTGTTTTGCTTCTCTTTCTCTGACTAAGAGGCACCGCAGGCAATTTTGGCCAATGGCGAATCTGTCTCCCAATGGCAGACCAAGGCAATTTTGTGTAATGTGACACTGTTTTTATTACATGTCAATAAATTGAATTTTGAGTCTTTAAATGACCAAGCAATCAGTGTAGTGAAATTGCACAACAGAAATGTTCCAAATACTTCTTTCCAAATCAGCCTTATCTCTGCAACAGCGTTGCAGTAAGAATTAATGTTTCAAGATTCTTTTATTGTCATGCGATAAAACAGAAAATGTGAAATTACATGAGATTTCCTTTAGTCTACCTGAAGGCAGACAGATTCCCCATCAGGAGAAATTGCCCGGTTCCTCTTACAGTCAGAAGGAAAAGAGAGTTCCCCAGAGGCATTGAGGGCCCATGGATAAGCCTCCAGTACGTCCCTCAGTCTCCACAGCCACACAGACTCTTGTTCAATCTGCCGGCCACGCGAGCTCCGGATCCGAACCTCCAGCATGATCGGGAGACCTTCAGCGCCCTCGGCTCACTCTCATGTCCCGGTTCCAATACCTGCCACCCCTTTCAGCCAGGCTCGAGGCAGTCGCCAGCAGCCTGCCTGGGTCCCTCGCCTCGAGTCGCCAACAACCTGCTGCTCATGTGCTCTTCAGCTGCGCTAGTCCGCCGCTGCGGTCACTGTCCCGTGGAGCATCTCCTCCAACCAGGGTTGGGGTGGGGGGAAAACTCAACATTTTCTGGCACCTTGCAGCAGTCCCCTGCTTCCCCGGAGTCTGACACCCACTCCCTCCCCCCCCCCCCCCCCCTCCCACTGCTGGAGCGGCTACTGAACACAGGCAGCATCCTGGAACCAGACTCCCTCAATGGCAGGATTTTAAAATAAGCCACTATCATTGAAAGTGAGACATCGGAAGTGAGACAGAGCAGTAGGACCTTGTAGAGCAGTGCTGTGCCTCTGCTCCCTGCTCTCCCTGGGTCCAAACGGGCAAGGCCATCGGCCGCCATCATGTTCGCCTTCAGGAGCTCTACCGAGAGCGTCCTGGTCGGCTGCATCACAGTGCTGGACGGTCGCGGCAGAGAAATGGATTGGAGGTCAATCCACAGGACCATGTGAGCAGCAGAGAGGATCGCTGGGGTCTCCCTCCCCCCTCCCATCAACGTGATCTACTGGGACAGTCGTCTGAAGAGGCCACGAGAAATCATCAAGGACCCCCTTACACTCCGCACATGGCATCTTTCCCATCGGGGGGAAGAGATCCAGGAGGATCAGAGCCAGCACCACCAGGCTGAGGAACAGCTTCTTCCCACAGGCAGTAAGAACGCTGAACAACTACTGACACAAACGCTCTGAGACTCTCATGTTTATTTTTAATACATTCTGTGTTCTGTCTGAGTGTGTTTGCACCAAGGACCAAAGAACTCTGTTTTGTTGGGTTGTACTGGTACGATCGGATGATACATAAGCTCGAACTTGAACTTGCTCTACATCTTGCAGAAGTAACCAAACCAATGCTTTCCACTGGATCCAAGCGATCATTCATCTGGAAAACAATGCATAATCACACAAATCTCAGAGCCGAAATAGGCCCATCAAGCTTGCCCCGCCATTCTAATCATGAGCTGGTCCATCCTCCCACTCAGCCCCACTCCCCAGCCTTCTCCCCTGTCAATCAAGTACCTGTCCATCTCTGCCTTATATATACTCAATAACCTTGCATCCACAGCTGCCCGTGGCAACAAATTCCACAGACCTTCTGGCTAAAAAAAAATGTCTCCACATCTGCGTTTTAAATTGACGCCCTTTTACCCTGAAGTTGTGCCCTCTTGTCCTGGACTCCCCGACCATGGGGAAACATCCTGACCACATTGACTCTGTCCAGGCCTTTCCACATTTGAAATGTCTCTACGAGGTCCCCCCTCGTCCTTCTGTAACCCCATCGAGTTCAGTCCAAGAGCCGACCATCATCCCTCATATACTAACCCTTTCATTCCTGGTATCGTTCAAGTAAACCTTCTCTGAACTTCTCCAATGCCAGCACGTCCTTTCTCAAACACGGCGCCCAAAACCTGTACCCTGTCTCCAAGTGAGGTCACACCAGTGCTCTGTAGGGTCTCAATGTCACGTCCCTGCTCTTGTAAGCTCCTCTAGAAATGAATGCCAACACTGCCCCACTGACCCAACCCAGAGGGTCACCTATGTGCAAAACATTCAATAATACAGTTTAAAGTTGTTCATAGAGCTCATATGTCTAAAGATAAACTCCATCGCTTTTATTCTCATATCGATCCTATATGTGATAAATGTCAATTGGAAATAGCTTCCCTTACACATATGTTTTGGCCCTGTCCCTCTTTACAGAATTATTGGAAGGAAATTTTTTCCATTATATCTACTGTTTTGAATATTGATTTACAACCACATCCCATTACTGCAATTTTTGGATTACCTATGATAGATTTGACTTATTTATCTCTTCCTGCGGATCGTATGATTGCTTTTCTTACACTAATGGCTAGAAGATCTATACTATTGAATTGGAAAGAGGTTAATCCTCCCACTGTTTTCCAATGGTTTACCCAAACTATACTATGTTTAAATTTAGAGAAAATTAGAAACTCTGTCTATGAATCCCCTTCTAAGTTTGAGTTAACCTGGCGACCATTTATTCAATATTTTCATTTGTGGTGAGTTGATCTGGCTCTGTTTTCTTTCTATGATTATGTATGATAATTGGGCTGTAAGATGAGATCGGAGTGATCGGCGTGGTTTAGCTATATCTGTAGGTTTTTTTTAAAGTTTTTTTTAAGTTTTTTTTAATTCAGATTTGTTTTTTCTTCTTTTTGGGGTTTTTTTTTCGCTTTTTTCATATATTGTTATTAATTATATCTTTTTTTTTAGAGATAGTTCACACCCTAAACTGATCAAAAAAATTTTTTTATGATATATTTTTATTCTGTAATATTATTGTTTAATATCTCTGTATTAATTCATTACTTACTATGTATTTTTTATATCTCTTTGAACTGTATGTGTTTATAAATTATAATAATAATAAAAAGATTGAAAAAGAAAAAAAAAGAAGAAATATCTCTTTTTTTTTATATGTTATTTTTTGTAATTTTATTTAGTATCTGATTTAATTCTTCCCAAAACGTATTCACTTTTGTTCATACCCAAGTTGCATTTAACGTTGTTCCCATTTCCTTCTTACAGTGAAAACATCTATCCGATGATGTTGAATCTCATTTTTTTTAATTTCTGAGGAGTGATATATACCCTGTGTAACCAATTATACTGTATCATGTGTAACCTTGTGTTTATTGTATTCTTCATAGCTCCAGAACATGACTTTTCCCATACTTCATTTTTTATCTTTCTGTTTAGATCCTTTTCCAACTTCTGCTTAGGTTTGTAGTTTATTTCATTTTCCTTATCTTGCAGCTTAATGTACATGTTGGTTATAAATCTTTCAATTATCATTGTGTCTGTAATCATGTATTCAAAGCTGCTTCCTTCAGGTCATCTAAGACTGTTTCCCAATTTATCCTTTAAATAAGCTTTCAATTGGTGATATGCAAACATTGAACCATGAGTTATTCCATATTTATACTTCAACTGTTCAAATGTTAATAAATTATTTCCCAAAAAAACAGTTTTCTATTCTTTTAATTCCTTTTCTCTCCCATTCTCTAAAGGAAAGGTTGTCTACTGTAACAGGGATTAGTGGATTTTGCGTCAATAATAATTTTGGTATTTGATAATTCATTTTTTTCCTTTCTAAGTGGATCTTCTTCCACATATTAAGTAAATGATGCACTACTGGTGAGTTTTTATATTGCACCAGCTTTTCATCCCACTTAAGTATATGTTCCGGTATTTTCCCCTATTTTATCTATCTCTATCTTAGACCAGTCTGGTAAAAATCTGATAAATATCTTAATTGTGCAGTTCTGTAATAATTTCTAAAATTTGGTAACTGAAAACCACCTTGATTATACCTCTCTGCAAATTTATCTAATGCTAACCTTGGATTCCTCTCTTTCCACAAGAATTTCCTTATTATTCTGTTTAATTCCTTAAAGAATTTTTCTGTTAAAAGAATAGGTAACGTTTTAAATAAGTATTGTATCCTTGGGAACACATTCATTTTAATGTAGTTTACCTCCCGGAGGGTCACCTTCAGGCTATCCTACACCTTGGATCTAAATAAGAGTCATTCCTTCTATTTCTTTTACCAAAGCGCGTGACTGGACACTTTCCAGTTTTTAATGTCCATGTCACCAACATCCGAGGTTCCAAATCTTTCGATACTGGTGTGAGCTCAAGAACTTGTGCTGCCTCTTCTTCCCTCCCTTCCCCCCCCCACCCCCACCCCTGGCCTTTGTATTCAGGCACCGCCTGTTTTTGTGCTCATACCTTGGCGAAAGGTCTCAGGCTGGAAACGTTGGTTGTACATCTGTACCCACTTGCGGACGCAGTCTGACCTGCCGAGCCCCTCCAGCACTTTTGCAATTCTGCTATAACTCCAGCGTCTGCAGAGTTTCTGGTTTGGCTCCAAGAGGATTGGGAAATTGGTTTGGAGCACCCCCCCCCCCCCCCCCACTCACCCAGAACCAGAAGGTTGAGTCAAGGGTTCATACTTAACCATGCAGAGGAACAGAGGGACTTTGGGATCCAAGCACATGGATCTCAAGGTCGCCGCATAGGTTGATAGGACGGTTAAGAAGGCCTCTGGGTCGCGAGCCACATTAGTCGAAGGGGATTGAGTTCAGGTCACGTTGGAAATCTACCGATCTCTGGTGAGACCGCACTTGGAGTATTTGTGTTCGGTTCTGGTCACCTCATTACAGGAAGGATGGGGAAGCCATGGAGAGGGGGGCAGAGGAAATTGACCGGGAGGTATCCCAGATTGGAAATTAGACAAATTTATCAGAGCTGGGACTTTTCTCTTTGGAGGGTTGCAGGACGAGAGGCATGGATAGGGTATTCAGCCGGGAGCAGCAAACACCAGGGGCCGTCTGCACAAAGTGAAGCGAGGGAAATTTGGAGGAGACAACAGGGTGTTTTTTTTATACACGGGGAGTTGTGGGGGCCTGGGTTGGGTTGCTGGGGGTGGTGGTGGAGGCTGGAACATTAGGGGGCATTTAAGAGTCTCTTAGGTACACAGATGGAAGAAAAATCGAATGACGAGGTAGAGAGGGTTTCGCTTTTTGGGGGTGGCACAGCATCGAGGGCCAAAGGGCCTGTACTGTGCTGTAATGTTCCACCATCTGTTGGTTCAACGTCTCCCTCCACAACCCCCCCCTGCCCCTCAGTACATCCTTCTGTGCGCCGGAGGGTATTGTCCACAAGGGCTCAGCTCGGTACAAGTGCCAGCTTGGGACAACTCCCTTGAAAGGAGCATACCCGAACTGGAAGGATTCTCAGAAACCCTGTGAGTGAGCACTTCCAAAACATTGGCTGATTAACCATTCGGCTGAGTGGGCTTAAGCCTGAGGGCCCGGTAGGGAGAGATGAGGGATGGGGGTTGCTGAGAGTAGCAACAAAATAATTAAATTTATTTAATTGAGCGTACACAGGATATTTGCATAGACTTTTTTTCATATCTGGAATATTGAAAATATTATATAGTTTTCTAAATTAGGTCCCAAATGTATAAGCATCTAGAAGTAATGCTTTTGGGACGTCGTACTGCAGCCGCAAGATTGTGTTTACCGTGACGACATTATTTCCGCACGAGCTGGCGACACTGGTTAAAGGCGGGGAGTGAAGTTTATGTTTGACAAAGGGCGAGAAAATCAGGAGACGTTGACTGTGCTGTTCTCCAAGCTCAGGTGAGGCATTCGGTTTTAACCACTCTAAGCCAAGACCATGCTTGATTACTGGACAACACCAGTCGGAGTGTAATTACATGAAAGGGTTGTTGCTAAATGTCTTTATTCATTGGAGCATAAAAGGTCGAAGGGGAATTTGATAGAAGTGTTTAAAATTGTGAGGGGGATGGAAAGAGTAGATGTGAATAGTCTCTTCCCCTTGAGGATATGGGAGATTGGAACGGTCACACGTTAAGGGTTAGGGGGCATAAGTTTAGAAGTAACATGAGAGGGGGATGCTTCACTCAGAGAGTTGTGGCTGAGTGGAATGACCTTCCGGAAGAGGTGGTTGCAGCAGGGTCAATTTTCTCCTTTAAGAGAAGGTTGGACTAGAGGAGATCACTTAGATCGGTGTGGACTAGAGGGGCCGAGATGGCCTGTTTCCGAACTGTTATATGGTTGTATGCTTATACGTGCATACTTCGAGCAACGATGTAAGTTGTCTAATGTCACTTTATTCTATGAAGAGGGTGGGGGAGGAGGGGGGGGACAAGGTCAGGGGAGAGCTTTACGAAAGCTCAGCCTAGGCGGCTCGGGTTGTTGCTGATCCGCCCCTGTTCCGAAGACATTATAAAGATGACTGCTTGGCCTTACCATGTCAGGTTGCTGTAGAAGGCACGGTCGGATAACCTGATGTTCTTGGAGGAATTTAAAAAAAAACGTCAGTGAACGTTTGCTTCAGCTATCCCCTTGATTACTTCTGAGCCACAGCACGGAAAAAAGGCCCTTCGGCCCTTCTCGACCGTGCCGAATTATTGTCCAGCCTGGTCCCACTAGCCTGCACCAAGTCCACACCCCTCCCATCCAGGTACCTGTCCAAATTCTTCTTCAACATTAAAATCGAGCCCACATTCACCACTTCAGCTCATTCCATGCTCCCACTGCCAAAGTTCCCCCTAAATTTCTTTCCTTTCACCCTGTAATGCAAATAAAAAGAGGGTGGGTAGGTGGGACTAGAGGAGATCACTTAGATCGGTGCATACTAGAGGGGCCGAGATGGCCTGTTTCCGAACTGTCATTGTTATATGGTTATAATCTCTGCACTTTTTCTAAATTATTGAGATCTGTCCTGTAGTTCGGTGACTGAAACTGCACACAATGCTCCAAATCTGGCCTCACCAAGGTCACCCTTAACCCACATTCTCTGGTTTGTATCTCACTTCCACTCAATGGGAAAAGGCAACCTACATTTACTCTGTCTGTCCCCCTCATCATTTTAAATATCAAATCTACCCTCACTCATCTATGGTCTGGGGAACAACTACAGCACAGAAAACAGGCCCTTCGGCCTACTCAGTTCATCCTGAATCATAACTTGGGCGGATCAGTTCTGGTCGCCTCATTTCAGGAAGGACGTGGAAGCCACGGAGAGGAAATGTACCAGTTTGTGGAGAATGTGTCTCATGAGGCAAGGCTGACAGAGCTGAGCGACAAAGGGTGGACAGGGGACCTAATAGAGGTGTATAAGCATGGATAGAGTGGACAGCTGCAAATACCAGAGGGCATCTCTAAAAGGTGAGGGGAGGAAATTTTCAGGGGAGGTGTTATTTTTGGGTACAGAGAGTGTCTGGAGTGCATTGCTGGGCGTGGTGGTGGAGGCTGGTTCAACAGGGGACCCTTTCACACTTGCCAGCAGTCCCAAGAATCAAACGGCAAGCAAAATCTGCTCAACGCCAGCGTCAGATGGCACCGCCTCACGCCGGGGACTGACGGCCTCAACCCCTAGGTTAATCCCTGGCTGGCGTTGAGATCAGGGAATTTGGAAATGGGCAATCACTTCTCTCTTTTGTGTGCCGCACCATGTGGGCACTTCCAGTTAAAGGTGGAGCAGACCAGATGCCGGGGACAGATCCTTGCAAGTGTGAAAGCGTTCAGCGCCCTGGTTAGGAGTGGTCTAGCGTGAAAGGCCAAACCTCCCCCCTCCATTCCTGTCCTGGGACGCTGGACAGGCTGACTTAAGTGGGACACAAGTGTGAAAGGGAGTAAGGCAGGCCCATGGATGCAAGAAATATTGAGGATGTGAGGGTGGGAAGGGTTCGATTGTGGCGGAGTTGCTTGGCTAGGCCCGTTAGAGCACCAGTGACAGGGTTCGAATCCACCACTGCGTGTAAGGAGTTTGTACGCCCACCCCGTGTACATGCACGGTTCCCTGCGGGGCACCCATACATCAAAAATGTACAGGGGTCATAGGTTATTTGGGAGCAGCTTGGCAGCACAGGCTCGTGAGCTGGAAGGGCCTTTTACCAAGCTGTACAATTTTAAACATCTTTTTTACAGATAGTACACTGAGAAGAGGCAACATGAACAGAGCTCAGTCCTCTTTGGAGCGAAGAAAGATGAGGGGCAGCTTAGTAGAGGTCTATCCGATTCTGAGAGGCATAGATAGGGTGGACAGACAGCGCCTGTTTCCCCGGGGAAACACCAAAGGACGTCTGGACAAGGTGAGGGGAGGAAAGTTTAGTGGTAAGTGTTTTTACACAGAGCGTGGCGGGGGCGCCGGGGGGTGGAGGCTGGTACAATAGGGGCATTTAGAAAACTCTTCAGTGATGCAAGAAAAATAAAGGGTTGCTGGTGTGAGGGAGGGAAGGGGGAGACCGTGGAGTAGGCTTGAATGGGTGGGTGCATCACCGTGGGCCAAAGGGGCTCCACTGTACTGGAATGTTCTGAGATCTCTGCATGAATATTTTTTTAAAAATCTGTTGGCAGTCTTACCATGTATGTGCGCTCTCGGTTCAAAGGAGACATCTGTAAAGAAAGTCCATAATTCAGTAAATGGTGTCAGAAACATTGATCAAGGATCAGAATTTATTCTCATCAGCATGTCACAAAATTTGTTGATTTATGGAAGTGTTAAGGGTACAAATCTTGCCATGAATTACATGGAAAAATAAAAAAATTTGTGCATTCATTGAAGAAAGTGAGGCCGGTTCTGGCGTTCATTGTCCGCTTGGGAATCATATGGTGCAGGGGAAGAAGCTACTTTTTGTTACGTTAGGTGTTTGGGCTTCAGGTCCCTGTATCTCCTTCCCGATTGTGGACGTCAGGCGAACACAGGTGATGAGGGGGGGGTGGCTGTGGAGAGGATCACGAGCTACCAGTCACTGGGTGTCAACGTCTCTGAGGGTCTGACCTGGGGCCGCTGGATCGATGAAATCACGGGGAAGACCTGCCAGCGGCTAGACTTCGCGAGGAGTTTGAGGAGATTTGGTACGTTGGGAAAGTCGCTTGCAAGCTTCTATAGGTGCACCGTGGAGACCATTCAGACTGGTTGCATCACTGTCTGGTACAGAGGTGCCAATACACAGGGCAGGAAAAGATGCCAGAGAGTTGTAAACTCGACCTGCGCCATCACAGGCACCAGTCTTTATTTCATTAACAGGCGGAGGACCGCCATCATCAAGGCTGTGCCCTCTTCTCCCTGCTACCATCTGGAAGGAGGTACAGGAGCCTGAAGACGAGCCCACAGCGGCACAAGGACAGGTCCTTCAAGTCGTTTACTGTCATCTGATTGTACAAGTACAACCTGATGAAACAGAGTTCTCCGGTCCTTGGTGCAAAACGCGCAGACATAGCACACAATACATATGCAGGACAAGTATTTAATCTATATAAATACATTTTGTGAATATGAATGTCTCGGAAGGTCAGTGTGAGCCGTTCCTTTGATCGTTCAGCATCTCGCTGCCTGTGGGAAGAAGCTGTTCCTCAACCTGCTGGTGCTGGCCCTGATCCTTATGTATCTCTTCCCCCGATGGGAGCAGCTGAAAGATGCTGCGTGCAGGGTGGAAGGGACGTGCAATGGTTTTGCGCGCCCTCTCCAGACAACAATCCCAGTAGATCACGTCGATGGGAGAGGGAGGGAGACTTCAGTGATCCTCTCTGCCGCTCTTATGGTCCAGTGGAATGACCTCCGATCCATTTCTCTGCAGCAACCGTCCCCGCACTGTGATGCAGACGGCCAGGACGCTCTCGATAGAGCTCCTGTAGGAAGTTGACATGATGATGGTCCCCTTCTGCCATCAGACAATGGACCACATGCATTTTCTCTTTTTTTGCACTAATTTATTTGGTTTTTTACAAGTAATTTATAGCAATATCTGCACTGTAATTCTGCCACAAAGCAATTAATTTTATAACGTTCAGGGCAATAAATTCTGATCCTATTTTTGATTCGTTCACTAAAATAAAATGTCGAAATGTGGATTTGCACACTGCCGACCCCTAACTCCACCGCCAAGTCCTGCTCCAACAGGGTCAATGCGTTTGCAGACGACCCAACTGTCGTGGGCCTCGTCACCAACAACAGTGGGTCGCCCGACAGAGAAGAGGTGGAAAATCTCGTATCAGGGCGCAGGAGTACCAACAAGACGAGGGAGATGATCGTGGGCATCAGGGGGACCAGGAATGACCGCCCTCCGCTACACATCAGCAACTCTGCGGTGGAGAGAGGGGAGACACCAAGTTCATTGGAGTTCACTGAACTAGTGACTGATCGTGGATGCTCGACATCTCCTCGTTTGTCAGGAAGGTGCAACAGCATTTGCACTTCCTACGAAGACTGAGTCAGGCCAGGCTACTGGCCACCATTATATCAACCTTGTACAGGGGTTCTATCAAGAGCGTCCTGGCTGGCTACATCACAGTGAGGGGACGGTTGCTGCAGAGAAATGGATCAGAGGTCAATCCACACATCTGTAAGAACAGCAGAGAGGATCACTGGAGTCTCCCTCCCACCCCCATCGACATGATCTACCAGGATCGCTGTCTGAAGAGGGCGCAAAAATTGTTAAGGGCCCTTTCCACCCCGCACACGGCATCTTTTAGCTGCTCCCGTCGGGGGAAGAGATCCAGGAGGATCAGAGTGAGCACCATCAGGCTGAGGAACAGCTTCTTCCTACAGGCAGTGAGAACGCTGAACAACCAAAGGAACCACTCGCACCGACTCTCATAATCACGAAACAATATTTATTTATTTAATTTTAAGGATGAAACACTTGTCCTGCATGGAAAAGAATCTCAGGGTTGTATATGATGTCATGACAATAACATTTGAAATTTAACATTTTAATGCCATTACAGTGTTGGTGGCCCTGGTTCGAATCCAGCTCTGTCTGCAAGGAATTTGTACGCTCTCCACATGACCTGCGTGGGTTTACCCCGGGTGGGGGGAGGGGAGGAGAGGAAAGGCTCCTGTTTCCTCCCACCCTCCAAAAACGTCACTTAATTTGGGCGGCATGGGTTGAAATGGCCGGAATTGGCTTATACCGGCGCCTGACATACGCTCGTGATGCGGCCAGGTGGGGGAGGGTGGAGAGTGGCAAGCGTGTATCAACCTAGACGCTAGTGACGTGGGACGGGTTGGAGGGGTTTGCGGGTCTGAAGGCCAGCGATGGCCGTGACCGCATGGAGGGGCACAGCACCTCGTTTGTGGGTGGGGCAATGCCCACAGACCCTGGCACTGACCCTGTAAAATTTGATGTCAGATGTTCGAACATCTTAAGTTCCCTATTTAATAATTTCAGTCGAACAACAAGATTGGAGTTGGATTTCACCTACCTGAGTCTCGGAAGAACGAGCTGTAGTGAAAAGAGACAAAATAGGTCCGATATAATTAATCATTTCATCAATTACAATTCCAAATTTATTTTGCCATTAATAATATAAAATGTTCTCCATTATCTGAACCTGCTGATTAGATTAGAAGTCAAAGATTTATGCTTATCCTACCAATGCAAGAATAAATACAGTAAAGCCCCTCGAAGAAGCTGGATAAGTGCATTTCCAGATGCTTGAGACTTACTAATCAAAACACAAAATGGTGGAGAAACTCAACAGGTTGAACAGTGTTGTTTTATGTAGCAAAGGTAAAGATACATCACCGACATTTCGGGCTTGAGCCCTTCATCAGTGTGCGAGATAACGTCCAAACAAAGGAGTAGCAAAGGAAGGAGATGATAGGTAGAGAAAGGAGGGAGGGGACAACAGTGATGGGGGGGGGATGCTGGGGGTGGGTGGGTGGAAGGACAGGATGGGGACGGGGGGACGAAGAGATGAGCAGGCTTAATGGGAGGCTTTGATGCTCTTACCATGTGGCTGGACATCTAATCAGGTTTCGTTTCTCCAATCTGAGGGTGGTCAGGGTGGAACAGTGCATGGGGCCCCAGACAGACATGAGAGCACTGGGGTGAGACCCAGAATTGCAATAGGCGGCCACTGGTAGGTCGCTGGGGTTGCGGACGGAGCGGAGGTGCTGAGCGAAGCAATCTCCCCGTCTGTGGCCAGTCCCTCCAATGCAGGGAAGGCCACAAAGGGAGCAGCGGACCCAGTAGGTCTGCCCTCTGGATGTGCAGGTGAAGGGCGGTTTCACGTGGAAGGCCGGTTTGGGGCCCCGGCCCATAGTGAGGGGAGGAGGCGTGGGCACAAATGTTGCACCTCCTGCGGGCACCGGGGAAGGGGGAGTGCGATGGATGGGGAGGGATGAGTGCTCGAGGGAATCATGGAAAGAGGGGGGCGTGGCAAGATGGCGTAAAGATCAGACGTGCCTTCCAGTCCTCTCCTAACTCTATCTTATTGTTTTGTCTAGAAATGCCCGTTAAAATTCTTTAAAAGTTTAGATAATTTCAGTGCTGTTAATTTAACTTATGATGGTACAATTGGTGGAAAAGAGCAAAAAAAAATGACAACAGATCATCAAAAAACTACATTTTCCAAAAGTTCAAGTTTTGGAGCCTACCTACAGGAAAGACACCGGGACTCAGCGTGAAATGGATCCCAGGAGAAAGGTACAGTGTTCGGATGTAGAGCTCTATGTTACATCGGTAGAGCCCCCTAAAGAGGGCGCCAAACAGCCTTTAGGACAAAGAGTTACTCAAAGGCATTTGTCAACTGTAGAGCTGGCGCTGCAAACTGCATCTCTTGAGATAAAAGAACCTATACAACTTGATGTACTGGGAGAACTTAATACATTATGGACTGGGGAAAACCCCGGCCAGCGTCCTCCAGTTATTGCTGGAGAGGCTGTGGCTGGGGTTTCCACACGCAGTCATACTACAAGGAAGGCAACCAGAATGAAGGAAGGAACAGAAGATCCTTTGGTTATGCAGAAGAAGCAGGAATCTGTTGAGCCAAAATCTCTTCCAATTGAAAAGATTTTTGTGAATCTTGAATCTAAATTATCTTATACAATGCAGGGATTATCCAAGATTATGACTGAACTTGGTACTAGGTTTAATACTCTGGTGAAAATACATTCTCAACAGATGGCTAAGTTTGGAGCTTTTAAGCTTGAAGTGAGAGATAAATTTAATTCGTGTGAAGAAGATATAGACGAAATACGGGATCAAGTTTTTGATGTGACCAAAATGGTCGAAGACTTACAAACTCAAAATAAAAATTTGGTGAAAAAGATTGATTATTTGAAAAACCAATCCAGACGGAACAATATAAAGATTATTGGTTTGCCAGAAGGTATGGAGGGACCAGACCCAAGAAAATTTTTTACTGAATGGATTCCGCAGGTGCTGGGTCAAGAACATTTCTTGGAAGGTATAATACTGGGACGTGCTCACAGAGCCTTGCGTAGAAGACCTATTTCAGGTCAAAGTCCAAGACCTGTTTTGGTTCATTGCTTGAATTATTACGACAGAGAAATAATTTTACGAATGGCTATTAGAAATGCACAACAGAGAAAATCACCCTTGATGATTCAAAATAATCGAGTTTTCTTCTATGCGGATTTGAGTCAAGAAGTTATGTTCCAACGACGGGAATTTAATCCTGCTAAAGAGTTGTTGTGGAAGAAAGGTTACAAGGCAACCTTTAGATATCCAGCTGTTTTGAAGGTTTTTCAAGATGGTTGCCAACCAAAGTTCTTTGATTCTCCAAAGGAAGCTATAGCATTTGCTCGAGAGCTGCCAATTACTCAGTTTCAACAGAGACATAGTCCGCCGCGATCTCTAAGGAGACAAGAGATGGAAGAAAAGAGCCGTGCTCCAAGAAGGAATGGTTGTAATGGTGACTCGGCAGTTGGAGCTGATTAAAAGAAGAGTTGTCCTTTTTTTTCTAATGTTTTTTTTTAAAAAAAAAGGGATATTAAATAATGATGATGTTAGTTTAAGATGAAGTGAGAGTTGGGGGAGAGAACTGGATAGGCACTATTTCCTGAAAGTCATCTGCTACGTGTGAGTTATCTCACACCCATTTTCTTTTGGGAGTTACCGCATTGCGCAGTTTAGACGGGAGGGGGTATTTTTAACCTCCTACCCGTTTTTTTTTTTCCTTTTTTTTGTATTATTAGATTAAAGAGTGAAGGGGTTTTTTTTTTGGTTTAAATATTTTAAAAAAGCATAAGAAAGTATTTGATTGTTTAAAAAACTAAATATTGATGTGGTTTTTTTTGTAAAGTTTATTCAGTAGATAAGGAATATCTGAAATTTAAATGTGAATGGGATGGATAAGTTTTTTTAATATTTTTTCTTTAACTTTAAGGTGAAAGGAGTGGTAATTCTGGTGTATATTATTTTGCTATTTTAGTTATAGAATGAAGGCAATAATGGTGAAAGTTATAAATTGAATTGTACAATTCTTAATGAGGCTTGAATTTTGTTTGTGGTTTATGCTCCATTTGTTGAAGATATAGATTTCATTGTAGATGTGTTTTTATTATTTGGATATCTGAATTTTAACATAATGATTGGGGATATTTAAATGTGGTATTGGAGCTTTTATTGGATAACTATTCAAGAGTAAAAGGGAAAAATGGTGGAAGAGTACTAAAATTTAATTGTATAATGCTTAATGAGGTTTGAATTTTGTTTTAAGATGGTGGTTTAGGTGACTAATATGATGATAGATGTGAAATTAGTTGATATTTGGTGAAGGTTTATCTCTATAGAGAATTTTTTTTTCATCTTTTTTTTCATGCTACAATTTTTTTTTTAAGAATTGATTATTGTTTAAGAATTTTTAATAGATAATGTTACTAACTTTACTAATTTTTTATATTAAGTTTGAGTTAAATATATGTTTCATCTTAACTCTGTTTGTTAAATATATGCATTTAAGTTTGATTTAAATATGTTTTTTAAGTCTGATATCTTAGTATTAATTACTTTTCTTTTTGTTAGTATTTTAATCGGTTATGTTTTTGTTTTTTTTTGTAAGTGGGTTTTTTTCTCACATATATTATTAACTTTATTAATTCTTCACTCTTTATTTTGGGGGGAAAGGGGGGGGTTGGATTAATTTGAGTTGGGTTATTAATGTGTAATAATTATTGGGGAGGGTATAGTTTATTTAGATTACTGATACTGTATTGTAATTTTATTATTTTATTCTTAATTTTTTTTAAATGTAATCCTATATGTTATTCATGTTATAAAATCTTAAATAAAGTTTTAAAAAAAAAGGAATCATGGAAAGAGCTACACTTGAATTAAGAATAAACAGTTTAAAAGACAAAAATACTAGACTGTACTTACACCGAACAAACTCATTGCATGAATATATAAACCTTAAAGCATTTTACGTTATTTTCAGTCACATTCTTTGAAAACGTTTAACTGTCACTGCATCTGCAGGTTCCTTCCCCTCCACAGAGCCTCCCGAAAGACCAACAATAATGTTACCCCCCACCTCCACCCCAAGGTTGCAGATAAAGCCTCTGACCGGGGCAACTCTTACTAAGCGGGGATAAGGAGCCACTTGATGAGAGACTCCCCCACGGGGAGCGGCATCTACCCACTCTTTGTCCTGGGTGACACCATTGCCGTTTCACCCAAACACTGGCTATGAGCAAAGCCCTGACCAAGGCCCTCCCTCCGCTGGCCGGATATTTGCTTCACCAAAGGGTTACATGTTACTTTGTTTTTTTTTTCAATCAACATGAAGTCATAAAACAAACAAAATCACAGGCCTATACAAGGAAATGCCAAAACCGAGCTTCAGGTTGATCTACAAAGAAGGAAGAATCAACACGTTATTGCAATGATCAAATTCTGCGTTCGTGTTTATCAAGACAAGATCACACACCATGCCCATCCTTCAAAGGAAAGTCCCCGTCCCCCCCAAAGGAAAAAGATGATGTTGAGACTGTTCAAGGCATTGGTGAGGCCACGTTTGGAATATTGTGTGCAGTTCTGGTCCCCAAATTATAGGAAGGATATCAATAAGGTAGAGAGGGTACAGAGGAGATTTACTAAAATGTTGCCTGGATTGCAGTACGGAGAAAGATTGAGTAGGTCATTACTCATTGGAGCATAGAAAGTTGAGGGGGGATTTGATAGAGGTGTTTAAAATTATGAGGGGAATAGACAGAGTAGATGTGAATAGGCTCTCCTCCTTGAGGGTAGGGGAGATTGGAACGAGGGGTCATATGTTAAAGGTTAGGGGGCAAAACTTTAGAAGTAACATAAGAGGAAGCTTCTTCACCCAGAGAGTGGTGGCTGAGTGGAATGACATTCCAAAAAAGTGGTCACAGCAGGGTCAATTTTGTAATTTAAGAGAAGGTGGGATGAGTGCATGGATGTGAGTGGATTGGAAGGTTATGGACAGGGAGCAGGTAGGTGGGACTAGAGAAGTTCACTTAATATGGTGCGGACTAGAGGGGCCGAGATGGCCTGTTTCCATACTGTAATTGTAATTATGGTTATATGATTTTCCAAAAGCATTAATTACAGACAGATGAAATATGAAGTGATTCATCCAGACCTTCCTTCCTCCCTTAAGGGATCAATGTCTTGACATAGACATCATTAGAGATACTGGAGATAGTGATGTTGAAGGGGGGGGGGATTTCCCCCGCAGCGTATCTTAAAACGGGTTCTATATTCTTAAAGTCCACTCCATTGAAGACATCTGCGAGAGGCGGTGTCTCAAGAAAGCAGCCTCTATCCTCAAGGACCCCCACCACACCTTCCCCTACCCCTCAGGCCATGCCCTCTTCACTCTGCTCCCATTGGGAAGGAGGTCCAGGAGCCTGAAGACGAGCCCCCAGTGACACGATGACAGCTTCTCCCCCACTGCCCTCCAATTCCTGAACGGACAACGAACCCCGGACACGGCCTCACTTTCTCCAATTTTTGCACTATTTATTTTTAAAATGCAATTTATAGTAATTTTGCGCCTGCAATATTCTGCTGCAAGACAATTAATTCTAATTCTGCCTTCTTCACAAGAAATCAGATAATAAATGTCAGCTTTTAAATCTTTTCTGGTCGCCGCACAGGCTGATGGGGTAGTTCAGAAGGCTTATTGTACGCTGGCGTTCACTAATCGACGGATTGAGCTCAGGGGCCGTGAGGTGAGGTTGCAGCTCTATAAAACCCTGGTGAGACCGCATTTTGAGTATTGAGTTCAGTTCTGGTCACCTCATTACAGGAAGGATGTGGAGACGATGGAGAGGGGTCAGAGGAGATTCACCAGGATATCGTCTGGATAGAGAAATAAGTCTGGTGAAGCAAGTTTAGCAGTGCTGGGACTTTGGAGCGAAGGTGACTAAATAGAGGTCCACAAGATTCTGAGAGGCATAGGTAAGGTGAACAGACAGCATCGATTTTCAAGGGCGGAGTTGCAAACACCAGGGGACATCTGTACAAAATGAAGGGAAGGAAGTTTAGGGGAGAAATTGGGGGTGTTTCTTTTTTAACAGAGAATTGTGGGGGCCTGGAATGGCTTGCCAGGGAAGGCTGGAAGATTTTAGGCATTTAATAGACTCTGAGACAGGCACACGAATGGAAGAAAAATAGAGGGTTATGGGGTATGGAGGATTTAGGATGTTTTTGGTAGTTCAGTACAACATTGTGGGCCGAATGACCTGTACTGTGCTGTAGCGTTCTATTTTCTCTGTACTTCAGAGCATTTTAGGCGCGGTTTCCTTGGCATCAATCACCCGCACTTTGCCCACATACTTGCCTTGAATTGCCGCTTTCCTCTTGACAACGGCAATTACGATCACGATGGCAGCCAGCAACACTCCACCACAGACACCTGCAGCGATGTAATACTTTTGGAAATCCTCTGCAGAAGAGTCCACATTGGAGGAAGCCGTTACAATTCACAGTACAGTAGAGGGGTGGGTCAATGAGCTTTCGAAGGATACGAAGGTCAGAGGCATTTTAGACAGTGTAGAAGGTTGTCGTAGGTCACAACAGGATATGGGCAGGATGCCGAGCTGGGTAGATGGAGTTCAATCCGGGTGAGGTGATACATTTTGGAGGGTTAAACTGAAAGACAGAGTACGGGGTTGGAAAGTTAACAGTGTGAAGGAACAGAGGGACCTTGGGGCCCAAATCCATACATCTCTCAAGGTCGCCACACAGGCTGATATGATGGTCGAGAAGGCTGATGGGATGCTGGACTTTATTAGTCGGGGGATTGAGTTCAGGAGCCGTGAGGTCATGTTGCAGCTCTGTAAAACTCTGGTGAGACCACACGTGGAGTATTGTGTTCAGTTCTGGTCACGTCATCACAGGAAGGAGGTGGAAGCGATGGAGAGGGGGCAGAGGAGATTCACCAGGATGTCGCCTGGATTGGAAAACGAGGCAAGGTTTGCAGAGCTGGGATTTTTCTCACTGGAGTGAAGAAGGATGAGAGGAGACAAGATGGAGGGCTGCAAGATTGTGAACTCAGAGCTAGGGTGGACGGCCAGCACCTTTTCCCCAGGGGAGGAGTAGAAAACCAGAGGATGTCTGTATAAGGCAATGGGAGGGAAGTTTTGGGAATCATCAGGGGAATGTGTTTTCTCCCAGAGAGTGGTGGGGGCCGGGAAGGCCTTGTCAGGGGTGGTGGTGGAGGCTGGAACATTAGGGGCATTTAAGAGACTCTTAGACAGGTCCCGTGGATGGAAGAGTTATGAGGTAGGGAGGGTTTCATTTTTTTTTGGTAGGTAGAAGTAGTTAGGCACAACATTGTGGGCCAAAAGGCCTTTGCAGTGCTGTAATGTTCTTTGGTCAATAAGTTCAATACACAAATGTGCTGGAGAAACTCAGCAAATTCAGGCAGCATCCATTAGAAGTGCTGGGTGACCAACAATTCGAGCCCGGCCCCTTCGACAGGTACGTGATGGCACGTTGAAGAGAATCATCCGAATGAAGCGCAACGGAGCAGGGCATTGATCCTGTGGGGTGGGCGGGGGGGGGGGGGGTTAGTTTGTGGGATAAGAAGCAATAGGGCACGATAGTTGGCGTCGGCCATTACTGAGGGTATCATGAGCAGTTGTGGGATGTGCTGACGTTGGGGAGGCTTCAGGGGAGGTTCACAAAGATGATTCCAGGAGCGAAAGAGCTATCACCCGAGGAGCATTTGACGGCACTTGGAATTTGGGAGAATTGAGGGGGAGGAAAATATTATCAAAACATTTTGAATGTTCAAAGGCATGAACAGAATCTATGTGGAAAGGTTGTTTCCCCACGTTGGGAGAGTCCAGGACAAGAGGGCCCAGCTTCAGGAGTGAGCGGAGATGCAGAGGAATTTCTTCAGCTGTAGAGTAGTGAACCTGTGGAACTTGTTGCCAGAAGCGGGAGTGGAAGCTGAGTCATAAAGGCAGAGATTGACAGGTTCTTGATTAGCCAAGGCACTGACGGTTATGGGGAGAAGGCCAGGGAGAGGGGCTGAATGGATCAGCTCATAGTTGAATGGAGGGGCAGACTTAATGGGCTGAATGGGCTGTCCCTGCTTCTTTGTGGTCTTGTGGGAGGCTGGCACCTTGATTACTCCACGAAGCTGCTTGATACACCAGGCAGAACTTGGTTTGGGTGATTCGCGCGTCGGTCCAAACCACACAGTGGTAGAATCCGGCATCACTCCTCCTTGGAGTGAAGGTGAGGGTGCAATCCCCAGCCCTGATGCAGGGCAGCATGAGAAGCTTCATCTCGGCCCGCCCCTGGTGCACGGAGACGTTCCCGTTCAGGATTTGCATCAATAGAATCTCCTTCCCACGGTCGGAGGGGTCGCTCCATCGCCACTGGACTAGTGGTGGGTTGGCATACGACAGGTCAGAGCAGTTGAGAACCATTTCGTTGGTGGAATCAGTGAAGGTCACCTCTCTGCAGTCACACTTCACAGCCGACGTGCCTCCTGCGAGCAGATTTCAGATTTATTATCGGGGACATACATGACATCACATAAACCCTGAGATTCCTTTACCTGCGGGCCAGGCAAAAGAACCATTTACTGGCAGTGCAAAAAATACCGGGCTCAATGTACAATGTAAATGCATTTAAAATGTTAAGGAAATGACTGCAGCACAGAGTGAATGAGAATAAGTCAATACAGGGAACAAATCCTTAAATGAGTCCCTGATTGAGTTTGACTTTGAGGGGGACTGATGGTGGAGGGGTGGGAGGAGCAGCTGTTCCTAAACCTGGTGGGGGTGAGTCCTGTGGCACCTGCACCTCTTTCCGGATGGCAGCAGCGAGAACAGAGCATGTGCCGGGAGCTGTGGATCCTCGACAATTGCCGCTGCTCTCCCAACGGCAGCATTCCCCCCATAGAGGGTAGGGAGGGCTTGGCCTGAGATTTCCTGGCCTTAACGCCCTGGGGTATTGGTGTTCCCGTACCAGACTGTGATGCAGCCGGTCAGCGCACTTCCCACCAACACATCTGAGGAAATTCGGGGTTTCCTATGTACATTCGCCAACTCCTGAGGAAGTCAAGGCGTTGATGGCTCGGGAAAGGTCCTCTGCAACTGTGCCTCCCAAAGACTTAAACGTGCTCCCCCCCACCCTCTCTCAACCCCCCAGGGATCGTACACCCTTGGTCTTCCCCCCTTCCTGGAGTCAACCGTCAGTGCCTTGGTTCTGATGACCAGAAGACTTGGGAGTAGAAACAAGGTTTTCGAGAAAATAATGGTGGCGCTGCCAGAGCCGCAGGCGCGGACCTGGGAAAGTGGGGAGCAGAGACCCAGCGGTGCTCCGTTGGGCCCTCCTGCCCAGTCCTGACACAAATCCCACAGGCACAGAACTTTACTTCCACCGGCCGTTTAATGCCTGTATCACTTTCCTCTTACCGTATCCCAATGAATATCTTTTGTCTGTGGGTCTGGACTCCCTGGCATTGTTCCCCCAACTTTTAATTCAGATGCCTGTGCATTTATTTCATGCCTCAAAGGAGGCTTCAGGCACGAAACGTCAGTAATACCTCGTACGGATGTTGCAAGACCAGCTGAGTTCTTCCAGCATGTCTGTGTGGTGATATGACCCCCAGCTGACAGCAGGGGGTGATCTCTGTACCTGCAGGAAGATCACCTAAGGGTTGACTCCACCTGGCGGGCTGTCAATCGGCCAACCCGAATATAGACCTGAGCCATCCCCTCCTGAGCCAGTCACACGGGAGCCACCGAAGCATGAATCGGTGTTCAGACTTTTACCTGAATGCAGCCTGTTGAACAGTCTTTTGAGTTTTGTGCTTGCTCGCTGCTACCTCAGTGCTTCACACAGCCTGTGCTTTGATTTCAATTACGGCGTCTGCAGACTTCCGTGTTTTGCTGGACCTGACTGTTGTTTAAAAGGAAAAATGTGCAATCCTCGAGAATAGGGAAGCGAAAGGAGTCGTGGGCAACAGCGCATTAGCCGTGATTGCACCATGTGACCCGCTGTAAAATTGACTGCATAAAAATCTGCTCTGTAATTCGGACTGAGTTCCGGCAGAGATCAGGTCTCAGAACAAATTTACTGGAGTCCAGGGATTTTTATTTTCTTCTGATTGACTAAAATGATCAGCGACAGTGAGACACCCCATCATTTACACTGTCAGAGAAGGAGGAAGGGTCCAGCCTTTCGAGTCATTTGACAGCCTCCAGTTTGCTCCGCTATCCGTCTTCCCCTGATGCCGATGGAACATTCCAGCACAGCGCAGCAGGGCCCTTTAGCCCACGAGTTTGGGCTGACCTCTAATAAACCCACTTGGGGGGGGGGGAAGAGGGGGGACAATGGCGGCGTTACTGCACCGGTGAGCAGGACCAGGGCTCGAATCATGGTGCTGCCTGTTCTGTATCGATTTCATCTGGGGGGCTCCGGTTTCCTCCCGTCGTTCAAAATGTTGCAGGACAATTGGGTGCAATTTGGTGGCATGGGATCATGGGCCGGAATACTGTCTTAAAAAAAATTTTTTTAATTAAAAAACACCCCCTTCCCAACTTCACACCCAGAATCCTCTATTTTTCTTGCATTTGTGTGCCTGTCAAAGAGTCTCTTAAATGGCCCTATTGTACCAGCCTCCACCACCCCAACCTGGTAATATATTCCAGGCCCCCATTACACTCTGAGTAAAAAAGATCTCCCCTAAACTTCCCTCCTCTCACTTTGTACAGGCCTTCTCTGATGTTTGCTACTGGGAAACAGGCACTGGCCATCTACCTTATATATAACCAAGTAACAATTACAGACGGAAACAGGCCATCTCGGCCCCTCTAGTCTGCACCGATTTACGTGAAACTCCACTAGTCCCACCTACCTGCTCCCTGCCCATAACCCTGCAACCCCCTCACATCCTTGCACTCATCCAACCTCCTCTTAAAAGACAGAGTTGACCCTGCTGCAACCTCCTCTTCTGGAAGGTCATTCCACTCAGCCACCGCTCTCTGAAAAAGCTTCCTCTTACATTACTTCAGAAGTTTTCCCCTCTAACTCTTAACTTGTGACCCTTCGATCCAATCTCCCCTTCCCTGATCGCTTATCTCCAACTCGTTCCTCCACCCCCCCAACCTGCCATCCAAACCAAGTTATCTATGCCTCTCATAATCACATCTTTCTTTGGCTTGGCTTCGCGGATTTATGGAGGGGTAATGTCCACATCAGCTGCAAGCTCGTTTGTGGCTGACAAGTCCGATGCGGGACAGGCAGACACGGTTGCAGCGGTTACAAGGGAAAATTGGTGGGTTGGGGTTGGGTGTTGGGTTTTTCCTCCTTTGTCTTTTGTCAGTGAGGTGGGCTCTGCGGTCTTCTTCAAAGGAGGTTGCGGCCCGCTGAACTGTGAGGCGCCAAGATGCACGGTTTGAGGCGATATCAGCCCACTGGCGGTGGTCAATGTGGCAGGCACCAAGAGATTTCTTTAGGCAGTCCTTGTACCTCTTCTTTGGTGCACCTCTGTCACAGTGGCCAGTGGAGAGCTCGCCATATAACACGATCTTGGGAAGGCGATGGTCCTCCATTCTGGAGACGTGACCTACCCAGCGCAGTTGGATCTTCAGCAGCGTGGATTCGATGCTGTCGGCCTCTGCCATCTCGAGTACTTCGATGTTGGAGATGAAGTCGCTCCAATGAATGTTGAGGATGGAAGGAGACAACGCTGGTGGAAGCGTTCTAGGAGCCGTAGGTGATGCCGGTAGAGGACCCATGATTCAGATAGACCATCATTAAATCACCTTGCCTCCTCCTTCGCCCCAGAGAGAAAATCCCCAAGCTTTGCTAACCTTGCCTCATGAGACACATTCTCCAATCCAGGCAACATTCTCTGCCCCCCCCCCCACCCCCCGCAGCTTCCACAACCTTCCTGTAATGCAGTGACCAGAACTGAACACGACATTCCAAGCGTGATCTCCTCGTGCCCGTGATTATCCCTGCACCCACATATTCTCTGGTGATTAACACATCCTTTAACCTCAAGGGGCCCAATCGCCATTTGCAATAATCTCCGATTTTATCTGGAATTCATAACCAGTGAGATTTACCCTGAGGTCACTCACCAAAGGCTTGCAAATTTCTACAGACTTTGTAGAGGAGAGCTTTCGGATGGGTTGAATCGCTGTCTAATACGGAGGTGTTTGGTTCGGAGGTGTCAGTGCACAGGACAGGAAAAGTCCAGAGGGGGTTGTTAACTCGACCTGTGACATCGAGGACACCTAAAAGAGGCGGTGCCTCAGGAAAGCAGCCTCTATCCTCAAAGACCCCCACCACCCAGGCCGTGCCCTCTTCACTCTTCTACCATCGGGAAGGAAGTCCAGGAGCCTGAAGACGAGCCCTCCCGTCATCAGATTCCTGAATGAACAATGATTTCACCTTTCAGAGTACACACGTGACATCCCATACAACCCTGAGATTCTTTTTCTCCTGCAGGTGAGGCAGAATTGGTAGTTTAAAAAGAACTGCATACAATGTGAACGTGTAAACAAATAAACAAACTGACTGTGGATTACAGAGAGAGAAAATACAAAGTCAGAGTCGTTAAATGAGCCCTTGATTGAGTTTGTTGTTGAGGAGTCTGATGGCGGAGGGGGAGCAGCTGTTCCTGAACCTGGTGGGGGTGAGTCATGTGGCACCGAGACCTCTTTCCTGATGGCAGCAGCGAGAACGGAGCGCATGCTGGGCAGTGTGGATCCTTGACGATTGTTGCTGCTGCTCTCTGACGGCAGCATTCCCCCATATTCGTGCTTGACAGTGGGGGAGGGTTTTGCCTGTGACGTCCTGGGGCTGTGTTCACTCCCTTTCACGGGGCCTTACGCTCGGGAGTACTGGTGTCCCCGTGATGCAGCCAGTCAGTGCACTTTCCACTGTGGAAATTTGCCAGGGGCTCTGGTGTCGTGCCAAACCTCTGCCAACTCCTGAGGAAGTTGAGGCCCTGATGGGCTTTCTTCACTGATGGGATCCAGGAAAGATCCTCTGAGGTAGTGACTCCCAAAAACTTAAATCTGCTCATGCTCTCCATCTCTGACCCCCAGTGATCACTGGATCATCCACCTCTGGCTTTCCTTTCCTGAAGTCAACAATTAGCTCCTTGGTTTTGGTGACATTAATTCATTTTCTCTTCTTTTGCACAAATTGATTAATTTTTTTTAAAGATAATTTATAGTAATAATTACATCTGTAATGCTAATACAAAACAATGAATTTCGTGACACATTCAGGACCATGAATCTGAATCTGACAATGAAAATCCTCCATACATACAATATTTCTCCCTTAAGCATAGGAAGTCCCCAATCAAAGGTGTATTGGTTTATTATTAATCCAAGCAATGACCAGTGAAGGATTCCAGCTGTTTAAACCTACCTTCACGGAAAACCACCATCCAGAGCAGATGGCACAGAATGGCTTGCACGTTCCCCATCACCTCGCAGTGAGACTTATCTCCTCGAGCCCTTTCTCCAAGTCACCTCAGCACCCGGTGGCCTGCACCATGCACAGAAAACAGGATTCAGCAAATGATGTATGGATGGTAAAGCTCTGCCTCACGTGTGAGGTACATTTAACAGGAAATGCTGGTCAAATCCTTGGACAGAAGGGTCCATCAGGGTCATTGAACGGTTATGGTTTCTGAGCTGAATTTGTACTCCCCCCCACCCCCCACCTTCTGCCCAGTACCTAGGTCCTGGAGTGTACTGGTCTTCAATCTCCTGTAACATTTGCAATGTCCTCATGTTTGAGGACATCTGATCATCCAAACCCATGGCAATGCTCAAATGTCGACACACCCCAAGGTCAATACATCAATGTTAATGCGCCAATATCACTTCACCAATGTCACTGCACCAATTTCAATGCATTAATGTCAATATATCAATGTCACTGCACCAATGACAATGCATCAATGTCAATGCACCAATGTTAATACATCAATGTCAATGCACCAATGACAATGTATCAATGTCCAGTACCTAGGTCCTGGAGTGTACTGGTCTTCCATCTCCTGTAAAATTTGCAATGTCCTCATGTTTGAGGACATCTGATCATCCCAACCAATGGCAATGCTCAAATGTCGACACACCCCAATGTCAATGCTTCAATGACAATACATCAATGTCAATACATCAATGTTAATGCGCCAATATCACTTCACCAATGTCACTGCACCAATTTCAATGCATTAATGTCAATATATCAATGTCACTGCACCAATGACAATGCATCAATGTCAATGCACCAATGTTAATACATCAATGTCAATGCACCAATGACAATTCACCAATGTCAATGCATCAATGTCATGGCACCAATGTCAATGAACCAATGATAATACATAAATGTCAATGCACCAATGACAATGCACCAATGTCAATACATCAATGTCACTGCACCAATGTCAATACATCAATGTCAATGCACCAATGTCAATACATCAATGTCAATGCACCAATGTCAATGTGCCAATGTCAATGCATCAATGTGAATGCTCCAATATCAATGAATCAATGTCAATACATCAATGTCAATGCATCAATGTCAATGCATCAATGTCACTGCACCAATGTCAATGAACCAATGACAATACATCAATGTCAATGCACCAATGACAATGCACCAATGTCAATGTGCCAATGTCACTGCACCAATGTCAATACATCAAAGTAAATGCACCAATGTCAATATATCAATGTCAATGCATCAATGTCAATGCATCAATGTCACTGCACCAATGTCAATGCATCAATGTCAATGCACCAATGTTAATACATCAATGTCAATGCACCAATGACAATGCACCAATGTCAATGCATCAATGTCACTGCACCAATGTCAATACATCAATGTCACTGCACCAATGTCAATACATCAATGTCAATGTGCCAATGTCACTGCCCCAATGTCAATACATCAATGTCAATGCACCAATGTCAATACATCAATGTCAATGCACCAATGTCAATCTGCCAATGTCAATGCATCAATGTGAATGCTCCAATATTAATGAATCAATGTCAATACATCAATGTCAATGCATCAATGTCACTGCACCAATGTCAATGAACCAATGACAATACATCAATGTCAATGCACCAATGACAATGCACCAATGTCAATGCAAGAATGTCAATGTGCCAATGTCACTGCACCAATGTCAATACATCAAAGTCAATGCACCAATGTCAATATATCAATGTCAATGCATCAATGTCAATGCATCAATGTCACTGCACCAATGTCAATGCACCAATATCAATACGTCAATGTCAATGCACCAATGTCAATTAACCACTGACAATGCATTCATGTCAATGCACCAATGACAAAGTGCCAATGTCAGTGCATCAATGTCAATGCTCCAATATCAATGCATCAATGTCAATGCACCAATGTCAATACATCAATGTCACTGCACCAATGTCAATACATCAATGTCAATGCACCAATGTCAATGCATCAATGTCACTGCACCAATTTCAATGCACCAATATCAATACATCAATGTCAATGCACCAATGTCAATGTGCCAATGTCAATGCATCAATGTCAATGCTCCAATATCAACGCATCAATGTCAATGCACCAATGTCAATGCATCAATGTCAATGCGCCAATATCACTGCATCAATGTCAATGCACCATCGACAATGCATCAATGTCACTGCACCAATGACAATGCATCAATGTCAATGCACCAAAGTTAATACATCAATGTCAATGCACCAATAACAATGCACCAATGTCAATGCATCAATATCACTGCTCCAATGTCAATGCACCAATATCAAAACATCAATGTCAATGCACCTATGTCAATGCATCAATGTCATTGCACCAATGACAATGCATCAATGTCAATGCACCAATGACAATGCACCAATGTCAATGCATCAATGACAAGGTATCAATGCCAATGTGCCAATGTCACTACACCAATGTCAATGCATCAGCGTTAATGCACCAATGTCTATACATCAATAACAATGCATCAATGTCAATGCGCCAATGTCAATGCACCAATGTCAATGCATCAATGTCAATGCTTCAATGTCAATGCATCAATGTCAATGCATCAATGTCAATACATCAATGTCAATACATCAATGTCAATGCATCAATGTCACTGCACCAATGTCAATACAACAATGTCACTGCCCCAATGTCAATGCACCAATGTCAATACATCTATGTAAATGCACCAATGTCAATGCATCAATGTCACTGCACCAATGTCCATGAACCAATGACAATGCATCAATGCCAATGCACCAATGACAATGCATCATTGTCCTGTACTTAGGTCCTGGAGTGTACTGGTCTTCCATCTCCTGTAACATTTGCAATGTCCTCATGTTTGAGGACATCTGATCATCCAAACCCATGGCAATGCTCAAATGTCGACACACCCCAATGTCAATGCATCAATGTCAATGCACCAATGTCAATGTGCCAATGTCAATGCATCAATGTCAATGCTCCAATATCAATGAATCAATGACAATGCATCAATTTCAATACATCAATGTCAATGTGCCAATATCACTGCACCAATGTCACTGCACCAATGTCAATGCATTAATGTCAATATATCAATGTCAATGCACCAATGACAATGCATCAATGTCACTGCACCAATGACAATGCATCAATGTCAATGCACCAATGTTAATACATCAATGTCAATGCACCAATGACAATGCACCAATGTCAATACATCAATGTCACTGCACCAATGTCAATACATCAATGTCAATGCACCAATGTCAATACATCAATGTCAATGCACCAATGTCAATGTGCCAATGTCAATGCATCAATGTGAATGCTCCAATATCAATGAATCAATGTCAATACATCAATGTCAATGCATCAATGTCAATGCATCAATGTCACTGCACCAATGTCAATGAACCAATGACAATACATCAATGTCAATGCACCAATGACAATGCACCAATGTCAATGCAAGAATGTCAATGTGCCAATGTCACTGCACCAATGTCAATACAACTGCACGAAAACCAACAAGGTCGGGTCAGATACAGCAATGAGCTCTCTGAACCCTTCTCCATTAACAATGGCGTGAAGCAAGGCTGTGTTCTCGCACCAACCCTCTTTTCAATCTTCTTCAGCATGATGCTGAACCAAGCCATAAAAGACCCCAACAACGAAGACGCTGTTTACATCCGGTACCGCACGGATGGCAGTCTCTTCAATCTGAGGCGCCTGCAAGCTCACACCAAGACACAAGAGAAACTTGTCCATGAACTACTCTTTGCAGATGATGCCGCTTTAGTTGCCCATTCAGAGCCAGCTCTTCAGTGCTTGACGTCCTGCTTTGCGGAAACTGCCAAAATGTTTGGCCTGGAAGTCAGCCTGAAGAAAACTGAGGTCCTCCATCATCCAGCTCCCCACCATGACTACCAGCCCCCCCACATCTCCATCGGGCACACAAAACTCAAAACGGTCAACCAGTTTACCTATCTCGTCTGCACCATTTCATCAGATGCAAGGATCGACAATGAGATAGACAACAGACTCGCCAAGGCAAATAGCGCCTTTGGAAGACTACACAAAAGAGTCTGGAAAAACAACCAACTGAAAAACCTCACAAAGATAAGCGTATACAGAGCTGTTGTCATACCCACACTCCTGTCCAGCTCCGAATCATGGGTCCTCTACCGGCACCACCTACGGCTCCTAGAACGCTTCCACCAGCGTTGTCTCCACTCCATCCTCAACATCCATTGGAGCGCTTTCATCCCTAACGTCGAAGTACTCGAGATGGCAGAGGTCGACAGCATCGAGTCCACGCTGCTGAAGATCCAGCTGCGCTGGATGGGTCACGTCTCCAGAATGGAGGACCATCGCCTTCCCAAGATCGTGTTATATGGTGAGCTCTCCACTGGCCACCGTGACAGAGGTGCACCAAAGAAAAGGTACAAGGACTGCCTAAAGAAATCTCTTGATGCCTGCCACATTGACCACCGCCAGTGGGCTGATAACGCCTCAAACCGTGCATCTTGGCGCCTCACAGTTTGGCGGGCAGCAACCTCCTTTGAAGAAGACCGCAGAGACCACCTCACTGACAAAAAGCAAAGGAGGAAAAACCCAACACCCAACCCCAACCAACCAATTTTCCCCTGCAACCGCTGCAACTGTGTCTGCCTGTCCCGCATCGGACTTGTCAGCCACAAACGAGCCTGCAGCTGACGTGGACTTTTTACCCCCTCCATAAATCTTCGTCCGTGAAGCCAAGAATGTCAATACATCAAAGTCAATGCACCAATGTCAATATATCAATGTCAATGCACCAATGTCAATACATCAATGTCAATGCACCAATGTCAATTAACCACTGACAATGCATTAATGTCAATGCACCAATGACAAAGTGCCAATGTCAATGTATCAATGTCAATGCTACAATTTCAATGCATCAATGACAATGCACCAATGTCAATACATCAATGTCACTGCACCAATGTCAATACATCAATGTCAATGCACCAATGTCAATGCATCAATGTCACTGCACCAATTTCAATGCACCAATATCAATACATCAATGTCAATGCACCAATGTCAATGTGCCAATGTCAATGCATCAATGTCAATGCTCCAATATCAATGCATCAATATCAATGCACCAATGTCAATGCACCATTGACAATGCATCAATGTCACTGCACCAATGACAATGCATCAATGTCAATGCACCAAAGTTAATACATCAATGAAAATGCACCAATGACAATGCACCAATGTCAATGCATCAATATCACTGCTCCAATGTCAATGCATCAATGTCAAAACATCAATGTCAATGCACCTATGTCAATGCATCAACGTCATTGCACCAATGACAATGCATCAATGTCAATGCACCAATGACAATGCACCAATGTCAATGCATCAATGACAAGGTATCAATATCAATGCGCCAATGTCACTGCACCAATGTCAATGCATCAGCGTTAATGCACCAATGTCTATACATCAATAACAATGCACCAATGTCAATACATCAATGTCAATGCACCAATGTCAATGTGCCACTGTCAATGCACCAATGTCAATGTGCCAATGTCAATGCATCAATGTCAATGCTCCAATATCAATGAATCAATGTCAATGCATCAATGTCAATACATCAATGTCAATGTGCCAATATCACTGCACCAATGTCACTGCACCAATGTTAATACATCAATGTCAATGCACCAATTACAATTCACCAATGTCAATACATCAATGTCACGGCACCAATGTCAATACATCAATGTCAATGCACCAATGTCAATACATCAATGTCAATGCACCAATGTCAATGCACCAATGTCAATACATCAATGCCAATACACCAATGTTAATGCATCAATGTCACTGCACCAATTTCAATGAACCAATGACAATGCAGCAATGTCAATGCACCAATGACAATGCACCAATGAAATGCATCAATTTCAATCTGCTAATATCACTGCACAAATGTCAATACATCAATGTCAATGCACCAATGTCAATACATCAATGTCACTGCACCAATGTCAATGCACCAATGTCAATACATCAATGTCAATGCACCAATGTCAATGTGCCACTGTCAATGCACCAATGTCAATGTGCCAATGTCAATGCATCAATGTCAATGCTCCAATATCAATGAATCAATGTCAATGCATCAATGTCAATACATCAATGTCAATGTGCCAATATCACTGCACCAATGTCACTGCACCAAGGTCAATGCATTAATGTCAATATATCAATGTCAATGCACCAATGACAATGCATCAATGTCACTGCACCAATGACAATGCATCAATGTCAATGCACCAATGTTAATACATCAATGTCAATGCACCATTGACAATGCACCAATGTCAATGCATCAATGTCACTGCACCAATGTCAATACATCAATGTCACTGCACAAATGTCAATACATCAATGTCAATGCGCCAATGTCACTGCCCCAATGTCAATACATCAATGTCAATGCACCAATGTCAATACATCAATGTCAATGCACCAATGTCAATGTGCCAATGTCAATGCATCAATGTGAATGCTCCAATATCAATGAATCAATGTCAATACATCAATGTCAATGCATCAATGTCAATGCATCAATGTCACTGCACCAATGTCAATGAACCAATGACAATACATCAATGTCAATGCACCAATGACAATGCACCAATGTCAATGCAAGAATGTCAATGTGCCAATGTCACTGCACCAATGTCAATACATCAAAGTCAATGCACCAATGTCAATATATCAATGTCAATGCATCAATATCAATGCATCAATGTCACTGCACCAATGTCAATGCATCAATGTCAATGCACCAATGTTAATACATCAATGTCAATGCACCAATGACAATGCACCAATGTCAATGCATCAATGTCACTGCACCAATGTCAATACATCAATGTCACTGCACCAATGTCAATACATCAATGTCAATGTGCCAATGTCACTGCCCCAATGTCAATACATCAATGTCAATGCACCAATGTCAATACATCAATGTCAATGCACCAATGTCAATGTGCCAATGTCAATGCATCAATGTGAATGCTCCAATATCAATGAATCAATGTCAATACATCAATGTCAATGCATCAATGTCACTGCACCAATGTCAATGAACCAATGACAATACATCAATGTCAATGCACCAATGACAATGCACCAATGTCAATGCAAGAATGTCAATGTGCCAATGTCAATGCATCAATGTGAATGCTCCAATATCAATGAATCAATGTCAATACATCAATGTCAATGCATCAATGTCAATGCATCAATGTCACTGCACCAATGTCAATGAACCAATGACAATACATCAATGTCAATACATCAATGTCAATGCACCAATGTCAATGCATCAGTGTTAATGCACCAATGTCAATACATCAATAACAATGTGTCAATGTCAATGCTCCAATGTCAATACACCAATATCAATACATCAATGTCAATGCCCCATTGTCAATACATCAATGTCAATGCATCAATGTCACTGCACCATTGTCAATGAACCAATGACAATGCATCAATGTCAATCCATCAATGTCAATGCACCATTGTCAATGAACCAATGACAATGCACCATTGTCAATGAACCAATGACAATGCATCAATGTCAATGCATCAATGTCAATGCACCATTGTCAATGAACCAATGACAATGCACCAATGTCAATGCATCAATGTCAATACATCAATGTCAATACACCAATGTCAATGCATCAATGACAATGCATCAATGTCAATACATCAATGTCAATACACCAATGTCAATGCGGCAATGTCACTGCACCAATGTCAATGCATCAATGTCAATGCACCAATGTCAATGCATCAATGACAATGCATCAATGTCTATGTGCCAATTTCAATGCACCAATATCAATACATCAATATCAATGCTTCAATGTCAATGCTTCAATGTCAACGCATCAATGTCAATGTGCCAATGTCACTGCACCAATTTCAATACACCAATATCAATACATCAATATCAATGCATCAATGTCAATGCATCAATGTCAATGAGCCAATGTCACTGCACCAATGTCAATATACCAATGTCAATGCGCCAATGTCAGTGCTTCAATGTCAATGCATCAATTTCAATGCACCAATGTCACTGCACCAATGTCAGTGCAAAAATGTCTATGCACCAATATAAATAATCCAACATCAATGATACATCTACCTCAGTAAGTATTTTCCATGGTGAGGCCAAATTTGGAGTACTGTGTACAGATTTGGTCACCAAATTATAGGAAAGATATAAATAAAATAGAGAGAGTACAGAGAAGGTTCACGAGAATGTTGACAGGATTTCAAGGTTTGAGTTACAGGGAAAGGTTGTGCAGACTAGGGCTTTTTTCTCTGGAGCGTAGAAGATTGAGGGGGGACTTGATAGAGGTGTTTAAGATTTTAAAAGAGACAGACAGAGTAAATGTCGATAGGCTTTATCAATTAAGAGTGGGGGAGATTCAAACTAGAGGGCATGGTTTAAGATTGAAGGGGGAAAATTATAAGGGGAACATGAGGGGAAATTTCTTTATGCAAAGGGTGGTAGGGATCTGGAATGAGCTTCCGGCAGACGTGGTTGAGGCAGGATCATTGGTTACATTTAAGGATAGACTGGATAGTTACATGGAGAGGAGAGGACTGGAGGGGTATGGATTGGGTGCTGGTCAGTGGGACTAGAAGGGTGGGAATTTGTTATGGCATGGACTAGTAGGGCCGAACTGGCCTGTTCTGTGCTGTAAATGGTTATATGGTTATATGGTTACCTCAGTAAGTACTCCCCATGGTATGTCTACCTCAGTAAGTATTTCCCATGGTACGTCTACCTCAGTAAGTACTTCCCATGGTACATCTACTTCAGTAAGTACTCCCTGTGGTATGTCTACCTCAGTAAGTACTCCCCATAGTACGTCTACCTCTGTTAGTACTCCCCATGGTACATCTACTTCAGTAAGTACTCCCTGTGGTATATCTACCTCAGTCAACTTGATCATACCTCAGAACTTAATAAGGTAGTTGAATCTGCTGGGTTAAAACACCTCTCTCAGCAAAAGGATTCTTGAATTCCTGTCAGAGAGACCACAGGCAGTCCAGATCAGTTACAGCATCTCCAAGACCATCACACTGAGTCCACTGCTGTTCATTCTGCTGACCCATGACCGTGCAGCTAAACACAGCTTGAACCACATCATCAGGTTTGCTGACCACAGGAAGTGGTGGGGCTGATCAGCAAGATTGATGAGTCAGTGCGTAAAGATGAGGTGCAGTCGCTAATGGACCAGTGCAGAGCCAACAAGCTGTATCTGAATGTTAAAAAAACAAGGGATGTTGTTGACTTCAGGAGGGCCCGGGGGGACCACACTCTGCCAACCACTGACAGCTTGACTGTTGAGGTTGTCAAGAGTATCAAGTTCCTTGGAGTGCACTTGACGGAGAATCTCACCTGGTCCCTTAACACCAGCTCCACAGCCAAGAGAGCCCAGCAACACCTCTACTTCCTGCGAAGGCTGAGGAAAGGTCCATCTCCCACCCCCCACTCCCCCATTGTCACTACGTTCTACAGAGGATGTATTGAGAGCAACTGCATCACCACCTGGTTTGGAGGCAATATCCCCTCTGGACCACAAGATCCTGCAGAGGATAGTGAAGTCAATGGAGAAGATCATTGGGGAACCTCTTCTTACCATGATGGACATTGACAACACCAGATGCAGGCGAAAGGCAATAAACATTGTGAAGGTCTCCACACACCCCTCACATAAACTGTACTCCTTTCTGCCATCGGATAGAAAATACTGGCCTTAACGTCCAGATGGGGCAGCAGCTTTTTTCCCCAAGCTGCAATTCCTGAATTCCCAGAACATTCATGGATAGGGTTCCATGGACTGGTGGTGTAACCATCTTAATATTTTAATGTGTTTAACTTCTATTCTAAATTATATTTCTGTATATATGCTACTGTGGTCCTGGAGAAATGCCATCTTATCTTTACCATGCAAGCAGGGAATGAACGATAAATGAAGGTGACTTGACTTGACAATATCCATCCAGCAATCATTTCCCCACATCCCTTCATTCCCCAGCTGTAAAAATCTATCCAATCTTGTCTTAAATATATTTATTGAGGTCCTCTCCACTACTTCAATGGGCAGAAAATTCCACTGATCCCCCACCCTCTGGGAAAAACAATTCCTCCTCATCTCCATCCTAAATCTACTACCCTGAATCTTGAGGCTATGTCCCTTCGTTCTCATCTCCCCCACCAAGGGGAACAAGTTACCGACCTCTGGCTTATCGATACCCATAAACTTCTACTAGATCCCCCCTCATTCTTTTAAATTCCAGCGAGTACGGCACCAGACGATTTAACCTCCCCTTGTAGGCCGACCCCCTCATCTCTGGAATTGACCTGGAGAACACCACCCCACCCCCACCCCCCCGCACTGCCTGCACAGCCAGTATGTCCTTCCTCAAGTCAGGAGACCAGAACTGCCTGCAGTTCTCCAGATGCAGCCTCACCAGGACCTTGTACAGTTGCAGTGTAACCTCCCTGCTCCGAAGTCCAATCTCTCCAGCAACGAAGGGCAATGTTCCATTTCCCTTCTTGATAACCTGCTGCCCATGCAAACTAACCTTTTGTGATTTTTGTGTCAGCCCGCCAAGTCCTTTTGGACGGCAGCCATCCCTGCATTGTATACTCCATACTTCACAGAATCAAAAGTTACTGTCCCCAAGAAATTTGTCATCTTGTGGCAACATCACAAGTGCAAATATTGCTATAAATTATATTTTTTAAAGTAAACAATTTAGTTGCAAAAGGAAAGAAAAGGTAAGGTGATGTCCTTTGTCCATTCAGAAATGGTGCAACAGTTAGTGCAATGCTGCCAGGAACACAGATTCGAATCCAGCACTGTCTGTAAAGAGTTTATACACATCCTCCGGGGGCTCTGGTTTCCTCCCACCCCTCTATGGGGGAGATGGGGGGGGAGGAAGGGGGAGGGGGTGTTGTAGGTTAATTGGGCGGCATGGCCTCATGGGCCAGAAGGGCCTGTTGCCATACTGTACACCTAAATCTACAACCAAATTTGATGGTGGAGGGGAAGCCGCTGGGTGCACGACTTCAGACTCCTGTTCCTCCTTCCTGATCATGGTAGTGAAAAGAGGGCAGAGCCTCTTCTCACTGCCCTACAAGTGTACTCCAAGATACAGTCCATATTTTGCGAACTCAGGAAGCAAATGGAGAGATACTTACAGAGCTGCCTGATTCAGAGAAGCAGTCTTCCCTTTCAGTGCCACGAGCAATGTCTTAATGTTACAGAGCATTACACTCTCGGTGACATTGCGACACTGTTTGTGGTCCAGTACGCGGGAAATCAGTCTCACTTCACAGTCCCGAACATTGCAAAATATTTCATAATGAACCTGCTGGTTCGATCAATCTGTTGTTTGAAAATCATGGTCAGAAGAGGTGGAAGATCTCATGATGTGTTGCGAGAGAACACTACAGCACAGTACAGTCCCTGCGGCCCTTGATGCTGTGCCAGCCCTTGTATTCCTCCCATTAAAAAAAGTACTAACCCCTCTGTGGCAGGCTCCGCCAGAAGAAAACACAGGCATAATACTGTTTGGGGCAACACAGCTTTATTCCACTCACATAAATATCTAGTTGGCTGCTAGCTGTGTTACAGTGGTCCCAGGGGAGAGAGTGAGAGCGCACAGTCAGGACCTCGGCTTTATATGTGTCTCCAGGCCCCCTGGTGGCCGAGTGATGTACCACAGCGTATCATCTCACCTTCCCTACCCCGTCACCCTCTAATTTTTATTTCACCTGTGTGTCTGCCTAAGAATCTCTTCAAAGCCCTGAATGTTTTAGCTTCCACCATCATCCCAGGCAAGACATTCCAGGCTCCCTGCCGTCTCCCTAAACTTCCCTCCCTTCACTTTGTACGCATGTACTCATTGGAATTTAGGAGAATGGTGGGGGGAATCTCATTGAAACATTTTGAATGTGGACAGAGTCGATTCTCCATGGTGAAAGAGTCCAGGACAAGAGGGTGCAACTTCAGCGTTGAAGGGCACCCACTTAGAACAGAGGCGCAGGGGAATTTCTTCAGCCAGAGGGAATCGATTTCCATGGGCGGTTGTGGGGCCGCATTGCACTTCAGGCAGAGATTGACAGGATTAGCCAGGGCGTCAGGTGGGCAAGTGGGGCTGAGGGTGGGGGGGGAGAATGGATCAGCTCGTGATTAAATGGCGGGGAAACCTCGATGAGCTGAATGGCCTATTTCTGCCCCAGTGATTTATGGCCTGAAAGTATATCAGGTATATGACATTTTCACTGTGACAAAAAAAGTAAACCTCGAACCTTTGCCATTAGGGAATTGTCTGTATGATTACAATGTTGCTTAAGTGATTCATTGGGGACCTCAGTGAGGTATTTATCAGGAAGGCGTTCACTCGGATTAATGCAGGCGTGGGCATAATTCCCACAACCCGAATCTCTTGAATATGCATGAACCAGTGAACGGACTGTTCTACGCCGTTTATTATACAGCTGTTGCCGTGGTTGGTGTTCCAAGTAAGTCTTTTATGGTCTTACTGTTCCACGTGGTTTGAGCTCCTGTAGAAGTAAAAAACACACCGTGAAACACTGCGGTTTCACCAGCGTCCAGAGGAGATAAAAGATATTTTACCGATGTTTCAAGCCTTAGAGGAGTAAGTGGGGTGGGGGGGGGGAAACCGAAGAAATCTCAATTTAGAGCAAGTGCTGGCCGGGAGACAGGTCCGGACCAACGAAAGGTGGGAAGGGGAGAGGCGAGAATTGATTTTGACCCCAAGAAAGGAGACAAAGAGAGAAAAGGGAAGGAGCTGGGGGAAGGGGGGGGGGGTAGAAGTGAAGGGTTGTAACGAAAAGCCAAGAAGTCGATGTTAATGCCATCTGGTTGGAGGGTTGTCCAAAGGGAATGTGAGGTGCTGTTCCTCCAATTTGTGGGTGCACTCGGCCTGGCAGAGGATTAGACCATGGACAGACAGGGAATGGGATTGAGAAATTGGACACTGGAAGATTCACGCCATTGCAGCGGGCAGATCCGCGCCGCTTGGCGAAGCGGTCCCCCCAGTCTGCTGCATCCAGTCTCTCCGACATAGGGGAGGCCACAACGGGATGCAGTGGATGACCTCTTCCCCAACCCCCGCAGATTCACGAGTGTTGCTTCACCCGGAAGGACCCGTTTGGGACCCCTGAGTAGCAGTGAGGGAGGAGGGGTGGGTGTCGGTCGATCATCCCCTGCAGGCACAGGGGACAGTTGGTGGGGAGGGAGGAGCGGACGAGGGAATCGCGGAGAGAGCGGTCCCTGTGGAAACTGGAATAGGGAGGACGGGGGGAAAGATGTGACTAGTGGTGGGATCACGTGGGACGTGTCACAGGGGAAGATGTTGATCACACAGTCAGTGACCGCAACGTTCATTTGAGCTCCTTTTGTGCACAAATTAGTACTCCTGAGGGGGGGGGGGGGGGAGTGTTGGAAGGAAAGGGGGGTCTAAAACCAGGACCATCAGTCCTCAAAATAAAAAGAAGGTAATTCAGAATATAGATCGAGAGACAGAAAATGGCGGAAACGCTTGGTGTCTCTCTAAGATGCTGCCCTCAAGAAGGCACCCAATGCCAGAAAAGACCCCCTATTTGGGCTTCCAATCCCTGGACACTCAAAAGCCAATTAACTGGGATCAGTTTTTCATTGTGGTTGAGTGGCCCTAAGGATAGAGGGAAAGGTTTAAGGGGAACATTCAGGGGCACTTATGAAGAGAGTGATGGGAGTATGGAACGAGATGTCAGCTGAAGAGGGCAGAGATTTATCAGGATGTTGCCCGGACTTCAGGGATTGAGTTACAGGGAAAGGTTAAGCAGGTTAGAACTTTATTCCCTAGAGCACAAAAGAATGGATCAGGACCCTGGTCACAACTTCTTCTCGCTGCTAACTTCGGGCAGAGGGACCAACCAAGGTAGGGCATACATGGTTAACAGTCGGGCTCCGAGGAGTGCGGTAGGACAGAGGGATCTGGCAATACAACAGCATAAATCCCTGAAAGTGGGGACACAGGTAGATAAGTTCGTAAAGAGAGCTGTTGGCACATTGGTCTTTGTAAATCAAAGTACTAGGTATAGGAGTTGGGATGTGATGGTGAAATTGTATGAGACATTGGTGAGGCCAAATTTAGAATCTTGTGTGCAGTTTTGGTCACTGAACTACAGGAAAGATTGAACAAGAGCAGAAGAGATTTACCAGGATGTTGTCAAGACTTCAGGAACTGAGTTACAGGGCAAGGTTAAATAGGTGAAAATTTTCTTCCATGGGGCATAGGAGGGGAGATTTGACAGAGGTATAAAAGATTTTTGAGGGGCTAAAGCACTTTTTCCACTGGAGCCCTGGCCCAGGAATTTACTGGGACAGGGCGCCAGTGGAAAAGGAACACTGTCCGAACGCTGGCGTCAAATGACATCATTTCACACCGGGGGTTAACCACCTCTACGCCCTACTCCTATCCCTGGTGTTTGCTGATAAAACCATTGGAAAAGGGGCAGCAGAAAGTCACCCATTTCTAATTGAAGGTTGAACACTCCGATCCCCCGGGGGATGAGGGCCTCCAGTGGAAAAAGCAGTCGGTGTCCTCTGTTAAGGCCCAAGGGGCTTCCAGTCCCTGGACACTCAACAGCCAATTAACTGGGATGCCAGTTTTTCATTGTGGTTGAGTGGCCCTGAGGATAGAGGGAAAGGTTTAAGGGGAACATTCAGGGGCACTCATGAAGAGAGTGATGGGAGTATGGAACATGATGTCAGCTGAAGAGGGCAGAGAAGATTTACCAGGATGTTGCCCGGACTTCAGGAACTGAGTTACAGGGAAAGGTTAAGCAGGTTAGAACTTTATTCCCTGGAGGGCAGAAGAATGGTTCAGGATTAGAATTTATTGTCATGAACATGTCACAAAATTTGTTGGGTCACAGAAATAAATATTGCTGTAAATTACACTTAAAAATAAATAAATTTATGCAAAATGAGGAGAAAGTGAGGGAGTGTCTGGGGTTCATTGACCTTTCAGGAATCTGATGGCGGAGGGGAAGAAGCTGTCCTTGTGCTGCTAAGTGTTCATCTTCAGGCTCCTGGACTCCCTTCCCAATGGGAGCAGAGTGACCTGGGTGGTGGGGGGTCCTTGAGAGTAGAGGCTGCTTTCTTCAGACCCTGCCTCTTGTAGACGTCCTCGATAGAGAGAAGTCTGGTGATGTTGCAGGCCGAGTTCGCAGCCCTATGGAGTTTTTTTCTTGTCCTCCATACCAGACAGTGATGCAACCAGCCAGAATGCTCTCCAAGGTACACCCGTAGAAATCCGGATCTCCTGAAATGTCCCTCAATAAAATAAGGGGAGATTTGATAGAGGTGTACAAAATTATGAGGAGGATAGACAGAGTAAATGCAGGCAGGCTTTTTCCACTGGGGGGGGGGTGAGATACAGAGGGCATGGGTTCAGGTTGAAAGGGGAAAAGTTTAAAGGGAACATGAGGGGGAACCTCTTCACACAGAGAGGAGTGGGAATATGGAACGAGAAGCAACTGAAGTGGTGAATCCAAATTTCCAAAATTCCAATTTATTGTGAGACATCACCTCCACCCTAATGGTCTCAGGCCCGAATCGTCGGTCATGTTTCTTACCTTTCCTATACAAAGGACATTGTTTGACCTGCTGGGTTTCTCCAGTGTCGTGTTTTTACTTCAACCGTGGGCTCTGCAGACATTCGTGTTTCACTTACTTCATCCAACCCGAGATGCATTTCACTGCAGGCCAGGCAGAGTTACCAATGATCAGTGATGTAAAAAAAAGTGTACTCAAGGAGATATGTACAGAGATAAACAAATAAAGAAATGTAAACACCCTGGCCATACATTACAGAGAGAATAAAAATGAGTAAAGTGCAAATGAGTCCCTGATTGAGTTTGTGGTTGAGGAGCCTGAAGGTGGAGGGGGGGGAGCAGCTGTTCCTGAACCTGGTGGGTGCGAGTATTGTGGCCCCTACACCTCTTTCCTGATGGCAGCAGCGAGAACAGAGCACGTGCCAGGCGTTGTGGATCCTTGATGATCACTGCTGCTCTCCGACGGCATCGTTCCCCGTAAGCGTTCTAGATGGTGGGGGAGGGTTTCGCCCGTGATGTCCTGGGGCTGCGTCCACTCCCTTTTGCGGGGCTTCCCCTTAACAGACTGTGGCACAGCACACTTTCCACCACTGCATCTCTGTAGAACTTTACCGGGATTTCCTGCATCACGCCGAACCTCTGCCAACTCCTGAGGAAGTTGAGGTGCTGACCTGCTGCCTTCACGATGCCATTGGGTCCAGGAAAGACCCTCCATGATAGTGACGCCCCCCCAGGAATTTAAGGTTTCTTACCCTCTCCCCCTCTGATCCCCCAGTGATCACTGGATCTGGTTTTTCCATTCCTGATGTCAACAATCAACTCCTTAGTTTGGGTGGAATTGAGTGCGAGGTTTGCTGTTGGTGACACCGTTCGGCTAAGTTTTCAACCTCCCTCTTGTTGGCCGACTCATCTCCATCCTTTATACAATCCACCACTGTGGGATCTTCCTTGAATTTGTCATGTTATTGTCGTGCCAAGCCTCATGGTCATAGGTGTAAAGTGAGTAGAGCAGGGGGCTAAGAACACAGGCCTGTGGTGCTCCGGTACTGATGGAGATTGTGGAGGAGAAGTTCTTACTGATCCTCACCAATCGTGAACTGGGTCACATTTAAAAAATTTGGCCAAATACATGGATGGGGGGGGGGTGTAATGGAGGGCTACACATTGGGTGCAGGTCAGTGGGATTCGGCTGAGTAATTGTTTGGTGCCCATTAGAAGGCCTGTTCCTGCACTGATCCTACAGTGTTAAAATGACACTGAAATACTGGAGGAACTCGGCTGGTCTTTCATCATCCATATTTGACAAAGATATATTGTCGACATTCCGAGCCTGAGCCCTTCTTCAAGGAATAAGCAGAATGGACCGAGAGCAGGACATCTCAGGCAATGCTGGCTGGGGTGGAGGGGCCAACAAAAGGTGTGAATTGGATATGATGAGGTGATTTTGGCTCTGTCAAAGGAGATTGAGGGAAAAGGGGAGAGAGAAAGAATTGGGGGAAGGCGATGGGGGGGGGGGGGTTAATGAAAGCCAGAGTAGTCGATGTTAATGCCATCCAGTTGGAGAGGGTGCCCAGAAGGAAGATGAGGTGTTGCACCTCCAATTTGCCTATGGTCTCAGTCTGGAAGACCATGCTCCAGATATGTCAGTGTAGGGAATGGAACGGGGTGGGGGGGCGGGGAAGAATTGAAATGGGCAACCTCTGGGAGATCCATGCAGCGAACAGAGACGAGGTGCTCAGGGAAGCGATCTCCCAGTCTGCGTCCAGTCTCTCTGATGTAGACCACCTCCTGCAGATTCATGTTAAATGTGGCTTCACTTGGAATGACTGTTGGGGCCCTGAATGGTTCGACATTGTTATTGATTTGTAATGGAGAGTGGTCGCTCCTGAAGTCCACGATCATCTCCTTCATCTTGTCCCCGTTGAGACTCTCGGGCCCAAAACTGAGCGCTCGCTTCACCACTTGCTTTCTTGCAGTCAACCTCGTGGCGGTGGCCATCTTGTTGCGGGGGAAATGCGGACTCTCCAGGTGCATCACCCGCTACATGGTGGCGATGGCCCTCGGAGATCTGATGGTCGTCCTCACCGGGGTCATCCTGAACCGGGTCGTCGGCATTTACGCCCCCGTCAGCCTCCTGTCCTACACGCCGGCCTGCCGCGTCCAAACCGTGCTGGTCTACATCTCCAGGGACTTCTCCGTCTGGTCCACCGTCGCCTTCACCTTCGATCGGCTCGTTGCTATTTGCTGTCCGAAGCTGAGAGTATCGTATTGCACTGAGAGGCTCGCCACGGTAATCGTGTGCGTCGTGCTGGGTCTCAGCTGTTTGCAATACGTTCCATTGTATTTAGCACTGGAACCCTTCTATTTCGCCAACGGCATTCCGATGTACTGTACCACGATAAGTAACTTCTACGTGGACCCTGAATGGATAGCCTATTCCTGGATGAACCACATTTTCACACCCTGCCTGGCGCTATGTCTCATTTTGCTGTTCAACGCAGTGACGGTGCGGCATATACTAATCTCCAGCAGAGTTCGACGGGCATTGAGGGGCACGGACAATAATACAGACCCCGAGTTGGAAAACAGAAGGAAATCCGTCGTTTTACTCTTCAGCATTTCGGGGAGCGTGGTCTTACTATGGGCTACCTACACGGTGCACCATCTCTACTACCGGATCACCAACACCTATGTCTACTCGGGCGGCGACGACCCGATATTCATCCTCCAGGAAGCCGGGCACATGCTCCTCCTGCTCAGCTGTTGCTCCAACACTTGCATTTACGTGGCGACCCAGAGGAAATTCAGAGAGGAGCTGAAGAACGGATTAAAATACCCCCTGACGTTGGTGGTCGCGACATTGAAATGAGGATGCGGAATACACGGCCATCGGCGTGTTGAGCCCACGCTGTTTCTGCGATTGGATTGTGGTCAGATGGTCTGGACGGTGCTTATTCAATAGTTGTTCTGCGTCATTAAAGCCTCTTCCTTCCCTCCCTTCCCTCGCTGTTGAAAGGTGAATTTATTTGATTGTCATCTATCTATTTGATGGTCTCAATATCTGTCCGTCTATCTATATTTCTATCTGTCTCTGCATCGCTGTCTGTCTGTCTATCTATCTCAGTGTCTGCCTATCAAATATTTATCTATCTGTGTTGTCTCTTTGTCTCTGACAACCACCCATTTCAATTCCACGCCTCATTCCCGCGCTGACATGTCTGTCCGTGGTCTCGGGCACGGTCAGACGGAGACCACCCGCAAATTGGAGGAACAACACCACATCCTCCACCCTCTCCCTTTACTCCAGCTCTCGCTCTCTCGCATGCTCCCTCTCTTCCCTTTTCCCCCTGTATCCTTTCCGGAGCCAAAATCAATTCTCACCTCTCCTCATGATGACCAATTAATACCTTTTGGCTGCAGGTCCCCGGACACTTTCCCCCCAAACCCCTTCATATCTAGTCTTTAATTAAGACGCTTGTCTGCTTTCTTTTTTTGCCCGAAGAAGGATTCAGTGCCCGCTATGGGCGCCGTGAGACCGGCCGATTTCCCCCAGCGTTGCTGTCCACAGCCACAATATCTGCAGACTTTCGTATTTCGCTCAGCATTCACGAGGACCCTGAATAGACACCCCATTCCTGGATGAACCACATTTTCGCCACCTGTCGGGGATAATGTCCCATTTTGTTGCTCAACATATACCAGTCCCCAGCAGAGTTCGACGGGCATGGACAATAATGCGGACCCCGAGTCGGTAAACAGAAGGGGATCCATTCAGCAATTCGGCGAGCGAGGTTCCACACGGCGCATCATCAGACGGAGACAGGGGGAAAAGGTGGAGAGAGAGCTGAAGGAAGGGAGAGAGTGGAACAAAGATGGGGATGTGGGGATGAACTGAAATCGATGTTACTGCCGTCCGGTTGGAGGGCGCCCAGGCGGAAGATGAGGTGTTGTTCCTCCAATTTGTGGGTGGTCTCAATCCGGCCGTGCAGGAGACCGCGGACAGAGAAGGCAGCGAGGGAACAGGACGTGAAATTGAAATAGATAGAACGCGAAAGTCTGCAGACGCTGAGATTGTAGTGAAAACACACAGAAAAGGCCAAGGAACTCGGCCGGTCTCACAGCGTCCAGAGGTGGTGTTCGAGCCCAGAGGAAGCTCAAAACCCAGCAGAAATAGAAATTCACCAAGACAAATGGTTACTTAAACAAAAGGTGCTTTTAATTATCTTTAAAAATGAAAAAAGGATCACACTTTAACTTGTTACAATTATCAACTTAACCTCCTAATTCTAAGTGCACGTGTATGTAATGTGTGTGTAAGTTCAGAAAAGTTCTTTAATTCACAGTCCAATTTCACTCCTCCAAGTTCACTGATGTATTGGGAAGGGTTGCGGCTGCCATGAGACAGCACTGCCCCCTACCTAGTTGGAGGGCACACCAGCTGCCAATCAAGGTTAGTACACACCTTGCTGTTGGTTCCAGCCTGCCTGTACTTGGCCTTGGGCCATTGGCTGTTGGGAGCATTTAATTAGTGTCCCTTGTAGCATAGAGTTGTGTCTGCACTGAGTCAAGGGGTGGTGGGGCATCATAGTGATTTTTCCCTGATCATTGTATGAACCAGTTCATATTGTGTGTGTGTGTGTGTGTGCTCTGCATCAGTTGGCATTTTCCCACACTTCCCTTCTTCTAATAAAAATCCTACATCAAAACTGTTCAGAGTCCTTGCCTTTGAGATCTACCAGGAGCTACTTTGAGACTTTCCTCACTCACAACAACTGGTTGCAGGCAATTCTTATACCGTGCACAGAATTTAACATTTATGAATTTCAGCAGGCTTCGGTGCTTGAAAGATCAATGGTTACTGCTCAGGAAGGTTCTTGTGGGTTTTCAGAGAGATGTTGTAGTTCCTGGACACAAACAGATTCCTTCAGATCAGCCACTTCAGTGTCTTGCCAAAGAAACTTGCCCCATCAGGGTTTTCCAGATGATAAACTCTTTCTTGCAGGTCACCACAGAGTTCTTTTTTGTTTCCCTTATTTCAAGTGAAACATTAGGCAGCCAGTCCTCTCCTCTTGTATGGACCACAAGGAACTTTGACCAGGCTGAACTAAGAACTCACAACCTGTCTTCAAAATGGGTTTCTTTCCACAAGTTTGCCAGCTTGTCCTGTTCCAGTCCCAGCTGCTGCTGCTGAACTGTCGAACTGAATTCTCTCTCTCTCTTCCAAAACAACAATCCATTAGTGAAGTCATAGTGGCCACAAACGAACAGACAGACAGTAAAAACACTCCAAACTCAGCCCGTCTTTTCAGCGATGATAGGACAGAAAGATATATTACCAATGTGTCGAGTCTGAGCCATAGGAACATAGGAAGTAGGAACAGGAGTAGGCCAAAAATGGCCCATCGAGCCTGCTCCGCCATTCAATACGATCATGGCTGATCTAATTTATGACCTAACTCCACCTACCTGCCTTCTCCCCATATCCCCTAATTCCTCTGTCATGTAAAAATTTATCTAACCGAATTTTAAATATGTTTAATGAGGCAGCCTCAACCACTTCCCTGGTTAGAGAATTCCAAACATTCACTACTCTCTGGGAAAAACTATTTTTCCGCATCTCTGTCCTAAATCTACTCCCCCGAATCTTGAGACTGTGTCCTCTCATTTTAGTTTCCCCGGCCAGTTCAAAAAACTTTCTACATCTATCCTATCCATACCCTTCATAATCCCATATATTTCTATAAGATCTCCTCTCATTCTTCTGAACTCGAGCGAATACAATCCTAGACGATTTAATCTTTCATCATAAGTCAACCCCTTCATCCCAGGGATCAACCTAGTAAACCTCCTCTGGACCGTCTCCAAAGCCAGTATATCCTTCCTCAAATATGGAGACCAGAACTGGACACAGTACTCCAGGTGCAGTCTCATCAGTACCTTATACAGTTGCAACATTACCTCCCTACTCCTGAATTCAATTCCTCTAGCAATGAAGGCCAACATTCCATTTGCCTTCTTAATAACCTGCTGCACCTGCAACCTAACTTTATGCGATTCATGCACAAGCACTCCCAAGTCCCTCTGCATAACAGCATGCTGTAGTTTTTCACCCTTAAATAATATTCAGCTTTTATTTTTTGCCGAAGTGGATAACCTCACACTTACTAACATTGTACTCCATCTGCCAGACCTTTGCCCACTCATCCAGCTTAACTATATCCCTCTGCAGACTCTCCACATCCTCATTACAATTTGCTCTTCCACTCAATTTGGTGTCATCGCAAACTTGGCTACACCACATTTTGTCCCCTCCTCCAAGTCATCAATGTAAATGATGAACAGTTGTGGGCCTAACACTGACCCCTGCGGCACCCCACTTACCACTCTCTGACAACTTGAAAAACTCCCATTTATCCCTACTCTCTGCCTCCTGTCAGACAACCAATTTTCAATCCAGGCCAATATACTTCCCCGGACTCCACTTTCCTGTAACTCACTGATAAGTCTCTTGTGCGGCACCTTATCAAACGCTTTCTGGAAATCCAAATATACAACATCAACCTGTTCCCCTCTATCCACCGCACCCATTATATCCTCAAAGAATCCTAACAAGTTTGTCAAACAAGATCTTCCCTTTCTAAAACCATGCTGAGTCTGCCTGATTGAACCCTTATGTTCCAAAAGTTTCACTATTTCATCTTTAATGACGGCTTCAAGCATTTTTTCAACCACAGACGTCAAGCTAATTGGCCAATAATTTCCAGTCTTCTGCCTACATCCCTTCTTAAAAAGTGGCGTGACATTTGCTGTCTTCCAGTCTGCTGGGACCTGCCCAGAATCCAAGGAATTTTGGTACATGACCACCAATGTATCAACTATAACTTCTGCCATTTCCTTCAGAACTCTTGGATGCATATCATCAGGACCAGGTGATTTGTCTGGCTTTAGTCCCATTAGTTTCTCCATCACTACTTCCTTTGTAACAACTGTTTTATCAAGGCCCTCCCCAACATTCGCATCCTTAACTCCGCACTTAGGCATGGTGGACATGTCTTCCACCATGAAGACTGACACAAAATATTTGTTTAATGCCTCAGCCATTTCCTCATTTTTTGCTACCAGTTTTCCTTTCTCATCCTCCAAGGGTCCTATGTTAACTCTGGCCACCCTCTTCCGTTTTATATATTTATAAAATTTTTTGCTTTCTGTTTTTATATTTTGTGCCAATTTACTTTCATAATCCTTTTTCCCATTTCTTATTACCTGCTTTGTAACCCCTTGTTGCCTCTTAAAGTTTTCCCAATCTTCCATTTTCCCACTTCTCTTTGCAACTTTGTACACCTGCGCCTTCAATTTTATACTCTCCTTTATTTCCTTTGTTAACCACAGTTGATTTTTCCCTCCCTTGCTGCTCTTTTTCCTGACCGGAATATATTTTTGTTGAGCATTACAAAATATTTCTTTGAAAATCTTCCACTGTTCCTCAACTGTTTCATCAATTAGCCTGTGCTCCCAGTCCACTCTACCCAATTCCTCCCTCATCCTATGGTAGTCACCCCTGTTTAAGCAAAATATATTAGTTTTAGATCTAACTATTTCCCCTTCCATCTGAATGAGAAATTCTATCATACTATGATCGCTATTTCCCAGATGGTCTCTGACTATTACATCATTTATTCTACCTATCTCATTGCACAACACGAGATCCAGGAGAGCATTTTCTCTTGTGGGTTCCTTAACATGCTGCTCAAGAAAGCTATCGCGGATGCATTCTATGAAGTCCTCTTCCAGACTCCCACGACCAACTTGATTTTCCGAATCTATGTGGAAGTTAATGTCCCCCATGACTACTGCCGTATCATTATTACATGCCTCACTTATCTCTATTTATTTCCTGTGCCACTAAACTATTGTTATTTGGTGGGCGATAGATAGCACCCACCAATAATTTTTTCCCTTTGTTATTCTTTATCTCAACCCAAATGAACTCAACAATATGCTCTTTAGATCTTATATCATTCCTCACTACTGCCTGGAGCTCATCTTTGATTAAGAGTGCAACTCCGCCTCCTTTCCCATCCTGTCTATCTCTTTGCACCACCTGATACCCTTGAAAGTTTAATTCCCATTTAGGGTCACCTTGTAGCCATGTTTCCGTGATGGCTACCAAATCATAGGCATGGGTACCGATTTGCACCTCAAGTTCACTAACCTTATTTCTAATACTGCGGGCATTCAGATAAAGAGCCCTTATGCTCTTTGTCCTTTTAATATCTAGTGACTTCTGTAACCTTTTCTTTTGATTTTTCTGCCCACTATTTTTCTTTGTAATTTTCTTAAGACTATCATTGACCCGAAAACTCATTGCACCATCTGATTTTTTACTTTCTCCTCCCAACATTACTTTTCCTATTTTACTTTTCCTGGCCATTACTTTATCTTCCCTACCCTTTTCCCTATCACTCTGGTTCCCATACCCCTGCCAAATTAGTTTAAACCTTGCCCCACTGCTGTACCAAACATAGTTGCCAAAATGTTGACTCCTTTTGGATTTAGGTGCAACCCGTCCTTCTTCTAAAGATCATGCCTTCCCCAAAAGAGATCCCAATGATCCAAGAAGCCAAATCCTTGCCTTGTACACCAGCACCTCAGCCACACGTTCATTTTCCTTATCCTTACATTCTTTTCATCACTTGCATTTGGAACAGGTAGTAATCCCGAGATCACCACCCTAGCGTTCCTGTCTTTCAGCTTTTGTCCCAGCTCACTGTAATCCCTTTTCATTACCTCCTCCCTTTTCTTGTCAGTGTCATTTGTACCCACATGTACCAAGTCATCAGGCTGCTCTCCCTCTCCTCTCAGAATATTTTGGACCCGATTTGTGATATCTCGTACCCTTGCACCAGGGAGGCAGCACACCATGCGGATATACTTATCTGGCTCACAGAACCTCCTGTCCGTACCCCCAACAATGGAGTCCCCAACAACTACTGCTTCAAGGAGTAAGCAGAATCACCCAACAGCTGGAAATCTCAGGAAGTCGCAGAATTCAAACAACGCTGGTTGTGGGGGAGTGGGGGGTGGAATCCAGAACAACAACAGGTGTTAATTGAATGTGACAAGGGATAATTGTGAGAATTTATCATGTCTATGCAAGAGACAGGGAAGAAACAGAAAAATAAGTGCAGGAGTAGGCCATTTGGCCTGTCAAACCTACACCACCATTCAGTATGATCATGGCTGATCAATACCCGGTTCCTGCCTTCTCCCCATACCCCTCGATCCCCTTAGCCCCAAGGGCCAAATCTAACCTACTCTTGAATATTGACTGGGAACTGGCCTCAACTACTTCTTGTGGCAAAGAATTCCACAGATCCACCACCCTTTGAGAGAGGGCATTTTTCCTCATCTCAGTCCTAAAAAAATTCCCCCTTATCCTTAAACTGTGACCCCTAGTTCTGATTTTTCCCAGCATTGGAAACAACCTTCCTGCATCTAGCCTGTCTAAGCTCTTAAGAATTTTATATAAGATCCCCCCTTCAATCTTCTAAATTCCAGAGAATACACGCCTAGTCGATCCAACCTTTCTTCATATGCAAGTCCTTCCATCCCTGGTAACACTCTCATGAACCTTCTATGCGGCCCCTCCATGGCGAGAATGTCCTTCCTCAGATAAGGCAACCAAAACTGCACGCAGTACTCCAGGTATGGTCTCCCCAAGGCCCTTTACAGCTGCAGCAGGATCTCCCTACTCCTGGACTCAAATCATCTCGCCATGAACGCCAACATACCACTTGCCCTCCTCACCACCTACTGCACCTGCACACCCACTTTCAACGACTGATGCACAGCAACACCCAAGTCTCGCTGCGTCTCCCCTTTTTCTAAACAGATACCATTTAGATAATAGTCCACTTTCCTGTTCTTACCTCCAAAGTGGATAACCTCACATTTATCCACATTATATTGCATCTGCCACGTCTTGCCCAACTTTTCCAAATCACTCTGCACTCTCCTAGCGTCCTCAACACAGCCAACTCTGCTACCCAACTGTGTTGTCTGCAGATTTTGAGATATTGCTATCTATTCTCACAGAGCTGGGGGAAGGTGATTGGGAGGGGTGGGGGGAGAAGTGAATGGGTGGGAATGTTTAATGAGAGCCAGAGAAGTTGATATGAATGCCGTTGGGTTGGAGGGAGCCCGATTGTTCCTCCAATTTGCGGGTGGTCTCAGCCTGGCATTGCACGAGACCATGGGCAGACATTGCAGCAAGGGAATGGGGCAGGGATTTGACAGACCACCAGACAGACACAGACAGATAGACAGATGAATGGATGGACAGACACAGGCAGAAAGATAGATAGACAGACAGAGATAGGCAGACAGACAGACAGAGATAGGCAGAAAGACAGAGACTGACATATATTGAGACAATCAGACAGACAGACAGACAGATAAATAGACCTACAGAAAGATAGAGGACAATCAAATAAATTCACCTTTCAACACCGAGGGAAGAAAGAAGTTCTAATGACACAGAACAACTATTGAATAAGCACCGTCCAGGCCATCTGACCACAATCCAATCACAGTGAGGGCATTTGCAGAAACAGCGTAGGCTCAACATGCCGATGGCCATGTATTCCGCATCCTCATTTCAATGTCGTGACCACAAACATCAGGGGATATTTTAATCCATTTTTCAGCTCCTCTCTGAATTTCCTCTGGGTCGCCACATAAATACAGGTGTTGGAGCAACAGCTGAGCAGGAGGAGCATGTGCCCGGCTTCCTGGAGGATGAATATTGGGTCGTCGCCGCCCGAGTAGATGTAGGTGTTGGTGATCTGGTAGTAGAGATAGTGCACCGTGTAGGTAGCCCATAGTAAGACCACGCTCCCCGAAATGCTGAAGAGTAAAACGACGGATTTCTTTCTGTTTTCCAACTCGGGGTCTGTATTATTGTCCGTGCCCCTCAATGCCCGTCGAACTCTGCTGGAGATTAGTATATGCCGCACCGTCACTGCGTTGAACAGCAAAATGAGACATAGCGCCAGGCAGGGTGTGAAAATGTGGTTCATCCAGGAATAGGCTATCCATTCAGGGTCCACATAGAAGTTACTTATCGTGGTACAGTACATCGGAATTCCGTTGGCGAAATAGAAGGGTTCCAGTGCTAAATACAATGGAACGTATTGCAAACAGCTGAGACCCAGCACAACGCACACGATTACCGTGGCGTGCCTCTCAGTGCAATACGATACTCTCAGCTTCGGACAGCAAATAGCAATGAGCCGGTCGAAGGTGAAGGCAACGGTGGACCAGACGGAGAAGTCCCTGGAGATGTAGACCAGCACGATTTGGATGCGGCAGGCTGGCGTGTAGGACAGGGGGCTGACGGCGACGTAAATGCCAATGACCCGGTTCAGGATGACCCCGGTGAGGACGACCATCAGATCTCCGAAGGCCATCGCCACCATGTAGCGGGTGATGCACCTGGAGAGTCCACATTTCCCCCGCAACAAGATGGCCACCGCCACGAGGTTGACTGCAAGAAAGGAAGTGGTGAAGGGGGACATGAAATTATGCATGGAAATAAAGTGGAAATGTACATGTTGGTAATGTCTCTTAAAAGGTAAATGTTACGACAGTATTTACAAAATTGGAAAGATATTATTGTTATACAATATCTGTTTGAAAAAAATGGTATGAATAAAACACTAAAGTTTATTGGTCTTAATATTAATGGGATAAACAAAATGGTGAAGAGGAAAAGGGTCTTGGCATACCTAAAGAAATTAAAAGTGGATATTATCTTTTTTCAGGAAACATATTTTTCCAAATTGGAGCATGATAAATTAAAAAGAGGATGGGTGGGACAAATAATATCGTCTTCCTTTGGTTCAAAGGCAAGAAGGGTGGCAATTCTTATTGATAAAAATACACCAGCGTTAATAGAAGATACCTCAATTGATCAGGCTGGAAGGTATGTAATGGGACACTGTAAAATTTATGGAGAAGCATGGACATTTATGAATATTTATGCCCTGAATTATGATGATGAAGCTTTTATAAAGGACATCTTCTTAAAAACAGTAGAGGGAAGACATATATATTTTGGTTGGAGGAGATTTTAATTTCTGCTCGGACCCAATACTAGATAAATCAGAAAGAACAACAATGAGGGTTAAAGCAGCAAAACCCACAATTTCATAAATGAAAGATCTCAATCTTATCAATTTATGGAGGTAATTAAATCCCATAGAGAGAGAGAGATTACTCCTTTGACTCATGCAAGGATTGACTTATTTTTAATGTCTGTCCAGTTAAAAAGTAGAATGATAAAAACAGAATATCTATCAGCCCGTTCTCCATTAATATTAACTATAGCAATAATGGAAAAGCAGGAGAATGTGTACAGATGGTGTCTCAATACTGCATTGTTTTAAAGAACTAACCTGTGAATTTATAAAGAGACAGAAATATTTTGCGAAACAAATCTGCCATCCACTAATAATAGTTTTCTGATATGTGACACGCTCAAAGCATATTTAAGGGGAAAAATTATATCCGATATGAAGAATCTTAAGAGGGAACATATGGCAGAAGTAAACTGTTTGGAAAAAGATATTAAAGAATTAGAGAAAAAAATTAAAGAGCAGGACTACAAGAAGAATACAGATTACACGAGAATAAAAAGCTAAGATACAATTCAAACAGATAGGACGATAGGACAGGAAAAGCTATATTAAAAACTAAACAACAATACTATGAGTTGGCTGAATGTGTGCACAAAGTTTTAGTTTGGGATATTAAAAGAGGAGTCATCAAAAATGATAAATGCTATAAAAATAGAGACATGTGCCTAATATATAAGTAAAAATAAATTAATGAGATTTTTAGACAATATTACATCAAATTATACAAATCAGAATTACTAGGAGTTAAGAACGAAATGGAAGAATTTTTGCCGAATATCAAACTTCCAAGGCTGGAAGAAAGTAAAAGGATAGAATTAAATATTCCCTTCACAGGGGAAGAACTCGAAAAGGCCCTGGGCATCCTTCCTAATAAATCACTAGGAGAGGATAGATTTCCAACTGAGTTTTATTGACAATTTAAAGAATTATTAATGCCCCTGTTAATGGATGTCCTGGGCCAAGCGGCAGAAACACAGACCATTCTCAACTGCGATTATTACAATGTTACCAAAAAATAAGGGACCACTAAAACCTTCGTCATTACAGACCAATATTCCTGTTAAGTACTGATTATAAGATTCTAGAAAAAATGTTGAGTAATATGTTAGGACAATACTTGCCAAAACTGATACATACGGACCAAGCAGATTTATTAAAGGAAGGCATTCCTCAAATAGTCTAGGAAGATTATTTCATATCATACACATGGCTAAATCTGAATGAAATCCAAGTATTACAGTCTCCCTAGATGCATAAAAAGCATTCAACCATTAGGAATGAATGGCTATTTTTATTTAAAACTGCAAAAATTTAGTATAGGGAGAACATTTATAAATTGGATATAAACTTTATACCATAAACCACAAGCTCAAATAATAACAAATAAAGATGTCGGTGGTGTTCCCCTTGAATAGATCGAGCAGAAGGGATCTAGATATAAAGGGTTTCAAAGACAGACATGAAGAATACCAAATCAGTCTATTTGCCGATGATGCGATATTGCACCTACCAGAACCAGCTAAATCTTTGTGAAAATTACAAAGAACACTAGAAAAATATGGAAGAATATCAGGCTGCAAAATAAATATGAATAAAAGTGAGATAATGCCATTAACAAATTTTGAATATGCCAGATACCAACAAGGAAGTGAATTTAAATGGAAGATGGAGAGAATAAAATATCTTAGAATAGCAACTAACAATAACTTGCAAGATCTGTACAAACTAAATTATATTCCTCATCTTAGGAAGACAGAAGGAGACCTACAGAAAGGGAGAGACTCACCGATTACTTTGGTGGGAAGGGTTAACTGTATCAAAATGAAAGTGATGCGAAGAATGAAATATCTTTTCCCAATCGCTGCCTATTCCATTATCTAACCCCTGAGACAACCCTATCAGACAGTTTCTATGGAATAATAATGTACCAAGAATTGCATTGGAAAAACTGACATGGGACTATGGGTTGGGAATGTACTCAATGAAGTAGGGGGAAGCAAAGGACTGTCTATAAATGGTGTGAAGATGGATCACCCCACCCTAATACATATGATTAAAACATGGCAAGAACTTAATAAATATAGGGGAAAAAAAGTAGGGATATCAATAAAACTTCTATTGTGTAAAAATGTGTTACTGCCTATGAACATGGGCAATAGGATATTAAATTTGTGGTATGACAAAGGTATAAGATATATTAAGGACTGTTACATAGAAGGAACTCGTGTCCTTTGAACAATTAAGACACAAATATGGAGTGGCCATTGGGCCCATCTTCTGTTTCCTCCAGTGTAGATCATGCTTAAGAGGAAGATGGGGACCAACATTGACCCCCATCTGAAATTAGTGAAACGGAATTATTGGTTTGGATGGGGAATACACCCAGATTTATAACAAAAATGTACCACACTCTCCAGAGCGAAAGTGTAAAACCAGGGTTGCAGAGGTCAGGGGAAAGATGGGAGTCAGTCTCGGGGATCGATGATTTCAGAAAGACACGGGTTAGACTGGTGTCAGGACGTCAATCATAAATGCAAGATACAGTCATCATTTCCCTACACCAGTTAGATCTTACCCCATAAAGGATTTCAGCGGTGTGTTTCAGGCCTGTGGCTGAGACAGGAGTTCTTTCTACGTGCCCCGTGGCCGAGCATGAAGGTGAGGCCATTTTGGCAAGAGGTTGCAGAAAAATCACAGGTGTGACCTTCACGGGGTGGTATCTATGAGGTAATTTCATGGCGACAAATTGACCAAATATCAAATCTCATTTATAAAAATAGCACCGGTGGTAGCAAATAAAATGTATCGCGATCAGTTGGACGTCCAACTCCCCTCTACTGATACCAAGATGGACTGCAGAAATGAACAGCTGTAAACCTATGTGGGGAAAAAAAATCACATATAATTTAAGGGATAAATATGACACTTTTGTAAAGGCCTGGCAGCCACAACTGGACCACAGAGTGGCCCAGAAACAGTAATAAAAAGGAGGGAAAAGGGGTATAAAAGTAACTATTATATTATGCCAAAACTGTACTCTTCATTCTCAAAATATTTATAAGCTCTAACGGTGAATGGATCTGTATGTGGGGAAGTGGGGGAGGGAGGGATTGCTTTTGTTTGTCGTGTTTAACCATATAACCACTTACAGCTCAGAACAGGCCAGTTCGGCCCTACTAGTCCATGCCGTAACAAATCCCCACCCTCCTAGTCCCACTGACCAGCACCTGTTCCATACCCCTCCAGTCCTCTCCTCTCCATGTAACTATTCAGTCTTTCCTTAAATGTAACCAATGATCCCGCCTCAACCACGTCTGCCGGAAGCTCATTCCACATCCCTACCATCCTTTGCGTGAAGAAATTTCCCTTCATGTTCCCCTTATAATTTTCCCCCTTCAATCTTAAACCATGCCCTCTCGTTTGAATCTCCCCCACTCTTAATTGAAAAAGCCTATTCACATTTACTCTGTCTGTCCCTTTTAAAATCTTAAACACCTCTATCAAGTCCCCCCTCAATCTTCTACGCTCCAGAAAAAAAAGCCCCAGTCTGCACAACCTTTGTGAGAAAAAGTTTAACATACTGTATATTTTTGGGAAAATACCCCTCGCCCTCAATGTCATCAACACCAAGGTGCTGATTGTTGACTTCAGGAAGAGACAACCAGAAGTGCACGATCCAGGGATCAGCGGCAGAGAGGGTGAGCACATTTAAATTCCAGGTTGGATCATTCCCGGACCAAACACAGTAACGGCATCGTCAGGAAAGCAGGTCAGCGGCTCTACTTCCTCAGGAGTTTGCAGAGGTTGGGCACAACATCAGAAACCCCAGGCACAATTTCGATAGAGGTGTTGGTGGAATGTGAGCTGACCGGCTGCACCACAGTCTGTCATGGGGGCACCAATACCCCCTCCCTGAGTCTTAATCCCTGAAAAAGTTAGTGGACATGGCCCAAGCACATTGCAGGAAAATCCCTCCCCCAACATTGAAAACACCCCACCTACAGGGGGACGCTGGCATCGAAGAGCAGCAGTGATCGTCAAGGGTGCACCCCACCCAGTACACGCTCTGTTCTCGCTGCTGCCATCAGGAAAGAGGTGTAAGGGCCACAAGGCTCACACCCACCAGGTTCAGGAACAGCTGCTGCCCCCCTCCACCATCAGACTGCTTGACAACAAAATCAATCAGGGACTCATTTGCACTTTACTGATTCTTATTCTTTCTGTAATGTATAGCCAGGGTGTTTACATTTCTTTATTTGTTTATCTCTGTACGTATCTCCTTTGAGTACAGTTTTTTTACATCACTGATCATTGGTAACTCTGCCTGGCCTGCAGTGAAATGCATCTCAGGGGTTGGATGAAGTAAGTGAAACACGAACGTCTGCAGAGCCCACGGTTGAAGTAAAAACACGACGCTGTAGAAACCCAGCAGGTCAAACAATGTCCTTTATATATGAAAGAAACACAACCGACGATTCGGGCCTGAGACTATCAGGGTGGAGGTGATGTCTCACAATAAATTGGAACTTTGGATTCACCACTTCAGTTGCCTCTCATTCCACATTCCCACCCCTCTCTGTGTGAACAGGTTCCCCCTCATGTTCCCTTTAAACTTTTCCCCTTTCAACCTGAACCCATGCCCTCTGTATCTCACCCCCCAGTGGAAAAAACCTGCCTGCATTTACTGTGTCTATCCCCCTCATAATTTTGTACACCTTTATCAAATTTCCCATTATTTTATTGAGGGGCATTTCAGGAGATCCGGATTTCTACGGGTGTACCTAGGAGAGCATTCTGGCCGGTCACATCACTATCTGGTACAGAGGACAAGAAAAAACCTCCATAGGGCTGTGAACTCGGCCTGTGACATCACCAGACTTCTCTCCATCGAGGACGTCTACAAGAGGCAGGGTCTGAAGAAAGCAGCCTCTATTCTTAAGGAACCCACACCACCCAAGTCACTCTGCTCCCATCAGGGAAGGGGGTCCAGGAGCCTGAAGATGAACACTTAGCGGCACAAGGACGGCTTCTTCCACAACCCCCCCCCCCATCAGATTCCTGAAAGGTCAATGAACCCCATACACTCCCTCACTTTCTCCTATTTTTGCACTAATTTATTTATTTTTAAGTGTAATTTACAGCAATTTTTGCCCCTGTGATGCTCCCACAAAACAATAAATTTCATGACACGTTCATGGCAATAAATTCTAATCCCGATCCATTCTTCTACACTCCAGGGAATAAAGTCCGAACCTGTTTAACCTTTCCCTGTAACTCGGTTCCTGAAGTCCAGGCAAAATCCCAGTAAATCTTCTCTGCCCTCTTTCTATCTTATTGATATGTTTCCTGTAGTTCGGTGACCAAAATTGCACACAATGCTCCAAATCTGGCCTCACCATCGTCTTACACAACTTCACCAGAACATCCCAACTCCTGGACTCAGTACTTTGATTTACTAAGACCAATGTGCCAAAAGCTCTCTTTACGAACTTATCTGCCTGTGACGCCACTTTCAGAGATTTATGCTGTGGTATTGCCAGATCCCTCTGTCCTACCGCACTCCTCGGTGCCTGACCATTGACCGTGTATGTCTTACCTTGGTTGGTCCGTCTGCCCAAAGTTAACAGTGAGAAAAGGGTGATGGGAGGGGGGGTCCTTTCTGCCATTGGCTGCATTCTTGAGGGCAGCATCTTCGAGAGACGTTAAGCGCTTCTGTCGGTTTCCGTCTCTTGTCCTCTGCAGCCTTTGATCTATATTCCGAATTACCGGCGTTGTTTTATTTCGAGGATTGAAGTCTTGGTTTTAGACACCCCAGCAATTCCACGTCTTTCCTTCCAACCCCTCCTCCAGGAATACCGAGCACATTCTCTCTAATTCTCTGTGCACAAAAGGAGCTGAAACCATGTGGAACAGTAAGACCATAAAAGACTTACTTGGAACACCAACCACGGCAACAGCTGTATAATAAACCGCGTAGAACAGTCCATTCACTGGTTCATGCATGATCAAGAGATTCAAGTCGTGGGAATTATGCCCAAATCTGCATTAACGTGAGTGAACGCCTTCCTGATAAATACCTCACTGAGGTCCCCAATGAATCACTTAAGCAACATTGTAATCATACAGACAATTCCCTAATGGCAAAGGTTCGAGGTTTACTTTTATCGTCATGTAATAATAGATTGAAAACGTGGCATAAATGATACACTCCACCTCTGAAGATAGAGGAGCAGAAATAGGCCATTCAGCCCATCGAGTCTTCCCTGCCATTTAATCATGTGCTGACCCATCCTCCCCCCACCCAATGACCCAGCCTAAGCAGCAGCATGGAAATAGAATCCCTCTGGCTGAAGAAACTCCTCTGCGGATACCTTTCAATCCCACCCTCTTCACCTAGACTGTCCCACCATGGAGAAGTGACTGACCACACCTTGTTTAAGTGAGATCCCACCCCTTCCCCCCCCCCCACATTCTCCTAACTCCCAGCATGTGATGACCCTTCATTTCTGGAATCATCCTTGAGTCCTCTCCAAGGTCAGCACATCCTTTCTTAAACGAGGAACCCAAAACTGCTGACAATGCTCCACATGAGGACTCACCAGGGCCTTATAGATACCCAACATCACATCCCTGCACTTGTATTCGATTCCTCTTGAAGTGAATGCCAGAGTTGCATTTCCCCTCTTTACCCCCCTTTCCCCCCCCCCCCCCCCGACCCGACCTGCAAGTTCAACTTCAGGCCATACTGCACGAGGACTCCCAGGTCCATTCTCTGCTGTAAGATAGACAGAGAGTCGCCAAGAGCATTGGCCGGCGCCCATTACAGGACGAGAGAGAGAGAGAGTCCCTTCAGAGATGCTGAGTGTCTGTAGATTCGCCTCCCCCGGCCTCCGCGACCGCACGGACCCCTGTTCAATCTGTCAGCCGCCTGAGCTCCAGATCCAGGCCTGTGACGCGACCAGGAAGCCCTTCATCACCCGAGGCCCCCTTGGGAGTCATTCTTGCCCTCAGTGCCATCATGGATCCCAGCTCCAACACCTGCAATTGGACTCTTGACTCCTTCATGATCAACGACACTGGTGCACCCCAAGGATACGTGCCGAATCCGCTGCTCTACTCCCCCCATGCCCATGACTGCGTGACCAGGCACAATTCCAGTGCCGTCTACAAATTTGCCGATGACCCCACGGTCATTGTCAGAACCCAAGACGGCAACAGGGAAGCGCGCAGGAGGGAGATGGATCGGCTGGTGAGTGGGGTCACGGCCACAACCTTGGGGTGGTGAGTGGGGTCACGGCCATCGTTAGAAAAGCTGACGGTGGACTTCCGTGGGGGGGGGGGAATGAGGAGAGCACAAACCAGTCTTCGTCGGAGATTGGGAGATCGCTTCATCCCAGTACCTCCTCTCCACCCGCGCCGAATACGAACTACCCATAGCCGACCGTTTCAATGAGTCATACTCGCACGTCTGTCACTAACCCTACCCTGACCACCCACAGATTGGAGGAACAACACCTCAACCGGGCAGGAACATTGAGTTCACTGCATTCTTCTAATCAGCTTCCCTTTCACCCCCCCCCCCCCCCCCACAACTAGTTATTCCAGTTCCTGTTTCCTTCCTCCCTCCACCCAGCTTAGACTCCCTCCCCCTCCAATGCTCCCCCCCCCCCCCTCCACATATCATCTCCTTCACCAACCCAACCCCCTTTTGTTCAGACATCTCTCATGTTCCCCTTGATGAAGGGCTCAGGCCCGAAATGGCATTTGTGTGGTTTTTTTTCACTTAACCACCGGTGTGCGCGGAATCCTGTGTTTTACCCCCAAGTCTTCATCAAGGGGTTAGCAGTGGGAAGTAATTAAAATTCCTGGGGGGGGGGGGGTCAGCACCTCTGCTCATCTGACCTCGAGCCTCCACATTGATGCAATCACGAAGGCGGCCCACCAGCGGCTCGATTTAGTGAGGAGATTCGGCGCGTCACCAGAGACTCCTGCCGGTTTCCACAGGTGCACCGGAGAGAGCACTCTGACCGGTTGCATCGCGGGCTGGCACAGAGGTGCCAATGTCCAGAGCAGAGTGTTGCAAACACGGCCTGTGCCATCGCGGGCATCAGGTCGAAGACATCGACAAGAGGCGGTATCTCAAGGCAGCTTTGATCCTCAAGGACTCCTGCTCCCCCCCCCCCCCCCCTCCACCAGGCCATGCCCTCTTTACAGAAAAGGTCCAGGAACCTGAAGACAAGCACCCAGCGGCACAAGGATGCCCTCTTCCCCACCCCCACCGCCAGCAGATGAACCACAGACCCTGCCTCACTTTTGCACAAATTGACTTTTTTTTAATGCAATCTGCCGCAAAGCCACAAATTTTCTTCCATATTCACGACAATGAATTCTGATTCTGGTTCCCCATGAGCCGGTCTCCAGCAAGCTCTGTAGCCTGTAGGGGGTCCCTCAGCCGCTGAACCCCTCGCTGGTCCGTCGCGGTGGACACAGCCGGGCCGTCGGCTTCTCCTCCTGAACAGTGGGGAACGGGGAGTGGACTCTCCTTTATCCGGTGCCTTCCCCAGAGTGGGCAACCCCTCGTGGTCATCCGGGGGGGGGAGTAGATCCCCCGCGGCCGTAGGCTCTTGCTCTCGCTGCTGAAACCAGCGCAACTTTGTGTATAAACTTGGCCCTGGATTAACAGCAAAAGATTGAGTGATTTTTGTGAAATAGGTGAGTTACATTTTAATGTACGCAGTCATATAGCTGGTAAATTCTCGCCACAAGCCAAGGCAATTTGCCCTGTGGAGGTTAAGTGACAATATTCTCTTAGCTGCTATGCCAGTAAGACAGACGAATAGGTTCCACTGGAAGTGCACAGTAACGAGGAGAGATTAGATAGAGATGTACAAAATTATGAGGGGGATAGACAGAGTAAATGTAGGTCGGCTTTCTCCACTGAGGGGAGGTAAGATACAAACCAGTGGACATGGGTTCAGGGTGAAAGGGGGAAGGTTTGGGGGGGGGGGGGGGGAACATTCATAGTGCAACACTGTTACAGTGCCAGCAACCGGGACCGGGTTCGAATCTCGCTCTTTCTATAAGGAGGTTGAATTCTCACCCTGTGTCTGTGTGGGTTTCCAAAACATACTTGGGGGGGAGGGGTTTGGGTCAATGGGCTGCCATTGAGCAGCACGGGCTCGTGGGCCAAAAAGGGCCTGCTTAGCGTGCTGCACGACAAGGAGCGCCTTAACGCAGAGAGCAGTGGGGGTGTGGAACGAGCATTGTGTGGGCTCGATTTTGACACTTAAGAAAGATTTGGACAGCTACATGGATGGGAGAGGGTACGCGGAGGGGGGCAGGGTCAGTGGGATGAAGCGGAATAGTAGTTTGGCACAGATTAGAAGGCCTGAAGGGCCTGTTTTCATCAGACTCAATCAGAGACACATCAAAGGACTCTTACTTTACACGTTATTTATTGCAAAATATTGAGTGTTGTCCGTGTTTGCACAGTCAGTTTGTTTACATTTCTTTCTTTGCTGACATCCCTCTCTTTTCCCACTGTCTCTTTAGTGCCGAATGAAGTAACCGGCAAGTAGAAATTCTGCCTGGCTCGCAGGTAGAAGAATCTCGGGGTTGTGTGTGATGTCCATGAGTGTACTTTGAAGACCGGGAGACATCAGAACATTAAACACTGCAGCACAGTACAGGCCCGTTGGCCCTCAGTCTTGTGCTGACCCATATATTCCTAAACTCTCCCTATCCCTCTATTTTTTGACCATCCCAGTGTCTCTTAAATGCCCCTGTTCCAGCCTCCACCACCATTCCTGGCAAGGCACTGCAGGTCCCCACAACTTTCCACATAATCAACTTACCCCTAAACCTTGCACAGACATCCTCTGGCTTTTGCTATTCCCGCCCTGGCTGGCTGTCCACACTATCTTTGCCTCTCAGAATCTTGTCGACCTCTATTAAGTCTCAGCTCCAAGGAGAAAAGTCCCAGCTCTGCTGAACTTGCCTCGTAAGACTGGTTTCTCAATCTGGGTGACACCATGGTCAATCTCCTCATCCTTCCTATAATGAGGTGACCAGAAACGAACACACTGAAATAACAAACTGAAGTGTGTTATTATTTTATGTAGAGTGGTAGGTGCCTGCTTTGCAAAAATTCACTTATCCTGCATTTACCAATCCCCATAAGTTGCTGGACACCAGGGGTTTTTAGCTGTAATTGGATATGAAAAGGACAGGAGAGAAGAGAGGTGAGAATTGATTTTTCTGCTGTGAAAGGAGACAGAGAGAAAAGGTGGGGGTGGGGGGGGAGAGAGAGAGAGAGACAGAGACAGAGACAGAGACAGAGAGAGAGATGTGGTTGAGGGCTAATGGAAACAGAAGACTATGTTTAATGCCATCCAGTCGGAGGGGGTCCAGTCAGAAGCTGAGGTGCTGCACCCCCAATTTACAGGTGGTCTCAGTCTGGCCGTGCATGAGACACGTCAGCAAGGGAAAGGGACTGGGGAATTGAACTGAGTAGCCGCTGGGAGATCCGTGCATTTACGGCAGAGGTGGTTGGTGGAGGTTTTCTATAGAGTTTTATAAAGTTTTTTATGCTGATGTATCTTCTATTTATAACGATGTATAACACAAACTTACAATACTTTTCAATTACCTGAGTCTTGTTCTAACGCAATAATTACGGTTATACCAAAAAAAGATAAAGACCCTTTACAGGTTTCTTCTTATAGACCAATTTCATTGTTAAATATAGATTATAAAATTGTAGCTAAAATTATGGCTAATAGATTAGCTCAATATCTGCCAAAAATTATACATGGTGATCAAACGGGATTTATAAAAAACACATATGCATCAGATAATATTTTACAGTTAATAACCTTGATAAATAAATCTAAATTTCAGTTGAATTATCCAATAGTAGTTTCATTGGATGCAGAAAAGGCTTTTAATAGAGTGGAATGGAAGTTTCTGTTCAAAGTACTTGAGAAATTTTGTTTTGGTTCTTCATTTATTGGGTTGATAAAGGCTTTATATAATAGCCCGAAGGCTAGAATTGCTGTTAATGGACAAATTTCAGAATCTTTTAGTTTGACAAGATCTACTAGACAAGGATGTCCGTTGTCACCTGCTTTATTTGCCATAGTTATTGAACTCTCAATTAATACGTCAAAATGAAAATGTTAAAGGTATGAGAGTTCTGAATGAGGAATACAAGATTAATTTATTTGCTGATGATGTTTTATTATATTTGGTGGATCCGGATATTTCTTTACCTGCAATTCAAGAATGTTTAGAAATTTATGGCCAATTATCTGGTTACAAAGTAAATTGGGCTAAAAGTGAAATTTTGCCAATTTGTAAAGGTGATTATTCAGTATATAAAAATATTACAAATTTGAAGTGGACTACACAAATTAATTATTTAGGAATTAATGTTAATACGGAAATTCAAGAATTATATTCAATTAATTATTTTCCTTTAATAAAAAAGGATTAAATTAGATTTGATTAGGTGGAGGGATCTACCTTTGGGTTTACTAGGGAGGATTAATACCATTAAAAATGAATATTTTTCCTAGAAAACAATATTTGTTTCAATCAATTCCTTATTTTTTTTTTTAAAAAGTTTTTTTAAGGACTTATATAAAGCGATTAGAGAATTCTTATGGAAGGGAAAATTTCCGAGAGTAGCAATGAGAAAATTGATGTGGGATTTTCAATTTGGAGGTTTAAGATTACCGAATTTTCAGCATTATTATGAAGCAGCTCAATTCAAATTTCTTAGTGCATTAATGAATATGGACGACCCACCTAGTTGGGTAAAGATAGAAATGGCGGTTATTTTAGAAAAATTTCCTCATGAGTTTTTGTTTCAATGGAATAAAAATTTATTACGAACTTATGATGTGCCAATATTGAAACATTTATTGAATTTATGGACAAGTAAACTTAAAAAATTGGGACTTAAAAATATATATTCTGGAAGATTGCCATTATATAATAATCAACTTGTTCCTTTTACGGTCTCCAATGCCACTTTGAAACAATGGGAAAAGAAGGGAATAAAAAATTTATCTGATTGTTTTTCTGAGAGTTGTTTTTGTTCCTTTGATGAATTACAAAGGAAATATGGTATTAGTGCAAATTCTATATTTGTATATTATCAATTAAGATCTTTTGTAAAACAGTTATGTGGTCAACATATGATTTTATTGCCTGAATCTAGTTTTGAAGAATATGTACTTTCAATACCAAAAAAGGGATATATATCTGATTTGTATTGTATTTTACAAGAAATTGATAGTAAAAAAGACTGGGATAAAGATAAGTTGAAATGGAAAAAAGATTTAGGACATAAAATAGCTGAAGAAGCTTGGATGGAAATTTGTCAGAATAGTATTCAGAAATTAATTAATGCTAGACTAGCGATGATTAATTATAATTTTATTCATCAGCTATATTTAACGCCAGAGAAATTTTAAAAAATTTGGTTTTAGTAAGTTGGATTCTTGTTTTCTTTTTTAAATTTTTTTTATTTTTCACACCATAAACCACATTGACCAAGGTACATACATTTTCCTTTTCAAATATATACAGTGTCATTTTCTCCCCCCCCCTCCCTCCTCCCATCCCACCCTCCCTACCTCCCTCCCCCCATTTATTTAAAGTACAAAATCTAAGATACATTAAACCAGTCAAACAATGTTGTCATTCAATAAAAATAAAAAAGAAATTCCACTGAGTCAATTCTTTTCATTTCCTTCTCCTTTCATTAATTTAGGTGGTAGATGTCCCCGGTAGGTTTTCTCTATTGTGTTTCATGTATGGCTCCCATATTTGTTCAAATATTTCAATATTATTTCTTAAATTATATGTTATTTTTTCTAATGGAATACATTTATTCATTTCTATACACCATTCTTGTATTCTCAAATTATCTTCCAATTTCCAGGTTGACATAATACATTTTTTTGCTACGGCTAGAGCTATCTTAACAAATCTTTTTTGTGCACCATCCAAATCAAGTCCAAATTCTTTGTTTTTTATGTTACTTAGGAGGAAGATCTCTGGGTTTTTTGGTATATTGTTTTCTGTAATTTTATTTAATATCTGGTTTAGATCTTCCCAAAATGTTTCTACTTTATCACATGTCCAGATTGCATGAATTGTTGTTCCCATTTCTTTTTTACAACGAAAACATCTGTCAGATACTGTTGGGTCCCATTTATTTAACTTTTGAGGTGTAATGTATAGCCTATGTATCCAGTTATATTGTATCATATGTAACCTTGTATTTATTGTATTTCTCATTGTTCCAGAGCATAGCTTCTCCCATGTTTCCGTCTTTATCTTTATATTTAAATCTTGTCCCCATTTTTGTTTAGTTTTACCATTTGTTTCCTCATTCTCCTTTTCTTGCAGTTTAATATACATATTTGTTATAAATCTTTTGATTATCATTGTATCTGTAATCACATATTCAAAGCTACTTCCCTCTGGTAACCTCAGACTGCTTCCCAATTTGTCCTTCAAGTAGGATTTCAGTTGGTTGTATGCCAACACTGTATCTAGAGTTATATTATATTTATCTTTCATTTGTTCGAAGGATAATAATCTATTTCCTGAAAAACAATTTTCTATTCTTTTGATCCCTTTTTTCTCCCATTCTCTAAAGGAAAGGTTATCTATTGTAAAAGGGAGTAACTGATTTTGCGTCATTATTAGTTTTGGTCATTGGTAATTTGTTTTGTTCCTTTCTACATGAATCTTCTTCCAAATATTGAGCAGATGATGTAATACTGGAGAACTCCTACTTTGTACCAATTTTTCATCCCATTTATATAATATGTGTTCAGGAATCTTTTCCCCTATTTTATCTAGTTCTAACCTAGTCCAATCTGGCTTTTCCCTTGTTCGATAAAAATCTGATAGGTATCTTAATTGTGCGGCTCTATAATAATTTTTAAAGTTTGGCAGTTCTAAGCCTCCTTGTTTATACCATTCTGTTAATTTATCTAGTGCTATCCTCGGTTTCCCCCCTCTCCATAAAAATTTCCTAATTATTTTCTTTAACTCCTTGAAGAATTTCTCTGTCAGTTGTATTGGCAATGCCTGAAATAAGTATAATATCCTTGGAAAAATGTTCATTTTAATACAGTTTATCCTTCCTATTAGTGTTAGTGGTAAATCTTTCCAATGTTCTAAATCGCCCTGTAATTTTTTCATTAGTGGATAATAATTGAGTTTATATAGATGGCCGAGATTTTTATTTATTTGTATACCTAAGTATCTTATTGCTTGCATTTGCCATCTGAATGGTGATTCCTTCTTAAATTTTGAGAAATCCGCATTATTCATTGGCATTGCTTCACTTTTATTTACGTTAATCTTGTAACCCGACACTTCTCCATATTCCTTCAATTTCTTATATAATTCTTTTATTGATAGTTCTGGTTCTGTTAAGTATACTATAACATCATCCGCAAATAAACTGATTTTATATTCCTTGTCTTTCATTTTTATCCCTTTTATATTATTTCTGTTCTTATCAACTCTGCTAGTGGTTCTATAGCTAACGCGAACAATAAGGGTGATAGCGGGCATCCCTGCCTTGTTGATCTGCTTAATTTAAATTGCTTTGATATATATATCCATTTACTGTCACTTTCGCCAATGGCCCTTTATATAATGCTTTAATCCAATTAATATATTTCTCTGGTAAACTAAATTTTTGCAATACTTTGAATAAATAATTCCATTCTACTCTGTCAAAGGCCTTCTCTGCGTCTCAAGCAACTGCTACTGTTGGCACTTTACTCCCTTCTACTGCATGAATTAAGTTAATAAATTTACAAATATTGTATGTTGTGCGTCTTTTTTTAATAAATCCAGTTTGGTCTAGATTTATTATTTTAGGTACATCCTCTCCTGGTGTTTTATTATTAGGTAGTTTTTTATTATCTCTTGTATTTCTACTATTTCAAATGGTTCTGTTAATTTATTTTGTTCCTCTATTTGTAATTTTGGTAGTTCAATTTTAGTTAAAAATTCATCTATTTTGTCTTCTTTCCCTTCGTTTTCAGTTTGGTATAATTGTTCATAGAATTCTCTTTGGCTTGGCTTCACGGACGAAGATTTATGGAGGGGGTAAAAAGTCCACGTCAGCTGCAGGCTCGTTTGTGGCTGACAAGTCCGATGCGGGACAGGCAGACACGGTTGCAGCGGTTGCAGGGGAAAATTGGTTGGTTGGGGTTGGGTGTTGGGTTTTTCCTCCTTTGCCTTTTGTCACTGAGGTGGGCTCTGCGGTCTTCTTCAAAGGAGGTTGCTGCCCGCCTAACTTTTCTTTCTTTCTTTCTTTTTCAATCTTTTTATTATTATTATAATTTATAAACACATACAGTTCAAAGAGATATAAAAAAAATACATAGTAAGTAATGAATTAATACAGAGATATTAAACAATAATATTACAGAATAAAAATATATCATTAAAAATTTTTTTTGATCAGTTTAGGGTGTGAACTATCTCTAAAAAAAAAGATATAATTAATAACAATATATGAAAAAAGAGAAAAAAAAACCCCAAAAAAGAAGAAAAAACAAATCTGAATTTAAAAAAAACTTTTAAAAAAAACCTACAGATATAGCTAGACCACGCCGATCACTCCGATCTCATCTTACAGCCCAATTATCATACATAATCATAGAAAGAAAACAGAGCCAGATCAACTCACCACAAATGAAAATATTGAATAAATGGTCGCCAGGTTAACTCAAACTTAGAAGGGGATTCATAGACAGAGTTTCTAATTTTCTCTAAATTTAAACATAGTATGGTTTGGGTAAACCATTGGAAAACAGTGGGAGGATTTACCTCTTTCCAATTTAATAGTATAGATCTTCTAGCCATTAGTGTAAGAAAAGCAATCATACGATCCGCAGGAAGAGATAAATAAGTCAAATCTATCATAGGTAATCCAAAAATTGCAGTAATGGGATGTGGTTGTAAATTAATATTCAAAACAGTAGATACAATGGAAAAAATTTCCTTCCAATAATTCTGTAAAGAGGGACAGGGCCAAAACATATGTGTAAGGGAAGCTATTTCCAATTGACATTTATCACATATAGGATCGATATGAGAATAAAAGCGATGGAGTTTATCTTTAGACATATGAGCTCTATGAACAACTTTAAACTGTTTTGCACATAGAGAAGAGTTTACCAGTCGCAGAATTTTATTCCAATTTTCATTAGAAATATGAAGGTTGAGTTCTCTTTCCCAATCATTTTTAAACTTTTCAAAAGTCCCAGAATTTATTTTTGTAATTATATTATATAATTTAGATATCACACCTTTTGGAGGGAATTTTGAATATAGTATATCCTCTAAAACAGTCTTAGTCTCCCGATTGGGAAAAGAGGGTAAAGTCGAAACTAAGAAACTCCTAATCTGCAAATATCGAAAGAAATGAGATCGAGGTAAATCATATTTCATGGATAATTGTTCAAATGACATGAAAGAGTTATCCAAGAATAAATCCGAAAAGCATGTTATACCTTTAACTTTCCAGAGTAAATAAGCTTGATCAATTAGAGAGGGATGAAAAAGGAAATTTAGTACAATAGGAGTTTCCAAGATAAAATGACTTAGGCCAAAAAATCTCCGGAATTGAAACCATAAACATAGTGTATGTTTAGCCATTGGATTATCAATTTGTTTATATAATTTAGTAAGAGTAAAAGGGAGAGCAGCTCCCAAAATAGAGCTAATTGAAAAATTTTGTATCGGTTTAATTTCTAAATTTACCCAATGGGGATTTAGAGATAATTCTGAATAATTCAACCAATACCTTAAGTAACTAATATTAATTGCCCAGTAATAAATTCTAAAGTTGGGTAATGCCAACCCTTTCTCTAGTTTAGATTTCTGTAAATATTTTTTCCCCAATCTAGGATTCTTGTTTTGCCAGATATACGAGGACAATTTAGAATCGACCTTATCAAAAAAAGATTTAGGAACAAAAATAGGTATAGCTTGGAATATATATAAAAAATTTAGGTAAGATCATCATCTTAATAGCATTAATTCGGCCTATCATGGATAGGGATAATGGTGACCAATTGGTAAGTAAACTGCCGATCAGGTCCAATAGAGGGAAAAAATTAGTCCTAAACAAATCTTTATGTTTTTTAGTAATCTTAATCCCTAAATATATAAAATGGTCTCTAGCTATTTTAAAAGGTAAACTATCATAAATAGGGACCCATCCATTAAAAGGGAATAATTCACTTTTATTTAAATTCAGTTTATATCCCGAAAAATTACTAAATTGGACTAATAAAGATAAAACTGCAGGAATAGAATTTTCAGGATTGGAAATATATAACAATAAATCATCTGCATATAGTGATACTTTATGAATATCCCTGCAACGAATAATACCAGTAATATTGGGTACTTCTCTGATAGCAATTGCCAAAGGTTCTAAAGCTAAGTTAAATAATAAAGGGCTAAGGGGGCACCCTTGCCTGGTGCCCCGAAATAATCGAAAATATGGCGATCTTTGGGTATTAGTAAAAACCGAGGCAACTGGGGAATTATAAAGAAGTTTAATCCAAGATATAAATATCGGACTAAAATTAAATTTTTCAAGAACTGTAAATAAATAAGGCCATTCTACTCTATCGAAGGCCTTCTCAGCATCTAGTGAAATAACACATTCTGAAGACTTATGTGAAGGAGTGTAAATAATATTCATCAATCTTCTAATATTAAAGGAGGAATAACGATTTTTAATGAATCCAGTCTGGTCTTCAGAGATAATATATGGTAATATCTTCTCTAGCCTTGTCGCTAGAATTTTAGAGAAGATCTTAGAATCAACATTCAACAAAGAAATAGGTCTATAAGAAGAACATTCGGTCGGGTCTTTATTTTTTTTCAAGATTAGAGAAATCGTAGCTCTGTAAAATGATTGTGGTAGTTTACCCAATGTGATAGATTCATCAAACATCTTAATCAGCCAGGGAGAGAGAGTAGAAGAAAAAGCTTTATAAAATTCCACAGAATATCCATCGGGACCTGGTGCTTTCCCCGCGTTCAGTCAGAAAATAGTATTATTGATCTCCGAATCTGTAATGGGTTTACTTAATTCTAAGTTATCTTGAGGTAATACTTTTGGGAATTTCAAATGTTCTAAAAAATTAAACATATTACTAAGGTCTTGAGGGGATTCTGTACTATATAAGGATGTATAAAAATTTTGGAAAGATTGATTTATCTCTTCCTGGTTAACAGTCAGTTCTCCATTCTGTTTGCGAATCTCCACAATTTGGCGTCTAGCTGAAATATTCTTCAGATGATTAGCCAACAGTTTACCCGATTTCTCACTATGCACATAAAAATCAGATTTAGATCTAATTAGCTGGTTTTCAATCGAAGATGTAAGTAACAAATTATATTCCATCTGCAGTTCAATTCTTTGTTTGTAAAGTTCTTCAGTAGGATCAGTTACATATTTCTTATCAATGTCTTTAATCTTCTCAACCAATAGATGAATCTTGTTTTTGATGCATTTCTTCAAAGCTACTGAGTAAGAAATAATTTGACCACGAATATAAGCCTTGAATGTATCCCACAATATTCCATAAGGAATTTCCGTAGTGTAATTTGTTGAAAAGAAAAAGTTAATTTGTTCTTTCATAAATTTAACAAAGTCTAAATCTTGCAATAATGTAACATCAAAACGCCAGTGCTTAATAGTAGAAACAGAGTCTTTGAATTTAAGAGAGAGTTGTAATGGAGAGTGATCCGAAATGGCTATAATGTCATACTTACAAGCAGTTACAAGTGGAATAAAACGTGAATCAATAAAAAAGTGATCAATTCTCGAGTATGAATGGTATACATGAGAAAAAAAGGAAAACTCTTTATCTGTCGGGTGAAGAAATCTCCAAATATCAACAGCTCCAGAGTTAGTAAGGAAAGAGTTAATATATGTAGCTGATTTATTCGGTAGGAGCTGTGAAGGTTTCGACCTATCTAGCAGGGGATTCAGACAACAGTTAGAATCCCCACCCATTATTAAATGATATTCATTTAGATTGGGTAAAATAGTAAACAAAGATCTAAAAAACTCAGGGTGATCTACATTCGGGGCATAAACATTAACCATGACAACCTTAATATTGAATAATAACCCAGTAACCAATAAAAATCTGCCGTTAGGGTCTACAGTGATGTCATGTTGAACAAATGTAATAGAGGGATCAATAAAAATAGATACACCTCAAGTCTTAGAGCATGAGTTGGCATGAAATTGTGGGCCTTTCCAAGATTTAAAAAAAACGCAGATTATCCTCCTTCCTCACATGAGTCTCCTGTAAAAAAAATAATCTGTGCTTTCAGTCTCTGGAATACGTTAAAGACCTTCTTCCTTTTAAACATGTTGTTTAGACCATTAGCATTCCAAGAGACAAAATTAATGTTTTGATCCATTACTTAGGTCAACCCTCCAGTATATAAAGGGTTAACCAAAGCAGGGACCCATGCGCCCGGAAGAAGAATTAAGATATAAGGAAGGACCGGAAATGACGACGTGTCAGCCATATCTGTAGTTCTAAAAGAAAAATCAAGAAAAAACAAAAGAAAATGAAACATAAAAACCCCTGAAGGAAAAACAAAACCCACCCCCCACCCACAAAGCCCCCCATCTGACCAGAGAGCGATCAGAAAAAAAGAAGAGATAATACTAAACCTACCCCCATGTCTTCAGACGGCAGCTCCTAATATTAAGATAAGATCCACCACCTAAACTTATAAAAAGGATAACTCAAGCTAAAATCAAATACTAAATATTGAAAGAAAAATATTTAAAAAGAAATAAAAGAAAAATCGTAATTGTGTAGTACCTACTGATAAAACAAAGTCATAAAGAGTTAAATCATTTTAAAATTAGTTTATGAAGAAAGACAAAGAGAAAATGGCGAATGTAAAAAAAAACCATGAAAAGTTTTAATAAACAAAAGATAAAAAATCGCCATTTTCAGTAATTCAGAAATAAAATAGTAAAGAATATAATCATATTATTAGTATAGATTAATATAAAATTAAACATACACTTATATATTTAAAAAAAATTTCTCACAGAGGAGAAAGAAAATATATAAAAATGTGTTAAAGATGAACAGGATAATTAGAGCTATAATGAATGGTCAGAAATCAGAATCTGACTATTAACCTGAAAAACACCAATATCTACCGCATTTTTTAATCGGTCACTCGGGCTGAGAGGTCGCGCTAGACGGGAAATTAGCCGACAGGTAGTTCCGTGCTGCAGACACGGAGTCGAATATTTGATGAGCTTGGTTCTCCGGAGAAATCCTGAGCCTCGCAGGATACAGGAGCGCAGGTTTCAGTTTCTTCTCAAAACATTCGGACATCAGATCTTTAAACAGTCTTCGAGCGCGTACTACCTCCGGACTAAAATCTTCATAGACTCTTAGACTAAAGCCACGAACAGTCACATTTCCAAGTCTTCTGGCTGTACGAATCAATCTATCCTTTCTACTCACGTAATGCATACGGACCATCACCACTCTGGGTTTGGAAGCTTCAGCATTTCGGTTCCAGATACGATGTGCTCTATCAAGTAGCGGTGGATCAGCAGGGAATTCGGATGGGTATGCTTCTTTTAAAAGCTCGGCAAAAAACGTCAGGAGATCTCCTTTCTCAATGCCTTCAGGAATTCCAACCAAACGAATATTTTGTCTTCTGGAACGGTTCTCTGAATCAATGCTTTTCAGCTGGAGTGCTTCTAGTTGTTTAATTGCTTTGGAAAGTTTCTGTTCGACCTCAGTCAGTCTAATCTCTTTTTGTTGAACTTCAGTTTGAAGAGCTGCAATTAAGGTATGTTGTTTTTTGGTTTCAGCTTCTGAGGCAATTAAAGCTGTACGAAGTTCAGCTAGGTCTTTTTTGCGACAAACATCTTTGAATTCATCACGAAAGAATTTTAAAAAGTCAGTGAAGGTCATCTCACTTAGTTTAGTGTCTGGTTGTTTCTTCTCTTGGCCGTTACCTTCTTCTGCCCGGGTTTTAGATCGTGTAGCTTTTCCTTCAGTCATTTCTTCAAAATTTTCAGACTCAAGTATAATTAGAGAAATAATAAAGATCTTTCTCACTTCTGTGAAGTTAGTTCAAAGGTGGATACAGGTTAAAAATAGTATATTTTATGGAGCAAAAACCAAAACGTGTTCACTCCATGAGCGCCACCTGGAGACTCTCCTGCCCGCCAAACTGTGAGGCGGCAAGATGCATGGTTTGAGGCGTTATCAGACCACTGGCGGTGGTCAATGTGGCAGGCACCAAGAGATTTCTTTAGGCAGTCCTTGTACCTTTTCTTTGGTGCACCTCTGTCACGGTGGCCAGTGGAGAGCTCGCCATATAACATGATCTTGGGAAGGCGATGGTCCTCCATTCTGGAGATGTGACCCATCCAGCGCAGCTGGATCTTCAGCAGCGTGGACTCGATGCTGTCGACCTCTGCCATCTCGAGTACTTCAACGTTAGGGATGAAAGCGCTCCAATGGATGTTGAGGATGGAGCGGAGACAACGCTGGTGGAAGCGTTCTAGGAGCCGTAGGTGGTGCCGGTAGAGGACCCATGATTCGGAGCCGAACAGGAGTGTGGGTATGACAACGGCTCTGTATACGCTTATCTTTGTGAGGTTTTTCAGTTGGTTGTTTTTCCAGACTCTTTTGTGTAGTCTTCCAAAGGCGCTATTTGCCTTGGCGAGTCTGTTGTCTATCTCATTGTCGATCCTTGCATCTGATGAAATGGTGCAGACGAGATAGGTAAACTGGTTGACCGTTTTGAGTTTTGTGTGCCCGATGGAGATGTGGGGGGGCTGGTAGTCATGGTGGGGAGCTGGCTGATGGAGGACCTCAGTTTTCTTCAGGCTGACTTCCAGGCCAAACATTTTGGCAGTTTCCGCAAAGCAGGACGTCAAGCGCTGAAGAGCTGGCTCTGAATGGGCAACTAAAGCGGCATCATCTGCAAAGAGTAGTTCACGGACAAGTTTCTCTTGTGTCCTGGTGTGAGCTTGCAGGTGCCTCAGATTGAAGAGATTTAGAGAATTCTCTAAAGTTTTCATTAATCTCTGTTGGATTATATGTGATTTGTTTGTCTTTTTTCCTTGATGCCAATACCATTTTCTTAGCTTGTTCTGTCTTAAGCTGCCATGCTAGAATTTTGTGCGTTTTTTTTCTCCTAGTTCATAATATTTCTGTTTTGTCTTCATTATGTTCTTCTCCACCTTATATGTTTGTAGTGTTTCATATTTTATTTTTTTATCTGCCAATTCTCTTCTTTTAGTTGTATCTTCCTTCATTGCTAATTCTTTTTCTATATTTACTATTTCCCTTTCCAACTGCTCTGTTTCCTGATTATAGTCCTTCTTCATCTTGGTTACATAACTTATTATTTGCCCTCTAATGAACGCTTTCATTGCATCCCATAGTATAAACTTATCTTTCACTGATTCCGTATTTATTTCAAAGTACATTTTAATTTGTCTTTCAATTAACTCTCTAAAATCCTACCTTTTAAGTAGCATGGAGTTTAATCTCCATCTATACATTCGTGGAGGGATGTCCTCTAACTCTATTGTCAATATCAAGGGTGAATGGTCCGATAATATTCTAGCTTTATATTCTGTTTTTCTTACTCTATCTTGCATACGAGCTGATAACAGAAATAGGTCTATTCTTGAGTATATTTTATGTCTACCCAAATAATATGAATATTCCTTTTCCTTTGGGTGTTGTTTCCTCCATATATCCAAAAGTTGCATTTCTTGCATCGATTTAATTATAAATTTGGTTACTTTGTTCTTTCTGTTAATTTTTTCCCCAGTTTTATCCATATTTGAATCTAAATTAAGGTTGAAATCCCCTCCTATTAATATGTTCCCTTGCGTATCTGCTATCTTCAAAAAAATATCTTGCAAAAACTTTTGATCTTCGTTAGGTGAATATACATTGAGTAGATTCCAAAACTCCGAATATATCTGACATTTTATCATTACATATCTCCCTGCTGGATCTATTATTTCCTCTTCTATTTTAATTGGTACATTTTTACTGATTAATATAGCTACTCCTCTAGCTTTTGAATTATATGACGCTGCTGTTACATGTCCTACCCAATCTCTCTTTAATTTCTTATGCTCCATTTCAGTTAAATGTGTTTCTTGCATGAATGCTATATCAATTTTTTCTTTTTTCAGTAAATTTAGCAGTTTCTTCCTTTTGATTTGGTTATGTATTCCGTTAATATTTAAAGTCATATAGTTCAACGTAGCCATTAAATACTTTGTTTATCTTCCCTTTCTGTTTCTCCATCATCACCTTTCCTTCTTATCCATTTCTGCTTTCTTGTTTTGAACACTTTATAAGACAACATTTTTACTCTCATTACATATCTTCATCTCTCTGCTTGTTTTGTAGTTGTTCTGCAAATTTTCGTGCTTCCTCTGGATCCGAGTATAGTCTGTTTTTTGACCTTTGTATTCCAGTGGCTTTTTGTCTTCTCTTATTTTCTTCATTGCTTTCTCCAATATATTTTCTCTTGTTGTATATCTTAAGAATTTTACTAAAATGGATCTTGGTTTTTGCTGCGATTGTGGTTTCGGGGCTAATGTTCTATGTGCCCTCTCTATTTCCATTTCTTCCTGTAATTCTGGTCTTCCTAGGACCCTGGGGATCCAATCTTTTATAAATTCTCTCATATTCTTGCCTTCTTCATCTTCCTTAAGGCCCACTATCTTTATATTATTTCTTCTATTATAATTTTCCATTATATCTATCTTCTGAGCTAACAGCTCTTGTGTCTCTTTAACTTTTTTATTAGATTCTTCTAATTTCTCTTTTAAGTCCTCTACTTCCATTTCTCCGATTATTTCTCATTCTTCAACATTATCCACTCTTTTTCCTATCTCTGATATGACCATTTCTATTTTATTCATTTTTTCTCCTGCATTCTTAATTCTTCTTTTTATCTCATTAAATTCTTGTAATTGCCATTCTTTCACTGATTCCATATATTCTTTAAAAAAAGATATATCCATTATCCAGCCTTTCCCTTCTTCTTCCATTTCTCTATGTTCTCTATGTTCTTCTTCTTCTTCCTCTGGGTTGGCCATCTGTTGTTTCCTTGTTTTCTTTTTGTTCTCTTCTTTCTTGTTGTCGTTATTTTCTATGTTCTGCTCTTGTTGGTGTGTTGCAGCTGTCACTCTCAACTGTGAAGATCGACTTCGCAGCTGTTCCCCCCTCCCGTCAGTGTGTTTTTTTTGCATGCGCGGTTGCGCACTTTTACTCGGCTCCGCGAGCCATTTTTGTAGTCCCGAGCTCAGGACTTCCACTGACCTGAGGGAGCGGGCTTCTCTCTCCGCGGTGGGCCCCCTCGGACAGGTAAGGCCTTCACCTTCTTCTTCCGACGTTCTTTCATCTTCTTCCCGTTGTTTTCAACTTTTCTCTCTTCGCTGCCATTTTCTTCTCACCTTTATTTTTACTTTGTTTTAATTTTTACTCTTGGACCTTTGTGTTTTGTGGGTTTTTTTTCAACTTTTCCGGAGAGGGCTGGAATTCCCTGACCGGCCACTACTCCATCACGTGACTCCCCGGATTCTTGTTTTCGATGTGATCAGATGGCCAATAGTTTTTTGGATACTGTTGGGCTTTGTGATCGATTGCAACAGTTTTGGAAAGGTATTCAATCTGTTTTTAACAGTTTATATAATATCCATCTTGTATTAGATCCCGATATATTTTTATTAGGGAACATGCAATCTTTAATCGATTTAGGTTTAGAGGATTATCAGATTTCATTTATTTATTTAGTTTTAGTTGTGGCTAAGAAATGTATAGCACTTGCTTGGAAAGATAGAAATATACTAACTTTAGATAAGTGGTATTTGGAAATGAAATTTTGTTTGACTATGGAAAGGATATCTTTTTCAATTCAGGATAAGATGTCTTTTTATAAGTTAAAGTGGACTCCGTTTGCTAATTATATGCATTTAAGTTTGATTTAAATATATATTTAAGTGTGATATTTTAGTATTGACAATTTTTTTTTTGTTGTTAGAATTTTTTTAGGTTAAGTTTTATCTCTTTTTTTTGTAAGTGGGTATTTTTTTTCCATATATAATATTGTCAATTTTATTAACTCTTCACTCTTTAATTTGTGGGGGAGGGTTGGACTAATTTTAAGTTAGACTATTAATATTGTGTTACAATTAACGGGGGGGTATTTTGTGTAGTTTTCTGATGTAATATTGTAATCATACCTTTTTTAATTTTTTTTCTGTTTTTCTTTAAATGTAATTCTTTATTGTATTCATGTTATAAAATTTTAAATAAAGTCTTCAAAAAAAAAAGAGGTGGTTGGTGGAGACCAGTGAAATAGGGGCACTTACGAGAATCTTAGACAGGCACATTGGATGCAGGAAAAAAAGAGAGATTTCCGGGTATGAGGAAGGGATAGGGTTGGATTGTGGGCTGCGTTTGTATAAAATTCGGCAAAACCTTGTGGGCAGAAGGGTCGGCCCTGTGCTGTAACGTTTCAGAGCTGGGAGGTCCTGCTGCAACTGTACAAGGTCTCGGTGAGGCCGTGTTTGGAGCACTACATGTGCAGTCCAGGTCTCCTTCCTCAAGGAAGGACGTACTGACTTTGAAGGCAGGGAAGAGGAGGTTCACCAGGTCGAGAGGGTCAGCCTATGAGGGGATATTGAATCATCTTGGTCCCTACTCGCTAGAATTTAGAAGAATGAGAGGGGATCTTGTAGAAATGTAAAGGCGTCGATAAGATAGAGTTGTTCCCATTGGTGGGGGAGACTAGTACTAGGGGACATCTCCACAAGATTCGGGACAGTAGATTTAGGATGGAGATGAGCAGGAACTGCTTCTCCCAGAGAGTGGGGAATCAGTGGAATTCGCTGCCCAATGAAGCAATGGATGTGACCTCAGTAAATAGATTTAAGACCAGGTTGTGTAGATTTTTACATTGTCGGGAAATGAAGGGATGTGGGGAAAAGGCAGGTCGGTGGAGATGAGCCCATCATCAGATCAGCCAGGATCTCATTGAACGACATAGCAGGCTCGATGGGCTGAGTAGCCAACCCCTGCTCCTGTTTCAGATGTCATGTTCTTTTTGCCCATACCTTGATGAAGGGCAGGGGCCCGAAATGTCAGTGATCTAATCTTTCCCTTCTACGGACGCCGCAAGACCAGCTGAGTTCCTCCACGTTAACCATGATCATGGCCTCTGTAGACTTTGGCGTTTCATGGGAATTCTACGAGTTTGATTTGCTATAAATATGTTTTCAGTCATCTGGAATAAACAATTAACTGTACCGGCGGCTACACTGCTAACTGAAGGTTCGCACAACCAAACAGGTTGAGTTCAGTGAGCAAAACCGATTTATATAAAACTGGCCTTATACTTCCAGCCCGGACCTGGCTGAGAACCACGCTGGGGGACCCTGACGTCACCAGGGTGTCACGTGGGTCCCCAAGCACGGGCTTCTGAGCCTGGTGCCAAGGTTGGGAGGAAACTCCCAACGGCGCCATTTTGGCCGGCTGCCCCATTATGTGCGTGGAAAGCGGGGCCGGTTCACCTGCCTAATGGCGTACCACCACACAGCACCCCCCCCCCCCCACAGAACCGGCGCCAATGTCCTTTTTGCCGGGCGGCCTCGGGTTGGGCCACAACTACTGGTTTGGTAGGGTCGAGGTGGGCTGGCTTTAACCTGTCCACTTTAAACAGTTCCCTCTTACCACCAATGTCCAGTGTGAAAGTGGATCCTGAACACTGGATGACTTTGTACAGCCCTTCGTATGGTCTTTGTAGAGGTGCTGTGGATGGGCCCCGCCTGATTAAAACGTACACTGCAGAGTACAGCTCGCTGGGGATGTAAGAGGCCTGTGTGCTGTGTCTGGGCAGCGGTGGAGGTGTGAAGGAGTCCAACTGGGCCCGGAGGCGAGTAAGTAGACTGTGCGGTGACTGCTGGGGGTTGTGAGGTCCGTTGACAAACTTATCGGGCAGAGCTAGCAGTGCACTGTAGACCAGCTCGACTGATAACGTCTGTAGATCTTCTTTGGGTGTCGAGCGGATGCCCAGGAGCACCCAAGGCAGCTCGTCCACCCAGTCAGGGCCGGTGAGACGGGCCATAAGTGCCGACTTAAGGTGGCAGTGCAATCGCTCGACTAGCCCATTGGCCTGTGGGTGACAGGCCGTGGTGTGATGTAGCTCAATCTCCAGGCTGTTGGTGAGCTGTGCCTGGAATGAAGCGGTTATAGAAATTGACCATACCCGTGAACTCCTGTAGCCCCTTGAAGTTGTCCGGGCGTGAGAACTCCCTGATTGCAGCGACCTTCATACCAGCAGGTGTGGCTCCTTCGGCCGTGAGGGTATGGCCCAGGAACTGTATGGACACTTTCCTGAACTGGCACTTGACCAGATTGATCGTTAGGCTGAAGTCAGCCAGTCGGGAGAAGAGGGTGTGCAGGTGAGACTTGTGTTGTGTCCGGTCTCTGCTGGCAACAAGGATGTCGTCCAGATAAATGAATACAAAATTCAAATTCCTTCCCACAGTGTCCATAAGGCGCTGGAAGGTCTGGGCAGCGTTCTTGATCTCGAACGGCATGTGTAGGAACTTGAACAAGCCGAAGGGGGTGATGATGGCCGTTTGGGTATGTCCAAGGGATGCACCAGGATTTGGTGATACCCACGCACCAGGCCAACCTTGGAGAATACCCTCACGCCATGCAGGTTGGCCATAAAGTCCTGGATGTGAGGGATCGGGTAACGGTCATGTACTGTCACTTTGTTAAGTTGTCGATAATCTCCGCAGGGGTGCAAGCCACCGGAGGCTTTCTGGACCACGTGGTGTGATGAAGCCCAAGGACTGTCGGAGTGTCAAATGATCCGCAGCTCCTGCAGATGCAAGAACTCTTCCTTCGCTATCTGGAGCTTATCCAGCGGGAGTCGGCATGCCTTGGTGTAGACCAGTGGTCCTTGGGTGGGGATGTAATGAAACACCTTGTGGCATGGTGAGGCGGCAGAGAACTGCGGCTTGAGGAGGGATGGGAACTCATCCAGGATATGCTGAAACTTGTCCTTGGGCGTGCTGGCCATGGCTATCTGCGGCTACTCTGTGCAGGAGGCGTTGAGGCGAAAGGATTGGAAGGTACGGGCATCTACCAGTCGCCTACCTCAAATGTCGACCAGGAGTCCGTGGGTGAAGAGGAAGTCAACACCCAGTATGCTAGTTGGAAGGGACGAAACGGTGAACCTCCACGAGAACTTCCACTAGCCGATCTGGAAGTGGATGGTCTTGTCTCCATATGTTCGGATCTCTGTTGAATTGGCTGCACGGAGGGGAGGTCCTCGATGGATGTGGCCGGGATGACACTGATCTGGGCCCCGGTGTCAATGAGGAAGCATCAGCCGCTGACTGAATCCCACAGGTAGAGAAGGCTGTGTTCTTGGCCAGCCACCACAGCCATTGACAGCAGCCGGCCTGCTTGTTTCCCTGGAATGAGCAGGCCTGATGACACTGCTGAGCCTTGGCTCCCTAGTGCTGGTGGAAGAAGCAGAGGCCTGAAGTGGGTGACTTGCTTCTGGCTATGCTCCTTGAAGCCCCTGCTGGGAATGGGTGTTCCACCACAGCGCTAGAGGAAGGCTTGGCATGGTCATGCCCATGACTCGTAACCTGCTGGACTGCTGAGACCTCTGGGAATCATTCCAGCTATAGCTCCTGAGCCTTTTGATCAACCTTCCTTGGGTCTACGAAGCTCTCCTGGGACAGTAGCTCCCGAATGTCTTCAGGAAGATGGTCGAGGAAGTTGCGATCGAAGAGTGGGCACTTGGTGTGATCGCCCATGAGCACGAGCATCTTGTCCATCAACTCGATTGGAATTCTGTCCCCCAAGGCGTCGAGGTGCAGCATCCGAGCAGCACGCTGGTGCCTGGAGAGGCTGAGGGATCTGGTGAGCACCTGCTTGATGGTCCCGTACTTATCTTCCACGGGTGGGTGCTGAATGAGGTGCAGCACTCATTTGGCAGTGGCCTGGTCCAGGGCGGCGACCACATGGTAAAACTTAGTCGAATTCAATTAAATCTGGTGGAGGTGAAACTGAGCCTCTGCGTGACTGAACCAGGTCTCTGGCTCCTGAACCCAGAAGTCAGGAAGCTTGATGGCTATAGCATTGATTGAAGGGTCCTTCTTGTTGGGTTCAAAGATGTTTGAACCTGTCGGAGTCACCAATTGTAGCGGCAGCAACACTGTTAACTGAAGGATCGCACAACCAGACAGGTTGAGTTCAGTGAGCAAAAACTGATTTACTGCAGGCTGCCTGGCTGGTCTTATACTCCCAGCTCAGACCTGACTGAGAACTGCACCAGGGGGGCCCGACGTCACCGGGGCGTCACGTGGTTCCCTAAGCGCGGGCTTCTGAGCCTGGTGCCGAGGTTGGGAGGAAACCTCCGACAGCGCCACTTTGGCCGGCTGCCCCTCCGCGTGCATGACAAGCGGGGCTGGTTCACCTGCATAATGGTGTGCCACCACATGACCTCAGTTAAGTCATCATGATTGTCTGTAGCCATCTGGAACCTTATTCCTGGCGATCTGGCCATTGGCTGCTCCCTCCCCGAGACTTGTGGTCACATTGAATTGCAGAGGGAAGCCCATATGGCCCCACTTCTCCGCCTCTCTTCTACGAGATGCCGGACCCTGTGGTGGAGAGAATAAGAGTCACAAGGGGCTCAACAGACCTGGAAATAGGCCCTTCTGCCCATCACTTCTGAGCTCACCTATTTGCTCACGTGAGTGACCCCATTTGCCTGCATTCGGCCCAAGCCCTTCCATCCTTAAAAAAAGAAATGGTGGTGGGGGGGGGGGGGTGGGGCGTTGTGCCAGATCCACTGTAAAGCCAGTGCTGCTGCTTGTGCGGACCTGGGAGTGTGGGGAGTGGAGTCATGGTCCTGCTGCCTGGTCATGATGTTGACAGCTCCCGAGAGGCTTTCTCCCTTTCCACCACTGCCTGGTCCAGAAGCCCTGTTACAGAAGGAGGTGCTCCATTTGCACCCACACTCTCCTCTCTCACCACCGTTCAGGGCCCCAAACAGTCCGTCCAAAATCCACAGGGATCCTCTGTGGCATTCAGTTCTTCCATTGCAGTCTCCTCTACGTAGAGGGATTCAACACAGTCAGGAAGATCACTTTGTTGGGCACCCCAGCTCTATCTGCCATAAAAGCGTGGATCTCCCAGTGGCCACCCATTTCAATCCCCCAACCCATTCCCTTGCCGACCTGTCTCATGTACGGCCAGACCGAGACTACCTGCGAATTGGAGGAACAACATTTCATCCTCCAACTGGAGGGTATTAACACTGACCACTCCGATTTCCATCAGCCCCCAACCCCACCTTTTACCCTGTTTCCTTTCCTCCTCCCTCTCTCTCTCCTTTCAAGGTGGCACCAAAATCAATTCTCACCTCTCCTTTCTTCTGTCCTCTTATCACATCCAATTAAAGACCCCCCCCCCCCCCTCAGTGTATGGCAACTTATGGGGATTGGTAGATACCGGATAAGTGAATTTTCCAGTCGCTTGAGATTGCGTGATTGGGAACCAACGGTGAGGCGTGTCAATTTAAAAAATTTTTTAGACAGGCCCTTCTGCCCCTCGAGCCCGCACCGCCCAATTTACACCCCATTAACCTACAACCCACCCCGGTACAGAGGCTGTCGGGTTGTTTGAATTCCAGATAATGGGGTGTTACTGTAACACCTTTTTGACTGTATTCCTACCCCTCCCATTCTTTCCGTTCCACCAGGCTTTTCACCGGGGTGGCGGGGGTGGGGTCCACCGGTCAGCGCAATGCTGTAACGGCACCAGAGACCGGGATGGGGGTTCGAGTCCTCGCGCTATCTATAAAGGAGTACGTTCTTTTGGTTTCCTCCCATAACTTACCGGGATTGTTGGTCAATTGGATCTAAATGGGCTGTGTGGGGTCGTTGGCCTATTACGGTGCTGTATGTCTTAATTTTTAAAAATTGAAACTTTAAATTTAATATAGGCCTTGGGGAAGGGCTCAGGCCCGAATCGTCGTGTTAGAAACAGAATTACCTTTAAAGAAATTGCTCTAGACAAAAATTGAGAACAAAGAACATTTATTATACAACAATGCAAAGTTGGGTGCTTCCCCTTACCCTGGGAATACACACACACACTGGGGCTCACCCAACTTTTATACAGTTGATTTCAGTATAGGAATACCCTCCCCCTTACATTCTTCTGCCTCCTGCTGGAGAGGTTTGGCATTAGGCAATCCTGCCTGCCTACGTGCTGTTTCTGTGCACTTGGTGGACCAGGGGGTATCCTGTCGGTGTCCCTTCATGTTATTGTCCTTATTCACACCTTCCTGATTCTCGGAGCTACAGTCTCTTGATAATGCAGATAACTTTGTAAATCTATGTAAGGTTAACTAATTAGATATGTAGAACTTAGTACTTCTGTCTAGGGCTAGGAGACCCTTATCTCATCCAGACTACCTCAACTTTCTACACTCTATTGTTCCTTACCGCTCCTTATCTTATTCATATGGTGGGCTCATTGATCTTGTCACAAAGACTAGAAGATTCTTATCTTAAATGTGCTGACTCTGCTTTCCTGCATCCTAATTCCCAAGCTCATCCTGTTTGTACTGGTTACATTCATTAACTAATATATGAATTTTAGTTTACTTTATGTTCATAATTTTAGATCAGTTTTCTCATCTCTCACAGTCGGGAATGCATCTTTACCTCCTACGTTCGCTGCGAGATCAGCCGTGTTCCTCCAGCATTTGCTACAATCTCAGCGTCTGCAGGCTTTCGTGTTTCACTCCCACCTCCACACATTACTCACCAGAGAACAGTGGTGATCAGACCCAGGAACGCGAACACACCGATTACTATCAGGCAGGTGTAGATGTTCCTCCTGTGTCCGGTGCAAAACGCGAACCCGTCCGATTCTGCAATGTTAAGAGAAAAAAAAATGCATTACAATCTCACTAGAGAGGAGGCCATTCAGGCCATCAATTCGATGCTGTGTCGAGGGTAGCCCGCCAAAGCTTTTCATTGCCTCACGAAAGCCGCCAAGACTTAAGGGGCCCCCTCCCAACCTGAGAACCCCCCCACTTTCCTGTCAGGTGGTTCTCAAACTTTTAGTCCGCCTCACGTACCACCTTAAGAAATCCCATGACCATCTCAGAGCACCTGTGGCAAAGGTCTCCATGGGGGCTCTGTCATTGATAAGGGATTGCTTCAGGTGGGGGGAAAAAATTCAAACCACAAGAGGGCACAACTTCAGGATGGAAGGGCCGTCTGCTCAGAACAGAGTCGCGGAGGAATTTCTTCAGCCGGAGGGTGGGATTTGTAGCCACGGGTGGTTGTGGAAGCCGGGTCATTTCAGGGCGTCCAAGGTTAACGAGAGAAGGCCGGGCAGCGGGGCCGATTGGGAGAATGGATCAGCTCGTGATCGAATGGTGGGGCAGACTCGATGGGCCGATCGGCCTTTTCCTGTTCCGACGTCTTATGGTGACCAGAGCAGCGAGGGACTCGGCGGCTGCGGGACCCACACGGGCTCATGGGAATCAGGTATCGGAGCGGGGATTCCAGAGGGTGCCGAAGGGCGCTGAAGGGCTTCCCGATCGTGCAGGAGGTTCGGAACTGGAGCCCGGGCGGCGGACGGATCGAACAGGAGTCTGTACGGGTGCAGAAGTCGTGCGAGGCGAATCCCCAGACACTCAAGTGTATCTTGATTTGCTTTGTACCAGATCATTGGGTGTATTTAAGGCAGAGATTTATGAGCCAGGGAGAAGGCCGGGCTGAGTGGGAGAATGGATCAGCAGTGGTTGAATGTGGGGCAGACTCGATGGGCTGAATGGCCTATTTCTGTTCCTACATCTTATAATTGTGCTCTACCGGCTTTAGTCATTGGGAGGGGCAGCTGCACACCTGTGAGTGAGAAGTTGGCGGACTGCGTGCTGATCTGGTTTCGAGCCGTGCACGTGTAGACACCACAGAGGATGCGGTTGGCGGACAGAAGGGTGAGCCGCTGCCCCTGCTTGGACAGGGCCACCTGGCCGATCCTCTCCACACTCTCGCCGTCCTTCAGCCAGCGGTAAAGGGGCTGGGTGCCGTGGGTGGCCGCGCACGTCAGCGAGGAGTTGGCCTCGGACGGGTGCTCCCGGATCACCAGCCCCGAGAGTTTTTCTGCCCGGTGGGAGAAAAGGGAAGAAAGTCAGGGTGCTTGGCTGCGCTGGGGTGGCGGTCTGAGGCGGGACGAGTCCCAAGGGGCTCACTGTACGCCAAACCAACTTGTGCGCAACGTTCGAAGTCAGCACTGACCCAATCCGAACCAGAATAACAGCTCCATCAGGCTCAGTCAAGCCATCAGGTGTATCACAGCTCTCCCCCTACCTCCCTACACACCCCCACTCCCAGTCAACTATACCCCTCCCATGTCTCTGTAACCCTCTCTGGACCCCAACACCCCTCCCTGTCTCTGTAACCCACTCCGGTCCCCTACACCCCTCCCTGTCTCTGTTAGCCCCTCCAGTCCCCTACACCCCTCCTGTTTCTGTAACCCCCTCCGGTCCCCTACACCTCTTCCTGTCTCTGTAATCCCCTCCGCCCCCCAGGGAGCGTGTTGGAGTTTATAGGGGATCCAGGGGAGGGATCGGTGTTTACAGGGGGTCCGGACTCACCGTAAGCCCGCACCGAGGTTGGTGTCGTGATCTCCAAGCCCTGGTGGTCGGTGAGGATGATCAGGTAGGTCCCCGCGTCCATAGCAGTGAAGTTGAGGATCTGCAAGGATCCAGTCGTCGGGCTGAACCTCACCCGTCTACTGTAACTGGCAGTGAGGATGATCTCGGAGTCGGAGAAGAGGTACTGGAATATCCGTCGGGTGATCTGTCGTTGCAGCTTGCAGGTCAGGCTATGCAGGTGCCGCTGGGCGCCCGGTTCGTAGACGGAGCCGAAATCCAATGCTCGCCCCTCGAAGCCGTACAATTCCTGAGGGCCCTGTGACGAGGTCGCGGCGAGCAGGTCACCTACAGGGGTCGGGGAGAGGCCGGCGTGCGGGTTAGACTTTGTGAGATCGCCAATGAAGTTCCCCTACCCCTCTCTCCCCCCTACCCCTCTCTCCCCCTACCCCTCTCTCCCCCCTACCCCTCTCTCCCCCCTACCCCTCTCTCCCCCCCCACCCCTCTCTCCCCCCTACCCCTCTCTCCCCCCTACCCCTCTCTCCCCCCTACCCCTCTCTCCCCCCTACCCCTCTCTCCCCCCTACCCCTCTCTCCCCCCTACCCCTCTCTCCCCCCTACCCCTCTCTCCCCCCTACCCCTCTCTCCCCCCTACCCCTCTCTCCCCCCTACCCCTCTCTCCCCCCTACCCCTCTCTCCCCCTACCCCTCTCTCCCCCCTACCCCTCTCTCCCCCCTACCCCTCTCTCCCCCCTACCCCTCTCTCCCCCCTACCCCTCTCTCCCCCCTACCCCTCTCTCCCCCCTACCCCTCTCTCCCCCCTACCCCTTTCCCCTCCCTCCCTCTCTCCCCTTCACCTCCTCTCCCTTTCTTTCCCCTCCCATCCTCCCTTCACCTCTTCCTCCCCTCCCTTCTCCCCTTCCTCCCTTCCCCTCTCTTCCCTCACCATGCCCTCTCCTCCTCCTCCCTCCCTTCCCTCACCTCTCGGGGAACCAAGGCCCACGGATGTCACCCACTTGGCACCGACTCTGTTCCAGGACACCCGTCATGAGGGAATTCATAACCCCCACCCCACCCCACAGATAGAGCATTGGAATATGCTATCCGAGGAGGTTGGGAGAGAGGAGAGACCCTCAACATCGTTGGAAGAGGTGCTGGTCATCAGAATAGATGTCGTCAGGGAGCACTGACGCGATGGGTTGAAGGGCCTTGCCGCAGGGACGATTTGGGGAAAGCTCTCCGAGGCGCTTACCTGTCAGCAGCAGTAGGGTGACCACGATCGCTCGATGCCACCGAGAGCTCGTCGCAAAGGGATCGGCTCGATGGTCATCCCAGGGGCTCATCGCTAAGGTCACCAGATCGAGCCTACTTACTCTTTCTCCGTCTTTCCCTCTTTCTCCGTCTCTCCCTCTTTCCTTCTCTACTCTGTCTCTCTCACATTCATCCTCTCTCCTCTTCTCTTTCCCTTACTCTCTCCTCCCCTATCCCTCTCTTATTCTCCCATTCTCCATTCTCTCCCCCTCATTTTCTCTCTCTCTCTCCTGACCTCTCCACGAGGGTGATTCACTAAGACTAAATTGTCAATATGTTTTTCAAAATGCATTTACTAATTCATGACTCACTCAATAGCTCGTGCAACTTTGCATCCAGAAACTGGGTGTGGTACATGTACATCTGAGCATTATGAAAAAATTCATAATTTCAAAGTCCCTGCACAGAGATTAGATGAGATGTTTATTGTCACGAACAGAACACCAAGTTTGTTGATGACGACGGTCGTTGAAAAGAGGTGGAAACTCTCGTGAACTGGCGCGGGGGTAACAACCTGAATCTCGAACGACTGCCCTCCGCACCCATCAGCAACTCTACGGTGGAGAGAGGGGAGACACCAAGTTCCTTGGGAGTTCACTGAACTTATGATCGATCGTGGACGCTCGACATTTCCCCCCCCCCCCCCCCCCCCACTTGACGTGATCAACTGGGATTGTCTTATCAAAGCAATTTAACTTAAGCAGGTCAACGCGGCAGGGATGCCCACTATCACCATTATTGTTTGCGCTAGCTATAGAACCACTAGCAGAATCGATAAGAATAGATAATAATATAAAAGGAATAAAAATAAAAGACAGGGAATATAAAATCAGTCTATTTGCGGATGAGGTGATAGTGTACTTAACAGAACCAGAACTATCAATAAAAGAACTATATAAGAAATTGAAGGAATATGGAGAAGTGTTGGGATACAAGATAAACGTAAATAAAAGTGAAGCAATGCCTATGAATAACGCGGATTTCTCAAAATTTAAGGAGGAATCCCCATTCAGATGGCAAACGCAGGCAATAAGATACCTAGGTGTGCAAATAAACAAAAATCTAGGCCAATTATATAAACTCAATTACAATCCACTAATGAAAAAACTACAGGACGATTTAGAGCATTGGAAAGAGCTACCACTAACACTGATAGGAAGGATAAACTGTATTAAAATGAACATTTTTCCAAGGATACTATACTTATTTCAGGCATTGCCAATACAACTGACAGAAAAATTCTTCAAAGAGTTAAAGAAAATAATAAGGAAATTTTTATGGAGAGGGGGGAAACCGAGGATAGCACTAGATAAATTAACAGAATGGTATAAACAAGGAGGCTTACAATTGCCAAACTTCAAAAATTATTATAGAGCCGCACAATTAAGGTACCTATCAGATTTTTATCAAACAAGGGAAAAACCAGACTGGACGAGACTAGAATTAGATAAAATATGGGAAAAGATACCTGAACACATATTATATAAATGGGATGAAAAATTGGTACAACATAGAACTTCTCCAGTATTACACCATCTCCTCAATATATGGAAGAAGATTCATGTAGAAAGAAATAAAACAAATTATCAAATACCAAAACTAATATTGACGCAAAATAAGCTACTCCCTTTTACAATAGACAACCTTTCCTTTAGAAAATGGGAAAAAAAAGGGATTAAAAGAATAGAAAATTGTTTTTCAGGAAGTAGATTCTTATCCTTTGAACAAATGAGAGATAAGTACAATATAACTGGAGATACAGCGCTGGCATATTACCAACTGAGATCCTACTTGAAAGATAAATTAGGAAGCAATTTGAGTTTACCAGAGGGAAGTAACCTTGAATATGTGATTACAGATACAATGTTAATCAAAAGATTTATAACAAATATGTATATTAAACTGCAAGAAAAGGGGAATGAGGAAACAAATGGTAAAACTAAACAAAAATGGGAACAAGATTTAAATATAAAGATAAAAAAGGAAACATGGGAGAAATTATGTTCTGGAACAATGAGAAATACAATAAATACGAGGCTGCGTATGATACAATATAATTGGTTACACAGACTATACATTACACCGCAAAAGTTAAATAAATGGGACCCAACAGTATCTGATAGATGTTTTCGATGTAAAAAAGAAAGGGGAACAACAATTCATGCAATCTGGACATGTGAGAGAGTAGAAAAATTTTAGGATGATCTCAATCAGATATTAAATAAAATAACAGAAAACAATATACCAAAGAATCCAGAGATCTTTCTCCTAAGTAACATAAAAAATAAAGAATTTGGAATTGACTTGGAAGATGCACAAAAAAGATTTGTTAAGATAGCCCTAGCCGTAGCAAAAAAATGTATTATGTCAACCTGGAAATTGGAAGATAATTTGAAAATACAACAATGGTATATAGAAATGAATAAATATATTCCATTAGAAAAAATAACATATAGTTTAAGAAATAATATTGAAATATTCGAACAAGTATGGGAGCCTTACATTAAATACAATAGCGAAAACCTACCGGGGACAAACATTACCTAAGTTGATGGAAGGAGAAGGAAAGAAAAGAATGGACTCTGTAGAATTTCTGGTGTATTTTTGTTGAATGACAACATTGTCTGACTGAATTAATGCAACCTAGATTGTATACCTAAAATGGATGAGAGGGGGGGGTGTGGGGGGGTGGCTTGGGAGGAGGGCGGGGGGAGAAAAAGTCACTGTAAATGTGTGAAAAAGAAAAAGTGTATATCATGGCTATTGTGATTTATGGTGTGAAAAATAAAAAATTTAAAAAAAAACAAAAAAAAAACTGGGATTGTCTGAAGAGGACCCCCTTCCACCCCGTACACAGCATCTTACAACTTGCCTCCCGTCGGGGGGAAGAGATCCAGAAGGACCAGGCTGAGAAACAGCTTCTTCCCACGGACAGCGAGAACGGTCAAAGGAACACTAACCTGCTCACACTAACCCTCCGAGGCACCCATATTCACGAAACAATATTTATTTGTATATATGAATACTTGTCCTGTATGTGTACTGCTTGTTGGTACCTGTGCTGTGTCTGCTTGTTTGGCACCGAGGACCGGAGAATGGTGTTTCGTCAGGTTGTACTTCTACAATCAGATGACAATAAACTTAACTTGATACTGATTCTCCCCAAAGTCATCAGGCAGTGGTCACCTTGGTACGTCCTGCAGACACTAAAAGACAAGGACTCAATCTGTTATAGATAGAGAATTTAGGTTAAAAAGGGCTTAAGTTAAAATGTGATGATTAATCATAAAAGGGGAAGCCAGAATAGACAGGGAGCTTACCATAAAAATTTAGCTGGAGAATGTTATAACAGAGATCTTTCATGGTCACAAAGAGACATGTAGGAGCCAAAGATTGATAAAAGAGTGAGAAACAGAATTTAGTGTGTGCAGAGTTCGTAGTGTACGTGACAAACATGATAATTACAAATGCAAGTGTACTTAGAATGATTTTGCAAAAACTAACCAATTAAAACAGTGTTAAAGAGGAGGGGAAGGACAAGCAAAAAAGGTATAAAAATCAATGCACTGTATGTATCGGGGCTTGACTTGGCGAGAAGCCAGTTGAGCCCAACTCTGCAGACTTGTAAATAAAGCTTGTCGTGTCACCAACTTTAAAGAGACTCATGTGTGAGAATTTGTAATTCTGACAACTGGGGGCTCGTCCGGGATCTACACTCCAGCCGTGGGAGGAGGCAAGAAAGGGGGACATCGGAGGTGGTGCACCCCGCTGAGTTCAGCGGCTCCTAGTCCCTTGCTCGTTGCCTCGGGCGGCTTGAGCGAGTGGTATCCGGACAAGGTGACACGACAAGACGAAAAGGAGAGGGGTGACGGTTCAATCCCCAGGAAGTGACGACTTACGATTGTGGTGTGGGGATTGACGGACGAGACCACCCAGGTAACGGTCATGACGGAATAAAAAAATATATAAAATGATAAATCAGGTGTAGAGCCTTTGTCGTGGCGTGAGGACCCTGTCGTGGGACCTTAGGATAGACCCCAGGGAAACCTCGGCGGGAACCGGCGGAGGGATAGTACCTCCGACGAGGCGTCCGAGACGAAAGGGAGTAGGGTCCCGAACAGGGGGGTCCTCAGCAACGATAAACAGATCTAGGCGGGAAAATGGGAGGATCAAAATCTAAGGGCTCGTCTGAAAGATCAGGACTTTTCCCGGGGGTTCCCCTTGACAGCCCTTTGGGGAGAATGTTTGAAAATTGGGATAGTAAACGATATCGAGACAAAGACAAGAAAAAGATGGTTCAATATTGTCTTCTTTGATCGAAACAGCCTATCAAAGGTTCCTCGGTCTGGTGGCCGAAATTTGGATCTGATGAGGATTGGGTTAGACAAACATTAAACATATATGTAAACTCGAGACAAAAGGTGAATCAAGAAGAGTCGGCGTATGCATTTTGTTGGGTTCCCTGCCCAGGATCCTTAACAAAATGTTTTAAATTGAGGGTAGCGGGAGAAAAGAAGTGGGAACCTTTGGACAACCTCCCCCCTCCTTATGTTCCCCCGGTGCCCACTGCGCCCGAGGGAAGCTCGCTGCTGGAGGGGAAAGGTGATGAATCTGATTGTCCCGGAAGGGGCCGGGAACGAAGGGATGAATTAAGGGAGTCGGACCCTAAACTTCCACCGGTAAACCGACCCTGGACCAGATCCCAGACTGGTCCAGGACCATCGAAGGCTCCAGTAAGCCTAAACCCCCTGAGGGAAGTTCCTATGGGAGGACCGGGAGGGGGAACGGGATATGTAAACGTTCCCCTAACCAGTACTGAGGTGCGGGGATTTAAGAAGGAAATGAAAAGTCTATTGGAAGATCCCATGGGACTGGCCAAACAATTCGACCAGTTCCTGCGACCAAACACATATACCTGGAAAGAGATGCACGCAATAATGGGAACATTATTCTCACCCCAGGAGAGGCAGATGATTCGACAGGCTGCCCTCCTCATGTGGGAACGTGAACAACCTGGGGACCCCAGACCCCATGATCAAAAATATCCCCTGAATGAACCCAGGTGGGACAAACGAACACCCGAGGGATTGGCAAGTATGAGACAATACAGAGAGTGGACGATTAAAGGAATACGGGAGGCTGTGCCAAAGGGTCACAATTTCGCCAAGGCATTTGGGAACCACCAGGGGAAAGATGAGTCCCCTACTAATTTCTTGGAGAGGGTGAGAAAGAATGTCCAACAGTATGCGGGTGTGGACCGTAGTACACCAATGGGTGAACAGCTTATTCGAATTGAATTTGTGTCCAAATCGTGGCAGGACATTAGGAAGAAACTAGAAAAGGAGGAGGGCTGGAATGAAAAACCCTTGAGCGACCTGTTGAAAAAGGCGCAAAGAGTATATGTGCAGAGGGAAGAGGAAGGTCAAAAGAGGGCAGCGAAGATTATGGTACAGACTATCCGACAGATAAATGCCGAGTCCAGAGGGGAAAGGAAACAAAACCCTCCTCTAAGCAACCCAAGATATCCAAGAGAGGGGAGACCCAGGAGACCCGCTAAGTGCTATTACTGTAACGAGGAAGGACACTTCAAGAGGGAATGCCCCCGATATAAGAGGGAAGTGCGGACCCTCGAACTCATGGAAGAAGATTAGGGGGGGTCAAGGGTTCCGGGTGTTGGGGATCAAGTATAAGAGGGAACCCTTGGTAAAACTGAAAATTGGTCCCCAGGGAGAAGAGGTGGTGTTTATGGTGGACACAGGAGCGGAACGAAGTAGTGTAATAACTGTGCCGATTGGGACCGAGCCTGTAAAAAGCAATTTGAAAATTTCTGGGATAGAAGGGGCTCCCAGAACGGTATCAATAATTCCCCAAGTGACAGTGAAGCTGGAAGGGAGAGAAGGGGTACAGGACCTCTTGTTGTTACCGTCAGCCGGATTTAACCTCCTAGGAAGAGATTTACAGGCTCTCCTAGGTTTGGGTGCTCTCCCCGTGGACGGAGAAGTGCGAGTCCACCTCTGTGCTCTGAAGGAGGAGGATGAACGGCAGATTGACGAGAGAGTCTGGTATAAGAAGGGAAATCGAGGAGGTCTGGACATCCCACCTTTACATGTCACATTAATACCAGGTCATCAGCCGGTAAGGAAACGTCAGTATCCTATTTCTTTGGAAGGGAGGAAGGGGCTACAGCCGGTAATTGAGACCCTAACACGAGACGGACTTTTGGAGGAATGCATGTCACCCTATAACACCCATATACTCCCAGTAAAGAAGCCGGATGGATCCTATCGTCTAGTTCAGGATCTGAGAAGTTTGAATGCTATTGATCAAACCCGCCACCCAGTGGTGCCCAATCCCTATACTATCATGAGTCGGATTCCCCCAGACCATGAGTGGTTTAGTGTTATCGACCTGAAGGATGCCTTCTGGACGTGCCCACTAGAAGAGGGAAGTAGAGATATGTTCGCGTTTGAATGGGAGAATCCATGGACAGGTAGTCGGAGGCAGCTTCGGTGGACCGTATTGCCCCAAGGGTTCACTGAATCTCCGAACCTGTTTGGACAAATGCTAGAACAGATCTTGGCGGACTATCCACGGTCCGATGATTCCCAACTGATGCAGTATGTGGATGATCTGCTGTTATCAGGACCCAAGGAACAGGAAATGAGGGGAGATACAATTAGACTCTTGAATTATCTGGGGAAAAAGGGTCTGCGAGTGTCCAGGAACTAGTTACAGTTCGTTGAGAGGACTGTGGTATACCTGGGACACCAGATAAGTAAAGGACAGAGACGGATTACCCCTGAACGGATTGCGGGAATCACCAGAATGCCGTTACCCCGTAATAAGAAGGAAATAAGACAATTCCTGGGGCTCTTAAGTTACTGTAGGTTATGGATAGGGGACTACTCAGCGTTGGTGAAGTTTATGTATGAAAAGCTGACAAATGAAGATGAATATCCATTGAAATGGACCCAGGAGGAGAAGGGATGGTTTGAGGACTTGAAGCATCGCCTGACGCGGGCCCCGGTACTCACTCTGCCCTCTTTAAAACAACCCTTCCAGCTGTTTGTCACTCATAGCCAAGGAACAGCTGTGGGAGTTTTGATGTAGGAAAAAGGCGGTCAGCGACACCCAGTGGCTTTCCTGTCCAAAATGATGGACCCAGTGTCTCGCGGATGGCCGACGTGTATCCAGGGAGTAGCGGCTGCTGCTCTGTTGGTGGAGGAGGCACGCAAACTCACTTTTGGAGGAAGGATGACTGTGTACACCTCCCATTCTGTGAGTGTTCTATTAGCACAAACCGCCCATCGATGGCTGACTGATTCCCGCATATTAAAGTACGAGACCATTTTAATGGTCGGAGAAGACCTACAGTTTGCTAAGAATAATAGTTGCAACCCAGCTCAGTTTTTATACGGCGGTGAAACAGGGGAAGAAGTGGAGCACAACTGTGTCGAGTTGACGGATCTCCAGACCAAGACCCAAGAGGACCTTTGCGATACTCCCCTGGGAGAGGGATATGAATTCTACATTGATGGCTCCGCCGGATGTGTTGACTGAATGAGGAGAAGCGGGTATGCCATAATAGAAGGAGATGCTTGGGAAGTGGTAGAATCCGCGAGGCTACCCGGAAGCTGGTCGGCACAGTCCTGCGAACTATATGCCTTGCAGAGAGCCCTCAGAGTACTGGCAGAGAAAAGTGGAACAATTTACACTGACTCCAAATACGCATACGGGGTAGTGCATACCTTTGGTAAGATCTGGAAGGAGCGCGGTCTGATTACATCAAGAGGGAAGGAATTAGCACACGAACAGATGATTACTCTGACCCTGGAAGCCCTGACATTACCCCGGGAAATAGCAGTGGTCTACATACCAGGCCATCAGAGGGAAGATACCCCGACCGCAATTGGGAACAGATGGGCTGATGAAGAGGCCAAAAGGGCGGCCATGCAACAGGAAGTCCGTTTGCTGACCTTAATCCCAATAAGACAAGGTATAAAAAAAGCTCCCATTTTCACTGCTAAGGAAAAAAAGGACATGGCTCAGCTGGGCGCAAGCCAGCTGCCTGATGGAACATGGAAGACACCGGATGGAAGAATGGTTCTAAATAAGGAAATAACTCGCAATATTTTAAAACACCTGCATCATCAGAGCCACTGGGGCACCCAGGCCTTGTGCGACACAGTGCTTCGAGAATATGTGTGTAAGGGGATCTACACCTTGGCCCAACAGGAGGTGCAGAACTGCCACATCTGCACAAGAATTAATAAGAAGATAATGAGGACGAGTACCGTGGGAGGTCAACCGTTGGCCATACGCCCCTTCCAAAGAATCCAGATTGACTTCACAGAGTTACCTCAAGTCCAAAGATGGAAGTATCTGTTGGTGGTGATAGATCACTTTACCCGATGGGTGGAAGCCTTCCCAACAGTAAATGCTACAGCCTCCACAGTAGCTCGCCTCCTCCTAGAGCAGGTGATCCCCAGATATGGCATAATGGATTCTATAGACTCGGACAGGGGTCCACATTTTTGTTCCAAAGTCCAGCAATTGATTTGTGATGCATTGCAGGTCTCTTGGAAATTGCATACCCCTTGGCATCCACAAAGCTCAGGGAGGGTTGAATGTATGAATGGAACCCTAAAGACGCAATTGACAAAATTAATGGTGGAGACTAAAATGCCTTGGATAAAGTGTCTGCCCCTGGCCTTATTGAGAATTCGTACTGCCCCACGCAGGGATGTGGGGGTGTCCCCTTACGAGATGATGTTTGGGTTTCCCTTCTGGAGTACAGTTGAGGGGTGTCCCTCCTTGGGGGAAGGGTATATTTTTGTTAGGAACTATGCCTCCTCCCACGGCTGGGGTGTAGATCCCGGACGAGGTACTATCCCTCCGCCGGTTCCCGCCGAGGTTTCCCTGGGGTCTATCCTAAGGTCCCATGACAGGGTCCTCACGCCACAACAAAGGCTCTACACCTGATTTATCGTTTTATATTTTTTTAAATTCCGTCATGACCGTTACCTGGGTGGTCTCGTCCGTCAATCCCCACACCACAATCGTAAGTCGTCACTTACCGGTGTCTTCCTGGGGATTGAACCGTCACCCCTCTCCTTTTCGTCTTGTCGTGTCACCTTGTCCGGATATCACTCACTCAAGCCGCCCGAGGGGACGAGCAAGGGACTAGGAGCCGCTGAACTCAGCGGGGTGCACAATCGTCACGCTGGGGTGGTAACCAGAGCAGACCATCCAGGTCATCTGGCAGAATGTCTTGTGAGAAACAGAAGTACCTTCACAGATTTCGCTCCAGACAAAAATTGAAGAACAAAGAACATTTATTGTACAACAATGCAAAGTTGGGTGCTTCCCCTGACCCTGGGAATACACACACATACTGGGGCTCACCCAACTTTTATACAGTTCATTTCAGTGTAGAGATACCCCCTTCCCCACCCCCCACCTTAACATTCTTCTGCCTCCTGGATTGGTTTGGCATTTGGTAATTCTGTCTGCCTATTGCAGTTTCTGTAAACTTGAAAGATCATGGGGTATCCTGTCTGGGTCCCATCATGTCATTGTCCTTATTCGTGAATCTGCCTTTGTTCTTATTCAAACATCTCAACCCCCAGGACTTACTTAAAATGCAGAACTTGCTAATTCTGTCTATCACTATAAGACCCTCTTCTTCTTTGGCTTGGCTTCGCGGACAAAGATTTAAGGAGGGGGTAAATGTCCATGTCAGCTGCAGGCTCGTTTGTGGCTGACAAGTCCGATGCGGGACAGGCAGACACGGTTGCAGCGGTTGCAGGGGAAAATTGGTTGGTTGGGGTTGGGTGTTGGGTTTTTCCTCCTTTGCCTTTTGTCAGTGAGGTGGGCTCTGCGGTCTTCTTCAAAGGAGGTTGCTGCCCACCAAACTGTGAGGCGCCAAGATGCACGGTTTGAGGCGATATCAGCCCACTGGCGGTGGTCAATGTGGCAGGCACCAAGAAATTTCTTTAGGCAGTCCTTGTACCTTTTCTTTGGTGCACCTCTGTCACGGTGGCCAGTGGAGAGCTCGCCATATAACACGATCTTGGGAAGGCGATGGTCCTCCATTCTGGAGACGTGACCCACCCAGCGCAGCTGGATCTTCAGCAGCGTGGACTCGATGCTGTCGACCTCTGCCATCTCGAGTACTTCGACGTTAGGGATGAAAGCGCTCCAATGAATGTTGAGGATGGAGCGGAGACAACGCTGGTGGAAGCATTCTAGGAGCCGTAGGTGATGCCGGTAGAGGACCCATGATTCGGAACCGAACAGGAGTGTAGGTATGACAACGGCTCTGTATACGCTAATCTTTGTGAGGTTTTTCAGTTGGTTGTTTTTCCAGACTCTTTTCTGTAGTCTTCCAAAGGCGCTATTTGCCTTAGCGAGTCTGTTGTCTATCTCATTGTCGATCCTTGCATCTGATGAAATGGTGCAGCCGAGATAGGTAAACTGGTTGACCGTTTTGAGTTTTGTGTGCCCGATGGAGATGTGGGGGGGGCTGGTAGTCATGGTGGGGAGCTGGATGATGGAGGACCTCCGTTTTCTTCAGGCTGACTTCCAGGCCAAACATTTTGGCAGTTTCTGCAAAACAGGACGTCAAGCGCTGAAGAGCTGGCTCTGAATGGGCAACTAAAGCGGCATCATCTGCAAAGAGTAGTTCACGGACAAGTTGCTCTTGTGCCTTGGTGTGAGCTTGCAGGCGCCTCAGATTGAAGAGACTGCCATCCGTGCGGTACCGGATGTAAACAGCGTCTTCATTGTTGAGGTCTTTCATGGCTTGGTTCAGCATCATGCTGAAGAAGATTGAAAAGAGGGTTGGTGCGAGAACACAGCCTTGCTTCACGCCATTGTTAATGGAGAAGGGTTCAGAGAGCTCATTGCTGTATCTGACCCGACCTTGTTGGTTTTCGTGCAGTTGGATAATCATGTTGAGGAACTTTGGGGGACATCCGATGCGCTCTAGTATTTGCCAAAGCCCTCTCCTGCTCACGGTGTCAAAGGCTTTGGTGAGGTCAACAAAGGTGATGTAGAGTCCTTTGTTTTGTTCTCTGCACTTTTCTTGGAGCTGTCTGAGGGCAAAGACCATGTCAGTAGTTCCTCTGTTTGCGCGAAAGCCGCACTGTGATTCTGGGAGAATATTCTCGGCGACACTAGGTATTATTCTATTTAGGAGAATCCTAGCGAAGATTTTGCCTGCAATGGAGAGCAGTGTGATTCCCCTGTAGTTTGAGCAGTCTGATTTCTCGCCTTTGTTTTTGTACAGGGTGATGATGGTGGCATCACAAAGGTCCTGAGGCAGTTTTCCTTGGTCCCAACAAAGCTTGAAAAACTCATGCAGTTTGGCATGCAGAGTTTTGCCGCCAGCCTTCCAGACCTCTGGGGGGGATTCCATCCATACCTGCTGCTTTGCCACTTTTCAGTTGTTCGAATAAGACCCTCTTATTCTATTATATATTATACTTGCATAACCCTTCCTCACACTCTTATTGGATCATCCCTACTCAGCACTTACTTAACTTCCTCTAGTCTAGTCTAGTATTCTTTATTTCATTTATACTAAGCTTTACTTCCTATATATTATCTCTCACAATCCCCACTTTTTATTTAGCTACGCTTAGTAAATTCTCAACTGGAAACTTGGTCTTTTTCCCAGCGAGTCAGTAAACGAACTGTAATCTCAGCATCATCAGACGGAGTTCGGGAAACATACATCCTTTGAGTTGTAGTGATCTGGCGAAAGGTCTGTTGAATTAAACACTGCACACAAGTCATTAGGCAGGGAAATATCATGATGGTTAAAATAATGAGTCCAATTGCTATAAGGGCTGTGTGTATCCACGTCCAGTCACCACGAAAAAGTTCAACCGCCTGACCATTGTCATCAATCGATCTTCCACAAACGCCGCCCTCAGCAGCCAACAAGTAATCAAGAGCCAGGCGGTTTTGATAAGCTGTAGCTCGTATCTGTCGTTGTTCTTCAGCCAATAAATCCAAGACCGTCTCTGTCTGTTTGGTGATAATCTCCAAAACTGCCTGGAGTCTGATTAAACGGTTTAAATGCCAAACAGCTGTGGTAGTCTGGAGCAGCTTGAGCTTGAGCTTGAACTGGAATCCCCCTTATAGTGATGGCCTTTAGCCTTCCGAATGTATTTGTGACCCAAAGGATGATTTACAAGATGCCAAGTTGTGGGGGGGGGGGGCGCGTTTATTGTTACCTAACCTGTGAGTAGCAGCTTGTCTGCGAGCATTAGCATATATACCCCCTTCATCCCTACTCCAGGTGTCGCCCTGACTAATGTTCTGCCTATCATTTTCCCACCATCTTCTTTGTACCATATTTTTAGCACTCATCTCTTTAATATCTGTAGAGGCCGGGACGCCAACCCAATCCACTCCCCTAGGGCAGTTCTGTTTCCCTGGTCCATGTTGGGATCCTAAATTAAACCATACTAAATAAGGTACCCCACTATAAATACACTCTATACCTGTGCCCTGTCTGCATTCTAAAGGTAAACTTGTCCATTCCTCAAAGTAATTATCACCTCTGCTGCCCCTATTCCAGGAGGACTTAATACATTGTGTACAATTGGGTGGTTTCCCAAAAATTGGGAACCAGCAGAAAAACAATACAGCAAATAATTAAAATAACATTACAGCACTTTTTCCCGGCGTAGCGTAACTTTCGACCAGAAGGATGCGAGACTGCACGCCAGGTGGAGGGAATATTAGCAACGTCTTTAGTCTGTGGATTAGCTTGTTTAATGCGTTGCATATGAGTCTGTAATCAGAAGTACACAATAAGGGCCATCCCATATCGGTTTTAGTTTATGGTCTTGCCACGCTTTTACATATACCCAATCACCAGGTTTAACAGAATGAATAGGATAGTCCAGGGGTGGGTTTTGAGCTAATAACCCCGTCTGTCTTAAGTCATATAGAGAAGTAGAAAATCCCTGTAAATATTTAGATATGTACTGGTCATTGGCCTCAGGGGTAGGGGTATCAGTGTGGAATCCCATGTAAGGAAGACCAAACATCATTTCATATGGTGAGACAGCAAGGTCCTTATGAGGAGCTGTGCGAGTCCTGATTAAAGCTAAGGGTAAGCATTTAATCCAGGAGAGGCCAGTTTCCTCATGAAGTCGAGTGAGTTAATTTTTCAGGGTCTGATTCATCCGTTCAACACAGCCTGAACTCTAGGGGTGCCATGGGGTATGTAACTGCCAATCTATTCCCAGGATTTTACACACACCCTGGAGTACCTGAGAGGTAAAATGTGTACCTCGATCCGAGTCAATGGTTTGAATAATGCCATAACGTGGAATAACAGACTCTAGTAATATCCGGATAACAGTGCTAGCATGATCATTAGGGGTCGGGAAAGCCTCAACACATCGAGTAAAATGATCCACCATCACCAGGAGGTATTTATAAACCCCTATCTTAGGTAATTCCATGAAGTCAATCTGTATTTGTTGAAACGGGCGTACGGCTATATCGCGACCGCCAAGCATTACCTGGCGCATTACTTTTTTATTCACTCGTTGACAGATTGGGCACCCCCGAGTACTTTGCTTGGCTATGGTGTATATTCCCAAGCAATTAAAGGACCGTACAAAAGCATCAACAAGTGCCTGTGTTCCCCAATGTGTCTGCTGGTGGAGCTGATCAATAATTTGACGAGCCAAGGCTTTGTTCAGTACTTGGCGTCCCTCTGCCGTCCACCACAACCCATCGGCAGTTTGACGCATTCCCTGGTCTTTCATATAAACCTCCTCTTCCCGTGAAAAGATGGGAGTCTTTTGAACCTCATGTGGGGTGGGGAGTAACAGCTGCATGTCTATTTTTTTCTGTGAGTGCAGCCTGTTTGGCAGGTTCATCTGCCCGTCTGTTCCCCTGTGCTTCAGGTCTGTCAGTAAGTTGATGGCCCCGTACATGAACTACAGCTATCTCCTCAGGTAACATAAGAGTATCTAAGGATTGAACAATTAAGTTTTCATGGATCAACTTTTGTCCTTTCCCAGTTATCATTCCCCGCTCTTTCCAAATCTTTCCAAAGGTGTGCACTACACCAAAAGCATACTTTGAGTCAGAATAGATTGTGCCCACCTTTCCCTCTAAACCCTGGAGAGCTCTACAGAGGGCATATAACTCACAGGATTGTGCCGACCAATGACCGGGAAGACAACCGGCTTCAATCACAACTCCTTCATTCCCATCCACTATAATATACCCGCTTTAACGAATGCCGTCAATGCAGCGGGAAGATCCATCAATAAACCATCTTTCACCCTCCCGTAAAGGTTCATCACTTAAATCATCTCTAATTTTTGTCTGTAAATCTATCATTTCTAAACATACATGCTCTAAATCATTCGGGACAGTATCAGAATCTGGAGAAACCAAGAAGGCGGCTGGATTCTGTTCTTTGTTTATAATCAGTGTCAAATCATCCCTATCCATGAGAATCGCTTCATACTTTAAAATTCTAGAATCAGTCAGCCACCTTCTGGCACGTTGTAAGAGAATGGTGCGGACTGTGTGAGGGGTGTGAACTATCATCGGGGCACCAAACGTAATCTTTCGTCCTTCTTTGACTAAAATAGCAGTGGCTGCAATTGCTTGCACACATTCTGGCCAACCACGACAAACGGGATCTAGAATTTTTGACAGAAAGGCAACTGGTTGTCTAAAGCCTGCCCTCTCGCGTTAATACTCCCATGGCCACACCGTCTTTCGCATTGGTATATAGGTTAAATGGCTTATTTAGGTTGGGTAAAGCCAAAACTGGGGCACTAATAAGATGCTGTTTCAACAAGGTAAAATCTTTAATCTCCTCCTCCGTCCAGACAACAGTTTCGCCCCCTAGAGTCGCAAGTTTATCATAAAGAAATTTGACCAGGCTAGAATAATTCTCAATCCAAATTCTACAGTATCCCACTAAACCAAGGAATTTCCTAAGTTCTCGAGCACTCTTTGGAGGCGGGATCTGCAGAATAACGCGTGTTCTCTCTGGACTTATCTTCCTAATTCCTTGACTAACCAAATGACCTAAGTATTTAACTTCAGATTGAACAAATTGTAACTTTGATTCACTCACTCTAAGACCCTTATTCCCTAGAAAATTCAGAAATTAAACAGTGTATTGTTTAACCACATCATACGTTTTTCCCGTGATTAATAAATCATCAACATATTGTATTAATTGACAATTCTCTCTCCGAGGGGCCTCATCTAGTACCTGTTCTAAAACTTGGCCAAACAAATTTGGGGATTCTGTAAAACCCTGGGGAAGGACCGTCCACCGGTATTGATTTTTCCGTCCTGTAAAAGGATTCTCCCACTCAAATGCAAACATGCCCCTACTGTCTATTGCCAACGGACAGGTCCAGAAGGCATCTTTGAGGTCAATTACACTAAACCACTTACTCTGGGGATCAATTTTACCCATTATCGTATAGGGGTTAGATACAACCGGATAACAGGTGAGAATGATTTTGTTTAACTCCCTCAAATCCTGCACTAATCGATAGGTACCGCCTGGTTTTTGGACAGGTAAAATTGGGGTATTAAAAGGTGACATACAAAGTTCGAGTATACCATCCTTCACCAACTGGTCAATTACTGGCTGCAGCCCCTTTCGGCCAGCCATAGGAACTAGATACTGTTTTCGTCTAATTACTTGGTCAGGGTCTTTTAAAGTAACTTGCAGGGGAGGAACATCTAACCCTCCTCTATTGCCTCTTTTTGCCCATACTCTAGGATTTATTAGTTCCCGATCCTCCTCTGTTAGTACATAAAATTGAACCCCGATACCTGATCCCTGTGGTCTGGTACCGATAGCCAATTGGTCCTGTAAATCTCGTCCCAACAGGCAAACTCCAGCTTGGGGAACTAGTAAAATATCCTCTGTTATTATCTTTTCTCCCATTTGTATCCTTACATTCTTTAGTATAGGGACCATAAAATCTCTTCCTCCCACTCCCGAAACCAGCACTGTCCCTTCTATTTTAACACCCTCGGGCTGTTGTAAAATACTAGACCGGGCTGCCCCAGAATCTACTAGAAAATCATCTCGTCACTGTGGGGTCCTATGCTTAAATTTACCAATGGTTCTCCGTGCAGCCCCACGGTGTGTATTGACTGAGAACCGCGACCCCTCTATTCATAATCTGCCTCCATCAATATATAAGATCACGTCTCCCTGACTCGCATTGGGCATTCCCTCTTAAAGTGTCCCTCCTTTTTACAATAATAGCAAACTAATGCTCCTATTTCCAAATTTCCACCAGGGTCTCCACGGGGTCCCAGGAATGGTCATTGTCCCTGGAATTCTCCTCTACCCCTGCCTCTGCTCTGGTCTCGACTTCCCCACTCCCGGCGCTCCTCCCAACATACAGGAGCTGGCACACAGCTCCTAACATTTCTCTGCTGTATTTCCACAACTTCCTTGACTGCCTGCATCACAATGTTAGCCTTTCCTTTCTGTTTATCTTCAGACCTCTGGATGTATGCCCTTTGTGCAATCTGTAAAAGCTGTGTTATTCCCTGTTCATGCCAATTCTCTGTCTTTTGTAATTTCTTCCTGATATCTGGGGCTGAATTAGTAACAAAGCCCGTCAATACCAACTGTTCACCTGCTGGGGATTCTATACCAACCCCCCATATTGCTGTATGGCCACACGCAATCTATTCAGAAATGCAGAGGCGGTCCCCTCAGGACCTTGGGGAGCCTCAAATGCTTTCTTAAAGTTCTGTCCCTTTGGAACAGACTCCTTCATTCCTTTTATTAGATTAATCCTATACTCCTCCATTCGTGTGCAACCATCATTAGTATTCTTATCCCAATTCGGGTTTACCAGGGGGAATTCAAGTTCCCCAGGTATCGCCTCTGGTCCCCCTTGGTGTTCCCTATCCCAGACTCTAATCCCTGCCTGGCAAATCATTCCACGCTCATCCAAAGTAAATAGAGCCTTAAAGATCGATATTAATTCATCCCAGGTATATATATTCGGTCCCAAAAATTGATCCAATTGTTCTGCACATCCCTGAGGGTCTTCTATCAGGGAAGTCATTTCCTTCTTAAAATTGCGCACCTCCGTACTAGTCAGAGGCACATTTACGAACCCGAGACCCCCCACATCCCTTCTCAAGGGAACCTCTCATAAAGGTCTCATCCAGTTAATTTCTGGCTTATCCCCTCCTCTATGATGTTTAGGTTCCTGCCCTCTGGGAGACAAATCAAAGGGTTCTGCCCTTCCCTCCCGAAGGGTCTCACACTGTTCTGAATGACCCTCATAATCAAAGTCTCCTCCCTCTCATGTCAATTGAGGCGGTAATCTTGTACTCTGTGAGCGGGTCATCATACCACCCCTACTTTCTTCTTCTTTCTCTCACTGTGGAGGAGGAGGGGAAGGTAAAGAAAGGTGAAGCCTAGGTGAGAGGGGGGAGATAGGAGCCGGCACAGGGGGAACATAAGGTGAAGGAAGGGAATGTAACACATCCCATCCTTGTATTTCAGGGGCAGAAGGTTCCTCATCCTTCTTGTTCTTACATTCCTTTTCACTCAAAATCATTTGATCAAACGATCCACTGAGCCAACAGGCTGCATATTCTCTGCTCTCCGTATTACCTCCTTGATTTTGGTAGAGCCAGATGTTCAATGCCTGACACATCCAGTCCTCGTCGGATCCAAACTTTGGCCAATATACCAAACTCCCTTTTATCGGATTCTTAACCCATTCCTGACAGCAATACCTGACCATGGTCTGTTTATCTTTCCCACGGGTTTTCCCTGCACCCCAATCAGATAACATTAATCCTAACGGACTATATTTAGGTATCTGATCTTCCCGTCCTTCTTTAGGACTGTTTCTCTTGCTACTTACTCCTCCCATACTAGCAGGTAAATAAAATTCCTCTTACCAGGATCCAGTAGCTATTCCTAGCGCACTTCCTTAACGTTCTCCCGTCGTTTGTTCTCAATGCCTCTTCTCGGATATCACTCGCTTCGTCCACTGACCAGTCACCCGTCGTCCGAGAGTCCAGCTGAATCCCCCCGTCATCGGGCACTCTGTCAGTGGAGGGAGTGGGATCCCGGACGAGGCCCCAATTGTGAGAAACTGAAGTACCTTCACAGATTTCGCTCGAGACAAAAATTGAGAACAAAGAACATTTATTGTACAACAATGCAAAGTTGGGTGCTTCCCCTTACCCTGGGAATACACACGCATATTGGGGCTCACCCAACTTTTATACAGTTCATTTCAGTGTAGAGGTACCCTCCGCCCCTAACATTCTTCTGCCTCCTGGATTGGTTTGGCATTTGGTAATTCCCTACGTGCTGTTTCTGTAAACTTGAAAGACCATGGGGTATCCTGTCTGGGTCCCATCATGTCATTGTCCTTATTCATGAATCTGCCTTTGTCCTTATTCACACATCTCAATACCCAGGATTTACTTTCTATATGCAGAACTTGCTAATTCTGTCTATCACTATAAGACCCTTATTTTATTATGCTTGCGTAACCCTTCCTCACACTCTTATCAGAATTCATCCCTACTCAGCACTTACTTAACTTCCTCTAGTCTAATCTAGTATTCCTTATTTCATTCATACTAGCTTTACTTCCTATATTCTATTATCTCTCACAGCCTCATCTCCAGGGTCCATGGACAAGCACCAAGACTTAGCCCGGCTGGTGGCGAGAGGAGCCCTCCTGTTCAGATCCTTCCAGTACGACCGGAACATCGCCCACCATGCCTGTTGTCCCCCGAGACGTCTGCGCTGGAGACTTGGCAGACCGCAGATTCGCTCGGAGTGAATGGAGAAGGACGTGAGAGTTCTTGTCACAGTCCATCTCCCCGGCAGCAGCCATGACAGGGGACTCTCTGACCTACGGGCATTTCCCAGGGATGCCCGCACAGTCAGACATTCGGAGTGGTTGGAAGACCATCGACTTGGTGAGAGACACCCTTTGGGTCTTCCCGAAACCTGTTGGTCTTTCGTGGCGCAAGAGAGGGAATGCCGCCAGCAGGCCCATTCCTGGCTGCAGGAGTACATGCTAAGGGACGCACTGAGGTCCAACGCGTGGCCGCTGTGGGGAAGGACCACAGTCTAGAGTCCTCCTGTCACCGGGAATTGAGGGGCTGAGACTGAGGAAAAACCCCTCAAACAATGGAGGGGGGGTAAGGACAAGATGCCTCACTGAGGGCAGTGGTGTAACTAGGAATTAATGTAACAATGTAGATTTCAGATTTATTGTCAGGGTCCATACATGAACATATAATGAATGCAAACAAACTGACTGTGCAACACAGAGAGAATTTAAAAATCAATAAAGTGCAAAGTAAGAGTTTGTGGCGGCACACCATTAGGCAGTCACAACCGGCCCCACTTGTCACGCATGTGGCGAGGCAGCCGGCCAAAATTGCGCCATCGGGGGGAGGGGGGTGGTTCTCCCCGACCTCGGCACCAGACTCAGACATCAGGGCCCCAGGCGCGGTTCTCAGCCAGGTCCGGGCTGGGAGTATAAGACCAGCCAGGCAGCCTGCAATCAATCAGTTTTTGCTCACTGAACTCAATCCGTCTGGTTGTGCGATCCTTCAGTTAGCAGTGTAGCCGCAGCTACAATTGGTGACCCCAACATGTCCAAAAGTCTTTGAACCCAACAAGAAGGACCCTTCAAACAACGCTATAGCCATCAAGCTTCCTGACTTCTGGGTTCAGTCATGCAGAGGCTCAGATTCATCTCCGCCAGATTTCATTGGATTCGACCAAGTTTTACCATGTGGTCGTCGCCCTGGATCAGGCCACCGCCAAATTAGTGCTCCACCTCATTCAGCACTCACCTGCAGAAGATAAGTACAAGACCATCAAGTGGGTGCTCACCGGCTCCCTCGGCCTCTCCAAGCACCAGCATGCCGCTTGGATGATGCACCTCGACACCTTGGAGGACAGAATTCCAATTGCGTTGATGGATAAGATGCTCGTGCTCATGGGCGATCACACCAACTGCCCACTCTTCAAGCGCATCTTCCTCGACCATATGCCCAAAGACATTCGGCCGTTACTGTCCCAGGAGAGCTTCAATGACCCGAGGAAGGTCATTCAAAAGGCTCAGGAGCTATGGCTAGAACGATTTCTATAGGGCTCAGCAGTCCAGCAAGTTACGAGTCCCGGCCATGACCACGTCCATATGGTAGCAGAAATCTTTGTCTGACATGGACTTCGAAAGCAGATTGCAGACTGGGCCAGAACCTGCACCCATTGCCAGCTTTCCAAGGTACACAGGCACACCAGAGCGCCTGTGCAGGATTTTGAACAATTCCGAGAATGGTTCAGCCACATACATGTGGACATCGTCGGCCCCTTACCCGTTTCCCAAGGTAACCGTTACCTTTTCATGGTGGTAGACCACACCACTCGTTGGCCCAAGGCGATCCCGATGCCAGATGCCTCCACGGACTCCTGCTCCCGAGCATTTTTGAACGGTTGGGTTGCCCGGTTCGGCTTCCCGACCCACCTCACCAGCGACCATGGCGCACAGTTCACCTCTGCTCTCTGGGCACAGCTCGCCAACAGGCTGGGGATCACGCTACATCACACCATGGCCTATCAACCACCGGCCAATGGACTGGTCGAGCGATTGCACCGGCACCTTAAATCGGCACTTATGGCCTACCTCATCAGCCCCGAATGGGTGGACGAGCTGCCTTGGGTGCTCGACATCCAAAGAGGACATACAGGTGTCATCAGCCGAGCTGGTCTACGGTGCACCGCTAGCCCTGCCCAGTGAGTTTATTAATGCACCTCACAGCCCTCAACAGTCACTGCACAGATTACTTCCCCGCCTCCGGGCCCAGTTGGACTCCTTCACACCCCACCACTGCCCAGACATGGCACATGGGCCTCTTAGATTCCCAGCAAGCTATATTTTATCCGAAGGGCCGTACAGAGTCATCCATCATTCAGGATCCACCTTCACACTGGACATCAGTGGAAAGAGGGAACTGTTTACTGTGGACAGATTAAAGCCAGCACACCTCGACCCCAATGAGCCAGTGGTTGCGGCTCAACCCAAGAAGTGAGGCCACCTGGCAAAAAAGGACATTGGTGCCAGTTCTTGGGGGGGGGGGCTGTGTGGCAGCACGTCATTAGGCAGGCGAACCGGCCCCACATGTCACTCACACATCGGGGCAGCCAGCCAAAATGGCACCATCGGGGGTTTCTCCCTGACCTCGGCACCAGGCCCAGAAACCCAAACTCTGCGGCCCATGTGACGCCCCAGCGACATGAGGGCCCCCGGCGCGGTTCTCAGCCAGGTCCGGACTAGGAGCATAAGGTCGGGCAGGCAGACCTGAATGAATGAGTTTTTGCTCATTGAACTCAACCCGCTTGGTTGTGTAATCATTCAGTCAGCAGAGTAGCCGCCGCTACAAGTTTTTAAATAAATCTGATTGAGTTTGTTTGTTGTTGATGCTGGAGGGGGAGCAGCTGTTCCTGAACCTGGTGGGGGCGAGTCTTGTGGCACCTGCACCTCTTTCCTGAAGGCAGCAGTGAGAACAGAGCGTGTGCCCCAGACGGGGTGGGTCCTTGATGATCGCTGCTGCTCTCCCAACGGCAGTGCTCCCCTTAGATGCTCTCGACAGTCGGGGAGGATTTTTGCCCATTACGTCGTTACCTTTTGTGGGACTTTACGCTTGGGGGGGTGGGGGAGTATTGGTGCCCCGGACTGTGATGCAGCCGGTCAGCATACTTTCCGCCACACCTCTGTAGAAATTTACCGGGGTTTCCAGTGTCGTGCTGAACCGCCAACTCTTGAGGAAGTCGAGGTGCTGACGTGTTGTCTTCACGACGCCGTTGGTGCCTTGGATCCGGGAAAAGATCCTTAGAGATAGTGACTCCCAGTAACTTTGCTCCCCCCATTTCCACCTCCAATCCCCTGGTGGCTGCCCATCCTTATCGCTGCTTCTCATTATCATGGAGAGCTCTGTGGTTACCTCTCATCCTTCTTCACCCCAGCTTCTGGGCCCGGCCCACGGGGAACCATGAAGGGGGTTCCCAATCGCGCCGGAGGTTTGGATCCCGAGTTCGGGCAGCCAGCAGATCAAACAGGGGCCCGTGTGGCTGCAGAGGCCGCAGGAGGCAAATGCACGGACACTAAGTGTGATTCTCTTTCGCTTCTGTTGCTAGGGGAGTGCTCACAGCAACTCTTTGGCTTACAGTGGGGACAAGGTGTCGGACATTTCATTTCTTTGTGTTATTGTGTGACAGTAAAAGGAATGTCGATCCTTCAGACAAATAAAACCTGTCAAAATTGGATGAGACATTTAAAATGTATTGAAAAGCACTTGCACAATCCAGCATACCGACTATGTAAGCCAGGGTGTGTCCTCACCTTTCCCAGTTTCTCCCAATGCTGGGCTGAACTGCAAAATGTCTGAGGATTGTAAAGCACGTGTCGTCCTGCCCATTCCATGTTCACTGCACTTTGACCCCACAAGGAAAGTGTCAATAAAAAAATCTTTTTATCAAGTCAAGTTTATCGCCATCTGATTGTACAATCTGACAAAACAGCATTCTCTGGACCTTGGTGCAAAAACACGTAGACACACCACCAGACAGGACACACAATACACATGCAGGATAAGTGTTCATCCATACAAATAAATTGATTCATGATTATGAGAGTCTCGGAGGGTCAGTGCAAGTGGTTTCCTTTGGCCGTCCAGCGTTCTCACTGCCCGTGGGAAGAAGCTGTTGCTCGGCCTAGTGGTGCTGGCTCTGATCCTCCCGTATCTCTTCCCCGATGGGAGCAGCTGACAGATGCTGTGTGTGAGGTGGAGAGGGGGGGGTGTCCTCAAAGTTTTGCGTGCCCACCAGACACCGATCCCGGCAGATCACATCGATGGGAAGGGGAGGGAGACTCCAGTGATCCTCTCTGCCACTCTCGTGGTTCTGTAGATTGACTGCTGATCCGTTTCTCTGCAGTGACCGTCCCTGCGCTGTGATGCAGCCTGGCCAGGACGCTCTCGATAGAGGCTCCTGTAGAAGGTTGACACGACGGTGGCCGGTAGCCTTGCCCGCCTCATTCTTCTCCAGAAGTGCAGTCGCTGTTGCGCCTTCCTGACAAGCGAGGAGATGTTGAGTGTCCATGATAGGTCACTAGTTAAGTGAACTCCAAGGAACTTGGTGTTTTATTGGCACCTATTCATGATAAAGTAGTGAACTGGATTCGACATTGGCTGGACGGGAGAAGCCAGAGTGTGATGGTGGACGATCGCTTCTCAGACTGGAGCCCTGTGTCTAGTGGTGGTGCCTTTGGGTTTGGTGCTGGGACCATTGTTGTTTCTCATTGATATCGATGATAATGTAATAAATTGGATCAGCAAGTTTGCAGAAAACACAAAGACTGGAGGTGTGGTGGACGGCGAGGAAGGGTTTCAAAACTGGACCAGCTGGGAAAATGGGCTGAAAAATGGCCGATGGAGTTTAATGCAGACAAGTGCGAGGTGTTGCATTTTGGACAAACCAAGAAAGGACATACACGGTAAATGGTCGGGCATTGAGGAGTGCGGTAGGACAGAGGGATCTGGGAACACAGATACAGAATTCCCTGAAAGTGGGGTCACAGGTGGATTGGGTTGTAAAGAGCTTTTGGCGTGTTGGCCTTCATAAATCAAAGTACAGGAGTTGGGATGTGATGGTAAAATTGCATAAGACATGGGTGAGGCCAAATTTGGAGCATAGTGTGAAATACAACGTGTTCACAATCACTACTCCGGAGATAAAAGTCTTGGAGAACGAGTTCTGATTTATTTGCGGTTAATATTTATATTCTCATTATGCATGCGCAGTAGTGACTGCAGGTTACCCTAGGTAGTTTTACCAGTTTAAACTAGAACTCATTGTCCATGAGGATTCTGAAATACAAGGGTGTTGACTTATTGTTAGCTAACTGTTCTCAAGTACTAATCTAATCACATTTCAATACTTCTCACAGTGGTACTAGTTTAATCACATTCCACCACCACTCACAATGCACCCTTTTCTTTTACTATGTATATTTAATTAAACTACATCAGCATAGCTTTGGTGGTCTCTTCTGCTTCCCTCAAACCATTGGAGCATATTTTAAATTATTTTGCTGCTCATCCCCTACAGGCCTTAGCACCATTTGCCGTGGCGCAGTTAGGCCGGTTGCAGAGGAAATTAATCGTGTGATGACACACCTTAGAACTGCAAATCGATGACCAGACCAGGATAATTAGGGTGTAAATAGCCATAAACGGGAAACAGGGTCCAGAGTAGCCTATCGCCCTTGGTTACCTTACGCTTACGGTGCTGGGACAGGGGAAAGGACGCAGGCACCCGGTTTAAAATACAAACATGGGGAACCAAATATCCCAGGTAACAACACCTGCTCCACCCCTTCTGCTCCGGTGGCAGGGAGAACCCCCGGGAGTCCCCCTCTCCAAGTAGCCATGGGTATGCTCGGTCACCGCACACCCAATAGGTTCTGTTTACAGGCTGTGGAAGGATATATTTCGTGGAAAAATGAGTTTCCCACTTGGAAAGGGGCACTACGATTCAAATTGCAGAAGCAGGTGGCAAAGGAAAGTCGCAGACCGGGCCCTATCCTAGTTTGATCCTTAGGTTTCAGTTTAAGGAACCATCCCTGAAAGTCACCTCCGAGAACTCCACTACCAATACTTCAACCTCCCCCCAGATTATAGCTCAAGATATCCATAATCTCTGGAGAAAGAGGAACTGCTGTCTGGGGAACCCCATGATGAGGAATCACTGCGCAAACCCAGTAATCTGGCTGCCTCTGGTGTCTAGCATAATTCGTACACGGGGAGATAAAATAATTCTTGAGTTCAGCATACGGCACTATAACACACAAGAGTAAAATTGAATATACAAAACACAAAGGTCTCATTTTAGTCCTTCAAGCAACAGTAAGTCCTTTCATCTTTCACTCCTCCTCCTCCCCCTCTGCTGGTGGGTCCACCAGGCCTTTTATTCTTGAAGCGTGGGTCCACCCCTTTTCTTATGTCTGGACAGCGGTTTCTGGGTCAACAGCACCAGGTATGGAGCAGTCCACTGGGGTAGGAGTTTCTCCTCCTTCCACAACTTTATTAGGACCCAATCTCCAGCATTCACAGGATGGATGGGGTAATTGAGGGGAGGGTTCTGCGCCAGCAAACCCTTGGTCTTTAAATCTCTAAGTCACACATGTCAAACTCTGGCCCGCGGGCCAAATTTGGCCCGCGATATAATTATATTTGGCCCGCAAGATCATTTCAAAAATGTATTAGAGGTGGCCCGCTGGCCACCGCGCCAGTATAGCGCATGCACAGTAATACAACAAATCCCAGAATGCATTGGCGTCAACCTGCTAATCGCTTCCACCTCCTCTATTTACGTTGCAGGGTCTCACCGTGGACTCTGGCTTTAGGGCCTGGCCGGTGTCAGGGGAAGCCAAGGCCGCTTCCCAGCGCCCGGAACCGGAGGCCTCGGGCCTGACCTCGCCAGGACCGTTGCCCACTACCCCTCCCTGCCGCAGGCCGATCCGCGACTCACGGTGACGGGGCCGCTGATCCGCCGAGATGCCGCCCTGCAGCGAGAGCCGATCCCCCCGCACTGTCGTTGTCCAACCCGATCGCCTGCAAACCCCGCCCTCCCGCACACAGGCCTGAGTAAGTATTATGAACTTTAATCTCAGGATAAAATGATCTTCCAATAGTTTCATGTCACAGTGATAAATATATTCCTGGTTTAAAATGGTCCTGCACCTGGATACAAGCTCATTAGGCATAAAACTTGAAAAGTGTGTAAATCAAAGGATATCTGTACCAATGGAAAAAGGGCATGGCAAATAACCCTGCTAGAGTTCATGCCCACAATCAGTCACCCATTTGATTGTTTCAGGAATCATGTTATTCTCCCACATTCTCAATAGCCCTCAGATTTTACTATTCGACAGCACACTAGCAACATTTGACAAATCCTCTATAGAGAAATATTATTTATTGAATATTTTATTTCTCATTTGTTAATGCTTCTGGAAAGAGTTTATCCAAAACTATTATTAAACATTTATTTTAATAAGAAAACGTTTAACATTACATATGTTGAAAGAAGAGAAAACATGCAGAAAATTGTTGAAAATTTTCAATAAATATTTAGTTCGGCCCTCGACTTAGTGCAAGTTTTTAATTTTGGCCCTCCGTGAATTTGAGTTTGACACCCCTGCTCTAAGTGAACGGGGAGCCGCCAGTAAATAGTTCCTTAAAAATACATCATTACTTTCAACCATAGGTATGCTCTCTACCCGCCCCAGGAAGGGAAGTCCAAATAGCATCTCATAAGGGGACAACCTGATGTCCTGTCGCAGGGCTGTCCAAATTTTGAGGAGAGCAATTGGTAGGCACTTGGTCCAGAGCAGTCTAGCCTCCTCCCTCAACTTTGTAATCTGCATCTTTAGAGACGCATTCATTCGCTCCACTCTTCCTGAGCTCTGTGGATGCCAACAGGTATGCAGATTCCACTCTATTCCTAGAGTCTTGCAGATCAAACTGTGGACCTTAGAAGCGAAGTGAGTTCCTCGGTCTGAGTTGATGGACGTCCACTCCATACCAGGGAACTATTTGTTCCAAGATTATCTTCGCCACTACCTGTGCCGTGGCATTCGCAGTGGGGAACGCCTCCACCCACCTGGTGAAGTGGTCCACTATTACCAGTAAGAATCTCCATCGCTAGACCTTAGGGAATTCGGTGAAATCCACTTATATTCTTTGGAATGGTCGGATCGCCAGTGGCTCCCCTACCCCAGACATGGTCCTCGTGATCTTTCTGTTACCCTTAGGCAAATCACGCAGTGAGCCACTGTTTGTTTCGCTAGCGTGTAGACCCCTCTGCAAGCATACGTTCATAGAAAGGCATCACACAGCGCTTGAGCCCCTCCCGTGTGATCGTGAGTGTAATTCTCCCAGTAGTTGTCTGGTGATCTACTTATTCAACAATTGTCTCTCATCGGGGAGCCACCATCTTCCGTCATTCGTCTTCTTCACTCCCATCTTTTCCATTTGTTCCTCGTCAGAGAGGGAAAAGATAGGCACCTTCTTCAGCCCTTCTCTAAGGGGTATCAATGTCATCATGTGCACTGTTCCTGATTGTGCCGCCTGCCGGGCCACTTTGTCAGCCATCCGATTTCCTTGGACCTCTGGTGAGTTTCCCTTCTGGTGTCCTGGCACATGTACTATAGCAATTGTTTCTGGTTTAAGTAATGCTTCCAGAATCTTCTCAATTAGTTGTTAATTGGCTAATTATATTCCTCTTGCTGTTATCATCGCCCGCTCCTTCCAGATCTTCCTAAACGTGTGTACCACTCGGAACATGTATCTTGAATCCGTGTATATGATACCCTCTTGCCCCTCCAACAGTTCCAAGGCTCTCATTCGGGCATACTGTTCGCAGGACTGTGCAGACCAACTCCTGGGGAGACGCCCGGCCTCCACCTCAGTTGCAGTGACCCCATCGACAACGGCATATCCTCTGTATCTCTTCCCAACCTCACAGCTTTATTTTTTTTTATTTTTTATTTTTCACACCATAAACCACATTGATCAAGATACATACATTTTCCTGTTCAGATATATACAGTGTCGTTTTCTCCCTCCCCTCCCTCTTCCCATCCCACCCTCCCTACCTCCCCTCCCATTCATTTAAAGTACAGAATCTAAGATACATTAAACCAGTCAAACAATGTTGTCACTCAATAAAAATAAACAAGAAATTCCACTGAGTCAATTCTTTTCATTTCCTTCTCCTTCTGTCATTTTAAGTGGTAGATGTCCCCGGTAGGTTTTCTCTATTGTGTTTCATGTATGGCTCCCAGATTTGTTCAAATATTTCAATATTATTTCTTAAATTATATGTTATTTTTTTCTAATGGAATACATTTATTCATTTCTATAAACCATTGTTGTATTCTCAAGTTATCTTCTAATTTCCAGGCTGACATAATACATTTTTTTGCTACGGCTAGGGCTATCCTAACAAATCTTTTTTGTGCATCCTCCAAATCAATTCCAAATTCTTTGCTTTTTATGTTACTTAGGAGGAAGATCTCTGGGTTTTTTGGTATATTGTTTTTTGTGATTTAAGAGGGTATTTATAAATATCTGGTTTAGATCTTCCCAAAATTTTTTCACTTTCTCACATGTCCAGATTGCATGAATTGTTGTTCCCATTTCTTTTTTACAACGAAAACATCTGTCAGATACTGTTGGGTCCCATTTATTTAACTTTTGAGGTGTAATGTATAGCCTGTGTATCCAGTTATATTGTATCATATGTAACCTCGTGTTTATTGTATTTCTCATAGTTCCAGAGCATAACTTCTCCCATGTTTCCTTCTTTATCTTTATGTTTTAATCTTGTTCCCATTTTTGTTTAGTTTTACCATTTGTTTCCTCATTCCCCTTTTCTTGCAGTTTAATATACATATTTGTTATAAATCTTTTGATTATCATTGTATCTGAAATCACATATTCAAAGTTACTTCCCTCTGGTAAACTCAGACTGCTTCCCAATTTGTCCTTCAAGTAGGATTTCAGTTGGTTGTATGCCAACACTGTATCTAGAGTTATATTATATTTATCCTTCATTTGTTCAAAGGATAGTAATTTATTTCCTGAAAAACAATTTTCTATTCTTTTGATCCCTTTTTTCTCCCATTCTCTAAAGGAAAGGTTATCTATTGTAAAAGGGATTAACTGATTTTGCGTCAGTAACAGTTTTGGTAATTGGTAATTTGTTTTATTCCTTTCTACATGAATCTTCTTCCAAATATTGAGCAGATGATGTAATACTGGAGAATTCCTACGTTGTACAAATTTTTCATCCCATTTATATAATATATGTTCACGTATCTTCTCCCCTATTTTATCTAGTTCTAATCTAGTCCAATCTGGCTTTTCCCTTGTTTAATAAAAATCTGATAGGTATCTTAATTGTGCGGCTCTATAATAATTTTTAAAGTTTGGCAGTTGTAAGCCTCCTTGTTTATACCATTCTGTTAATTTATCTAGTGCTATCCTTGGTTTCCCCCCTTTCCATAAAAATTTCCTTATTATTTTCTTTAACTCCTTGAAGAATTTCTCTGTCAAGTGTATTGGCAATGCCTGAAATAGGTATTGTATCCTTGGGAAAATGTTCATTTTAATACAGTTTATCCTTCCTATTCGTGTTAGTGGTAAGTCTTTCCAATGCTCTAAGTCGTCCTGTAATTTTTTCATTAGTGGATAATAATTGAGTTTATATAGATGGCCGAGGTTTTTATTTATTTTTATACCTAGGTATCGTATTGCTTGCATTTGCCATCTAAATGATGATTCTTTCTTAAATTTTGAGAAATCCGCATTATTCATTGGCATTGCTTCACTTTTATTTACGTTGATCTTGTAACCTGACACTTCTCCATATTCCTTCAATTTCTTATATAATTCTTTTATTGATCGTTCTGGTTCTGTTAAGTATACTATAACATCATCCGCAAATAAACTGATTTTATATTCCTTGTCTTTTATTTTTATCCCTTTTATATTATTTCCTGTTCTTATCAATTCTGCTAGTGGTTCTATAGCTAACGCAAACAATAAAGGTGATAGTGGGCATCCCTGCCGTGTTGACCTGCTTAAGTTAAATTGCTTTGATACATGTCCATTTACTGTCACTTTCGCTAACGGTCCTTTATATAATGCTTTAATCCAATTAATATACTTCTCCGGTAAACTGAATTTTTGCAATACTTTGAACAAATAATTCCATTCTACTCTGTCAAAGGCCTTCTCTGCGTCTAATGCAACTGCTACTGTTGGAGCTTTATTACCTTCTACTGCATGAATTAAGTTAATAAATTTACAAATATTGTCTGTTGTTCGTCTTTTTTTAATAAATCTAGTTTGGTCTAGATTTATTATTTTAGGTACATTGTCGGCTAATCTGTTTGCTTATAGTTTAGCTATTATCTTATAATCTGTGTTAAGTAAAGATATTGGTCTATATGACGCTGGTGCAAGTGGATCTTTCCCTGTCTTTGGTATTACTGTAATTATTGATGTTTTGCATGAATCTGGTAAGCTTTGTGTTTTGTCAATCTGGTTGATTACTTCCAGGAGGGGAGGAATTAATAAATCTTTAAATGCTTTATAGAATTCTATTGGGAATCCATCCTCTCCGGGTGTTTTATTATTTGGTAGTTTTTTTTATTATCTCTTGTATTTCTACGATTTCAAATGATTCTGTTAATTTATTTTGTTCCTCTATTTGTAATTTTGGTAATTCAATTTTAGTTAAAAATTCATCTATTTTGTCTTCTTTCCCTTCGTTTTCAGTTTGGTATAATTGTTCATAGAATTCTCTAAAATTTTCCTTGATCTCCTTTGGATTATATGTGATTTGTTTGTCTTTTTTCCTTGATGCCAATACCGTTCTCTTAGTTTGTTCTGTTTTAAGCTGCCTTGCTAGAATTTTGTGCGTTTTTTCTCCTAGTTCATAGTATTTCTGTTTTGTCTTCATTATTTTCTTCTCCACCTTATATGTTTGTAGTGTTTCATATTTTATTTTTTTATCTGCCAATTCTTTTCTTTTAATTGTGTCTTCCTTCATTGCTAATTCTTTTTCTATATTTACTATTTCCCTTTCCAACTGCTCTGTTTCCTGATTGTAGTCCTTCTTCATCTTAGTTACATAACTTATTATTTGCCCTCTGATGAACGCTTTCATTGCATCCCATAGTATAAACTTATCTTTCACTGATTCCGTATTTATTTCAAAGTACATTTTAATTTGTCTTTCAATTAATTCTCTAAAATCCTGCCTTTTAAGTAGCATGGAGTTTAATCTCCATCTATACATTCTTGGAGGGATGTCCTCTAACTCTATTGTCAATATCAGGGGTGAATGGTCCGATAATATTCTAGCTTTATATTCTGTTTTTCTTACTCTGTCTTGCATACGAGCTGATAACAGGAATAGGTCTATTCTTGAGTATGTTTTATGTCTACCCGAATAATATGAATATTCCTTTTCCTTTGGGTGTTGTTTCCTCCATATATCCAAAAGTTGCATTTCTTGCATCGATTTAATTATAAATGTGGTTACTTTGTTCTTTCTGTTAATTTTTTTCCCAGTTTTATCCATGTTTGAATCCAAATTAAGGTTGAAATCCCCTCCTATCAGTATGTTCCTTTCCGTGTCTGCTATCTTCTTTTTATTTTTTTTTATTTTTTATTTTTCACACCATAAATCACATTAGCCATGATATACACTATTTCTTTTTCACACATATACAGTGACTTTTTCTCCCCCCCCCTCCCTCCTCCCAAGCCACCCCCCCACCCCCCCTCTCATCCATTTTAGGTATACAATCTAGGTTGCATTAAGCCAGTCAGATAATGTTGTCATTCAACAAAAATACACCAGAAATTCTACTGAGTCCATTCTTTTCTTTCCTTCTCCTTCCATCAACTTAGGTAATGTTTGTCCCCGGTAGGTTTTCGCTATTGTATTTAATGTAAGGCTCCCATACTTGTTCGAATATTTCAATATTATTTCTTAACCTATATGTTATTTTTTCTAATGGAATACATTTATTCATTTAAATTTAGTAGTTTCTTCCTTTTAATTTGGTTATGTATTCCATTAATATTTAAAGTCATATAGTTCAGCGTAGCCCTTTTATATTTTGTTTATCTTCTCTTTCCGTTTTTCCATCATTACCTTTCCTCCTTTTCCATTTCTGTTTTCTTATTTTCAACTCTTTATAAGACAACATTCCTACAACATCCAACATTTTCCTTATTCTCCTATTTCTATCTTATTTATCCCCAATCTCCCCTTCCCCTCCTGAGTTGTCCTTTATCCCTTGTCGGACAACCACATCTCCCCTCTCCATTTGGATTTGCGAATCCACTCGCAAGCATCAACTGATTTTGCAGTGACCGCTATTTCCCCCCACCCCGCCCCCCCCAGAAAAGATTTCACTTTTCATATGTCACAAAGGTCACTCTTTTAATTCCCTCCTTATTCTCTCTATTCCATTACCTTCCCTTATTAATTCTTGTCTATACTATCTATATTTTCCTCTAAGTGCAGATACATTCACGTATGCACATTGTCTCTATTCACTCTTATACCTCTTTACCCGCATACATATCAATCGTGATCATTTTTACTCTCATTACCCGTCTTCATCCCTCAGTCTATTTTTGTCTTTACCCACATACATATCAATCGTGATCATTGTTACTCTCATTACCCGTCTTCCTCCCTCAGTCTATTTTTGTAATTGTTCTGCAAATTTTCGTGCTTCTTCTGGATCCGAGAATAGTCTGTTTTGTTGTCCTGGAATAAATATTTTCAATACCGCTGGATGCTTTAGTATAAATTTATACCCTTTCTTCCATAAAATCGCCTTTGCTGTATTGAACTCTTTTCTCTTCTTTAGGAGTTCAAAACTTATATCTGGATAAATGAAGATTTTTTGCCCTTTATACTCCAGTGGTTTGTTGCTTTTTCCATTGTCTTCTCCAGTACCTTTTCTCTTGTAGTATATCTTAGGAATTTTACTACAATAGATCTTGGTTTTTGTTGTGGTTGTAGTTTAGAGGCCAATGCTCTATGTGCCCTTTCTATTTCCATTTCTTACTGTAGTTCTGGACATCCTAGGGTCTTAGGGATCCACTCTTTTATAAACTCCCTCATATTCTTGCCTTCTTCATCTTCCTTAAGGCCCACTATCTTTATGTTATTTCTTCTGTTATAATTTTCCATTGTATCTATTTTTTGAGCTAGTAGTTCTTGTGTCTCTTTAGTTTTTTTATTAGATTCCTCCAATTTCTTTTTTAAGTCTTCTACCTCCATTTCTGCTGCTACTGCCCGCTCTTCCATCTTGTCCATTTTCTTTCCCATTTCTGTTAAGGTCATCTCTATTTTATTCATTTTCTCTTCTGTGTTGTTTATTCTTTTTCTTAAATCATTAAATTCCTGTGTTTGCCATTCTTTAAATGACTCCATGTATCCTTTAATAAGAGAAAGTACCTTCTTTATCTTGCCTTTCTTTTCTTCTTCTATTTCACTGTACTCTTCCTCTTCCTCTTCTTCTTCCTCTGGGTTGGCCATCTGTTGTTTCTTTGTTGCCCTTTCCTTCTCTTCTTTCTTGTTTCCATTGTCTTCTGTGGTCTCTTCTTGCTGCAGGTGTTCTGCAGCTGTCGTTGCCGGCTGTGGAGATCGACTCCCCAGCTGGTCCCCCCTCCCGTCAGTGTGTTTTTTTTCATGCGCGGTTGCGCACTTTTACTCGGCTCAGCGAGCCATTTTTGTAGTCCATTATTTACCGACCTGAGGGAGCGGGTTTCTCTCTCCGCAGCTGGCCTCTTCGGACAGGTAAGGCCTTCACCTTTTTCCTCCTTTGTCTTCTCTTCCTCTCTTCTTACCGTTGCTTTCGATTTTTCTTTTTTTGTCGCCATCTTCTTTCCACCTTTATACTCACTTTTCTGTAACTTTTATTTCTGTGCCTTTGTGTTTTCCTTTGTTTTTCCCGACTTTTCTGGAGAGGGCTAGAGTTCACCGTCCGGCCACTACTCCATCACATGACTCCTCGCGTGTCTGCTATCTTCAAAAAAATATCTTACATAAATTTTTGATCTCCTTCGTTAGGTGACTACATTGAGTAAATTCCAAAACTCCGAATATATCTGACATTTTATCATTACATATCTCCCTGCTGGATCTATTATTTCCTCTTCTATTTTAATTGGTACATTTTTACTGATTAATATAGGTACTCCTCTAGCTTTTGAATTATATGACGCTGCTGTTACATGTCCTACCCAATCTCTCTTTAATTTCTTGTGCTCTATTTCAGTTAAATGTGCTTCTTGCACGAATGCTATATCAATTTTTTTCTTTTTTCAGTAAATTTTGCAGTTTCTTCCTTTTGATTTGGTTATGTATTCCATTAATATTTAAAGTCATATAGTTCAACGTATCCATTTCATACTTTGTTTATCTTCCCTTTCCGTTTCCTCATCATCACCTTTCCTTCTCATCCATTTCTGCTTTCTTGTTTTGAACACTTTATTAGACAACATTTCTAAAACATCAAACATTTCCCTTATTCTCCTATCTAAAATTTCTTTAACCCCATTATCCCCTCCCCTTCCTGAGTTGCCCTTTATCCCTTGTCCGGCAACCACATCTCCCCTCTCCATTTGGATTTGCGAATTCACTCGCAAGCGTCAACTGATTTTGCAGTGACCGTAACTCCTCCCCACCCAGCCCCCCCCAGAAAAGATTTCAATTTTCATATACTACAAAGGTCACTCTTTTAATTCCCTCCTTACTTCCTCTGTTCCCTTTCATTCCCTTATTAATTCTTATCTATACTCAATATATTTTCTTTTAAATACAGATACACTTATGTACATACATATATACATACACACCTATATATATATATATTGCGAGGTTAGTCCACCATTCATTTTGGATCTCCCAGAGTTTGCGCTGAAGATGGCTGCATGCACGACGGAAGGCTTGTTTCTTCTCTGGACAGGACGGCTTTGTAAGGTGAGCCTGGTGGGCAGCTCGCTTCTTTGCCAGCAGCTCCTGGATTTCCTGGCTGTTATCGTCGAACCAGTCCTTGTTTTTCCTGGAGGAGAAGCCCAGTACCTCTTCAGTGGATTGCAGTATGGTAGTCTTCAGCTGATCCCAGAGAGTTTCAGGGGATGAGTCCGTGAGGCGGATTGCATCCTCAAGCTTTGCTTTGAGGTTTGCCTGGAAGTTTCCTCTCACTTCGTCTGACTGCAGGTTTCCAACATTGAACCTCTTTCTGGGGGCTCTACTGTTCCTGGGGTTTGGCTTGAAGTGAAGTTTGAGCTTGCAGCGAACAAGCCGGTGGTCAGTGTGACATTCCGCGCTGGGCATGACCCTGGTGTGGAGCACATCTCGTTTGTCTCTTTCTCTCACCAGGACGTAGTCCAGGAGGTGCCAGTGTTTGGATTGGTGATGCATCCAGGTAGTCTTCAGGCTGTCCCTCTGCTGAAAAAGGGTGTTTGTAATGACAAGCCGCTGTTCTGCGCAGAGCTCCAACAGGAGGCGCCCGTTGTCGTTGCACTTGTCGACACCATGCTTGCCCAGGATTCCTGGCCAGGTTTCTGAGTCTTTGCTGACGCGAGCGTTGAAGTCGCCAAGGATGACAACCTTGTCGGCTGTAGGGGTGCGTTGAATGAGGTTGCGCAGGTCAGTGTAGAACTTGTCCTTTTCTGCTGGTTCTGCCTGGAGGGTTGGAGCATAGACAGTGATGAGGGTGATGCGACGCTTGTTTTGAAGGTGGAGTCGCATGGACATGATCCAGTCCGAGTGGCCTGTCGGGAGGTTTTCGAGTTTGGAGGCAATGGAGTTCTTGACCATGAAGCCTACACCAGAGAGGCGTCGTTCATCCAAAGGCTTGCCAGACCAGTAGAGTGTGTAGCCTGTGCCGCATTCTTGGAGGCTGCCTACATCTGCCAGGCGGACTTCACTGAGAGCGGCTATGTCGATGAGGAGTTCATGTGCAATGAGGGCAGACCGACGTTCAGGTCGGTGGCTGTCAGCCTTGTCTAGCATGGTTCTGATGTTCCAGCATGCTAGCTTGAGTTTGTGAGCATCTTTTGAGGGGGAGGACATGGAGGGGGAGGACGTGGAGGGGGAGGACGTGGAGGGGGAGGACGTGGACCTGTCCTTGGGCCTGCGCAAAGGAGCTTTTAGGTGGAGTGCAATGTGCGCAGTACTGGCCCCACCCTAAACACCTATGGTTCGTGTGCCGTGGCCAAGCAAGCTGGGACGTGGCAGCGAGGTCCTTGGGTCGTAGGTTTTATATCAGAGTGGCCTTCTCCTATGCAATTTTCTTACCCGGGCTGGAGGGGCCTGCCTCCCCTCCTAGGTCGGCCCATACTGCCCGGATTGGGGCTGCCGCCTCCAACTCTCTGCCCGGACCGGAGCCTCCGTCTGCCTCACTCGACCGAGGCCGGGGCCGCTGCCTCCCCCTTGCTCCTGCCCGGGTCGGGGCCGCCGCCGCCTACCCTCTGCCTGGACCGGGGCCAGGGCCGCCGCTGCTCTCCCTGTGCCCAGACCGGGGCCGCCGCCTCCAACTTTCTGCCTGGACAGGGGCCTCCGCCTGCCTCACTCGACCGAGGCCGGGGCCGCCGTCTCCCGCTTGCTCCTGCCCGGATCGGGGCTGCCGCCGCCTACCCTCTGGCCGGACCGGGGTCGGGGCTCCCGCCGCCTACCCTCTGCCCGGACCGGGGCCGGGGCCGCCGCTGCTCTCCCTGTGCCTGGACCGGGGCCGCCGCCTCCAACTTTCTGCCCGGACCGGGGCCTCCACCTGCCTCACTCGACCGAGGCCGGGGCCGCCGTCTCCCCCTTGCTCCTGCCCAGATCGGGGCCGCCACCGCCTACCCTCTGCCCGGACCGGTGCTGGGGCCGCCTCTGCTTTCCCTGTGCCCAGACCGGGGCCGCCGCCTCCCCAAGTCCAAAGCCCACTGCGCTGCTCAGACGGCAAAGTCCTCCTCAGCGACAAGATCTCCATCCTCAACCGATGGTCAGAACACTTCCAATCTCTTTTCAGTGCCAACCGCTCAGTCCAAGATTCCGCCCTGCTCCAGCTCCCTCAACAGCCCCTAAGGCTAGAGCTGGATGAGGTCCTCACCCAGGATGAGACATATAAGGCAATTGAACAACTGAAAAGTGGCAAAGCAGCAGGTATGGATGGAATCCCCCCCAGAGGTCTGGAAGGCTGGCGGCAAAACTCTGCATGTCAAACTGCATGAGTTTTTCAAGCTTTGTTGGGACCAAGGAAAACTGCCTCAGGACCTTTGTGATGCCATCATCATCACCCTGTACAAAAACAAAGGCGAGAAATCAGACTGCTCAAACTACAGGGGAATCACGCTGCTCTCCATTGCAGGCAAAATCTTCGCTAAGATTCTCCTAAATAGAATAATACCTAGTGTCGCCGAGAATATTCTCCCAGAATCACAGTGCGGCTTTCGCGCAAACAGAGGAACTACTGACATGGTCTTTGCCCTCAGACAGCTCCAAGAAAAGTGCAGAGAACAAAACAAAGGACTCTACATCACCTTTGTTGACCTCACCAAAGCCTTTGACACCGTGAGCAGGAGAGGGCTTTGGCAAATACTAGAGCGCATCGGATGTCCCCCAAAGTTCCTCAACATGATTATCCAACTGCACGAAAACCAACAAGGTCGGGTCAGATACAGCAATGAGCTCTCTGAACCCTTCTCCATTAACAATGGCGTGAAGCAAGGCTGTGTTCTCGCACCAACCCTCTTTTCAATCTTCTTCAGCATGATGCTGAACCAAGCCATGAAAGACCTCAACAATGAAGACGCTGTTTACATCCGGTACCGCACGGATGGCAGTCTCTTCAATCTGAGGCGCCTGCAAGCTCACACCAAGGCACAAGAGCAACTTGTCCGTGAACTACTCTTTGCAGATGATGCCGCTTTAGTTGCCCATTCAGAGCCAGCTCTTCAGCGCTTGACGTCCTGTTTTGCAGAAACTGCCAAAATGTTTGGCCTGGAAGTCAGCCTGAAGAAAACGGAGGTCCTCCATCATCCAGCTCCCCACCATGACTACCAGCCCCCCCCACATCTCCATCGGGCACACAAAACTCAAAACGGTCAACCAGTTTACCTATCTCGGCTGCACCATTTCATCAGATGCAAGGATCGACAATGAGATAGACAACAGACTCGCTAAGGCAAATAGCGCCTTTGGAAGACTACAGAAAAGAGTCTGGAAAAACAACCAACTGAAAAACCTCACAAAGATTAGCGTATACAGAGCCGTTGTCATACCTACACTCCTGTTCGGTTCCGAATCATGGGTCCTCTACCGGCATCACCTACGGCTCCTAGAATGCTTCCACCAGCGTTGTCTCCGCTCCATCCTCAACATTCATTGGAGCGCTTTCATCCCTAACGTCGAAGTACTCGAGATGGCAGAGGTCGACAGCATCGAGTCCACGCTGCTGAAGATCCAGCTGCGCTGGGTGGGTCACGTCTCCAGAATGGAGGACCATCGCCTTCCCAAGATCGTGTTATATGGCGAGCTCTCCACTGGCCACCGTGACAGAGGTGGACCAAAGAAGAGGTACAAGGACTGCCTAAAGAAATCTCTTGGTGCCTGCCACAATGACCACCGCCAGTGGGCTGATATCGCCTCAAACCGTGCATCTTGGCGCCTCACAGTTCGGCGGGCAGCAACCTCCTTTGAAGAAGACCGCAGAGCCCACCTCACTAACAAAAGACAAAGGAGGAAAAACCCAACACCCAACCCCAACCAACCAATTTTCCCCTGCAACCGCTGCAACCGTGTCTGCCTGTCCCGCATCGGACTTGTCAGCCATAATTGAGCCTGCAGCTGACGTGGACTTTTACCCCCTCCATAAATCTTCGTCCGCGAAGCCAAGCCAAAGAAAGAAGAAGAAGATATATACCAATATACACACATACATATAGTTCGTGGTCATTTTTACTCTCGTTACATGTCTTCATCTCTCTGCCTGTTTTGTATTTGTTCTGCAAATTTTCGTGTTTCCTCCGGATCCGAGAATAGTCTGTTTTGCTGCCCTGGAATAACTATTTTAAGTACCGCTGGGTACTTTAGCATAAATTTATATCCTTTTTTCCATAGGATCATTTTTGCTGTATTAAACTCCTTTCTCTTCTTCAGGAGTTCAAAACTTATGTCTGGATAGAAAAAATTTTTTTGACCTTTGTATTCCAGTGGCTTTTTGTCTTTTCTTATTTTCTTCATTGCTTTCTCCAATATATTTTCTCTTGTTGTATATCTTAAGAATTTTACTAAAATGGATCTTGGTTTTTGCTGTGGCTGTGGTTTCGGGGCTAATGTTCTATGTGCCCTTTCTATTTCCATTTCTTCCTGTAATTCTGGTCTTCCTAGGACCCTGGGGATCCAATCTTTTATAAATTCTCTCATATTCTTGCCTTCTTCATCTTCCTTAAGGCCCACTATCTTTGTATTATTTCTTCTATTATAATTTTCCATTATATCTATCTTCTGAGCTAACAGCTCTTGTGTCTCTTTAACTTTTTTATTAGATTCTTCTAATTTCTCTTTTAAGTCCTCTACTTCCATTTCTACAGCTGTTTCTCGTTCTTCCACATTGTCCACTCTTTTTCCTATATCTGACATGACCATCTCTATTCTATTCATTTTTTCTTCTGCACTTTTAATTCTTCTTTTTATTTCACTAAATTCTTGTAATTGCCATTCTTTTACTGATTCCATATATTCTTTAAAAAAAAAATATCCATTGTCTTGCCTTTCCCTTCTTCTTCCATTTCTCTATGTTCTTCTTCTTCTTCCTCTGGGTTGGTCATCTGTTGTTTCCTTGTTTTCTTTTTACTCTCTTCTTTCTTGTACTCATTGTTTTCTGTGTTTTCTTCCTGTTGCTGTGTTGCAGCTGTCACTCTCAGCTGTGGAGATCGACTCCTCAGCTGTTCCCCCCTCCCGTCAGTTTTTTTTTTCATGCGCGATTGCGCACTTTTACTTGGCTCCGCGAGCCATTTTTGTAATCCCAAGCTCGGGACTTCCACTGACCTTAGGGAGCGGGCTTCTCTCTCCGCGGCGGGCCTCCTCAGACAGGTAAGGCCTTCACCTTCTTCTTCCGACGTTCTTTCTTCTTCTCTTCTTCCTGTTGCTTTCGACTTTTCTCTCTTCGCTGCCATTTTCTTCCCACCTTTACTTTTACTTTGTTTTAATTTTTATTCTTGTACCTTTGTGTTTTGTGTATTATTTTTAAACTTTTCCGGAGAGGGCTGGAGTTCCCTGACCGTCCACTACTCCATCACGTGACTCCCCCCTAACCTCACAGGTTGACGAGCCATCTGTGAACCACTGGTGTTCTTCTAAGAGGGGCTCCTCTTCCAGTCATCTCAACTTTTCATCTGCAGTTCTACCACCTCACTGCAGTCATGTCCTGAGTCCTCTGGTTCCTTGTCTTCTTCTGATGAGTATAGGAACTGGGAAGGGTTCAGGCTTTTATCTGCAACAGTTGTTAGGTCGTCTTTCTCCATCAAGATTGCCTCATACTTCAGAATTCTCGAGTCCATCAACCATCTATGGGACTTCTGAGTCAGGATTGTTCCAAATGTGTGGGGACTGAACACAACCAGACTTCCTCCAAAGGTAAATTTTCGACTTTCTTCAACCAGTATAGCCATGGCCGCGATCACTTGAATACATTCTGGCCACCCTCGTGACACTGGGTCTAACATCTTCGAGAGGAAGGCCACCGGTTGCCTTTGTCCTCCTCTTTTGAGTCAACACTCCTTTCTCCATATTTACAAACAAGTAGAAAGGCTGATTAATAGCAGGCAAAACTAGGACCGAGGCATTAATCAAATCGTTCTTCAAGTGAGAAAACTCCTGTTGTTCTGCAGTGCTCCACTCTACCTTTTCTTTTTCTCCTCCCAACTTGTCGTATAAAAATTGGACTTTCTGTGCATATTTCTCTATCCACAATCGGCAATACCCGATTAATCCAAGGAACTTCCTTATCTCCTTCTAGGCATAGGCAGACCAGTGATGCCAGCAATTCATTCGGGTTTGATCCTCCTTCTCCCCCGGCTAATCAGTTGTCCCAGATATTTTACTTCTTGTTCCACAAATTGTAACTTGTTCTTGGAAACTCTTAATCCTTTTTCCCCTAGGAAGTTTAGCAACTTAATGATAGACTCTTGAACTTCACCTTTCTCAGCTCCTGATATTAACAGGTCACCTACATATTGTATTAACCATGTCCCTGGGGTGCCTGAGTGCTCTTCCAATACCTGCTCTCAGATGTGTCTGAATAGGTTGGGAGATTCTGTAAGCCACTGGGGGAGGACTGTCCATCGATAATCCTGTTTTCCTCCCGAGTGAGGGTCCTCCCACTCGAAGGTGAACAAGTCCCGACTATTCTCATCCAAGGGGCAACTCCAAAAGGCATCCTTCAAATTTACCACACTGAACCACTCGTGATCTGGGGAAATTCAATTCAGTATGGTATAGGGGTTTGGAACCACAGGGTGTCGGGTCTGGACAATCTTGTTTAACTCTCGAAGGTCCTGGACCAAGTGGAAAGTCCCATCCTCTTTCCGTACAGGGAGGACTCGGGTGTTATAGGGGGACATGCAGCTTTCTAGCACTCCATCCTGCAGCAAATTCTGACTGACTAGCTGGAGGCCCCTTCGTCCCTCCACAGAAATGGGATACTGTCTCACCCGCACCGAACAGAACCCCTCTTTTAGGGTTATTTTGAGTGGGGTTATCTGTAATCCCCCCTGTTCCCTTCCCTGGCCCAGACCCAGTCCTCAATGTCCCGGATGTCATCTTCCTTCAACGGGTACAGCCGCACCATTATGCGTCCTCCTACCTCCTACTGGGGCGGTTCCCACTCTCAGTTAGATCTGTAGGTTCCGTCCCATCAAATTTACCCCGGCTTGGGGAACCAGAATCGGATCCTCAACCATCTACCTGTCCTTATACTTCACACACACTCCCTTGATCAGAGGGGTTTCCATGACTTTTCCTCCTACTCCCGATATTCTGATATTTTCCTTCCCCACCGACCTGTCTCGTGAGGCTTGAATCACACTGGATCTCTCCGCTCCTGAGTCCAGCATGAATACTATTTCTTCCTCTTGCGATCCTAATTTCAGGTTTACCAGGGGTTCCTGTCGATTGACCCCAAGGAGGGGAACCCCTGACACCCCTATTCCTCATCCTCCATCAGAGCGTAAGATCAGGTCTCCCTTCTGCGCTTCGGGCATTCTCACTTCAGATGCCCTTCCTCATTACAGTAGTAACACCTCAAGGGTCCCTTCTTCCAAGCTCCCCCTCTTTCCTGCTCTCTTCTTCTTCTAATCGCCGTGCCCCTTCCTCCCCTCGGGGCTATCTGCCTTTCACGTTCCCACTTCTTTTCGACAACTTGCTCTACAGTCTGCATCATCATTTTTGTTTTTCTCTTCTGTTTCTCATCGTCCCTCCAGATGTTTACCTTTTGTGCCTCTTAACAACTGGTCCAGAGACATCTCATTCCAGTCCTCCCTTTTCTCCAGTTTCCTTTTAATATCGGGCCAGGATTTAGTCACAAAGTTTGCTCAAAGGAGTTGCTGCCCTGCCTCCGAATCTGGATTTACACCTGAAAATTGTTGCATGCTCCTCCGTAGCCTCTGCAGGAAAGCTGCTGGCACCTCGTCCTTCGCCTGCCGGTTCTCAAAAACCCGCTCGGAATTTTGATCCTTCGGCACCGATTCTCTTTTACTATCCAATCCTGCATGTTCCTTCTCCCCTCCTCCTGTTTCTTGACCCAGTTTGGTTGGACAATGGGGAATTTAGTTTCTGCCACAGCACACTGTTGGTCCCCGGGAGGATGTTCCCTCTCCCAAATTTTCATTCCTGCCTGCCGGATCATCTGTCTCTCTTCCACGGTAAACAAGATCCCTGTTATTGACTGCATCTCATCCCAGGTCTAGGTATTAGGTCCCGGGAATCAATCAAATCATTCTGCCAAGCCTAGGAGGTCTTCCAGGAGACTTTTCATCTCCTTCTTGAAGTTTCTTACTTCCACACTGGTGAGGGGAACATTCACAAATTCCAAAGTCCCGTTCCCTATCAGAACTTCCCTAAGGGGAAACATTGGTGGGATTGATTTCCCCTTTTCTAAGGGGAATTACTTTATATCATCCTTCAATATCTGAACCTCAACTATCCTCTTTCTTTTGAGTTCTTCCTGACTGCTGGGACTTTCCCATTCTGCTTCTTCTGGTTCCAGGGCAGATGCCTCAACCACCTCATGCAAGAGGAGTCACATGATGGAATAGTGGCCGGTAGGGTAAAACCAGCCCTCTCCAGGAAAAAAAAAGTTAAGAAAAGACAAAGTTCAATAAATACAAAATATAAGAAATAAAAGATAAAGTTGTTAAGAAAAGAAAGAAAATGGCACCCAAGAAGGAAAAAGTAAAAACAACGGGAAAAAAAGAATAAGAAAAGATGCTGGAAAAGAAAGGAGAAGGCCTTACCTGCACAAAGAAACAGGGAGCCATGGTGGAGAAGAGCACCCGATCTCCGAGGTTGGTGGCGCCGCGGAGTCGCAACCTCCCTACCTCTGGACTGCAAAACTAGCTCACTGAGCCAAACAAAAGTGCGCAACTGTGCATGCGTGAGGAGTCACCCATGTGCAGTGCGCAATCTAAGGAGAAGGAAAACACTGACGGGAGGGGGGCTCAGTCGAGGAGCAGGCAACCACGGCGCTACCAGCTGAGGGATGCCTGACACCAGGGCTCTTGGCTGGAAGAAGCGGAAAGGAGCAGGAGAGGAATTGAAGTACCAGGTGAGAAAGAAAGTCGACGGGGTGAAAGGAAAGACGAGCAGCAGCAGGAGGCTCAACAGATGAGCAGCTCAGAAGAAGAGGACCAACAGCAAGGGGCCAAGCAAGAAGAGGTCTGATAAAGTGAGACAAGCTACTCATCAGGAAAATCAGAAGAGACACATATACAAAGAAGAGAAGAAGACACAAACACAAGTACAGACACAGAAGAAGAGGAAGAAGAAGACCAAGATCTTCACAGAGAAATAGAAGGTAAAACAGTTGGACAGATAAAGCTTTTTTTCAAGAACAAATGAGAGCATTAAAAGAATGGTTGTCATTAGAATTTAGTGCAATTAAAAGAAATATGAAAAAAAAAGAAGATAAAATGCAAAGATTAGAACTAGTCATGACAGAAATAGGGAAAATAGTAGAAAATGTGGAAGAACAAGAAACGGCTGTAGAAATGGAAGTAAATGACTTAACATTGGAAGAAAGTGATTAAAAAATTAAAGAGACACAAGAGTCGTTAGCTCATAAAATTAATTTGTAGGAAAATTGTAGTAGGCAAAACAACATAAAAATAGTGGGCCTGAAGGAGGATGAAGAAGGCACAGACATGAAAGAATTTATGAAAGGATGGATCCCAAAGGTCCTGGGAATGACAGAAATGCAGGAAGGAATGGAAATAGAAAGGCCTCACGGAACACAAGCTCCGAAACCACAGACACATAAAATACCAAGATCCATTTTAGTAAAATTTTTGAGATACACGACAAGAGAAAATATACTGGAACGGACAAGGAATAAAGTTAGAGAAGACGATAAACCATTGGAATACAAGGGTCAAAAAATATTTGAGCTCTTAAAGAAGAGGAAGGGGTTTAATACAGCAAAATTTATCCCATGGAAAAAAGGTTATAAATTTATGTTAAGACATCCAGCTGTGATTAAAATAGTTATCCCGGGGAGCAAAACAGACTGTTCTTGGATCCGGAGGAAGCACAAGAATTTGCAGAATGTTTGCAGGACAGAAGGAGAGATGAAGAGATGTAACAAGAATGAAGAATGACAATAAAATATATATAAAGTTGTAAAAACAATGTATATGTAAAGAACTAAAGAAGGGAAAGAAAAGGGAAGAAAGGAAGTAAAGGGAGAGCATTGTTATATGTGTAAAAAAATGTTTTCTGGGAGGGGTTGGGGGGAAAGAATAATCAGTTGATGCTTGCGAGCAGGTTCGCAATCCAAATGGAAAGGGGAGTTGTGGTTGCCCAGCAAGGGATAAGGGGCAACTCAGAGAAGTGGGGGGGGGGGGGGGGGATTTGGGGTTAAGGTAATATTGGATGTGGGAGTTGTTCGAGTATTTTATGTTTTAAATGTGTTGTCATACATTGAGTTTAAAAAGGGAAAACTGAGAGATGAAAATGGGAAAAAGGGAAAGATGGTGGTGAGGAATGAGGAGTAAACAGGATATGAGATGGCCAAGTTGAACTATATGACTATAAACATTAATGGAATATATAACCAAATTAAAAGAAAAAGGCTATTAAATTTACTGAAAAAGAAAATTTGTCCAGGAAATGCACCTAACTGAAGTGGAACATAACAAATTAAAGAGAGACTGGGTAGGGCACATAGCGGCAGCATCATATAATTCAAAAGCTAGAGGTGTAGCTATATTAATTAATAAAAATGTACCAATCAAAATAGAGGAGGAAATAATAGATCCAGCAGGGAGGTATGTAATGATAAAAGTGTCAGATATATTCAGAATTTTGGAATTTGATCAATATATATGCACCTAATGAGGAGGATCAAAGGTTTATGCAGGATATTAAAAGAACACAAGGAAATATATTGAAAGGAGGGGATTTTAACCTTAATTTGAATTCAATGTTGGATAAAACTGGACAAAAGACAAGTAAAAAGAATGAAGTGGCCAAATTTATGGTTAAATCAATGCAGGAAATGAAACTTATGGATGTATGGAGGAGGCAGCACCCAAGGGAGAAGGAATACTCATTTTATTCAAGTAGGTATAAAACATACTCAAGGATTGATATGTTTTTGTTGTCGGCCCATATTCAAGGGAGAGTTAGGAAAACTGAATATAAAGCTAGATTACTATCTGATCATTCACCCCTGTTATTAGCAATAGAACTGGAGGACATCCCACCAAGAACATATAGATGGAGGTTAAACTCCATGCTACTTAAAAGGCAGGAATTTAGAGAGTTTATTGAACGCCAAATTAAAATATATTTTGAAATAAATACAATATCAGTGAAAGACAAATTTATATGATGGGACACAATGAAAGCCTTCATTAGAGGGCAAATAATAAGTTATGTAACTAAGATGAAAAAGGACTACAATCGGGAAATAGAGCAGTTGGAAAGGGAGATGGTAAGTACAGAAAAGGAACTAGTAAAAAGAGATGATATAACAAAAAGGAGAGAATTGGTGGACTAAAAATTTAAATACGAAACATTATAAATGTATAAGGTGGAGAAGAACATAATGAAAATAAAGCAAAAGTATTATGAACTAGGAAAAAAAACACATAAAATATTAGCCTGGCAACTTAAAACAGAACAAGCTAAAAGAACTGTATTGGCATCAAGGAAAAAGGACAAACAAATTACATATAATCCAATGGAGATTAATGAAAACTTGAAGGAATTTTATAAACATTATACCAAACTGAGAACAAGGGGAAAGATGATAAAGTAGAAGAGTTTTTAGCTAAAATTGAACTGCCAAAATTGCAAGAAGAGGAAAAAAACAAACTGATAAAACCATTTGAAATAGAGGAAGTTCAGGATATATTAAAAAAGCTGCCGAACAATAAAATGCCTGGAGAGGATGGATTCCCAATAGAATTCTATAAAACATTTAAAGAGTTATTAATTCCTCCTCTCCTGGAAGTAATGAACCAAATAAAAGAAACAAAAAATTTGCCAGATTCAAGTAAGACCGCAATAATTACAGTAATACCAAAGACGGAAAGGATCCACTAACACCAGCATCATATAGACCAATATCTCTACTTAATTCAGATAATAAGATAATAACAAAATTATTAGCAAACAGATTAGCCGATTGTGTATCAAAAATAGTAAAAAAAGATCAAACTGGATTTATTAAGAAAAGATGAACAGTGGATAATGTCTGTAAACTTGCTAATCTAATTCATGCAGTTCAAGGAAATAAGAAGCCAACAGTGGCTGTTGCTTTAGACGTAGAAAAAACCTTTGACAGAGTAGAATGGATTTATTCAAAGTATTACAGAGGTTAAATCAACCAGAAAAATATATTAATTGGATTAAAGGATTATATAATGGACCATTGGCGAAGGTAACTGTAAATGGATCTGTATTGAACCAATTTAAATTAAGTAGGGGTCAACTAGACAGGGATGTCCATTATCCCCCTCACTGTTCACTTTAACCATATAACCATTGGCAGAACTGATAAGAACAGAAAATTAAATAAAAGGGATAAGAATAAAGAAGGAGTATAAAATCAGTTTATTTGCAGATGATATCATAGTTTACCTATCAGAACCAGAAAATCAATAAAAGAACTACATAAGAAATTGAAGGAATATAGAGAAATATCGGGGTACAAGATCAACGCAAATAAAAATGAAGTGATGCCAATGAGTAATGCGGATTATACAGAATTTAAAAAAAGAATCACCATTTAAATGGGAAATACAAGTAATCCGATACCTAGGTATTAGGTTAGACAATAACAAGCCACTTGTACAAATTAAATTATCAGCCACTAATAAAGAAATTGCAGGAAGACTTAGAACATTGGAAAGAATTACCACTAACATTGCATTAAAATTAATGTCTTTCCAAGGATACAATACTTATTTCAATTGTTACCAATTCCCTTAACAGAGAAATTCTTTCAGGAACTAAAGAGAATAATAAAGAAATTCTTGTAGAAAGGGAGGAAACCAAGGGTAGCATTAGATAAATTAACAGAGAGATACAATCAAGATGGTTTGCAGTTACCAAACTTTAAAAATTATTACAGAGCAGCACAATTAAGGTATTTATCAGATTTTTACCAGACAAGGGAAAAACCTGTCTGGACTAAGATAGAACTAGATAAAGTAGGGGAGAAGGTACCGGAACATATACTTTATAAGTTGGATGAAAAGCTGGTACAATATAAAAGCTCATCAGTACTGCATCATTTACTCAATATATGGAAGATCCACTTAGAAAGGAAAAAACAAATGACCAAATACCAAAATTACTATTGACGCAAAATCTGCTAATCCCTTTTACAATAGGCAACCTTTCCTTTAGAGAATGGGAGAGAAAAGGAATTAAAAGAATAGACAATTGTTTTTTGGGAAATAATTTATTAACATTTGAACAGTTGAAGTACAAATATGGAATAACTCATGGTGCAATGTTTGCATATCATCAACTGAAAGTTTATTAAAAGGATAAATTGGGAAACATCTTGAGATTACCAGAAGGAAGCAGCTTTGAATATGTGATTACAGGCACAATGATAATTAAAAGATTGATAATGAACATGTACATTAAGCTGCAAGAAAAGGAAAATGATGAAATAAGCTTTCAACCCAAACAAAAGTGGGAAAAGGATTTAAACATAAAGAAAAAATGAAAAATGGGAAAAGTTATGTTCTGGAACTATGAAGAATATAATAAACGCATGATACAGTATAATTGGTTACACAGGTTATATACCACGCCCCAAAAGTTAAAAAAATGGGATCCAACATTATCAGATAGATGTTTTCGCTGTAAGAAGGAAATGGGAACAATGGTACATGCAATTTTGGCATGTGAGAAAGTGAAAATGTTTCGGGAAGATCTAAATCAGATATTAAATAAAATCACAAAAAATAACATACCAAAAAATCCAGAGATCTTTCTTCTAAGTAATATAAAAAGTAAGGAATTAGGCCTCAAATTTGATAAGGCGCAAAAAAGATTTATTATGATAGCCTTAGCAGTAGCAAAAAAAATGTATAATGTTAACTTGGAAATCGGAAGTGAGCCTGATAGTACAGCAATGGTACATGGAAAAGAATAAATGTATTCCATTGGAAAAAATAACATATAATTTAAAAAATAAAGTCACATTATTTGAACAAATTTGGGAACCATACATGGAACATAACAGAGAGGGCTTGCCTCGGACCTCCACCCCCCTAAAATGATAAGACAAAACGACTTGATCCAGTGTTTAAAAGTAGATGACACAATTTTCTTGTTTATTTTCATTGTGTGAAGACATTGTTTCATGGGTTTATTGTATTCCATATGTTGAATATTTATTGGTTTTGGAGGGGGTGAGAAGGGGGGAGGGAAGGGAGAAAATGCCACTGTGTATATTTAATGAGAAATGTTTGTATATATTTTGGTTGATATGGTTCACAGTATGAAAAATAAAAAATTATTTAAAAAAGATGAGCACTCAGCGGCACAAGGACAGATTGTTAAACTCCGCCATCATATTCCTGAATAAATAATGAACCATAGACACTAAAAAAAACCACGTCATTCAATATACTTGCTTGTTGGTGGTGATTGGGAAGAGCGACACCATCCCTGTGATTCTCACCCCCCCTCCCCTGGCCGTCGTATGGCGGAGGCAGGTGGTCTAGTGGGTCCCAAGGGGGTGCATTTGTCTTTCCACCTCCCATTGAGACCTTAAACAATTCAGCTACTCGGGTCCAACATGCAGCGTAATCTGATTCTTCCTGATCAAAAGGAGCCCTCGAATTCACAAAAACATTTAATTTTTGGCAGATCCAATCTTCACCCAACCCCAGTCATGGCCACCAAACTGAGGATCCCATAATTGTTTTTCCCTTTTGTTTTCCCCCACTCTCAGTTTCCTAACATTCGCCCCAATGGACTATCCAGCGGTATGTCAGTTCTGGGCCCCTCATTCCGGGGTCCCTTCTTCTCCTAGGACTCATCAATTCTGGTACACTGATTACCCATTATTCCTGCCAGACCATAAACCCCTGACAAACTATCCCCGGTCGTCCGAGTAATACTTAATAGTCAATTTTCTTACCCGGGTCCCGTGCACGAGAGTTTCCCAACCGAACTACCCCTCCTGCCAGAGTTCCCTCTGTTCTCTAGTCTCCTGTCCGGATATCACTCACTCAAACCGCTGATGGCAAGCAAGGAAATCAGAGACCACTGAAATCAACGGGGTGCACCTTCTCGTCCTTCGATAGCCAGTCCACTAAACGGTGGGAGTTGCGATCCTGGACAATCCCCCAAGTTTATGAAATACAACGTGTTCACAATCACTACTCAGGAGACAAAGTCTTGGAGAACAAGTTCTGTTTTATTTACGGGTCTACAAAGCCAGGTGTCCTTTCGTCCTAAGACCCACTGGAGATTTGAAATCATCACTCTTTTGTGCAATTCTGCACTTACAGCTCCTTCCAATCGGGACCCCAATAGTTCACACCCTTCCCATTTCTCTTCCCAACCTCCCAAATTCTACAGGGTTCCTCTTTGTTCATACATTGCATGTTATGTTAATCAGGCATCCTTGTCATTAGGGGTGTCCAGGTTAATATTTATATTCTCATTAAGCAAGCACAGTAGTGACTGCAGGTTACCCTAAGTCGTTTTGCCAGTTTAAACCAGAACTCATCATCCTTAATATTCTGATACACAAGGGAGTCCACTAACTGTTAGCTAACTGTTCTCAAGTACTAATCACATTCCACTACTTCTCACAGTGGTGTGCAGTCTTGGTCACTGAATTACAGGTAAAATATCAATAAGATATAAAGAGTGCAGAGAAGATTTACTAGGATGTTGCCCGGACTTCAGGAACTGAGTTACAGGGAAAGGTTAAACAGGTTCGGTCTTTATGAGGGGAGATTTGATTGAGGTATTTCAAATGATGTGGGGGACAGACAAAATAAATGTAGGTTGGCTTTTCCCACTGAGAGAAGGTGAGATACAAACCAGGGTTAAGGGTGAAAGGGGAGAAGTTTAGGGGGAACTTCTTCACACCGAGAGAGGTAGGGGTGTGGAATGAGCTGAAGTGGTGAATCCAGACTCAATTTTAACATGTAAGAAGAATTTGGACAGGTACATGGATGGGAAGGGCGTCGAGGGACATGGATTGGGTACAGGTCAGTGGGACTAGGCAGAAAAATAGTTTGGCACAGACTGAAGGGCTGAAGAGCCTGTTTCTGTGCAAGAGTGTTCTATGGTTCTGTGTTGTATATTAATGATTTGGATTGTGGAATGAACGGCTCTGTGGCCAGTTTCACAGATGATTCTAAGGTCAGTGGAGGAGCAGGTGGCATTGAGGGAACCAGGAGGCTGCAGAAGGACTTAGATCAGGAGAATGGGCAGAGAAGCAGGAAGTGAAATGCAGTGGTGGAAACTGAACGGTCACGCAGTTTGGAAGAAGAAATAAACGGGCCGAATGTTTTCCAAATGGGGAGAAAATTGAAAATCCCCAGATGCAAAGGGGACCTGGAGTGGGGTCCTCATGCATGGCGGCCTGGAGGTTGCGGGTTGAGTCAAGGGTGAAGAAGGAGAATTGTGGGCAGTTTTGGGCTCCTCGTTGAAGAAAGGATGTGCTGACCTTGGAGAGGGTGCAGAGGAGGTTCACAAAGACGATTCCAGGAACAAAAGGGTCATCACACGAGGAACATTTGACAGCTCTTGGCCTGAACTTACTGAAATATAGAATGAGCTGGGGGTCTCATTGAAACATTTTGAACGTCGAAAGGCGTGGATGGAGTAGATGTGGAAAGGCTGTTTCCCCACGGTGGTGGAGACCAAGACAAGAGGGCACAACTTCAATGTTGAAGATAAGAACGGAGACGCAGTGGAATTTTTTCATCCCGGGGCCAATGAATCTGTGGAATTTGTTGTGGAGGCCAGGTCATTGGGTGGATTTAAGGCAGAGATTGACCGGTACTCAATGAGCCAGGGCATCATCAGTTATGGGGAGAAGGCTGGGCAGTGGGGCTGATGTGGGGGGAGGGAGGGATCAGCTCACGATTAAATTGTGGGACACCCTCGGTGAGCTGAATAGCCGATTTCTGATCGAATGTCTTATGGGCCCATGGTGACCACGGCGATGGGACCGGCTCAGAGGCTGAGCGACCTGCGCGGGCTGCAGGTCACGGGGTCAGGGTGGGTGACCCTCACGGGCCACTGGCGGCCAGCCCACGGGGGAACCAGGTATCGGAGCTGGGATTCCAGAGGGCGCTGAGGCCAAGGAGGGGCTACCTGATTGCGCTCCGGGAGCTGATGGGCCAAACTGGAGTCCGCGCGGTGGCAGAAGAGACCGTGGGAGGCGAATCCACGGGCACTCGGTGTCTCTGAAAGGATCATTTTTGGCTCCTCCTTCTCTGGTACGCTAAGGGATGCCGGGCAACACGAATGGCGATCCTTATGGCAGACTATTTCATGTAAGATTACATGTTCTGTACTGTTACATGACAAAAAAGGGAATCTTGAAACCTTCAAATCAGAAGGTGAAAGATTGGCCTGTAACATCAGCGCCAGTGACTTGAGTTCGAATCTGGGGCTATCCCTAAGGAGTTTCATCCTTAACGTACACCCTTTGGTTGGTATCTCACCTACCCTCAGTGGAAAAAGCCACTGTCTGTCTGTCCCTCTCATAATTTATTATATTTCTGCCAAATCTCAATCATAGAGGAATTGTTCAGGAAGGAGATAGATCAATTGGTCGAGGCAACAGCTTTGCACTCAATGTCAGTGAAACCAAGAAACTGATTGTGGACTTCAGGATGGGGAAACCAGAACACATTCCCATCTCGGGGTGGTCAACAGTGGAGAGGGTCGAGAACTTCTAATTCCTGGGTGTCAACGTCTCTGAGGATCTGACCTGGGGCCTCCCCTCACAAAGCGGCTAGACCTCACGAGGAGTTTGAGGAGATTCAGCACTGAAGGAGCTTGTAGGTCTCTACAGGCAGACTGTGGAGAGCATTCAGATCAGTTGCCTTGCTGTCTGGTACGGAGGCGCTCAGGCCCAGGCCAGGGAAAGGGTACAAGGCGTTGTTAACTCACCCTGCGGCATTGTGGGCACCAGTCCCCACTCCATCGAAGGTGTCGACACGAGGCGATGCCTTAAGAAAGCAGCCTCTATCCTCAAGGCACCCCCCCCCCCACCACCACCACCACCACCTAGGCCATCTACTGCCAGTGGGAAGGAGGTGTGGGAGCCTGAAGGTGGGTGCCCAGTGGCGCAAGGATGGCTACATTCATCATGTGTGTGTTCCCCCCACTCCGCCACCATCGGGATTTTTGAACCCCAGACCCGGCCTCACTTTCGAGTCTTTTGCACTAATCTATTTTTTTTAATTGTAATTTATTGCAATATTTGCACCTGTCGCAAAACAACGAACTTAGAGACACATGTCATGACAATAAATACTCATTTTTGAGAACCAATCTTCAATCCCACATATATTTATAACAGGTTTTATGCAACTTATGTAAAATTAACAATAAAATGACTGGGAAAATATACAGCTCAAATAAGTTACCATCAGAAACACATAAAGTGCAGGGTGTGCAGTTTAAAGGCATAAGGGGGCTTTGTGAGGTATCTTCTCAATGATCTATAGGGTCTTGTACCTCTCTGAAATCACGGGCGTGTGAGGGTTAACTGTACACATGGTCTGGGCATAACATTCAATGTTTCGGTGAGGAGGGAGTGGGAGGGGCAGTGGGGGAGGAGCACTAAGAAGATGGGGCTCCCTGCAGCCACTGTGCCCCGAGGATGGAAGGAAAAACAGTTTAAAGAGGTGTGAGTGAGGAAAATAATCGAAGGAGCAGCTTCATTAAAGACGGCGCTGTGCTCCTCGAGAGCCAGACGCACCAGGGCAGAGTTCCCTCACCTCCTGACCCATGTCTTGTAGATGAGGGGAAATGTGGCAGATGTAGATTACATGGACTAACTCCACCCCTGGGACTGTTCCCTCACACTCCTGACCTGTGCCATTTAGATGAGGGTGGGTGAATGTGGTAGATGCAGAGTGCATGGATTAAATCCAACCAAGGGAGAGGGAAGCATTCCCTAAACCTCCTAACTCATGCCTTGTAGATTGGTGGTGGGGTGGGGGGAAATGTGCCGAATGCTGAGTGCATGGACCAACTCCTCCCAGAGTGAGTGGAGGAGTGTGCCATCACCAACCTGACCCGTACCTCGGAATTCAGGAGGGGCCACTCTTGCAGCTGCAGTGGGTCCAGGGTGGCGGGGCAGATGGGCACTGAGTTCCTCTCCCCCAATGCGAGCAAAGGTCAATGGCAGAGGAAGAAGTCATCATTGAGGTGGCATGGTAGGCCTGTCCTCCTCACTCTCTCATGGCCCTTCAGAACTCGCCCCGCCTCCATGCGGGGAAGATCAGAACCTCCGGGAGTGTCCCGAGGATTGGTGCATCCCATGCTCTCCTGAAGCCGTTGAAGCATCCAGCCCAAGAATCTTTGGAATGAATAAATAAGGTGAGTGGCATCCGGCATCAATTCCATCAGACTTTTCCGGTCTTCATCCAGTCTTGGGCGCAGCAACAAGCACGGAGGTGGGAGCGGCCGGCATTACGAGTACAACTCCGCAGTTCTGCGTCTCCCTCCGTGCCTTCTTTAGGGCCAACTTCCCAACTGCAGGAGACAGACAGAGGTGGGGGGGGAGGGTTCGAACCCCACATCAGCTCACACCCCGTCTGACCTCCCTGCACCCGAGCACACCCATTCAGCCCCTCCGGCCTTTCCCGTTCACCAAAATCCTGCTTTTCTGCCATTTCTGCCACAACCCTTGCTATTAAAGACTCTCTCCAATGAACTGTGGTGGAGCAACATGTCCCACCGGGGAGGGGATTCCTGAATTTCAGCGTGCCACCTGCCCGCATTTCACCTCATGTCCCTCTAAACCTATCCAGGGATCCTTCCAAATGTCCACCCACACTAGTCCCACCTGCCCATGTCCCTCTAAACCTGTTCTATCCATGGATCCGTCCAACAGTTCCACCCACACTGGTCCCACCTGCCCATGTCCCTCTAAACCTGTTCTATCCATGGATCCGTCCAACAGTTCCACCCACACTGGTCCCACCTGCCCATGTCCCTCTAAATCTGTTCTATCCATGGATTCGTCCAACAGTCCCACCCACACTGGTCCCACCTGCCCATATCCCTTGAAACACATTTTCCCCGTGGATCTGTCCATAGAAAGTGAGGGGAGGAAAGTTTTAGGGGAGATAGTTTGTTACACAGAGAGCGGTGGGGGCCTGGAATGCCTGGCCAGGGGTGGCAGTGGAGCCTGGTACAACGGGGGACATTTAAAAGACTCTTTGACAGGCTCACGGACGCAAGAAAAATAGAGGGTTGAGGGAGGGAAGGGTGAGATTGTTGAGTAGGTTTATTGTTGAGTGGGCCAAAGGTCTGTACTGTGCTGGAATGTTCTACGTTCTAGGTTCACACCTACGTCCACTGATTTATTTTAAATTCCAATTTTTAAATTTAGGCATTAACAGGCCCTTCTGGGCTGTGCTGCCCAATTAATTTACCACCCCCTTACTGTTGTCTCACCCAACCTCAGTGGGGAAAGAACCTGCTTGCATTTACTCTGTCTGCAGCCCTCATAATTTGGTCAAATCTCCCCTTGTTCTTCTACGCTCCAGGGAATAAAATCCTGAACCTGTTGAACCTTTCCCTGTGACTCAGTTCCTGAAGTCCGGGCAACATCCCGGTAAATCTTCTCTGCTGTATTTCTGTCTTATCGATATATTTCCTGTGGTTTGGTGACCAAAGCGGCAAGTCAGGCCTTTACTGCCCCCCTGTGGTGCATCGTTACTGCCCCAGCAAATCCGAGACCCTGGGCGCCAGGTCTCGAACCATAGGACACTACAGGGCAAAAATCAGCCCTTTGACCCCTAGTGCTCTGCTACTGTCCTTGCACCTGGTCCGGACGCCTCAAATCCATGTACCTGGCCTCATTCACCACTTTGGCAGCTCATTCCACACTCCCACTGCTCTTGGCGTGAAGAAGTTTCCCCACCCTCCCCCCTCTACATTTCACCCTTAACCCATGTCTCCTGGCTTGTATCTCATCCAACCTCCCCACTTCAGCTGGCAGGTTGATCCACACCCCCACAACTTTCAATATGAAAATATTCCTCCCAATGTTCCCCTGAACTTCTCCCCTTTCACCCTTAACCCATGTCCTCTAGATTGTATCTCACCTCCCCTCAGTGGAAAAAGCCAATTTACTCTGTCCATCCCCTTCATAATTTTAAACGCCTCAATCAAATCTCCCCTCATTCTTCTACGCTTCAGGGAATAAAGTCCGAACCTGTTTAACCTTTTCCTGTAACTCAGTTCCTGAAGTCCGGGCAATATCCCAGAAAATCTTCTCTGCCCTCTTTCTATCTTATTGAGATCTTTCCTGTAGTTCGGTGACCAAACCTGCACACAATTCTCCACATTTGGCCTCACCAATGTCTTATACCATAACATCCCAACTCTTATATTCAAATGACATAAAGTGTGTCTTATGAGACAAGGTTTGCAGACCGGGGGACTTCTCTCTCTGGAGCGTAGAAGGATGAGGGGTGACTTAATAAAGGTCGACAACAATCTGAGAGGCGTAGATAAGATGGACAGTAAGCGCCTGCTTCTGTGTGGGAGTGTGTGTGTTTCTGTGGATGTGTGTGTGTGCGCGGGAGTGTGTGTTTATGTGTGTGGGAGTGTGTGTGCGTACGTGAGTGTGTGTGAGTGTGTGTTTGTGTGGGCGTGTGTGCGTGTGTGTGTGTATGTGTGTGTATGTGTGTGTGTGCCAGCGTGCACACGCGTGCATATTACACCACTTTCAGGGAATTATTTATCTGTGTCCCCAGATCCCTCTGTTCTGTTGCTCTGGGCAGTACTGGGGACCTTTCACGACGGGAATGAGCCAACCGCACGTTCTGTTCCCAGGAAGGTTTGGGAAGGAAGTGCTCACCTCTCAGGTTGCAGGCCAGAATTCCCGACAGGAGCAGGAGGCAGAAGAGGGCGGGAGCCACGAGCAGGAAACGCAGTCGTAGTCTGGCATTCTCCATCGTTTGGCACTGCGGGAGGCCAGGGAGACCTGGGGTGGGGGGGCGGGGGGAGGTGGGGAGAGGAGGGTCGGGAGTTAGTGTAGGCATGCGATCCGGAACACCACTGCACTCCTACCGTGAGCCACGCGCGCATACACACACAGACACACACACTCACCAACACACAAACACACACCCTCTCTCTCACACACCAACCCACACTAACACAATCCCATACACAGACGCGCGCACACACACGCACACCAACAGACGCACATACGGACACACATGCAGTAGCAGTGAAAGAAATGGCCAGACATGTGGGGGGAGTCGACTTGTTTGAATGAGGGTGACGGCCAGATAGGGGTGGGGGAGGGAACACCCAGAGGGAGGGGGAGATGGCCAGACGGATAGGGAGAGGGGCGCAAGGAGGGAGCAGATGACCAGACGGACGGGGCAAGGGCCATTCGGAGGAAAGGAAAAGCCCTTCGTACCACTTCTCACCTGTTAAGTTGAGACTGCGCGTCACCCTGTTCAACAGGTTCCAAGCTGAGCACGTGTACGTTCCACAGTCCTCCCAACTCCGCACGGAGAGGGGCAGAAGCAGCCTCGAATGTCCGGACTCTAACCTGGAAGATCCTGTGATATTCCGGCCCACCTTGGACCACCAGATCCGCAGTTGGCTCCCTCCTGTCACTGTACAGCTGAGCGTCAGGTTCGGCCCCAATGAAGTCTGGTTAGGGATAACAGCCACACGTATCCCCACAACGGGTCCTGGGAAAAAGCACAAACGTTATATACTCTTCGGCCGAACAATCCTCAATCCAGAATTGAGGAAATCTCTCAGATTATCAAAGGAACTCGTGAGGAAAGATTTGTAACCCTGAATCCAGAGGACACACTCACGGAGTCCAGGGAAAAGTTAAACACAGAGTGAAGCTCCCTCCACACCGTCCCATCACGCACTCTCCGGGTCAGACATAGAGTGAAGCCCCCTCCACACCGTCCCATCACACACTCTCCGGGTCAGACATAGAGTGAAGCTCCCTCCACACCGTCCCATCACTCACTCCCGGGGTCAGACCCAGAGTGAAGCTCCCTCCGCAACGTCCCATCACACACAGGGTCCAACAGACATTATCGCCGCGACTGGCCCTTCGGAGAGACCCACCGTAGACTTCCACCTTGGCACCATCCTTGTGCTCGATCCCGTCCACGGTGGTGAGGGTGATCTGGTAGAGCCCCCGGTCGCCACGGCTGAAGTTGAAGAGGCAGAGGGAGCCCGTGGCGCTGTCAAAACGGATCCGGTGACGGTAGGGGCTGGAGGGCAAGGTGGTGTCCTTCCCCGTGATGTACTGCAGGATCCGGGTGGGATAGTCCCTGTCCACCCTCCAGGTGATGCTGTGGAGCCGCTCCCCCGCCTCCAGTCGGTACCTCGACCTCAGATCCAAGGTCTTCCCAAGCATCCCGTGCACTTCCCGATCTTCCAGCCGCACTTCCAGGCACCTGGCTGGAAACGGAACTGCAAAATCCAATTTTTGTGATTTCCTGCCAGAGTTTAAAGGCAACTTCAAGTATAATAATGCAACATGTTGAATTTTCTTTTAGTGCATTCGCAATTGGGACTTCTTCCTAGCTGAGAAACTAATCAGGTAGACAGTGTCCTTTACGTGGCAAACGTAACGATACATAACCAACATTTTGGGCTTGAGCCCTTCACCGTAATACCTGATGATTATCCCTTGACAAAGGGCTCCATCTCTTATCTATTACAGAATCAGGGGAGGGTGCAGGGGACCGGAGGGAGTTACAGAGACAGGGAGGGGTGGAGGGGACCGGAGGGGGTTGAAGAGACAGGGATGGGTGTCAGGGACCAGAGGGGGTTGAAGAGACAGGGAGGGGTGGAGGGGACCGGAGGGGGTAACAGAAACGGGGAGGGGTGTAGGGGACCGGAGGGGGGGGGGTTACAAAGACAGGGAGGGGTGAATGGGGACCAGAGGGGGTTACAGAGACAGGGAGGGGTGAAGGGGAATGGAGGGGGTAACAGAGACAGGGACGAGTGTAGGAGAATCAATGGGGTTACAGAGACAGGGAGGTGTGTAGTGGTCTGATGGGGGTGAGATAGGGAGGGATGTATGGTCTCACTATCTCTCGCCCCCACTATACTCCTCCCCTCCCCTCCCCTTACCTGCACAAAGCAGAGCGAAGCAAAGGATGATCGTGGCTCCGTTCCTCACATCCATGTGTCGATGCACAGGGTCCGTTTGCTGAGTGCACGCTCCCTCACTATCCCCATCGGGCCAGCCCTGCACGGCACGGCCGCTTCATATATCTCTGCCAGTGGCAAGCGCAAGCTGTGGTCAGTGGGGGAAGAGTTTGTCGGGGTAAATCCTATCATCCCCATCCCCCCACCCTGGGTCTGCAATCAGGACCTCAAAAATCAGCGGCTAGGGAGTGAGGGAAGGAAGGGAGAGGGAGGGAAGGGGGGAGGAAGGGAGAGGGAGGGAGGTGGAAGATGGGGAGGGAGGGAGGGAGGGGGAGGATGTGTAGGGAAGGGGTGATGTTAAGGGGTGATAGAGGGAGGTAGGGAGGGAAGAAAAGAGGGGAGAAGGGGAAGTAGGAGAGGAGGTAGAATTAGACAGTAAGGTAACTGGAAGAGGTAGAGAAGGGGAAAAGGGGGAGGGTGGGGAAAGGGAGGAGGGAGGGTGAGGAACAGAGGGGGTTGGGTAGAGTGGAAGGAAGGGGTGTGGGGGAGGTTGAAGAAGGGAGAGGGGTAGGTGGGAGGAGGGTTGAGATAGAGTGGGGCAATTGGGAGAGGGGAGGTGGGGAGTGGGGAGGTCGAGGGGGCTGGGAGAGGGAGGTGGAGGGAGGGGTCAAGCGGAGGATGAGGGAAAGGGGTAGGGCTGAGGAATGATAATGATGAGATGGAGTAGGATCATTGAGAGGGGGTAGGGAGAAGGGTGAAGGGGTGAGCAGAGGTAGATGCAGGTGTGAAGGATGGAGGGGTGTTGGGAAGAGTGGATTGGAGGGGGAGGATGAGGGAGAGGGGTAGGGATGCGTGGGATGGTAGGAGAGTGTGGAGAAGGGTTGAAGAAAGAGAGGGGAATGGGAGGGGTGTGAGGAGGAGGGGAGGTTGAGGGGTGGAGGATAAAGCATCGTGGGATCATTGAGAGGGGGTGGGGTGGAGGGGATAGAGGGTAGGGAGAGATGTGAAGGTGGAGGAGGATGGGAGGAGGTATGAGGGGGAAGTTGGAGGGAGGGGTGGATGAGGGAGAGTGGTGGCAGTGAGGAGGGTGTTTGGGGGATGAGGTATAGTGGGGTAAATGAGAGGGAAGGGTGGGGAGAGTGGTTCAGTAGGGAGGGAGGTGGGAGAGGGGCAAGGAAGTGAAGCAGAATGGGGGGAGGTGCTGGGGAGGGGGAGAGCTGGTCCAGTTGAGACTGACAATGGACACAAGCCTGTCCATGCTGGGAGGGGGTGACTAAACCCAGGCACATCATGCCAGCAAGGCCTGAGTCCCAAAGCAATGTGAGTGAGTCTCTCTCTCTTTCTCTATCACTCTCTCACTCACTCTCTCTTCCTCATTATCTTTCCCTTTTTCTTTCTCTCTTTCTCATTCTTTCTCCACCTCTCTATTCTTTTCTGTTTCTCTATCCCTCTTTTTCTGTATTTCCCTCTTTTTCTCTCTCCTTTTCCTTCTCCATCTTACTTTCTTTTATTCTCTCTCTTTCTTATTGTCTTTCACTTTCTTTCTTTCTCTTTCTCCCTCTTTCTCTTTCGATTTCTCTTTCTCCCTATTTCTTTCTTTTCTCTACTTCTTTCTCTTTCACTTCTTTTGCCATCTGTCACTTTCTATCCCTCTTTTTCTTTCTTTCTCCCTTTCCCTCTCAAACTTTCTTTCTCTCCCCACCCCACACCCCACCAACTCCCTTTAAAATCTCGCCATGCAACCTGTCCCTGGCCTGGAGTGGGGGATAACCCTGGCTCGGTGCCCCGATCGGAACCCTTGGATGGGGGTCTTGTCACATCCCAGCCCAGGGTTTGTGAAGGGCCTGGGCCTGCCTCTGATTCTGGTATGACACCACCTCTCTAATCCTCCAACCACTCCGGGTCTCTATCACCATCTCTCCCTCCCTCCCCATCTCTCTCTCTCCCTCTTCATCTCTCTCTGTCCCTCCCCATCTCTCTCTCTCTCTCTCCCTCACCATCTCTCTCTCCCATCTCCCGCACTGAGCTGCATGCCTTCGTCCACCACCTTGCACCTCCCTGCAACCCGCTTTCCCCCCCCCCCTCCACCCCCGCGTCCCCCTCATTCTGACCCTCCCCGGCTCACCTCCCGGCCAGAACGGTGCGGCGGTTCCCTGGACCAAGACCCAACCGCGAGCGCAGCCGTCCCTGTCCCGCAACGTCAGCGCTGGAGCTGAGTGCCTGCGTTCGCAGCGACACCATTCAAAATGAAAAGTGAAAGTCTGAATACCGGGAATTCGGTGACGCGATCTGGGAAATTCACTGGTTTTATTTCCGCAATGACTTGGGCAAAGGGAGATCTGTCAGGATCAACTCCTGTCTCTGCAAACCCCTTTAACAGCAGAGAACGACCGCCTGTTTGTGCATTTTTCTCCCTTGACTGTGTGAAGGACCGGCTGAGTTTCTCCAGCGTTGCTGACCTTGTTGTGATATTACCCATGGTCATGCTGACCCCACCAGATGATGCCTTCAGAGGGAGGGTTGACACCTGGATGAGAGAGAGATGGTGATAGAGATGGGGAAGGAGAGGGAGAGATGGGGAGGGAGAGAGAGATGGGGAGGGGGAGAGAGAGATGGGGAGGGAGAGAGAGAGATAGGGAGGGGGAGAGAGAGATAGGGAGGGAGAGAGAGAGATAGGGAGGGAGAGAGAGAGATGGGGAGGGAGAGAGAGAGATGATGATAAAGTATCACCCAAGTAAGACTTGGGTGCAGAAATTTATCATCTTTTAAAGATATTTTAAAATCCCTGTTAATTATAACAACCAAAAACATTTATCAATCTACCCACAAGGCTGACTCTCTGCTCATTTGCTTTTCGAACGCTGTCCAGTCGCAGCCACTGCTCTCTGGGAAACCATTGTCAAATGCCCCACCCCTGCCCCCTGCACCCTGCCCCCTCCCTCCCCAGTCTTAAGCCGATCTGTGCCAGCAACCTGCCATGATGGTAGCTGGGCGGCGTTGGCCCACGGCCAGCTGAGGCAAGCCTGGCACTTCGGGCGCTTAGTCTACACGCGGGACGATATCAGTATGCAGGCCAGTCCTGGTGAACATGATTTATGTGTTTAAAAAGAAATCCCATAATGATTACCCTGATGCTTCAAATCACGTGGTTTCGTCAGCAAACACTGTTGTTTTTCTTGCTGATGGTGTATTTATAGTCATTGCTTATTCACATGAAACTACATATTTGACAGCATATAAGGCCCACCACAGGCATATGACCCCCCCACTTCACATTTCACCAGGGAATAGTAAGAATTTTTTTTAGTGTTTAAACGAGTAAATGTCTCTCAATTCCTCGTCTCACCTGCACAAGCCACAAGCAGATCAGAATCGTGGTTTTCCCTTTGAATGCACTTGGAGCCTGTCTCAGCAGCAAACTCTCTCTGCACTCTGGCAGTGACCGCGCTCCTTTTACTGCTCTGCCAAAGCAGCGCTGTCCACACCAGCCGGCGTGTCTGCCACCCGGCCCTTGTTGAAGGGCTCTGGCCTGAAACGTCGGTTTGTGAATTTTTCCCTTTGCTGTGTAAAGGACCAGTTGAGTTTCTCCAGCGTTGCATTTAATTTTTTACCCCGCAGGTCGTAGACATGGTGGGCAAACTCTCCCCACCGTCTGCCCGGCGCGCGCTCCATCCTCACTGAGGGAGGAGGTCTCGGGGCCACAGGGCTCGTACCCACCAGGTTCAGGAACAGCCGCTCCCCCCTCCACCATCAGACCCCTCAATGACAAACTCGATCAGGGGCTCGTTTAAGGACTCTGACGTGGTTTATTGATTTTTAAAAATGCTCTCTATATTGCGCAGTCAGTTTGTTTACATTTGTTATCTGTTTAAAGTTCTTTATTTGGTTAGATCTATTTGTTGAAAACATTTTATTTGCATTACCGGTAAGTGGTTATTCTGCCTCGTCCACAGGAAAAGGTTGTGTGGATGTCATGTATGTACTCTGACAATAAATCTGAAATATTACACAAAATTTCCTTCTGCCTGCCTTAAGACCAGGAGCAGAAGTAGGCCATTCAGCCCATCGAGTCTGCCCCACCATTCAGTCATGAGCTGTTACATCTGGCTGATCAGGAGCCTGTCATTTGCTCACCATCTCTCTCCCTCTCCCCTTCTCTCCCTCTCCTCCCCTCTCTCTCTCTCTCTCTCTCTCTCTCTCTCTGTTCCCAGCTCTTGCTCCCTCACCAGAAAGAAGCGAGGATGGAGAGAGAGAGGGAGATTGAATAGAAATTGATCATTTCTTGAATAAAAACACGAGAACGTCAGAAACAGGAGCAAGAGTTGGCCACTCGGCCTGTCGAGCTGGCTCCACCGTACAATGAGATCTGGTGATGGGCTCATCTCCTCCCACCTGCCTTTTCCCTATATCCCTGCTATGTAAAAATCCACCCAACCTGGTCTTAAATCTATTTACTGAGGTTGCCTCCACTGCTTCAACGGGCAGCAAATTCCACTGATTCCCCACCTCTGGGGAAAGCAGTTCTTTCTCCTCTCGGCCTGAATCTACTCCCCTGAAACTTGAGGTCATTTCCCCTAGTTCTGGTCTCCCCCACCAATGGGAACCTCTAGCTTATCTTAGCCTTTCCCAACTTCTACTTCGGGAAAGAACCACTTCAAGCTCGGAAGAACTCTACCTGGAGCGGCCAAACCACATCTGCACTCCCACAGAGGCATTTCTTTCTCGTGCACAGAGCACAGCCTCCGAGAAGTAACAAAGTCAGACAGGAAAGTAGAACACCTCTCAGCCTCGCAGCTCATCGCCCCACCTTGGAATCAAGCATGCCCCAAATATAAAGAGCAGGGGTGTCTCGTTAGCTTGTGTGCCCCAAAAACTTATTATAACATATCAGCAACACTTTAATAATCTTAAAAAAAGAGAAGCAGTCCATTAAAAAAAAGCTGTCCCATCAAAGAGTTTATTTGCCGGGAGGTTTGTCTCTACCCAGCCTGCACCACTGGTGAAAGTGTTTTGGGGCAGATCTGGTGTGGTGGGCCTAAGAGGGGTCTGTGGGAATGTCTGTCCTCTTCGGGGGGGACCCAGGCCCCTCTGCCAATGTCTCTCTCTCTCTCCCTCTGGGATCCATCTCACTATTGGAAACTCCATAAATCTGAGTACGTATCATGACGCAGGCTCCCCATGGTCATGGTGCCTGCCGGAAAACACATCCGTCGGTCAGCTTAGCCACGTAGGAGGCGGGCCCACTCTGCTTGAGTGTAACCCTGGGGTAGCCATTGTTTTTCATTTGGACGCCACCCTCTTCTTGCTCATGTTGATCGTGTCCCTCGTACCTCCTCTCCCCTCTTGCCTTCACGTCCGGGCCCAACAAGCCTGATCTTGGCTCGGGCCCAACACCCCATCAGCACCTCCGCTGGACCGCATAGAGTCGAAACCTGTGGGACTCGACAATATTGAACCAAGGAACGAGATAGGTCTGGTCTAGGAGGGTCCCCTCAGGCCTTCCTTCACCGTCTGAACAGCCCGCTTGAGGCTGGGTGGGAAGGGGCCATCGAATTCTGCTGCATGGTAAACATTGGGACACTATCAGTGACCAGAGTGCCAGGAAATCACTGGATTGCAAGCTTGAGCTCGTTGATGGTTGAGTGGGCTGAGGTGATGCCCGTGATGTGAGCTCCTGTCCACTCGGGACACGCATGCACCATTACTGGGCCCATGAAAGTTGTTCTACAGCTCCTGATCTATCCTTGGCCACCGGGTGTAGGATCTCGCAAAGCTTTTCATTTGAGGTTCATGACCCTCCTCCACAATCCTCGAATGGCCATGAGGGAGGTACGATGACCCTTGCCCTTCCCCCGCCCCGCTGTGGTGATACAACCACCAGCCGACTGCAGGGGGTGATCTCTGTACCTGCAGGAAGACCACCTGAGGGCTGACTCCACCTGGCCAGCCGTCAATTGGCTGATCCAAGTATAGACCTAAGCCGGCCCCTCCTGAGCCAGTCACACGGGAGCCACCGAAGCATGAACCTTTCAGATATCTAACTAAATGCAGCCTATTGTACAGTCTTTTCATTTTTTGCTTGCTTGCTTGCTGCTACTTCAGCGCGTCACAATTTATTCACAATTTAGAAACCCTTTGACTGCAAATATCCCCTTCTCAGCAGCCGCTCGCGTTACGTGAGGCACAACCAATGGGCGTCTCGGAAAGCTTCCTCCAAAACCCTTGAGAAGTCAGGGAGGAGGCTGCCACACTGAATCCCCGTGCCCAATTCACCCCTGCCCCTACCTCGGATGGACTTGCGCTCTTAAAGATGTAGAACGGACAGCTTTGGGCCTGACCACCTTCGTCAAGGTATGAGCATAAAGCAGGCAGGCCCCTGAAAAAGGCAGAGGGGTCAGTGGGGAGAGAGAAGGGAAGAAGGGGCAGGGGGAGGATCATTCTGACGCATGAACGTCTGCAGAAACTGAGCTGGACGTAAAACGCTGTGGGGGGGGGGAACTCGGCCGGTCTCGTGGCATCCGCTGGGAGGCAAAGATGCATGACCAATGCTGCAGGCCTGAGCCTTCAAGGGATCTAGCGGGACGCACATGGACCATCAGACAAAAGGTGTTAATTGGACAGGAGAGAGGGAGGGGGGTTGTCTTTTTGGCTCTGGGATAGTGCGAAAAGGGAGAGAGAGAAAGAGAGAGACAGACTAGAGAGATAGAGAGACGGAAAGAGGAAAGGGGATGTTGGGATAGATGGGGAGGGGGCGAACAGAAACCAGTGAAGTCACCGTTAATGCCACAGTGGAAAATGAGGTGTTGGCAGCGTGTGGGCATAGCAGTTGGTGTGGGTATGGGGTGGGAGCCGAAATTAGTTGTTCCTGTTGGGAAATATAACAGACATGAGGCTTATAATGAAACTTTGCAAATTTCAAATCCAATTTGCATTCATCGCATTGCTGGTGGCCAGGAAGTGCATTGCGGCGACCTGAAGGATTAACCCTAGTCTTAGTATCGACCGATGGAACAGGGAAATGCAAAGTTGTGTCCCCCTGGAGAAAATAACTTGCCATCTGAGAAACAAATGTAGCACTTTTTGTAAGATCTGGCAGCTGTCGATGCACTACATAGGGGCATGGAGGTCATTGCCTTCCCTGTACCCTGCTGCCTCTCCCACTCCGCCCACCCCCCACCCATGCTGGTCCCGGTCAACAAAAATCAAGAATGGGCACCGGCCCAGAAACCGTCCATTGAGCTGCGACAGCCTCTGCCCTTTCACTTTTCTTTCTCTTATTTATTTTTATTTATTTTTCTCACGTTAACGTTTGCTATTGTCATTGTAGTATGAGTGAGCCGACGTGGAGGTGGGTGGGGGGGGGGGGTTGGTAGAGACACGGGCTTGTATATAAAGTCATAAAGAAAAAGAGCGCATGTGTATGTATACGTGATTGTGAACTGCCATAATTGGCAGGACAAGGCACATGACTACAAGCGTGTGTGAAATTATAAATAAGATATTCAAAAAAAAAATGCCAACTCCAGACTCGAAAGGCAATCAAAAGCTTCAAAGCCCAGCCCAGCTACCTGCAATCAAACCACAAACAAGGGCCCCAATATTACGGTGCCCTGCAATGAGGCATTAAAGGGGATAGATGGGGAGGGGGCGAACAGAAACCAGTGAAGTCACCGTTAATGCGGCTGCAACGTCTTCATGGTTAAGCTAAAATGTCTACAAATAACCTTGAATGAACTCTGGAATGTGCATTTTAATCATGTGTGGATTGTTTGATCGCAAATTTAAAACACGGGGGCAAATAAAAGGGAAAAAAGTGTCTTTGTCCCAAACAATATGGAGGGCCCTGACAGGGGCGTCAGGAGCTCGGGCGGCCAGGACCAGAAATAGCGGGGAGGGGGTGGGGTCGATGTTTATGCAGTATGGACTACTACACACATATATACTGGGTAAAGCAGAAAAGGCTGCAGGCTCTGGCAGGGAGGCAGAGGGACATTTGGAGCTGTCCCTTTCAATCACTGGGTTCGCCTGAAATTCAAAGTCTTGCTCAGCATTTCCAAATAAATGTTCCCCTGCCTGTACTTCCCCATTGTCAAGCCTGCTCACAAGCAGTTTGCCAATAAAAGGAAGTAATTTTGTTATCTTCAGATTCCAGGAAAGTTAAAAGCATTCTTTGTCAGCAGATTCCATAACCCTTGCCTGCTCTGAGAATTGGCGGCAGCAGGATCGCCAATCTCCTGCTTTGTTGGGGCAATGGGCATTCAGAGAGGCCACACTCCCACCTTGGCCAAACACTGGCTGCCACTGGAGTCGCCCGGCGGGGCAGGGAAGGGGAGGGGGGGGTTGTTCGGAGATCCATGAAATCGTGCTGCACTAAGGCCACTGTCCTGGCCTGGGAAAGCCCCTTCTCTCAATCTACAAGGTTGGGGGTGGGGTGGGTCGTCCACTGCATTCAGCCCTCCCATTGCGGCCTCCTATGCGCCGGAGAAAGCGCGGGCGCAGGCTGGGAGGCCGCTTCGTCGAGCACCTCGGCTCCGCCCGCCGCATCAACAGGGTTGCCTAGAGGCTGCCCATTTCAATTCCCCATCCTATTCCCTCGCTGGTGTGTCTGTCCGTGGTCTTGTGCACGGCCAGGTGGAGACCACCCGCAAACTGGAGGAACAGCACCTCATCTTCCATCTGGGCTCCCTCCAACCGGACAGGATTAACGGCGACTTCTCCAGTTTCTGTTAAACATCCCCTTTCCCTCTGTGGCCTTTCCCCCAGCTGGCTCTCTCTCTCTCTCTCTTTCTCTCTCTCTCTAGCTCTATCTCCCTCTTTCTATCTCCATCTCTCTCCCTCTGTCTCTTTCACTCTCTCCCTCTTTGAATCTCTCTTTCTCTCACTCTGCCTCTATATCTATCTCTCTCCCTCTCTATATCTCTCTTTCTCTCTCTCTCTACCTCTATATCTATCTCTCTCTTTATTTTTCTTTCTATCTCTCTCTGTCTATATCTCTCTGTCTCTGTGTCTCTCTCTCTCTCTCTCTCTCTTTGTCTCTCTCCCCTTTTCCCTCTGTCTCCTTTCACAGAGCTAAAATCAATTCTCATCTCTCCCTTATCAGATCCAATTCACCTCTTATGTCTATTAGTCTGGACTCCCACCCGTCCCCCCCCCACACAAACTCCCCACCATTCTTTCCCCCCTCTCTCTCTCCCCAGTCTCCCCACCTGCTTTTTGCTCAGGCCCGAAACGTTGGTGATAGATTCAACTTTATTGTCTCTCTGCCCATAAAATACAGAGCCAATGAAATCCGAGGAGCAGCGAACCAGAAGTCACAACATGGTGCTGTATACAAATAACTCTGTGCGGATTAAAACAAGTGCATTCAGCAGGGAAACAATGATAAAAGGACTGTTATGGGTTGTATTATATTTTATATTATATATAAATATGTCTTTAAAAGAGATAGATAGTGGGGGGTTTAGTGTGTAGGTCACTTCACAAACAGACATTAGCATTTCACAAAAGACAACAACAGCTTTGCATTAGTAGAGACCATGTCCTCAGTGATTTCACAGAAACTTTGAAGAAGGCCTATGGAGACTTCACAAGTAGGGGTTAATTGGACTGCCACTGTGGAGTAAATGGACTATTGTCTTTAAAGCAACAGATGGCTAGACTCAGAAACTGATTCTGACACCAGCAATCCCTGCTTGCAGTTTGCCATTCTAAGAGAGGTCATGGGGTTTTGCAAACAGAGAGAGAGAGAGAGAGAGAGAGAGAGAGAGAGAGAGAGAGAGAGAGAAGCATGTGATTCTTTGGGGAGAGAGAGAGAGAGAGAAAGCATGTGATTCTTTGGGGAGAGAGAGAGAGAGAAAGCATGTGATTCTTTGGGGAGAGAGAGAGAGAGAAAGCATGTGATTCTTTGGGGAGAGAGAGAGAGAGAGAGAGAGAGAGAGAGAGAGAAGTCAGTTCTGCAGTAGCTTTTGGAAGCTGCAACATGGCGAGCTGGCAAGGCTGCTGAACCCCCCTTTCTCCCATCGTTTTGAAGACGGGATGTGAATTCTGAGTTCAGCCTGTTGAAAACCCTTTGCAGTCCTTACAAGAGGAAATGGTTGGCCACTGTGTTTCTCCTGAAATAAGAGAAACAAGAAGAACTCGGTGGTGACCTGGAAGAAGAGGTTATCATATGGGAAACCCATGATGTGGCGAGTTTCTTCGGCAAGAAGTGGTTGATTGGAGGGAATCAGTTTGTGTGGATGTCCAACGAGCAACAAATCTCTCTCTGAAACCGACAAGAACCTTCTTGAATGGTAACCAATTACCTTTCAAGCACCAGAGTCTGGTGAACTTCATAAATGTTAAATTCAGAATTGCCTGTTTCCGTACTGTAATTGTTATATGGTTATAATTAATGTCATATGATTTAAAATTATAAATAAAATCTTAAAAAGAAAGAAAGTGTCTGTGAAGAACCTGGCCTGACTCCAAGCCTGCGGCCAGGTATGCCACCCAGACTGGCTGCCTTCCTCGACTCAGGGTGGCCCGATCATCAGAGATGGAAAGTGAGAGAGGTATCTCGCACTCCGATAGACTCAGCAAGACCAGCCGAGTTCCTCCAGCCTTTCTTTGTGTGTTTTGTAAAATATTTATTTTCATGATTTTCCAGGCCGTCATCTTCCGCCCGTTGCCCTCCAACTGAATGGCATTAACATCTCCAACTTTCGTTAATGCCCCCCCCTTCCCCTTTGTCCCTGATCCCCCAGCTGTTCATTCACAGAGCCCCCTCCTCCGATCAATTCCCACCTTTCCTCTGCTGCCACCCGATTCATGGACTCTTGCCTGTTGGCCTGCGCTCTTCCCCCTAGCCCCTTCCTCCTTTTTAATTCAGACGCCCGCCTGCTTTTTGCTCACACCTTGACGAAGGGCTCAGGCCCAAAACGTCGGGTTGGCCGCCGAGTTCCTCCTGCACCATTACAGCGTCAGCAGACTTTCCATTCCATATTAATAACTCGGTATTGGGGAGAGGGAGAAGAGTAAGTACCAAGTTCCTTGGCGATCACTTAACCAGTCATTGCACAGCATCCCCTCACTTGTCGGGAAGGTGAAACAGTGTTTGCACTTCCGGAGAAGAATGAGGCCGCTGGCCACCGTCACGTCAACCTTCTACAGGAGGTCTATCTAGAGCGTTCTGGCCACTGCGTCATGGCGCGGGTCCGGTCACTGCGGAGAAATGGATCGGAGGTCAGTCCACAGGACCATGAGAGCAGCAGAGAGGGTCCCTGGGGTCTCCCTCTCACCCCCCCCCCCATCAACATGATCTACTGGGAACATTGACGCAAAAAATTGCTGAGGGCCCCTCCCTCCCCACCACCATCCTGCAGGTTTAAGTTTATTACCCCCTGACTGTACATATACAATCAGATGGAACTCCTTGCAGATCCCTGCACTGGCTGTGAGGAGTTTGCACGCTCTGCGTGGGTTTTCCCCGGGGGCTCTGGTTTCCTCCCATCATTTGAAATGTACTGGGGCAGGGGTTGTAGGTTAATGGAGTGTACATTGGGCAGCATGGGGCTCGTTGGCCGAAAGGACCTGTTACTGTGCTGTACGTCCAGTCCACAATGCACACGCAGTATAGGTTTAATGCTCCATTTAAAAATGTCATCTGTCTGATAAACCTCAGCGCCTGCCTGCTGTGGGGCAAGCAGAAAACTACCATGAACACTCCCCTAACAACAGAAGAAAGAGAGAGCCCCTTCAGAGTTACACTGAGGGCCCACGGATTTTCCTCCAACAGATCTCCGCTCGATCCGTCAGCCGCCCAGGCTCCAGATCCAAACCCCCAGTGCAATTGGGAAGCCCTTCAGTGCCCTTTGGGATCCCCTCACCCCCCCAGCGCCCTCTCAAACCCTGGTTCCCACGAGCCGGTCTCCAGCGAGCAGCCTGTGCAGGTTCCTTTGACCACTTCGCCAGTGGCCCGTAATCGCAAATTTGAATAAAGATATCCCTTTAAATAAAGCACATGAAGGTTTCTGGATGATTTATCTTGGTTTGATGGGATGCCGTTCATCAGCCAAGTTCGGAACCATTGGCGTAATGGTTAGAGCGGGACTGTTACAGGACCAGCATCTGGGGTTCGGATCCTACACTGCCTGTAGGGAGTTGGTCCATCTTCCCCAAATCTGTGTGGGTTTCCTGCGGGGGGTGGGGGGGGGCGCTCCAGTTTCCTCCCACCGTTCGAAACGCGCTGGGATCATAGTTTAATTGGGTGCAATTGGGCGGCACAGGCTCGTGGGTCAGAAGGGGCTGTTATCGTGCTGCCTGTTGATATTAAACATTAAATCTCACATCCTGCAGGAAGAAGTTATTCCCACACTAGCCGTCCTGATTTTGATGCTCCTGTACCTCCTTTCTGATGGCGGTTGGTCAGAGGTACTGGATGGAAAGGGTTCTGAATTTGGAGACGGGCCGTCTGTTTCCTCTATCACACTGGCAGAATGGCCTCCAGTCTCTGCATATAATGCCAGAGAGAGGTAGAATGGCCTGCTATCCCTGAGTATCAATCTGGAGAGAGGCAAAATGGTCTCCATTCCCTGTAAATCAGACAGGAGAAGGGCAGAATTGCCTCCTTTCCCTGTATATCAGCGTGGAGAGGGACTATACAGCTCCTATCCCTCTATATCATGGGAAGAATGGCCTCCTTTCCATGTAAGGGACAGACTGCTCATTGATATATGGGAACACAAGAGGGGCAGAAGGGCCTCCTTTCCCTGTATATCAGTATGAAGGGCAGAATGGCCTCCTAGCTGTATATAGCAAGGAGAGGGGCAGAATGCCCTCATGTCCCTCTATATCAACCTGGAGAGAAACTGAACAGCTTCCTTCCCTTGTTGATCAGCATGGAGAGGGGTAAAGTGGACTTCTTTCCCTGTATATCAACCCAGAAAGGGGTAGAATGGCCTCCTGTCCACCCTGGAGAGATGCAGAACTTTCTTCTCTCTCCCTTAGTTCCAGGAAATCTCCCTGGTGCATGCTGACTCAGTTCTCAGCTGCACAGGCCCAGGAGCCATTTACAGGCAGGATAAATATAGCCTGTGACTAATCAGATGAACGCACGTCGTCTCCGTGAACCTTCATACGTACCAGAAAAGCAGAAGCTCCAAACTCCTTGAGTGAACTCTCCCTTCCACACTGATCCACCACCCTCCTCCACTCAACCCCACCCCAGGAAACTCTCCCTGCACTGCCCAAACCCTCCCAATCTGAAGCTACTCCACGGTGTGCACGTGTGTGTGTGCACGTGTGTGTGTGTGTGCACGTGTGTGTGTGTGTGCGTGCGCGCGCAGAGAGATAGAAGAGGTGTGTGGAGGGGTGTGTGTGTGTGTGTGTGTGTGTGTGTGTATGTGTGTAAATGAGAGATGAGAGAGTGTGTGCATGTGTACGTATGAGAGAGAGACTATGTGTGTGAGAATCTGAGAATCTGTGAATGTGTATGTGCTCACATTTGTGTGTGTGTGTGTGTGTGTGTGTGTGTGGTGGGGGGGGGGTCAGGGTTGAAGGGGGATAGTCCCATGGATCTGCCTCAGGGTGGGAAGGAGATTATAGGGAAAAAGTTGAAACCAGGAAGTTGTCCAGGAAGTGGTTCGTCTGCTCGGTCCCGGAGTTCACGGCAAGGAATTGTCCCCACATTCATCCTGCCTGCAGGGAATTTTCAGCCACTTTCTTCCTTCACTGGCAACAAACTTCCAACCTCTGGAACTCCCCCCCCCCCCCACCTAAAACACTCTCTGCCCTTCCAACCCTCCCCTTCCTGGATTCTTCACTACTCTGTGACAGGCCAGAGAGGTCATTCTACGTGCTAGGAGACCCTCGCAGCAAAACACGGGGCATGGGGATAAATCCCAGGGACTTCAGTCGACCTGGGCGGGGAGGGGTGTGCGGTCAGGAGGTCGGAGGGTTCAGAGAGTGTCACGGGCATTAAAAATTGGTAGCGGCAGTTCTGCAGCTGGTGTGGACCCAGGGAGAGCGGGGAGCGCAGACACAGTGCAGCTCCGCAAGGTCCTAACTATACCCCCTTGACCTCCCCCACCACTTCTGCCACCTACTGCATGATCCCACCACCAGACACATCTTCCCCTCTCCTCCCCTCCCCTCTCTGCCTTCTGTGGGGACCACTCCCTCTGAGACTCCCTCGTCTACGCCTCCCTCCCTCGCCCTCACAGCACCTTGCGGCCACCTGCTCCCACCCCCTTGTCACCGTTCGGGACCCCCGAACAGGCCTCCTGAGTGAAGCAACCCTGCACTTGTTGAATCTGCCGGGGTCATCTACGGCATCAGGGGCTCCCGCTGGGGTCTCCTCTACGTCGGCTCAGATACCTTGGCTCTGACCACCGCAAATAGTGTAGATCTCCCAGTGGCCAATTCCCCACACCATACTCTTGCCGACGTGTCTTGTCTCTTGTCTCATGCACGGCCAAACTGAGACCACCCGCAAATTGGTGGAACAACACATCTTCCATCTGGGCTCCCTCCAACTGGATGGGTTAACATCAACTTCTCCAGTTTCTGTTATAACACCTCCCCCCACTTCTTCTTCTTCCCTCCTGTCTCCTCTAATTCGTTCTCTCTCTCTCTCTTTCTCTTGGTCTCTAGCTCTCTTCTGTCCCAGAGCCAAAATCAATTTTCACCTCACCTCTTACCATATCCAGTTAACTCCCTTCATTGGTCTGGACCCCTTCCTAGCCAGTCTTCAGTCTTTATTCAGATGCCTTCCTGTTCTTTGCTTATATCTTGAAGAAGGGCTCAGGCCCGAACCAGTCAGTATAATAGGGACTGAATTTCAGAGCAGGGAGGTCCTGCTGCAACTGTACAAGGTCCTGGTGAGGCCGCATCTGGAGAACCGAGTGCAGTCCTGGTCTTCTCACTCGAGGAAGGTCGCACTGGCTCTGGAGGTCGATTCCAGAGATGGGGGGGTGATGGTCGGTCTATGAGGGGGGAGATTGAGACATCTGGAACTGAACTCACTGGAATTTAGAAGAGCGAGATGAGAACTGACAGAAACGTACAAAATTATGAAAGGTATGGTTAAGATAGAGGTCGGTAAGTTGTTTCTCATTGGTAGGGGAGACCAGGACTAGGGTGCACAGCCTCAAGGTCCAGGGAAGTAGATTTAGGATGGAGGTGAGGAGGAACTGCTTTCCCCAGAGGGTAGGGAATTTGCTGCCCGTTGAAACAGTGGAGGTGACCTCAGTAAATGGATTTAAGCCCAGGATGGGTAGATTTTTTACACAGTCAGGGAATGAAGGGATGTGGGGGAAAAGGCAGGTTGGTGGAGATGAGCCCATCATTAGATCAGCCACCATCACATTGAGTGGGGGAGCCAGGCTCGATTGGCTGACTCCCGTTCCTATGTTCTGATGTCCTTATCTCCTAGGGACGCAGCGGGACTGGCTGCTCTGGCATCTCTGTGTGTTTTTACTGTTTATATCTCCCCTGTCCACACCTTAAATCCATTGCCTCCTGTGTGAGGTTTCCCCTCCCCCCCCCCCCCCCCCCCCCACCCCCCCCCACGCTGATGATTTCCCTAATCTTTGCCGCTTGGTGGTTTTACAAACCTCGATAAGGTCTCTCCTCAACCTCCTTCTCTGCAGCAGAAAGGTCCCAGACTATCTGAATATTAAGTGAAACCCCCTTCCCCCCATCTGGAAACAAGCAACTGGTAGAAAGAAAATGAAGGATAATAAATTTTTTAAATCAAAAGACCAAAAATAACAGGTAAAAAATACGTACATTTAAAATTGTAAAAGTGACTGTTCTCCGAAGTAACCCTTTGATGAAGCAAATATCTGGCCAGCGCTTTAGTCAGGGTTTACTCGTAGCAGGTGTTTTGAATAAAATTGGGTGAATCGGCGATGGCGTCGCCCAGGATGAAGAGCGGACTGACGCCGCTCGCCACTGGGGCGACTCTCATTATCCACACTTAGTGAGAGTCGCCCCAGTCAGAGGCTTTATCTATAAACTTTGGGGAGGGGGGTTAATTATCTGTAATGTTATTGTTCATCTTTCGGGTGGCTCTGTGGAGGGGGGAGGAACCTGCAGATGCAGCAACGGTTAAATGTTTTTGAAGAATGTGACTGAAAATAAAGGAAAATGCTTCAAGGTTTATATGTCCGGAGTTTGTTCAGTGTCTTGTATTTTTGTCTTTCAAACTGTTTAATCTTAACACAGATGTATTAGGCATTGTAAGAGAAAGTCTCAAGCAACCGGAAAATATACTTATCCGGCATCTACCAATCCTCACAGGTGCTGGATCCCAGGGTATTTTTGTGTAATTCAATCCAAGGCAGTGCAGAAGTGCAATGGAAAGTGTGCTGACCGGCTGCTTCATGGTCTGGTCCGGGGACACCAGTACTCCTGAGCGTAAAGCCCTGCAAAAGGTAGTGGACACACCCCAGGACGTCATGGGCAAAACCCTCCCAGCCATCAAGAACATCTATGGGGGAATGCAGCCGAGGGAGGGCAGCAGCGATCATCAAAGATCCACACCGCCCGGCACACGCTCTGTTCTCACGGCTGCCATCAGGGAAGGGGTCTCGGTGCCATAAGACTCGCCCCACCAGGTTCAGGAACAGCGGCTCCCCCCTCCACCATCAGACTCCTCAACCACAAACTCAATCGGGGACTCATTTAAGGACTCGGACTTTTCATATTACTTATTACTGAACATTTTTCTGCATTTGGAGTCGGTTTGTTTACAATTCCTTCTTTTGGATAAGATCATAAGAGATAGGAGCAGAAGTAAGCCATTCAGCCCATCGATGCTGCTCCGCCATTCCATCACCAACTGATCCACTCAGCCCCACTGCCCGGCCTTCTCCCCATAACCTTCAATGCCCCAGCTAATCAAGAACCAGCCTTAAATACACCCAATGACCCGGCCTCCACCACCACCTGTGGCAACAAGTTCCACAGATTGACCTCCCTGTAGCTGAAGAAATTCCTTCACGCACGCTTGTATGTGTGCACGTGTGTGTGTGTGGGGGGGGCGCGTGCATCTGTATGTGCGTGCTTGTGTGTGGGTGAGTGCATGTATATGTGTGTGAAAATGTGTGTGTCTGTGAATGTGTATGTATGTGTACTTGTATGTGTACATGTGTGTGTGTGTGAGAGTGTGTGAACACACCTTTGTGCCCCTGGGTGTTATGTGTGCATGACTGTGAACACAAGAAGGCTGCTGCCCTGGTGGTGGGAACCACCAGTGGGCATTGCCCTTTTAAGAGCCCAAGTGTTCCTCTCCATGTAACGAAACAGGTTGGGCTTGTTTGCGCTGTTGTCTCTGGAGTGGCTGAGGCCGGCATCAAACACAGAGCGCAGGTAGGTCGGGTCTGGTGGGTCGGAGGGTGGACAGAGACAAACACAGAGAGAGAGAGAGAGAGAGAGAGAGAGTAGAGGGTGAAAGAGGGGAGGGAGGAAGGACGAGGGGACGGGAGAGGGAAAGGAGTGGTGGACGGAAGAGAGTGTGGAGAGGGAGGGAGAGGGTAGAAGGGGAGGGGAGGAGGAGAGGAAGGGAGGGGAGAGGGAGGGAGGGGGAGAGGGAGGGAGGGGGAGAGGGAGGGAGGGGGAGGGGAGAGGAAGGGAGGGGAGGGGAGGGGAGGGGAGGGAAGAGGAAGGGAGAGGAAGGGAGAGGAGAGGAGGGGAGGGGAGGGAAGAGGAAGGGAGAGAAGAGGAAGGGAGGGGAGGGGAGAGAAAGGAAGGGGAAGGGGAGAAAGAGATGGAGAGGAAGAGGAAGAAAGGGTGGTGGAGGAGGAGGAGTGGAAGGGAGGGGGAAGGAGAAGGGGAGTGAGGAAGCAAAGGGGTAGGGACGAAGGAGTGGGGGGAGGTAGAGGAGATTGGGAGAGGGGACAGAAGATGGGAGGTGAGCCCAGAGACCTCACTCCAAGGGGTAAAGAAAGATCAGAAGAGGCCATTTGGCCCATCGATGTTGTGCTGAGCTATATATATTGCATTCCTACTTGGTAATCCTCTATTTTTCTTTCATCCACGGGCCTGTCTAATAGTCTCTTTAATGCCCCCTAATGTTCCAGCCTTCTCCACCACCCCTGGCAAAGCATCCTGGGCCCCTGCACCTCTCAGTGTAAAAAGTAGTCTTCCCCTAAACTTTCCACCTCTCGGCTTGTACAGGTTATTGGCCTTCCAGGCAGTGCAGAGGAGGTTCAGGGCTGAGTGGGGGGGGGGCCTATGAGGGGGGGAAAGGCATAGATAAGATAGAGGTCAGTAAGTTTTTTCCATTGGTGGGGGGAGACCAGAACTAGGGAGCACTGCCTCAAGGTGGACAGGGTCGTAAAGAGAACTTTTGGCAAATTGACCTTCAAAAATCAAAGTATTGAGTATAGGAGTTGGGATGTCATGGTGAAGTTGTAACAAATTTGGTGAGGCCAAATTTGGAGAATTGTGTGCAGTTTTGGACACCGAGCTACAGGAAAGATCTCAATAAGATAGAAAGAGGGCAGAGAAGATTTACTGGGATGTTGCCCAGACTTCAGGAACTAAGTTGCAGGGAAAGGTTAAACAGGTTCGCTCTATTAGGAACATAGGAAGTAGGAACAGGAGTAGGCCAAAAATGGCCCATCGAGCCTGTTCTGCCATTCAATAGATCATGGCTGATCTAATTTATGACCTAACTCCAGCTACCTGCCTTCTCCCCATATCCCCTTGTGAGAAGCAGAAGTACCTTCACAGAAATTGCTCCAGACAAAAATTGAGAACAAAGAACATTTATTATGCAACAATGCAAAGTTGACCCTGGGAATACACACACACACTGGGGCTCACCCAACTTTTATACAGTTCATTTCAGTATAGAAGTACCCTCCCCCTTACATTTTCTTCTGCCTCCTGGATGAGTTTGGCATTAGGCAATCCTGTCTGCCTACCTGCTGATTCTGTGAACTTGGAGGACCAGGGGGGTATCCTGTCGGTGTCTCATTATGTCATTGTCCTTATTCACAAACCTGCCTTTGTCCTTATTCACAGCTTCCCAACCCTCAGGGCTAAGGCTTACTAATTACATATGCATTACATATGTGGAACTAGAAGACTCTTATCTTATTCAGACTTTTTCATTCTATTATCTACCCTTATCCTATTCATACTGGCTTTATTCATTACACATATAGCCATACTAGCTTTCTTCATCTCTCATATTTTTATATTAAGTTTTACTCATCTCTCACACCCTAATTCTTCTATCATGTAAAAATTTATCTAACTGAATTTTAAATATGTTTAATGAAGCAGCCTCAACCACTTCCCTGGTTAGAGAATTCCAAACATTCACTACTCTCTGGGAAAAACTATTTTTCCTCATCTCTGTCCTAAATCTACTCCCCCGAATCTTGAGACTGTGTCCTCTCGTTTTAGTTTCCCCGGCCAGCTCAAAAAAACCTTCCTACATCTATCCTATCCATACCCTTCATAATCCTATATGTTTCTATAAGATCTCCTCTCATTCTTCTGAACTCGAGCGAATACAATCCTAGACGATTTAATCTTTCATCATAAGTCAACCCCTTCATCCCAGGGATCAACCTAGTAAACCTCCTCTGGACCGTCTCCAAAGCCAGTATAACCTTCCTCAAATATGGAGACCAGAACTGGACACAGTACTCCAGGTGCGGTCTCACCAGTACCTTCTCTTCTTTGGCTTGGCTTCGCGGACGAAGATTTATGGAGGGGGTAAAAAGTCCACGTCAGCTGCAGGCTCGTTTGTGGCTGACAAGTCCGATGCGGGACAGGCAGACACGATTGCAGCGGTTGCAGGGGAAAATTGGTTGGTTGGGGTTGGGTGTTGGGTTTTTCCTCCTTTGCCTTTTGTCAGTGAGGTGGGCTCTGCGGTCTTCTTCAAAGGAGGTTGCTGCCCGCCAAACTGTGAGGCGCCAAGATGCACGGTTTGAGGCGTTATCAGCCCACTGGCGGTGGTCAATGTGGCAGGCACCAAGAGATTTCTTTAGGCAGTCCTTGTACCTTTTCTTTGGTGCACCTTTGTCACGGTGGCCAGTGGAGAGCTCGCCATATAACACGATCTTGGGAAGGCGATGGTCCTCCATTCTGGAGACGTGACCCATCCAGCAGCGTGGACTCGATGCTGTCGACCTCTGCCATCTCGAGTACTTCGACGTTAGGGATGTAAGCGCTCCAATGGATGTTGAGGATGGAGCGGAGACAACGCTGGTGGAAGCGTTCTAGGAGCCGTAGGTGGTGCCGGTAGAGGACCCATGATTCGGAGCCAAACAGGAGTGTGGGTATGACAACGGCTCTGTATATGCTTATCTTTGTGAGGTTTTTCAGTTGGTTGTTTTTCCAGACTCTTTTGTGTAGTCTTCCAAAGGCGCTATTTGCCTTGGCGAGTCTGTTGTCTATCTCATTGTCGATCCTTGCATCTGATGAAATGGTGCAGCCGAGATAGGTAAACTGGTTGACCGTTTTGAGTTTTGTGTGCCCGATGGAGATGTGGGGGGGCTGGTAGTCATGGTGGGGAGCTGGCTGATGGAGGACCTCAGTTTTCTTCAGGCTGACTTCCAGGCCAAACATTTTGGCAGTTCTACAGTTGCAACATTACCTCCCTACTCCTGAATTCAATTCCTCTAGCGATGAAGGCCAACATTCCATTTGCCTTCTTAATAACCTGCTGCACCTGCAACCTAACTTTATGCGATTCATGCACAAGCACTCCCAAGTCCCTCTGCACAACAGCATGCTGTAGTTTTTCACCCTTTAAATAATATTCAACTCTTTTATTTTTCTTGCCAAAGTGGATAACCTCACGCTTACTAACATTGTACTCCATCTGCCAGACCTTTGCCCACTCATCCAGCTTAACTATATCCTTCTGCAGACTCTCCACATCCTCATTACAATTTGCTCTTCCACTCAATTTGGTGTCATCCACAAACTTGACTACACCACATTTTGTCCCCTCCTCCAAGTCATCAATGTAAATGATGAACAGTTGTGGGCCTAACACTAACCCCTGCGGCACCCCACTTACCACTCTCTGCCAACCTGAAAAATTCCCATTTTTCCTGACTCTCTGCCTCCTGTCAGACAACCAATTTTCAATCCAGGCCAATATATTTCCCCGGACTCCACTTTCTTGTAACTTACTGATAAGTCTCTTGTGCGGCACCTTATCAAACACTTCCTGGAAATCCAAATATACAACATCAACCTGTTCCCCTCTATCCACTGCACCCATTATATCCTCAAAGAATCCTAACAAGTTTGTCAAACAAGATCTTCCCTTTCTAAAACCATGCTGCGTCTGCCTGATTGAACCCTTGCGTTCCAAAAGTTTCACTATTTCATCTTTAATGGCGGCTTCAAGCATTTTTCCAACTACAGACGTCAAGCTAATTGGCCAATAATTTCCAGTCTTCTGCCTACATCCCTTCTTAAAAAGTGGCGTGACATTTGCTGTCTTCCAGTCTGCTGGGACCTGCCCAGAATCCAAGGAATTTTGGTATATGACCACCAATGCATCAACTATTAACTTCTGCCATTTCTTGATTTTCCCAATCTATGTGGAAGTTAAAGTCCCCCATGACGACTGCCGTATCATTATTAGATGCCTCACTTATCTCTCTATTTATTTCCTGTGCCACTAAACTTGTTATTTGGTGGGCGATAGATAACACCCACCAATAATTTTTTCCCTTTTTTTATTCTTTATCTCTACCCAAATGGACTCAACATTATGCTCTTTAGATCTTATATCATCCCTCACTACTGCCTGGAGCTCATCTTTGATTAAGAGTGCAACTCCACCTCCTTTACCATCCTGTCTATCTCTTTGGACCACCTGATACCCTTGAAAGTTTAATTCCCATTTAGGGTCACCTTGTAGCCATGTTTCCGTGATGGCTACCAAATCATAGGCATGGGTACCGATTTGCACCTCAAGTTCACTAACCTTATTTCTAATACTGCGGGCATTCAGATAAAGTGCCCTTATGCTCTTTGTCCTTTTAATATCTAGTGACTTCTGTCACCTTTTCTTTTGATTTTTCTGCCCACGATTTTTCTTTGTAATTTTCTTAATACTATCATTGACCCGAAAACTCACTGCACCATCTGATTTTTTACTTTCTCCTCCCAACATTACTTTTCCTATTTTACTTTTTCTGGCCATTACTTTATCTTCCCTACCCTTTTCCCTATCACTCTGGTTCCCATACCCCTGCCAAATTAGTTTAAAACTTGCCCCACTGCTGTACCAAACATAGTTGCCAAAATGTTGACTCCTTTTGGATTTAGGTGCAACCTGTCCTTCTTCTAAAGATCATGCCTTCCTCAAAAGAGATCCCAATGATCCAAGAAGCCAAATCCTTGCCTTGTACACCAGCACCTCAGCCACACGTTCATTTTCCTTATCCTTACATTCTTTTCATCACTTGCATTTGGAACAGGTAGTAATCCCGAGATCACCACCCTAGCGTTCCTGTCTTTCAGTTTTCGTCCCAGCTCACTGTAATCCCTTTTCATTACCTCCTCCCTTTTCTTGTCAGTGTCGTTTGTACCCACATGTACCAAGACATCAGGCTGCTCTCCCTCTCCTCTCAGAATATTTTGGACCCGATTTGTGATATCTCGTACCCTTGCACCAGGGAAGCAGCACACCATGCGGGTATACTTATCTGGCTCACAGAACCTCCTGTCTTTACCCTTGACAAAGGAGTCCCCAATAACCACTGCATTTCTCCTTTTTTTCTTTTGCACCACTCTACCAGGCTCATTGCCATTGACCTGGTGCCCGTGGCCATCTTCTGTCCAGTTATCTCCCTTAACAGAATCCAACACATCATAACTGTTGCTGAGTGGGATAGTCACTGGTGTGCTCTCCGTTTTTCTCGCTTTTTTCTTCCCCCCCCTTCCCCCCCGACGGTTTCCCACTTACCTGACACAGGTTCTGGAGTATTTATCGCCCTGAAAGTTGAGTCGATTAACTCCTCACTCTCCCTTACAAGCCGCAGGTCATCAATCTGCAACTCCATATCCCTAATTTGCTTCCTTAGTAACTGCATCTCAGTACACCTGGTGCAGATGTGGCCATTTGGGAGGGTGGAGGTCACCCATTGTACCCACATCTGACACCCAGTAGAGAGCACTATTGGCGTGACTCTGAATACGAAGGCAAATAATTCAGCTTACCTTTTCTCCTTGCCTGCTTTCGCTCACTGAGTCGCTCCTCGCTGGCCACTCCCTCCCCTTTCACTCCTTTTATTGGCCCCTTGACCAATTAACCCTGTCACTTTCAGCAAGCTCCTCCTCCTCCAACACAGCCCAACTCTCTCCAAGCTCCTCCTCCGACTCCCAGCTGAACCAAGTAGGCCCAAGCCCCGGTAAGCTCCCGACTTTAATAGCTTACCTTCTCCTCACTTTCAGCAAGCTCCTCCTCTTCCGACTCACAGCCCGACTCTCTCCAAGTTCCTCCTCCAACTCCCAGCTGAATTAAGTATTCCCTGGAGTGCAGAAGAATGAGGGGAGATTTGATCGAGGTATTTAAAATGATGAGGGGGAGAGACAGAGTAAGTGTAGACAGGCTTTTTCCACTGAAGGTGGGTGAGATACAAACCTGAGGACATGGGTTCAGAGGAAAAGGGGAATAGTTTAGGGGAATCTTCACCCAGAATTGTCGGGGGTGTGGAACAAGCTGAAGTGGTGAATGTGGGCTCAGTTGTAGCATTAAAGAGTAATTTGGATAGGTATGTGGATGGGAGGAGTATGGAGGGCAATGGACTATGCAGGTCAGTGGGACTAGGCAAAAATAATTGGTTTGGCATGGACTAGAAGGGCCGAAGGGGCCTGTTTCTGTGCTGTAATGTTCTAGGGATCTAAGGTCCTGGGGAGTAGATTGAGGACAGAGATGAGGAGGAACTGCTTTTCCCAGAGGGTGGGGAATCAGTGGAATTCGCTGCCCATTGAAGCAGTGGAGACAACCTCAGTAAATGTATTTAAGATAAGGTTGGGTAGATTTTTACATCGTCAGGGAATGAAGGGATTTTGGGGGGGGGGGGGAGGCAGGTCAGTGGAGATGAGGCCATCATCAGGTCAGCCTTGGTCTCGTTGAAAGGCGGAACTGGCCCGATGGGCCTGATGGCAACTCCTGCTTCTATTTCTTGTGTTCTTCACCGATGTGGGCTGGAGATCCTTGGTGTGGTCTTTGGCATCAGAGCTGTCGTCTGGATCTCGAGCAATCTGCAGGGCTGGTTTGTGGGTATTGAGCGCCCCATCCTGCGTCAGGGCTGACAGGCAGGGGAATACAAGAAACACCTCTCCCTTCACTGGGACACAGGACCTTCTTCTCACTTTCACCTCCCCTCTGCACCTGAGAGAACCCAGGCAAGGTGTTAGAACCCTGAAACAGGAACAGGTCCTTCGGACCTTCTAGTCTGTGCAAAACTATTATTCTGCCTGGTCTCACTGACCAGGTCCATGTACCTGAACACCTTTTTCTTAAATGTGAAAATTGAGCCCCCACTCACCACTTCAGCTTGTTCCACACTCCCACCGCTCTCTGGGTGAAGAAGTTCCCCCTAAACAGTTCCCCTTTCACTCCAAACCCATGTCCTCCCTCAGTGGGAAAAGCCGACCTACATTTATTCTGTCCGTTCCCCTCATCATTTTAAATACCTCGATCAAATCTCCCCTCATTCTTCTACACTCCAGGGAATAAAGTCCAAACCTGTTTAACCTTTCCCTGTAACTCAGTTCCTGAAGTCCAAGCAACATCCCAGTAAATCTTCTCTGCCCTCTTTCTATCTTATTGATATCTTTCCTGTAGTTCGGTGACCAAAACTGTACACAATATACAAAATATGGCCTCACCAATGTCTGATACAACTTTACCATAACATCCCAACTCCTGGACTCAATACTCTGATTTATGAAGGCTAATATGCCAAAAGCTCTCTTTACAACCCTGTCTACCTTTCACGGCGGGGTAAAGGCAAGTGGGTGATCAGGCCTGGGTGGGCCAGTTGGCCTGTTACCCACCTGTACGACCTGACCGACCCATGTCCCTTCTGTTACAGAGAGTAAGGAAGAGGGGTGTTGGCTGCGAGAGCTCACCCATGGGGAGAGCGCCTCTGAGAAACCTGGTGTGGCTGATCGTCCTCACAGGTAGGTAGGGGGGCCCGGGTGAAGGGGTGCCCCTTCAGGATGTGTGTCTGTGAGGGGGGGGGGAGGAGGCACAGGTCAGGGGCTGAGGACTGAACACAACCGTGTCGGTGGGGGTGGAAGCGCAAGTCGGTGCAGGGTGGGGTAAAGGCGAGTCTGTGGGGGTGGAGGAGACCAACATCCAAGAGGTGAGAATTGATTTTGGTTCCGTGAAAGGAGACAGAGGGATAAGGTGGGGGAGAGAGGGAGCTGTGGGAAGGCGAAGGGGTGGGGGGAAGCCAGAGAAGTCAATGTTAATCCATCCATGTCCAGAGAGAAGATGTCATTCCTCCAATTTGCAGGTGTTGTTCTCCCCCACCCCCACCCCCCCCGCCCGCCTCCTTTCCTCTCGAGACCACCCATCTCAATTCCCTGTCCCATTCCCTCACTGACGTGTCTGTCCGCGATCTCGTGTACCGTCAGATGGAGACCACCTGAAAATTGGAGGATCAACACCTCATCTTCCTCCAACATCAACCTTCAGTTTCTAATGGAAACCCTCCCCCACTTTTGGCCCCTCTAGTCTGTGCCAAACTATTATTCTAGAGGGGCTCAAGGGCCTATTTTGTGCTGTGTACGGTTCTATCTGCGCAAGTCAATGCAGGCAGGGTTTGAAGGGTGAGGCCACCTGCTCTATTCCTCTCTCCATCTGTCCACCGGCAGTCTCCTGGGTGTTCCCCGGCGCGGAGGCCCCGCCGGTGGAAGTGACAGTGGGAGCGAACCCGGTGCAGACGGGCACTGGTTGGAATGCCACGCTGTCGGTGGCCAGTGCTTCCCAGCTCTTTCAGGTGGACTGGAACGATCCTGAGGGCAACAGCATCCTGACACGGATCAACGGGGAGGACTTTGTCAAGCCGGGGACACCCTACACCAACCGGGTCAGCCTACTGGCCAACGGGTCACTGGTCATTGCCTCAGTGCAGCTGAGCGACGAGGGGAACTACTCGGTGAAGATGGAGCCCCAGAGCGTGGAAGGGCTCACCCCCAACACCGTGTCCATTGAGCTGCTGGTCTATGGTGAGGTTCCCAAGGTTTGCCTGCTTCTCCTCGTCTCGCTGTATCCCGGGGACATGCGATGAATACTAGTTCCTGAGGGTCCCATGCTCCCTCCGCTCTCCTCCCTCTGTCTCCCTCCGCTCTCCTCCCTCTGTCTCCCTCCGCTCTCCTCCCTCTGTCTCCCTCCGCTCTCCTCCCTCTGTCTCCCTCCGCTCTCCTCCTCTGTCTCCCTCCGCTCTCCTCCCTCCGCTCTCCTCCCTCTGCCTGCCTCCCTCCGCTCCCGCTCCCCCCCCACCGCTCCCGCTCCCCCCCCCCGCCGCTCCCCGCTCCCCCCCCCGCCGCTCCCGCTCCCCCCCCGCCGCCGCTCCCGCTCCCCCCCCCGCTCCGCTCCCGCTCCCCCCCCCCGCCGCTCCCGCTCCCCCCCCCGCCGCTCCCGCTCCCCCCCCGCCGCCGCTCCCGCTCCCCCCCCCGCCGCTCCCGCTCCCCCCCCCGCCGCTCCGCTCCCCCCCCGCCGCTCCCGCTCCCCCCCCCGCCGCTCCCGCTCCCCCCCCGCCGCTCCCGCTCCCCCCCCCGCCGCTCCGCTCCCCCCCCACCTTGCCCTCGTCCTACTTCCACTGCCTCTTCCCTCTTCCTGCACACCCGCTTCCCGCAACACCCCCCTGCATTCTCTCTCCTTTCCACCCCTCCCTTCCCTCCCCTTCTTCCACCCTTCCACTGCCATCTTTCCCACCCCTCAACCCCTCTCTTCCCCCCCACACCGACAGGGTTCATCTCCTCACCACCCCCTACCTCCTCAGAGCCTGTGGGGACAGGGTCATCCTCATCCCTCTCCCTACACCCCGTGCCCTCCCCACACTGACGGGGTTGTTTTCCTCCTGCAGTTCCTGTGAGGGGTGTGAGGGTCAGATTCTCCCGGACCGGTACTCCGGAGGGTACCGCCGAGATCTCCATCGCCTGCACCTTCACTGCCGGCTCCCGCCTCTCCTTCTCCTGGCTGAAGGATGGAAATCCCCTCTCCTCCACCGGAAGGGTCAACGTCTCTGGAACGCCGTTCGCATCCAGCAGATCAGCCGCGCGGATGCAGGAAGCTACACGTGCCGGGCGCAGAATGCCGTGTCCAGCGGCTTGGACAACAGATCATTTGTTGTGTACTGTGAGTGTCAGAGGAGGGGAGGGGAGAGTGGAGGAGGGAGGGGAAAGGGAAGGGGAGGAGTATGTGAGGGGAAGGGAGGGGGTAGGAGGGGAGGGTGAGGGAGATGGAGTGGGGGAGGATGGAGCAGCAAGGAGTGTAAGGTGAGAGGGGAGGGTGTGAGGGCAGAGGGAGGGTGTGGCTCGGGAGGGAGGTTGGAGAAACGGGGAGGGAGTTGAGAAAGAAAGGGGAGAGGGGAGGAGACAGAATCCTGCATACACTCTCCCAGATGCCCCGGGTCAGACGGACACTCTCCCAGATGCCCTGGGTCAGAAAGATGCTCTCCCAGGTGCCCTGGGTCAGACAGACACTCTCCCAAATGCCCGGGTAAAGTAGACATTCTCCCAAGACCCTGGTCTGATGTCTGTCTGCTGCTGACCCTCGCAGACGGTCCCCGAGACGGTGAGAGTGAGCCGAGACTTCCAGTCAGATTGTGTCAGCCCAGACCAGGTCATCCTGGGCCGGAGTGGGACTCTCGAGTGCCAGGCCGTCTCTGTGCCCCCCGCCAACTTCAGCTGGAGCAGGGTAGGGCAGCTGCTCACACGGGGCAATCGCTGTTCTTCAGGGCCCTGAGTGCCAACCAGACAGGGAGCATCGTGTGTACAGCGAGGAACACGAAGACGGAGCAGGAAACCATGGCAACCATCCGTCTCGTTGGTGTGGGTAAGTGGGAGAGGGGCCTCACACCCTGACCCCTGTCCTCCCTGTGACCCTCACCTTGGCCTTTGACCTCCATGACCATTACCCAGACCTGTGGCCCCCTCCTAGTCCCGTGACATCCCTGCGACATTTACTCCAATCTCCTCCCTCACCCTGACCCTTGACCTCTGCTGCGAATCTCATCTCGCCCCATCCTCCTCCTGACCCTCTCACCAGAGAGTGGGTCCTCCCCCAAACCTCCCTGTGACCCCAACCACCACCTCCGAGTGAGGGACCCCTCCCTACTCTCCGACCTCAGCTCGGGAGTCAGATCCCTCCCTGTGACCCGCCACCTGACCCCTGACCTACTTGGGGGACCCCCGTCCTAAGAGAGGGAGAGGGGCTTGGAAATCCTCGCCACGACCCCGAGGCCCTCTCCCCAGAGATTGGGTCTTTCCACTGGGGTGGGGAGGGGGTGGTGGCCGTGACCACGCCAACCTCGCAGGGGGATTTTTCGGACCCTCTCCTGGGCAGGGGGGTGGGGGCAGGCTTTGGAGTGGGAGATCCCCAGGGTTGACCAGGACCCATCCCTCTCCCCAGCATCA